>NC_135615.1:3116250-3828125 GCF_053574225.1 Canis aureus | reverse complement strand
TTCCTAGATGTCCTCCAACAGACTTAACATCAGCTGTCATTTTGTATATTGATTCACAAACCACTATGGTCTGAATGTTTGTGTCCACCTCCTCCCAAATTTCATGTGTTAAATCCTAATCCCCAAGTGAGGGTATGAGGAGGTGGGGCCCTTGGGAGCTCTGCCTTCATGAATGGGATCAGTGCCTTACAAAAGGAGCCCCAGAGAGTTTGCTTGTCCCTTCCACCATGTAAAGGCACTACAGGAAGTCTGAGACTCAAAAGAGGGCTCTCACCAACCCTGCTGGCATCCTGATCTAGAACTTCTAGCCTCCAGAACTATGAGAAATGAATTTCTGTCATTTAGAAGCCATATAACCTTTGGTATTTTGTTTTAGCAGTTCAAGACAGACTAAGACACAGACACTAGTGACTAAACCAAGCATTAGGAAAAAATGAATCTGAATAGGTCAGATTTATTTTCTGAGGCTGTATTTGGTAAATAAAGTGCCACCCATAATGGCCAATATATGTAGGCAAAGCATTGCTTCCCCATCTGCAATTTCACTGTCGAAAGTCTGAAACCCTAGGACAGGACAGATCCACCCACAGATGGAAGAAGCTGAGTCCCTTGACATCCCTGCTAGCCAGGAACACCTACATCAGACTTCTAGTATGTTATCTTATGGGAACTTAGGTGGTTATGTATACCAACTAATGCTAAGGTAGTTATGAGGTATTTCTGGAGCAACACAAATTTGTTGAGAATAACTGAAGTCATATTTTAGCTTTTAGGGAAGAAAGGAATGTTGTTTAAGAACGAACATCACTGTTGTTTTAAAATACAAGTAGCAGGGTACTGCCTTTGATTCAACTATTTTAAGTCCTTGTTTTCTCAAACTAAGTGCTTGCTGTTCCCAAATATGCAAGAATAACTTTTACACTTTTTCCCTCCAACACTTGTTGATTGGCTTTGCAGAAATAAAGTTTTAAAATAAAAAAAAAATTCGGATTCGGGGTAACATAAAATGCAATTATAGTCAACATACCATAAAGAATTTACAGCAGGTGTCTGTTTCCTGTTCTCTCAGGAAAAAGCCTATGAAATCCCTCCAGGGTGGCTGAAGACTGTCACATGTCCTGTGGCCTTTCTGGAATATCTACTCCTTGATTCAGGAAACCTGGTACTTGGCCTTGGGATTTGCATATGCTCATGCTCATGCTTAATGGATTTCTACAGAAGTCTGCTCTCCCCTAATACCCTTGAGAAATTCTGAGCAAAAACCTATATAGCTGTAGCTGACTGTTTAACAGGAAAATGTAATGTTGATGTGTCTATGTTCCCTCTACCAAATCTGACTCTATCTACCCTGTGATAAGTGGCAGGGAGCAGAGAGGGTAGCAGAGTGGGCGGGCAACATGATATAGAGCGATTAGTATCATTTTAGAGAGAAGACTTGCTGTCTGATTAAAGTTGGAAACTAAAACAACTTTTGCAGCACTGACCCATGAAGGACTTAAGCATCCTCCTGTAGCAGTCACATGAGATGGTTATTATTTATTCACATCTGACCCAGCCTTCTCTAATTTGTAACTGCATTAAAGTCATACTCTTGGCTATATGCAGATTAAAACTGAGTAAGGCAAAAATGTGGAGTTCAGGTAATTCATTTTGGAGAACACATATTTTGAAAATAAAGCTAAAACATTCGAGAACATTTTCCTCAGAATGGTTTTTAACCTTTCAGAAACTCTAAGGTGAATGAAAATTCTTCAAAGCAAAATGAGTATACTATTCCTTCTTTTATTCTATGCCTATATCAAAACCAAGAGTTGAAGGAGAGTAAAAGGGGAGAAGGTATTGGATGCACCAATTTTAGTCCAGTTTGTTGAGGCAGGCTTTTTGAAATTAGTGGAGTTTTAGTTTAGGTAATGACACAGATCAAAAATTAAGCACACCAAGGTTGAAGGTGGTAACTCAAGAATAAAATGTCCTGATCCAGGCAGAGCTCAGAGATGAAACAGAAAGAATAAATAGAAAAGCCAATCTGATTTTCCTTCATCCATTCAATCAGAAGCTTGGATTCAGAGCTAGACACAAACATCTCTTCTCTGAGTTTACAAAATCTATCTTATGCCAAAATCTGGACTCTCACTACAGTTTGCCACAAACTGTTTTTCTCTTTAGCAACAAAATATAGTAACAAGATATATCAAGAAGACATAGATTCTCTACTAAACTATCATTATTCAGCTAGTTCATGCTTCCTTCTAAGGTTGAGTTAGAAGATACTAGTCATAATGATTTCTGAAAAATTCAAGAATGAAGATTTAGAGGAAAAAGAAAATTTAGGTTTGCTTTTGTTCCAAAAGCATCCTTGATGGAGAAATAAATTAATTTATAACAAAAATATAAGTTCACCAAAAGAATAAAGCTCTAAAACAAGCAAACAAAAAAAATGTACATCTTTTTGGTCTATGATTTCGGCCAAAAGATCCAAAGCAACTCACTGCCCTGGCTTGCCTAATCATCTCAGCTAAACACTTAGCAAGTAGGTCAGTTTGAGATGCCAGGAGGCATCACAGAGAGTTGCTATTTCAACCACCCTACTTTGCAGATAGGGAACCAAAGATGCAATGACTTCCCCAAAAAGAAATTGAGGGCTTCACAGCACCCAGGCAAGAACGCAAATTGGGGTCTTCCTTCTCCAAGAAACTGTGCTCTCCTGGAAAGACATTCCTCAGTCAGAAAAAAAAAAAAAAACAACAAACCCAGTTGTCATCACCAGAACATTTTTAAATTAGTAGATTTTAACTGATGGAAAGAATAAGTGAAGTTATAGGATTTTGATAATTTGATTAAACAATGTTTACTTTTTCTTCTGTAAAGTCTTGTCATGGGTCCACTTGTTAGGAATTTATTTAGTAAAATAGATTCTCAATTTACCTTTGGAAACACAGTTCAATTTTCTTAAGCAAAATAAATGCAAATCTGCACCAAACTTCATTTTTATCTTATGAACTGAAATATATTCTCCTCATCTTTCACAAGAATTTGTGAAGTCTGGACCACTTATTTCAGAAGTCATCAAGATGTAATAAATGGAGCCCACATGATAACTGCATTGTGTTTCTAATTCCATTGGCAACTTTATATGTACAATACTTGTAGTCCAAAACTGAGAATTTTGCCTTTAATCTTCTACTTCCGCATAATTATTAAGTATATAGCCTCAAAACATGCAAATTTATACTACTGAATGGAAAAGGAAAAAATGTAGTTAGAAATTCTGTAAAACTCCTGGGAAAGAAAAGGAAAGTTTAGTCTAATAGCTTTTGCATATTGGAATTTGCTGCATCTTCTGAACAAATATTTATGGAAACATAATCAAGACTTTTTCAAGCTTCCCACTTCCTTTTTAGCATTCTCTTCCAATGTCGTCATAATAAATTTAGCATTACATTCATTTGTCCACCTTGCTTCTTATTTAAAAACCATCTGAATGTACATAAAGCAAAATCAGATTGATATTGTCAAATTTAATATCTGTGAGTTCAAATAAAAATAATCACTGGTCCAACAAAAACTGCAACATGCAGCTATTTTATGGATTTCAATTACAGAAAAAACTATAAATACAAGACACAGAAACTCTGGACAAATCACACCATTATTCCAATTGCCTTAGCAGTTTGTCTAAGCACATGAAAAAAAAATCTATGAGACCACAGGTTAACAAATATAAGATTTACAAAAGATAAATTAAGAGCAATATGAACATGTCATCTCTTTCTAATCCAGTAAGAATTCCTTTCATAACAGACCAATGATTGTATAGTTTAAAATGCTACAATTCCTTCCCAACTTTTGTCAAAAATATATTGATGTCTCCCCATATTAACTACTCTACCTCTACCTTTTTCTCTGAACCCATCAAAAGAATATTATTATAAAATGGGGGGGATTAAAATGAAGCTAAAAATGGGAAGAGGGAAAGAAGACAGGAGGAAAAACCCTGAGTCTAAGAGACTCTATATGATTTTCAACCTTCAATTTAATTTGCTCAGCTATTGTGACACTAAGTGACCCATTGGATCCTGCACACTGGGCCTAAAATGACCATTCTGTGATTGATGCATTAATAGCTGATCTGATTGACCATGTTGATCAGCCCTAGAGAAATATCTACTGATTTAAAACCAGTCCTGGGCTTATGTATTTATGAGTCCATAAGGAATATTCAGTTTCACTTGGTAACATTAGACAGAAAAATCATATTATTAAGAAGGTCAGCAATCAAACAAATGAACATTTAGAATTTTGACTTGTCTTGCCAACCATTTAACTCATTCCTTCCTTTCATAAAAATAGAAACTCATTCTTTCCTTTCATAAAAATAGAAACTTTATACAGAATAAGCAGTCAACTTGGCCTTTGGAGACCTTCTATCATTCCTTAAAGATAGTTTGGTACCAACTATACACAAATATTTCTTTCCAGACAGAAAATTAACAACCTTACTATCTTGGATCATCCTATTTCTCTAGCTTTAAAGTTCTTCTTGTTTATTTTGTAAATTGACCCTATTCCTTGGGTATTCACACCCATTTCCTTCTTCTCTATAGGAACTTCTAGCCTTTCTCTTTCATGATCTATGTCAGTGGTCCTCAACCAGGATAATTTGGCACCCCAGGGGATATTTGACATTATCTGGAGATACCGCTGGTTGTCACAACTTGGGCAGAAGGGTATGGGGGCATTGCTACTAGTACCTGTAGGATAGAGGCCAAAGATGCTGCTGACCATTTCACTCAACAAAGGAAAACCCTCCCAACAGAGAATTATCTATCCCAAAGCTCAGTAGTGCCAATACTGAGAAACCCTAACCTATATGATGTTGTTCATCTAGCCTTTGAAGACCAATAAATGTGATGGGATGCTCTGCCTTGGCTTTCCCAGCAGCTGTTTAAATACAGATCAAATCTCTCTCTTTTCATCAACATATAAAAAGGATTTAGTCATGAGACTGCATGAGTTGTCCTGGGAAATGAGTATAGATATTAATTTTTAAATTGTTTTAAGAGGTCAAAGAACGGTGTCCTGGGCCAGGCACTCCAGCATGTAGAGATTGAGGAGATGAGGAGGATCCAGCAAAGGAGGCTGAGAAGAGAGGCCACAGGGGTAGGAGGAGGTCAGGGCAATGGTGTCCTGGAAGCCAAGTGCAGACAGTGTTCTAGCAGAGTGATCAACTGATCCAATGCCTGATAAGTCAGGCAAGTTGTGGACTGAGAAATGGCCAGTAGACACCACTTTGTGGAACCATGAATGACTTTCATTACAGCAGTTTGACGGAGCAGCAGGGGCAGAAGCCTGACTAGCAAAGTGTTCAAAAGAACACCCAGTGAAAACTGAGAAGGGCATCCACAACTTTCAAGGAGAATGCCCCCTAAGTCCCATCCTGAAGAGTCTTTTGTTGTTGTTGTTTACCCTTTAGTCACCTTTAGGAGACTTTCTCCCAATCAGTTATTTCAGAAGTATCTCCCATAGACAACACCTTTGATTTGGCCTTATAATTTGAACAGCTCTTTCCTAATTACAGCAAAACAAAAGGTATTTTTTAAAATCCTGCTATGACCCAATGTTTTAAGAAATACTTCCAGCTCACATACCATAACCTTCAGGCTGAATCCCCTCGCACTTGTCAAATGACCCTGACATCTGTCTGGTTGACTTGTATCTGCATCTTGCCTCAATGTCTAGCTTCTTAGACAATATTTTGTTTGGACTTTGCCTACATTTCTGCTTTAACCTTTCATCCTAGATTTTTATTATTGGTTGGTTATTACAAACTCCAGACTCTACAACATGTGGACTGAGCCATTCTGACCCCTGCCCCCAGCTCAGGCTCCAAGGTGTCCCAGCCCTAACTCAGCATTTCAAGTCCCTCTACTTCCAGGCTTTTTAAAGAGTACAATACTATCTTTAACTAAATTCCAGACCACAAATCTTTTAATAAAGCATAGGTCTCATTTTGGATCTCTTATGACTGATTTGATCTTATTTATATCATCTTACTTATTTTAATAATGTTTCTTAGAGGTTTTGTGGGGGGGCGGTGTTTATAGACTGCATAGTTGGCAGAATTTGTGTTTTTAATTCTTATGATAGCCAACCAAGTTTTCCAAAACAATTCTTATATATGCATTTAATTAGCAATAACAAAGCAATTTGTATTGAAGTATAATTGATATGCAATATCCTATTGATATTGATATTTGATCCTATTGATATTCTGATTTGATATTTTTATGCATTACAAAATGATCCCCATGATAACTCTAGTTACCATCGGTTATCATGCAAAGTTATTACTTATTGACTATATTCCCTATGCTATACATTTTATCCTCATGACTTACCTATTTTATAATTAGAAATTTGTACCTCTTAATCCCTTTACCCATTTCACTCGCTCCCAATCCCTGCCTTTCTGGTAACCAACAGTTTGTTTCCTGTATCTATAAGCGTATTTCTGTTTCATTTTGTTTGTTTTGGTTTTTAGATTCCACATACAAGTGAAATCATAGGGTATTTGTATTTCTCTCTCTATTTCACTTAACATAATATCCTTTAGGTCCATCCGTATGGTTGCAAATGGCAAGATTTCATCCTTTTTTATGATTAATATCCCACTGTGTATATACATATGTAAACAATGATTAATATTCCATATATACACACAGTACATTGTCTTTATCGATTCACCTATTGGTTACTTCTATCTCTTAGCTATTATAAATAATATTGCAATGAACATAGGGGTACATATATCTCTTGGAATTGATGTTTTTGTTTTCTTCAAATAAATATCCAGAAGTGGAATTGCTATATCATATGGTAGTTTTATTTTTAATTTTTGGAGCCACTCCCTACTGTTTTCAATAGCCATTGCACTAAATTGCATTCCCACCAGCAACATATAAGGGTTTCCTTTTCTCCACATCTTCAACACTTGTTTTTTGTCTTTGTGATAATAGCCAATCTGACAGGGGTGAGGTAATATCTTATTGTGGTTTTGATTTGCATTTCCCTGATGATGAATGATGTTTAGCATCTTTTCACGTGCCATCTGTATGTCTTCCTTAGGAAAATGTCTACTGAAGTCCTCTACCCATTTTTTAATTGGGTTGTTTTTGGTTTTTGATATTTAGTTGTGTATGTTCTGTATATATTTTGGATATTAATCCTTTGTCAGATGTATGGTTTGAAAATATCTTCTCCCACTCAGTAAGTTGCCTTTTCATTTTGTTGATCATTTCTTGCACTGGGAAAAACCTCTTTAGTTTGATGTAATGCCATTCATTTTATCTTTTGTTGCCCTTGCTTGAGGAGCCTGGTCAAAAAAAACAAAACAAAACAAAACAAAACAAAACCATTACTAAGATCAATGTCAAAAAGCTTACTGCCTATGTTTTCTTCTAGGATTTTAATGGTTTCAGTTTTTTCATTTAGGATTTGTTTTTAAAGATTTTATTTATGAGAGAGAGAGAGAGGAAGAGACACAAGGCAGAGGGAGAAGCAGGCTCCATGCAGGAAGCCGACTTGAGACTCGATCCCTAGTCTCCAGGATCACACCCTGGACTGAAGGCGGCGCTAAACCTCAACCGCTGAGCTACCAGGACTGCCCTCATTTAGGATTTTAATTCATTTCGTTTTCCTGTATGGTGTAAGAAACTGGTTCAGTTTCATTCTTTCACATGCTGTCTTTTTCCCATGTATATCCTTGTCTCCTTTCTCATAGATTAATTGACCATATGATGGTGGATTTATTTCTGAGCTCTCTGTTCTGTTCCATTGACCTGTGTGTCTGTGTTGATTCCAGTACCATACTGTTTGGATTACTATAGCTTTGTAGCACAGTTTGAAATCCAGGAGCATGATACCTTTCTTTGTTCTTCTTTATCAAGATTTCTTTCATCAATGCCTTATAGCTTTCAGAGTACAGACCTTTCACTTCCTAAGTTACATTTGTTCAACTAGGTGTTTCATTCTTTTGTAAATGGGATTGATTTATTAATTTCTCTTACTAATGAGCTTTAATAGCTCATTACTAGTGTATAGAAAAACAACTGATTTCTGTATGTTAATTTTGTATCCTGTGACTTTACTGAATTATTTCTTGACCTTTTTGGTGGAGTCCTTAGGGTTTCCTATATACAGTATCGTGTCATCTAAAAATAATAATAGTTTGACTTCTTCCTTTCCGATTTGGATGGGTTTTGTAAGGGGTTTTTTGGTTTGGCTTTTTGTTTTTGTTTTTGTTTTGCCTATTTGTTGTGTCTGGGACTTGCAATACTATCTTGAGTAAAAGTGGCAAAAATGGGCATTCTTGCTTTATTCCTGATGTTAGAAGAAAAGCTTTTAGCTTTTCATCCTTCAGAATGTTAGCTATGGACTTGTCATATGTAGCCTTTATTATGTTAAGGTATATTCTTTCTATACCCACTTTATTAAGAGTTTTTATCATTAAATATATATTGAATTTTGTCAAATGCTTCTCTGTATATCTATTGAGATGATCATATGTTTTTAAATCTTTGTTTTCTTGATGTGTTATATCACAAAAGCAGTATTTTTTGGTCTTTTTTTTTTTTGGTATATTTTTTTATTGGAGTTGAATTTGCCAGTATATAGTATAACACCCAGTGCTCATCCTGTCAAGTGCCCCCCTCAGTATTTTTTGGTCTTTATAGAAGTTAAGAAACTTGGAACTTTTGCACTAACCCACCAACCAACATAGTCTTTATCAATTTTATTTGGAAATATAAATGTCATATTTTATGAAATGTAGATTGTTTCTTTAAAATATCTCTGTATATGTAATTCTTATTTGTAATTACCTATAGTTCCACAGCTCACTTTCAGTCCTTTCCAAGTAAAGTTCTTTGTTTTGTTTTATTTTTCATTGTTGTAGAAAATGTTTTTGACTAGTTTATGTAGGTAAGGTAGTTGGATATTTCCTGGATGACTGCACTTTTTTTTTTATTTTTACTTATTTATGATAGTCTCACAGAGAGAGAGAGAGAGAGGCAGAGACACAGGCAGAGGGAGAAGCAGGCTCCATGCACCGGGAGCCCGACGTGGGATTCGATCCTGGGTCTCCAGGATTGCGCCCTGGGCCAAAGGCAGGCGCCAAACCGCTGCGCCACCCAGGGATCCCATGACTGCACTTTTAATTGAAGATTTTTATTGAGCTAATTGTAAGGTCACATGCAATTGAAAGAAAAAATACAGACTAATTCTATGTACCATTTACCTAGTTTTCTCAATTGTAATATTTTGCAAAATGATATCACAATCAGGATTTTTACGTTTATAGAATCCACCAATCTTATCCAAATTTCCCCATTTTTTACTTGTGTCTGTGTGTGGGCACACGTGCACACTACAATTTTTTTTTAAGATTTCATTTCAATTCAAGCTAGTTAACATATATTGTATTATTTGTTTCAGTGGTAGATTTAAGGATTCATCACTTGGATATAACACCCAGGGCTTATTACATCAAGTGCCCTCCTTAATGCCATCACCCAGTTACCCCATCGTCCCACCTACCTCCCCTCCAGCAACCCTGTTTGTTTCTTATAGTTAAGAGTCCCTTACAGTTTGCCTTCCTTTCTGTTTTTATTTTATTTTTAATTCCTCTCCCCTCTGTTCATCTCTTTTGTTTCTTAAATTCCATATATGAGTGAAATCATATAGTATTTATCTTTCTCTGCCTTACTTATTTTGCTTAGCATAATACAATGTCGTTCCATTCACACACTATACAGTTTTATCACTTGTGTAGATTCATGTATCTACCACCACCATCAAAATATAGAACAGCTCCATCATGGCATGGATCCCTACAGTTGCCATTTTAAATCACACCCACCTTACACTCTTAACCTTTGGCAAACACTAACTTGCTTTCCAAATTTCAAAAATGTTATATAAATAGAATCATAAACTTTGGGGATTGGTTTTTCACTCATTACAATTCCCTGAAGATTAATTCAAATTGTTTTAATAATTAATTGAGTGTATTAATAATTTGTTCCTTTTTTATTGCTGACAAACTGTACCACAGTTTGTTTAACCATTTGCCTATTGAAGGACACCAAGGCTGCTTCCAGTTTGGAGCTCTTAAAAGTAAAGCCGCTTTACAAAAAAAAAAAAGTAAAACTGCTTGAACATCAGTGTACAGGTTTTTGTGTGAACATAAATTTTCATTTCTCTGTTATAACTGCCTAAGAGCACGATTGTTAGGATAAAGACAATAGCATGTTTTATTTTTTTAAGACACAGACAAGCTATTTCCCAGAGTGCCTATACCATTTCATGTTCCACCAACAATGTATGAGTGATCCAGCTTTTTCACATCCTTGCCAACATTTGGCATCATCACTTTTTTTACTTTAGCTGTTTTGATAAATATGTAGTAATATCTCATTGCAGTTTTAATTTGCATTTCCCTGATGGCTAATGATGTTGAACATCTTTTCATGGGCTGGTTTTCCATCTGTATACTGACTCTGTTGAAATGTCTGTTCATGTACTTTATGTATTTTCTAATAACATTGTTTAGTTTTTTACTGTTGAGTCTTAAGAGTTCTTTATATATTAGACACTAATCATTTGTTCAAACCTATTGGTATTAGGTTTACCAATACTTTTGCCCAGTATGTAGTTCGTCTTTTCCCTCTCTTCACATGAGCTTTCACAGAGTAAAAGTTTTTAATCTTGATGAGGCACAATTTATTAATTTTCCCTATTATGGATTATACTTTTGTTGTTTTATCTATAAACTCTGCCTAACTCCTAAAGATTTCCTTTTATTTTTTTCTAAAAGTTTTATAGTTTTACACTCTACATTTAAGTCTTTGGTCCACTTTGAGTTAATTTTTACGTAAGGCATAAGTTTTAGGTCAAGATTTCTATTTTGCTTACAGATATCCAATTGCTACAGAAACATTTATTGAAAAAGCACATCAAGTTCGTGCGGGACAGGATCCGGGAGGTGTGCGGCCTCGCCCCGTGCAGCGGCGGGCCATGGAGCTGCTCAAGGTGTCCAAGGACAAGCGCACCCTCAGGCTCATCAAGAAGCGGGTCGGGACGCACGTCCGCGCCAAGAGGGAGACAGAGGAGCTGAGCAACGTGCTGGCGGCCATTCGGAAAGCGGCCCCCAAGAAGGACTGACCCCCCTCCCCACCCCGTAATAATAAAGCCTTCTCGGAACCTCGGGGTCTTGTGCTGGTCCGGGCGCACCGGGAGGGTCGGGGTCAGGGTGGGGGTCGGGGCGCTGCACAGAGACGCGGGCAGCAGGCAGTACTGGAAAGGGTTTTAATCATCATTAAAAAAAAAAAAAAAAAACACTCCTTTTCATAGAAAAGCCTTTCTTGGCATCATTCATAATCGACAGCTTGCCTGTGTGCAAAAGGCTTGGTCATTTCAGTGAGCATACAGGCTACATGGTCCTAACAATGTCATATGTTTAGGTGAGGAGGGCACTTGATGCAATAAGCCCTGGGTGTTATATCCAAGTGATGCATCCTTAAATCTACCACTGAAACAAATAATACAATATATGTTAACTAGCTTGAATTGAAATGAAATCTTAAAAAAAAAAAAACTGTATGCAAAGGGAGTAATCAGCACTTACCAAGAAGTCCAGCAACTCAGGTTCATTCAGAAACCTAGACTCCTTTCTTGTGCAGACCCAGCAAGTCCTCCAGGTACTGATCTTCTCCCAAAAGTCCAGGCTGACATTCCAGTTTGAGGAAAGGAACAAAAGAGCCCAAACCAAGCAGTCTCAAGAGGGTGACTTGACACATCAATTCTGATCCTATCTTACTTGCCCACACCGTCACATGAGCACACCCAAGTAGGAGCAAGGCTGTGAAATGTAATGTCTATCTGGAAAGATAGGTGACCAGCCAAAACCAAAGGTTTCTGTTTTGAAAAAGAAGCAAGGAAGAGTGAATGCTAGGGATAGTGATCTGTTTCTGCCCCAACAGGTTTGCTTACTTCTCTTCAAAGTTCTTTGTTTCAGGCCAAATTTTCTTCTTTTATTTACTGTTCTTTTCTTTAAGATTTATTTATTTATTTTAGAGAGAGAGAGAGCACAAGCAGGAGACACAGAGCGAGAGGAAGAGAGACTCTCAAGCAGACTCAATGCTGAGGGCAGAGCCCAACGCAGGGCCCGATCTCACAACCATGAAATGGCAACCATGAGACCATGACCTAAACTGAAACCAAGAGTCAGGCACTTGGACCCAATGGACTATGCTGTCCATCTAGATGCCTCTTGTATTTGCTATTTTAAAGGTGTGTCTACAGTTATCCTCATGGATTCATGGCTTTCTTTCCTAAATGCTTATAGAATATTTTTTTTTTGTCTCCAGTGTTTAAAATTTTGGTATGATCTCTAGGAGTGGGTCTTCAATAATTTTACCTAGATCATTTTAAATATTTTCATTGAAGTCTTTTTTAGGTCAGGAAAATTTTCTTCAAGGTTTCTTATTATTTATATTAAATTTGCTCTGTTTTATCAGCAAGTTTATTTTCCCTTGACTTATTTTCCTTATTCTAATTATCCATTGACTGTATCTCTGATAAGTGCCCTCCATAGCTATTATTTTTTTCTCTTATGTTTTCATCTCTCTCGCATTTTCCTTTTTGTTTTCTAAAAATTCTTCAAGTTTGCTTTCTGTTTCACTGATTTGATTTTCTTCACTTAGATATCTATTCACTGCATTTATTGAATTTCTTGTTTCTTATAATAATTTTTTTTCAGAAAAACGTGACCATTTCAAAAATGAATCAGAAAAATATGTTTTCTATGCTCCCTCCATTCATAGGGAGATTTATGCATTCCAGTTATTGAGTATTGCCAAATAAAAATGAATTTGGTTGTGTTCCAAATTCACAAAGCAACCTTTGATCCAATGTAAATGAAAAGAAAATTGAGTCAGTACAAAATTATTTAGTTGGGCAAGGGGTAGAAGAAGGGGATTTTGTTTTTATCTTTCTTTAGTTGTCTTCTGCTATGGTTTGGAAGGTAGATACTCTGCTATTAATCCAGGTGAAATGGACACCTTACAGATCATGGTGTGTATAACCACACAGGAATCCTCACTTCTATATTAAATAGATGGGTCTCCAAAAGAAGCCCTCCTCCAGGCTTTCATTATGTGTGGCAGCCATGTGAAGATCAAGTAAGGGAGCCTTAAAAACTGTTGGGATCCTAAAGCTATTGGTTCACATAGGTCAGGAGAAGACTAAGAATTGGACATCCTGAAGTTCTATAAATCCATTTCCATTTACTACCTGTGCCCCTGATGAAGATATTCTCACTTTTCAGTGGCAGAATTTATCCATAAGTTAGGTTGGGCACTCCTATGATCTACAGCTATGCGATAGTTTTGCTAAGGAGTAGTGCCATTATTTTGACTTTTCCGGTTTTTTTCTCCCTTCAGTCCAAGCCCATCAGCAGATATACAGCAGAAATTTCTCTAGGTTTCTATTATGTATATATAGCAAAAAGTTTGAGAGAAAGGGGAGGGAGATAGAGAGGAAGGGAGAGAGAAGAAAATTGGTTATTTTAATGGGCATTTATGGGTGGGTAAGTTCTATGTCTCTAGATCACCAATACCCAAATATACCCAAATATCCTGCCCTACTACTTAAAATGCCCAACTGTGTCCAAACTGCAATATATCAATGGTCACCTATAGTTAAATTAGGCATAAATCTATTCAACTGCACCCCTACCATAACTTCCCTCCCCCTGGTTTTGTAGTTTCCAGTCCCAGTGCAGACATGTACCCCAGGAGAACTCATTCTGTGTGACCTACCAGTCAGCTATCAGTTCCTCAGGTTCTGAACTCAAGGCTTGAGGTGGGCCACAAGCACTCACTGGTACCAGACTGCAATAAAATGCCTTGTCTGACTCTTTACTTAGTAGATGTGGTGTGTTTTCCCCCTAATGTTAAAACCAGATTCAAAATGGTCCAAAATAAGCAATTTGCTGTCATTAGATATTTCCCGTATGCCACAGAAAGAATTCACACACCATACCTATACCATCAGGAATCCAGAAAGCTCTTACATTCAACCCTTACAGCCAGTTGCTATTCATAAAGGCTGTTCAGCACCTTCAGGTCACTCATGAATTACTTTAGTTATTCAGGAATTGAACACCTTTGAGACCTTTGGGTCCCTGTTATAGTACAGAGCCAAGTATTGTATTACAAGTGCAAATATTAATCATAGCAATTAGGCAGGGAAGGGAAGTGTCAAGCCAGTTCATGGTTCCTGGAACAGAGTTAGGTTACCACACATGTATTACCCAGAATATTGTTGTAGTCAGCTTCTTTAAGGCCATATTGGGACCTCAGATGCCTATCTTTTAATTTCCTTGATAGTTTTTACATCCTGAACTGCTATTCTCCCAATAGTGACAACAAAAAATACTATTTTAGTCTGCATTTGGGTCACCTATCTTACACCGGCCATTTTAATTATGTAAAATATAAACCAGCCTCAAAAAATGCCAATCCAAAATGTTTTTTAAACACTTTACATGTGGACAATGCTTTTACCTAAGCACATTCTCTTCTTTCACTTCTAGAAAGGCACATGCCATGCAGCCAGGTGCTAAACTATTCAGGAAGTGCAACATAAGTTCAGTGAAAAAAGAAGTCCCAGGGGCACAGTAGTGGAAACACTGTATGAAGAATTCAGGCCTTAAGTGAGACTCTGAAAGATAAGTGGGCTATAGAGAGGTGGCTGGGAAGGAGGACATATTGTGACTGGAGGAACAGCATATATAAAGGCATGGCAATCAAATAATTATATCAAACATATAGAAGATGTTGCTCTGTGAGATAAACAAAGAGAATAAAATCTGTCCTTAAGAAGTATAGAAACTGGTTGGAAAAATACATACAGAGTTAGCAATACATTTCAGAGTTATAGTAGCCATAAAAAGCATTTCTGGATAGAGTTGCTATAAGCAGAGGTGTGGATGTGAGAATGACGGAGAACTGAGAGGTCAGCACATGGGAGTCTGGTGGGAAATTAGGTGAAAGAAGGAAAGTGAAGCCAGTTAGGGTTTACATTTGGTAAATTCAGTCTGTGTATGTCCTTGGTCCAAAAATCAACATGAAGGAAGTCATAGTATAACACTTAAAAGTTTATACAATTACTTCAACTCCATTGAAGTATTGGTCCCCGTCACCACACTGTAAGGCAGTAGACTGATTATTAAACATATTTAAAGTTTAAATGTAAAGTTATTAATTTAAAGGTAAGAAAATCAAGACTCAGATTGATCAATACCCCAGCCACTAGTTTTCTTGATTTTAAGGCCAATTATCTTTCTAATCTTGCTGATTTTATGAGGCATAAAGTTGGGTTCACTTAACTTTTATGGAAGACTTCCTCTCTGTCCAGTCCATTTACATATGTTATCCTAAGATTCCAATAGCACTAGTAGGTATTATTCAGAACTGAAGTGCTAAAGAATAAGTTAGACTTATCACAATAAAGGAAAATGAAAAGGAAAGGGATATATGGCATGAAAGAATCAATAAGACTGAAGGACTTATCAGTCACTGAGGGCTAGGCACTTTCACTTTCATGAGCCTCTTCTTCCACAAAATGTATATACATAGTGATTTCATTGGTATAAAGAGGAATATACCAGTACTATATATTTAAACAAGTTTTTTAACCTAATTTTTTTATATCTTTTCAAAGAAGTTAAAACATTGTCATGGTCTTCCAAAACTATCATAGGTCCTGGCCATTGTTATGCCTAGTAGACAAATAAGTTTTGGCTGAGGAAATAAAAGGAGTTTTAAGTAACTGCAAAATTTTTAACAAGACAACCTGGTAGGCTCTGTAAATGAAGTAGTTAAGAAAAATTAATTTGAAGAGGAAGATAATAATTTTGATTTTGTACATGTGGAACTTGACATGAATAAAGAAATCCAAATGAAGATGGCTTGTAACTAATTTGCAAAGTACCATCTAGGTTCATGAATATTTAAAAATCAATGGCATAAAGGTGTTATTGAAAACCATGAACTGAATGATCTCCCCCAAGGAAGTGGATTATAGAGGGATTCACTGGAAACTAACAGAAAAAGCTTATGAGGTGTCCCATAGTTAAAGAGGTATCAGAGGAAGAGGAAGCAGCATTACCTGTAGAAATGGTGGATTCTTGTACTTCTGAGACAGATGGTTGGTGTTGGTGATTGGGATTGTGGGTATACTTTATTTTCAACATGAAATCCCAATTATAAATGATATAATTATGAAAATGAAGTAAAGACACTAGTCACATCTTTTTCATTCTTTCTTCCTGTGTCCTTCATTGCCCTTCAATACCTAACATACACACACACACACACACACACACACACACACACACACACGATTATAAGCTTCTCACATTATGGAACATTTGTAAATGTCTCCATTCAAAGATATCTTCTGAATAAAGACATACAGATTCAACTGAAGAAAACAACCTGGTAACTCAGCAACTTAAGGCAAATATTCACTTTCAATAAAGCAAAAGTTAGAACAGTACATTTATGGTCAAGGCATGAGTAAATGGGAAATATGGAGCTTTTCTTTCACCTGAAGAAAAGTTTTCCTTACTGGTAAACTATTAGTTCCATTGTGTGGAGTCCAAATCATTATAATCATTGTCTTTGGATTCGTTTAAGTAAATAGAGATAATGCAGTCATACTTATAATTTATTATGAAAGTCTTCTTTTCTATACTAACATTTCCTTAAAGAATATTACCATTGATGAGGATTGCAACACATTTCCCCTGAGACTGTAGACACTAGATATTTCAGTGCAATTGCAATAATCTACTCAGAAACAGATGGATTTGTGAATGATTGATGGATGAACAGGGAGGTGGTTGTTTAAGGTCAGTCATCTGAATCATGTCTTGGGAGAGCTCCCATAAAGTTACATAGGATGAAAAATTGGGCCAGTATTCACATGCCTGATTATTGAAGTAAGAACAGCTGCATTTATTTCAACATTCTCAGCTTCACACATACATATATGCCAGTGAAGCTTAGAGGTTAATTGTAAGAAGAAAATAACGAGTAAGTTAATAAGAAAATAGAACTGAAAAAATTGCCCTGGAAAACTAAACACATGCCTCAGCTAGGCTGGAAATAAATGTGGATAAATTACTAAGATATAGTACAGAGGAGAAAAATAAGGAAAAATATGAGAGGTTACGAGATTTGGAGGAAAGAATGAGAAGCTCTAACATGCATGTAATTGGAATTTTAGCAAAAGAGTAAAAGTAAAAAGTACAGGAAATATGTACAGATAATAGCTGAAAATTTTTCAGAATCAATTAAAATCATGAATCTACAAATAAAAGAAAAACAAAGTGTCCCAAGCAAGTAAACACAAAGGAAACATTAATTCTTCAAAAACCAGTCAAATTGAGGGACACTTTTAAGGAGAGAAAAGATCTTAGAAGCACCCAAAAAGAAAATCTAGATCACCAACTAAAGAACAATTAGACAGACAGCCGACTTCTCAGCAGTGACAGTGGAAGACAAATAAGAGTGGAATACCTCCAAAATGGTGACATTTTCCGTCCATATAAAATGGTATATGCTACGCTAAGGCCTCAAGAGCAAAGCTCTATTTTAAGAACAAAGCAATAATCAAAACAGTATCAGACTTTTAAAAATCTGAAAAAATTCTAATGAAAGAATTTTAGGAAGAAGGAAAAATGATTCCAAAAGGAAAAATCTATGATATAAAAAGAAATGGCCAGCAAAGAAACTGGTAAATTCAAATTGGTAAATTAGAAAAAAATTAAACATAAGGAGTTTACATAATAATCAACACTGGTAACATTTAATATGTGAGGTTTACAAAATAGAAGATCAATCTCAAAGATTGGGCAGCAATAGCAAATTCATGTGTTGGGGTTATTGGAGTATGGTTATAAGACCTTGTATTTTTCTAAAAGAGGAAGAAAGTTACTTATTTACTTTACATTTAACAAGTTCAAAGGAAACCAATATAACAAATAAAATTTAATTTCCACATGATAAGAGTTGAAATGCAAAGGGAGGATATAGAAAAGACAGAAAGAAGGAAGGGGGTGGTTGAAGCATAATAGAAGTAGGATAAACTAAATAAAATGGTTTAGAAAAAAAAAATGGTTTAGAAAAATCCAAAGATAAACAGAAAGCCTCCCAGTTAAGAGACACAGTATGATCACAATCTCTTTGAACAAATGGGATCTAGTCACAACAAACAAAGAAAGCAATGTCCAGAGAGCAGATGACCTATTACTAAAAATTAGGATATGCATTACTAACACATATGCTAAAAGTGTGCAGAAAGAGTAGGCAGTGTAATTTGGCAGCAGCAAACATAACATGGTTTGGTCCCAATATTCTGTTCAAAACTTGTGTGATCTTGAACAAATGTTTAATGTTACTTTTACTTTCTAAAGCAATAGAATTGAGATAATTATAGTACTTATTTCAGGGAGTTATTGGGTAGATCATACAAAATAAAAAATGGAAAAGTGCTTACAACAGTGCCTGGCTCTGGGATATGCACAGAGAAATTACGATTAGGGTGGGTTGAGGGAGCTTTGGCAAGTTTTAGACTATGGAAAAGTCTCAAATTTAAGGAATAGTCAGTGGAATTAGAGAAGGTAAAATAGTAAGAAGGACAAAAAAATGGGAAAAAAAATGAGCAAAGACAGACAAAACCATAAAGATGAGATGCAACTGGACTAGGATGGAACACAGGTGGGTGGGCTGGCTGGGGCATTCTCAAGTTTCCTTAGTGTCCCATTTCCTCTCAACCTCTCTTGTTCCTCCAGAATGTATTGCTGAAAACCAATGGTTACCATGAGAAAACATCTGTATCTGAAAACAGCTGTATGCACATTTGTCTCATTACAAGAAAAAAGAAACTTTTTCAGAATCTGGACATTAATGGTGTGTGTCACGAGCAATGCCATGAGAAATCCAGGGAGAAAAATGTAGTCTGTGTAATTAGTAGCCTTCAGGCTGTAAAGCTTTTGTTTCAGACAATGTCAAACACTGCAAGATCCAGGAAGGCAGAGCCAGTTGCCAGAGCAGAAGCCTAAACTCATATTGTGTCTGGCTTTGCAACACATTACACACTTATACATACAAGCACGTCACATGCACATGCATGTGCATGCATGGCAAAATACATGTACAGGTACCACCCATACATGGCACATAGGCACATGTATGTATATATGCCATGCATGCACACAGCACATATACCATACTTGTGTACACACACATGCATGGACACATGCACGCATGTTCATGTACTGCATAGTGCACATGCATACATGGAAACATGTACATAGTATGCAATACATACATGTACCACATACACATACCAAATGCATGGTCATGCACTGCATGCACAGGCACATGTCATACACATGTATACACATATACACCACATGCACGCATGCACACACACACCAACATATGTATACATACTGCACGTGCACAAACACACTTACCAGGAAAATAATTATTTAAACAGCAATTAACAACAATCAGATGTACTTATAACTAGCTTTATTTTAATTCTATATTGATATTTCTTGTGTTCTTTCCAATTTTTGAATCATAAAGATAAGCACTATCAATATTAAATTTATTTTAGGAATAATTAAGTATATTCTTAAGGGCTTACATTATTCAAATACTACTCTATGCTTAAATCTGTCCTGAGTAATGAATTCATTTATGTACCTTGAGAATACAATGATTGTAATTTTATAACTAAAAAACTGTCTCTCTCCAAATAGACAGTGAAATGCTGTATTACATTATTATATTAGACTTATGGTCAAATTATAGCTATAAAATAAAAAACATATTTCTGTGTAATCCATTGAATACTATTAAATTTGAATAGGAAATTTTTGGCACAAAGAATCCAACACTTGTAGAACATACCACAGCTTTCTGAATTATCTGTTTGTCTTTATGCCAATATGTAGTGATTCTGCCTTTTCCAGTATTTTCCCAACTCAGTCATGAGTCTAAAATAGTTGTACTTTTCACCACTTCCCTTGGTAGCATAGTAGAGCACAAAGTTGCATATGATCATGCTATAACTTACCATGGACTTGTGAAGAAACCCTTTCTCAGATACTTGTGTATATATCTGTGTGTTTGTGATCCAATGAGTCAGTTAGCTCAAGAATGTGTAGTCTTAGCAATTTGTTTTAGGTTTCTACACAAAATAACATAATTTATAAAGTGTATATGGGATTATAATCGTTTATCAAAAGTCTTTCTTTTAATGAAAGGGGGTTTATATTGAATTAATAAATTTAAAAATTTATTAATGGCTCGTGAAAACCAGAATGAAGTCCAAGAGTTTAATGTAAGTCATCATATCTTGAGGTTAAAAAAATTCCTTCAATAAGGCCACCCTAACAAGACTGGCAAGACCCAGGGAGTTAGAAAGTTCACACATTGAACACCAGCCAGTGCTGCTACTCAATAGCTAGCTTGGAGCTGGGATGCAGTAATAGAGGAATGATATGCAAATGCTGGAAAATAGACCCAGAGCTCTAATTAGTTTTTAGTTAATTGTCTATGAAAGCTACTGTGTCCATTTTTGTGTCCATATCTTAAAAGAAATATGAAGACATGAATAAAGATCCAGGGAAGATTAAAGACTGGCCAAAATGCAGAAAGCAGGCCTGCAAGAAAGTGGTATGATGTTGTTTCAACTGGATGTAGAAAGCAGAAGGGAATCTGGTCTCCCTCTCCAGGACTAGAAAAGTTGATTCCTCTATGTACCTTCCTCAAAGGAGAGAGAATGGATTTGTGCACTAAAAGGTGGGGTGCTGGAT
Organism: Canis aureus; assembly: GCF_053574225.1. Lineage (NCBI taxonomy): Eukaryota > Metazoa > Chordata > Mammalia > Carnivora > Canidae > Canis > Canis aureus. The sequence continues at coordinate 3,807,169 of NC_135615.1, read as the reverse complement.
AAGGGTGAGTGTGGGAGGACACATCCTAATATGAGCTTCTAACTCAGGATCCCCTCAGAAGGCCTCAACCTCAGGCATTAGTTTCCTGGTAAGAATGGGCTTAGCGAGGCATCATACTATAGAAGTCAGCACCACATTGCACTGTAGTAGATGAAAGCATGAGGTCTCTTCACTTAAGGGCACAGGTCTAGAGACAGATAGCTTGAGATCCCATTCCGGCTGAAAGCTGGGCAAGTTACTCCACCCTTCTGTGCCTCTGTCTCTTCAACAGTAACAAGAGGATAATGATTGTATGTACCTCCAAGCTGTTGCAAGAACTAACAAGTCCATATGTAGAAAATACTTGCTCCAGAACATGGCACTTGGTAGACCTCAGTTAGGTACCTCATATGATTTCACTGTACAGTCAATGAGGATGGTTGACAAAAGAGGAATATAAGACTAGGGGCTTTCCAGAACATCCTGTATGCCTTACCACTATTTAAACTGTTAATGACAGTTCCTCATCAGTAATGGTGGCATGAAATGAGCTTGCACTGGAGGTCAGAACGTGTGGGTTTGAGTTCTGGCTCTGTCATTCTCTACTAGGGCCATGAGGAATGCATCCCCTCTCTCTGGATCTATTTATCTCAGTGCTATTATGAAGATCAAATGGAAATATACATTTATCATCTACCTTGTGCTGATTATTGCTCCCTGGCCTGGCCTGCTCTGAAGATGGGCAGACGAGTGGGGAAAATTGTCGATGTGGAAGTCCTCACCAGGTGCTAGAGTAAGCTACAAAGTGCTGAGCAAGTGTTAGTTGTGGATGTGCACATTACTATTCCTAGGACATGACTGTAAAGTAATAGTAAAAGAAGAAACTTTGAAAAGTGCTTTAAAGTTCAAAGCGGTGTCTATCTAATGTATGCAGGCTAAGTGTGTAGTCAATGAGCTCAAACTCACTTGTGAAATTAATGAGATCAGAAAGACCCCCTTTGGGGTGAGACACTGGGATTCTCAAGCTTAGGGCTGATGCCATGAAACTCTACACTATTTTTCTTCTAAATTTGTTTTGGTGTGATTTCAGTTATTCCTTTCAGTTTGTCCCCACCCTTCCCATAAGGGGCCAGTCAAGTCACACTGAATGAGTAGTGCATTCCAGAAAAAGCCTCATGTTTGACATACATGAATGTGGTGGTGGCCCATACATGTCCCAAACACCTATAGAATATATAGGATAGCCTTGAGGCAACAAAGTGTTCCTCCCATAGATGAGAATTAATATATCAGTAAAAAAACATTACGATTTATTGGAAAGTTATCAAATTGAATAGTTAATCAACTTAAACAGGGGGACTCACCCGTCCTAGTAGAGGAAGTGAAGGAAATGACCAACCACTCCTCAGAATCAGCCTTGTGACTATTGTAATATTTGTTTCAATCTTGCTCAAAAATTATTTAGGTTATTTCCTGCAATTGATAGAATCGTCCATTAGTGCAATGACATTGGTAGTCCAAGAGTCAAGGAGATTTTACTCCTTTGGAATGTTATGAAGCTTCACACAGATCTGCTCTGCTAGAGTTTATATACTCTAACAGTATATAGATGGTTTAAAACATTTGGTTGCCAAATATTAGTCAACATATGGACACTTAACCTCTCCTGGGTTCACCAGTTTTTACTCTGACCTGCGGGAGGGCGCGGGAAGGGTAGGGGGAGTCAGACTATGCCAACTCAGAAGAAAGCTTCTTGTTTCCAGAACTGGCTGCCCTCCCAATTATAAATGAAGAAAGACTCCTTTTTTCCATTTCCTAATGATGTCCACAGTTGAAGTGCAAACTGACTGCAGCTAAAGATTTAACTGGAATATTTCAAGGACATTCATCATGAATGGATACAGAGAGACCAGACTCCTGTTTCAGCTTCAAGGTTTAAATGTCAAACACCTGCAGACACAGTTACTCAACCTTAAAAATCACTCCATGAGTACATTGCTCTGGTTCAGAGAAAATCAAACTAGTAAGTTAAGTTCAAGTAAGTTAAGTCCTAGTAAGTAAGTTAAGTACCAGGCTTGGGGAAGAAAGGGTCCAGAGGGTTGTAGGAGGGCAACGAGGGAGGGATTCATGATTATGGACATTTGCTCCATTATACTACAGTGTGGACTCCGCATACTGAAAAGCTCTATCTGTATATACATTTGGATGGAAAGAATGAAGGATGCCCTGTGTGCTTGAGGAATCAGTCAGGTGTAAGCAATTAAAAAAAGCTCTTCCTGAAAGTGACCTAAAATTTTGCTTGAAGAATTTTAATAGGGATTTTAATATTAAAAGAGCTGCTTCTTTGTTTCACATTTAAGTCAGCTATTGTTTCTAACTTCTTAGGCCTAATTCCTGAGACTTAAAAGACCATTCATTAGTATCAGTAGATTTCCAGAGCAGAACAGACATATGTCCTTTATTTCAATGCATGTTAAGAGTATGTTCTCGTCCTGATTTCTTTAACCTCTACACCTAATTTCCTTCTACTATGCATCCACTATGTTCTTTCAGTTAGTCTGAATATAAGTGAAAAACAAAACACCATGCAAACCAAGGATGGAGTATACTGCCAGGAACTCCTGACTTAAAGATGTTTCAGAATTCTGACAGGCCGGACCCACACACCCCAGATTACACTCTTCTCAACTGACCAAATTCCATAGCATCTTATTACTCATAAAATACACTTTTCCATTTCCATTGAGCATTTGGAAAGGATTCTTGCTGTACTTATGCAAAAATCACAGCTGAAAAACATCCTAGCTGCCCAGCAACATCCTGTCAGCCAGAAATGATCCTCTCACCCCATGATGGCTCCTGACTCTCACTGTCTTCTACCACAGCACAGGACACAGAACTGACAAGAATGGCTAAAGAAGAGGAAGAAAGAAAAAGTCCAAACCTGGAGTTAGTACAAGACAAGCTGGAAACATTTGCAAACTTATGATTTTACCTAACACCATGAAAATGCTGAGTTCTAGTATATCATCACATGTATACAAAATAATTATAACTCCTACTGCTTGTACCCAAAAAAAATCTAATATTTGTTTTCTTTTTCTGAACACCCAGTGGAAACCCTACTGGAGGTTATACCCAGGAAAAAGAAAGCTCTCTTGATTCACGCATCCTTCCTGAATGCTAAACAATGTAAAACAATTCAAAGTAATTTTTTATTTATTCATGGGGTGGGCGGGGGGCGGGGTGTGCAGAGACACAGGCAGAGGGGGAAGCAGGCTCCATGCAGGGAGCCTGACGTGGGACTCTATCCTGGGTCTCCAGGATCAGGCCCTGGGCTGAAGGCAGCACTAAACTGCTGAGCCAACCGGGCTGCCTGCAATGTAATTTTTTTAGCCTAATAAAATCTCTAAATTTGCGTTAAGAATTTAGTCAATGCCACCTTCCTAATTAATCCTTATTAATTACAAATGAGAATGTAAAAGGGACAGGAAATGCAAATCCAGCTTCTAATCTTGAATTTAAGGACCCAGTTAAAAGACAAACCAGTTTATCTCCAACAAAAAGTAGATCTTAGTTTATCTTTCCACTTGTTAAAATTTTGGCTTATGCAACTTTCTCCCTTTTAGAGTAATCTTCCTTCTCCTGACTGACTGATGAAGAACATAATGCATCACTATCTATTTTTGCCAAAACTGCATGTGATCATTTCAACCAGATTAATGGAAATTCTGGGCATATATCAGTATAACATCAGTGTAAGAAGTGATCACAACCTAACTGCAAAATTCATAGCATGCTTTCACATAAGAGGAAAGCTTAAAGGCCAAATAATTAGCTATAAATTTATTCTGTTTAAAGCTGGTGGTCAATTTATCAAAGGAAATTTACACAAAATATTTGTTTCACCTTCCAAAAGTAAGAGCTTAAAAACTCAGGTTCCTAATAGGATGGCCATGAGAAAATAACTGTCCTTTTACATCTATACTCAATCAGCTGGAAATGATTGGCTCTAATCCTTTCTCCATGATTGTTCATTAAAACAAAACATTCCTCAAAGGGCACTTTGCTGGGTGTTGGAAATATGAGGATAATTTGACGTAGCCTCTTCCATCAAGCGGTTTACTACCTGATAAATATAGAACTAATTTTAGGACAATGTGAAATAAGTTGCAATGTAAGTAGGAATAAACCAAGAATTGTAAGTGCACCATTATCTGAGAATCCCTTGTCAAATTTACTTATAGTAGGAACTCATTTTTTATAAAATATTGGTTTCACTTCCCAAAGGTAAAAGTTCAAAAACTCAGGTTCTTATTAGGAGAGTCATAGGAAAATAATTGTCACTGTACCCACCAGCACCTAAATTCAATTTCTGTTCAATTGATATGATCATTTATTATGCCTATGCTGTGGAGAGCACCCACAGGGATGCAGTCCTATTAGAGGGTATGCCACAGGGTTCTCAGCTTCTGCAAATATTCCAAGAATTACTAGAATATTTGATTATTGAAATTATTTCCCATATTGTAAGCCTTAGAAGTTCAAAAACTGTGTTTTAAAGTTAGGAAGGTAGAAGCCTACTGTGTGTGTTAATTTTAAATGTTGTTTAGGATGGTTTCCAGGACCATAAGATGAATTCCCTGTGTTTCTTTTTAGCAGCACAATTGCAGGCTGCAAACACAAGCAGACCTGCAATACAGACCCACTCTAAGGTGGCAAAAGTCATCTCAGGATGCAACAGGAAAGTTTAACTGGAAATTTTCCCCCCTCTCATTTCTAGTTCAATGTTTTCATTGGAAACATTGGAAACTGGAAGGGAAGGTAAAAAAAAAAAAAAAAAATAGAATAAAAGCTCCAGAGTTTAAAAATGTCAGCATTGGATTGATTTGAGTAGCTTTCCTGGTTTAACCAGTAAGTTGATTTGATGGGTTCATCCATTAATACAGTAAAACACATGTTAAAGATTACAAATTGTTTAACAAGTTTTGACAAACAAATCTCCTGGTGGTGCCGAAATTTCTGAGAAGCAGATGGAAGAGGGACAATTTTATAGATTCCCCTTCCTATCTGCACAAAGCCACAGAGGTCTAAAGTAGGTATTAGTGAAATAAGGGACATTGTCAGACAATAAAGAGACACAATTGCCTCCGTTAGCACAACAATTAATTTTGTTTGCAGAGTACCAGTCAGTCTATTTGTTACCAGGAATGTGCTAATTATTCTTGCTAATTACATGCAAAACATTCATTATCACTTATAAGTGGAGCCGGACCCCTCAGGTTTCAGTGACAAATTAATTACTGTGTTTTCCTTCTGAATGTATTTCTAGTCAGTTCTGGTATTAACTGAAAAATAAGTGGTTTAGCAGCCTGCTTGTCTCTCAGAGCCACTCATTAAAATGAATAGTAGGCATGCAGAGCTATATCAATTTTCCTTCCCTATTCTATAAGGGTGGCAGTCCCTGAAATTCTCCAAAGTTCTACCACAAATTTATAAACCCTGAAGCCTGGTGAAATGCACGCAGCTGTGCCATTTAGTACCAGATGCATATTTCCACCAGCAGCTGCTCATTGAACCTCAGAAAGAAGGCAAACTAAAGAGAGAGGATCCTATACCCTATACACTCAATCATCTGGAAATGATACCCTATACAGACACCGGCCCCTTTGGCCTTGCCTTTTAAAAGGTTGGGGCAACATTTTGTTGCCTGGTCCAAACTTAAGATAACTGAATTTAATCTCCCTTCAGTGTGGGATTCAATCACAAAGCAAATCTTGAATTGCTCACTTCTATGGCCCCTTACATCTTGGTTGGGAACAAATCCAACAATATAGGTGCATACAGTTGTATTCTAAATGTGGATTACGTTGGAAAGACCAGAATCAGCACATATATAATTCTGCCTTGACCCTATAGTGCCTGGAGTTGTTCTGTCTTGGCTGTGTCTGATAGGCAGACCCAATCTTTCTCGCTCACTCTCTCCTCTCCAAACTAGCAGCCAACTAAAGGCTTAGGGAATGAGAGGATGGATCTGAAGGGCTTTGGGCCCATTCTGATGTGCATCCTGGATTAATAATTTAGAGTTAGCTCTCACTGACTCCTCTTCCCACCATTTAAGCTCACTTTCTGGAAGTCTTTAATAGAAAGTATTTCAGAAGAAAAGTTTGCTCCTGAAAAGGACATGGGAGAAGGTTGTGGTGCCACTGCCTCCACATCCCCAGAAATCCATCTAAAACTAGTTCAGGTACATGGCTCCCTGGAAAGTCAACATCATTTCCAATCCCAATGGGTTAAGATTGGACCAGAGCCTACACTGTGTGTAGGAAAACCTCTCTCCATTTTAATCAATCATGTTCCTTTAACCACTACATGCCTACGGCTATCGTGACACATCTTCCAAAGATCAGGTTTACATGATCCCACAAGTCTGTATCCATGTTCTTTCTAAACCTTCCTCTTATGGGTCCCTTCATAGTTGCTTTGGCTCTTCTCAGGGACATGTGCCTTTTATACATTTATTATTTGGCCTGTTTCTATACTAGCTCTAAAATGGTAAGGAAGTTTTCACTGTCACATAATTTACTCTTTCCACCATTTTCAATTTAAACAGTATATACAGGAAATCCAGGAAGCTAGATGACCATCTGCTGGCGGTACACATAAACTTCACATTGAATGACCCATTGTAGTTGATTTTTCCAGAATTGGGTTTTTTTGGTAAATCCAAAAAACTTTCATGTTTTACAAAGAAAGAAGTTTAGAATTTTTGTTTCTCTGCTTTTAGTATCACATTTCTTTCTTTCTCTCATTTCTTTAAGTTTGTGATCACCTTTGTCTGAAATGTGTAAGTTTAAATAAAGTAAAGCTCTATGTGCCTTAAGACAATGAAACCAAAAGTGCCTGTAAGAGATCATGGGCATATTTCTGCCTTATTTCTGCTGTGATAACAGAGAGGGCATCTAGCTGAATTTAACCTCTGTAGCAGGTCATAGCTGTCTCACCCTCCCTTTCTTCACCTCCCTGCCCCTTTCAATGTCCTGTACTCTATCAGCTTACCACCATGTTCACACCTTGCTTCTGCTTCTCCCTCTTTTCCCAAATCCCATCCCATGTTTTCATTCATTTTCTAGCGTTAAACTATTTACAATTTTAACTATTTACAAATTTTACTATTTACAATTTTACTTTTTTTTACTATTTAATCACTGTTTAACACTTTTTATATATTTGTCTTTTTCCTGTTATTTCAAGAATTTGCTAATATCAAATCATTCAGGCTAAAGTTTTAATATGTTATTTTAGCGAGACTTCTACCACTTGTAGACCTTCAAGGGAGTTCTAGAGATTAATTTAACTCAAAAGGATGAATTTCTAATTGTGAAAATGACTAATAATGTGTCATCATGGTGACAGAATTATTTTGGAAGTGGCAGGAGGCCCTTGGCAATCCAACTGCACAATCATACACAGTATGTGACCACTTGTCCAAATGAAACATAAATCCTGCCTTCCATTTTTTCTGCTCTTCAAGACCTTTAGGGAGAAAGACCTCCCTGAGAGAATACACTGAGGGAATTCTCTACACTTATTCTGACCTGTGCAAATGAGTATCTAACAAAAGCTTCAATTTCTTTAATAATAGGTGTTCTAAAATAGAAAGTGGCTTTGTTATTCTGAGGGTAATTGTCTATCATGCACTCCTTGAAAGTCAGTCTAGATAAACTTTGAGATCACAGACCAGACACTTTTGCAGGGAGGGTTAACAAAATGCACCATGGAGTCAAGGAGATGTTGAACTTGCAACCTAATTCTTAATATTCTGTGACAAGTCTTGGTTTCTACATAAGACATGAGAACATCACAAGGTAGAATGAGGATTAAAGGTGAAAAAATATCTGACATTTAAGTGCCTTATTGGCCGTAAATCCTGGCATAGTTAAAGAACAGCTTCACCATCTTTGCATGTTACTTGATTTTGCACACTGTTGTCTTATCCAGCTCCTCAGAATTAAAGAAATAAGCAAATCCCAATTCTACTAATCTAAAAATTGAAGATCTCTTCCCATTTAGTTTACACTTTCAAAACAAAACAAAAACTCCTCCCACAAGAAACTAAAAAAATGTTTTTATGAATTTGTGGTATTAATCAGCACTATGATGCTGTGGGCCTGGGGCCTAAAAGATTTTAGGACAAGCAGGGGAAGTGGAAAAGAGGCATGGTAGGGCAGAAGAAGGAAGAAAGCTGGATCTAGGCTGGTTTTGAGGATAATTGGCACAAGTTATAGCAACCTTCTCCTGACAGTAGAGTTGCAGATCCAGCTCTCACAAGCCCCACACTGCACATGAATATGGAACCCTCCACCACCAACATCCCAATCTGAAACAAACGTGCCATTGGCAGCAGATAAGAGGAAATGTCAGGGGAAACCTTGACATATCTTGCCCTAGGACTGAATTTCACCTGGCAGACCCATGTTTCCAAAATCTTCTGTTCCTTTCTTCCCCTACAGTTAAATTAACTCCAAAATTCTACTTCTTGGGACCCGTTGCAAAACTCCAGATTTCATGTTTTCTTTCTACACAAATTAAAACTACACAGTGTATCCTTCAATAGCACTCTTCTTTAATCAATTCTTGCTGAGAATGCTGTGCTCCACTCCAGTGTGAGGGAGCATCTGGCATACCACTGGTATGAACTACCAGCCCAGAATGAGTGCTCTAATCTGTAACTGTCCTTCTTCAGGTGTTTCTGCTATAACTCACCCTCTGCCCTCTTTGGCAATCTAAGCAGCATTCTGATTATCACATTGGTCATAAAGGCATCTTCTCTAAGATAATAATCCATTTCCATTTGATAACTTCCAAATCAGTTTATTGGGAATATCATAGAAAGAGTAAACTTAATGAATGACCTTTCTGAGAAATAATGTCAGAACTCAATTTCTGCCTCCTCTCCCTACCCAAAATCTCATGACAGAAGGATCTTAATATAACCAGAGTTCCTTTAAGTTTTATTAGGTAATAAAAAATGATATGTGCATGTCTTATTTTCTCTAGGACTTGCAATGTCACAGAAGATTTTGATCAGTGATGTTTGGACCTCTAAAAGAAAGCTACTCAAATTCATTTCAGGGGTACCTGGGTGGTTCTGCCTTCGGCCAGTCACAATCCCAGGGTCCTGGGATCAAGCCCTTCATTGGGCTCCCTGCTCAGTGGAGATCCTGCTTCTCCTTCTGCCTCTGCTCCTCACCCCCCTCCACTCTCTCTCAAATAAATAAAATCTTTTTTAAAAAGTCATTTCAAAAGAGTGTTAGAAAATACCACAGAAACTTAATTTTTGGATTTAGATGGCTTTTTTTTTTTTTTAAGCAATTCCGTGAATTAGAAATCATCCAATCAACAAAACAAAAGAGCTGTGAAGAGCAATACGAAGCTACAGTTTTATAGCCCAAAGTTAGCATGAACAAAAGTTATGCCAGGCAAACATGAATTGGCTGATGCAGGGTTGCTTTCCTTATTTGCATAACAAGGAACTTGACTAGGTTAGGTAACAGCTGAGGAGGCAAATTCCAAGTGGCTGGGTTTTGGTTTCCTTACATAGGCCGCTGGTTCTGGTTTGCTTACATAGGCTGCTAAGGTACTAGAACCTAAATAATTTAGTTTTAGTCAGCTTAGACTACTATTACAAAGTACCATAGACTGGGTGGCTTAGGAACAATTTAAATGTACTTCTCATAGTCCTGGAGGCTGGCTGTCCGAGATCAGGATTCCAGTAGGGTCTGGTTCTGGTGAGAGCGCCCCTCCATGTTATAAATTGCTGACTTCTTCCTTGTATTTTCATGGTACAAAGAGGGCTGTCTAGGTTTCCTTTCATAAGGTCATTAATCCCCCTCATGCGGGTGAATCACCACCCAAAGTCTCCCGCTCGTAATACCATCTTATTGGAAGCTACAATTTCAACATTATAAATGGGGAGTGGAGAGGACACACTCAGTCCATTGCAAGCACCTATGAAACTGAATAACATAACCACAACCTAGACAGTGCTTAATGTATAACAGTCATTTAATAAATTCTTGGAAAATTAAGTTGCTGGGTGTCAGTTGGGAGCTCTCTAAAATCATCTGCCCCAGTATTTAACATGAAGTCAGGTATCCATGATAGGGTATTCACAGTAAAAGAGAAGTTCCACCAAAATACATGAAAAAGCATGTTCCTTCCAGGGAAGTATTCAAATTTCTTCACAAGATTCAACCAAATTGATTTATTTAATCAGTAAAACAGATCTAGACTCTTATTTTATTTTTATTTATTCATGATAGACACAGACACAGAGAGGCAGAGACACAGGCAGAGGGAAAAGCAGGCTCCACGCAGGGAGACCGACGCGGGACTCGATCCCGCCTCCCCAGGATCACACCCTGGGTCAAAGGCTGGCGCCAAACCACTGAGCCACCCAAGGATCCCCAGTAAAACAGATCTAAATGTACCTTGAGCATTTGAATCTTGAAGGACAGGGAATAACTAGATAACTCAGCTCCCCCATCTACTCCTTAACAAAATAATAGTCCAAGGCCCTGCTAGTGCCTTGTGCTGAGATAAACTGGCAGCTCAATGACTGATCTGGACATAGATGTAATTTATTTGGCCAGATCAGTGTATAGATTTTTATGAGCTAGAATTTAAAAATTAGGAGAGTTCACATAATATCTAAAGTTCTAAATTCTGCTTAAAAATCATAAGCTCTGGAAATACTAGGCCACCTTCCTATATGACAATAATTGGCTGGACCTAGTACAGGCCACCCTCTGGAGCAGAGGCCAGTACTCTTGAGTGCTGTACTCTACCCCCACCTTATCTGCTTGGCCCATGTTGGCATGAGAGTTTCTGACTGAGCTGTAAATCAATAATAAATATATTTAACATTTATTGATTTTTCAGGTATTCTTTAAGATTTATTTGTGTTTTATGTGAGAGAGAGAGTAGGCAAGCCCTGGGTGGGGGCAGCATGAGGAGGGGTAGAGGGAGAGGGAGAGAGAGAATCCCAAGCCCCATGCAGAGCTTGGTCCTACCACCTGAGATCATGAGCCCAGCTGAAACCAAGAGGAGACTGCTCAACAAACTGAGCCACCCAGGTGCTCCTCAGGTGTTCTTTAAAGGTTATACTAAACCTGAAGAAAATCTTTGCAGAAAAAAATGGAAAGACTTTCTTGCCTTGTATAATTAAAAAGAAGAAAAGATCCCTAAGAAAGTGAAAGGTTATTAAAGGCTTCTTTATTATTCCTTCTTTATTCCAAATTCACATTGGAGGAAGAGGAGGGCTCATATTAAGACCTGAGAACCAAAAGGATAAAGTTGACCATAGGGCTGAACATAACCAGAAATTCCAGCCAGGAGGTGGTACAGCCACCCTGTATAGGAACAACTCTATTCCTGAATGGGGCAAGGCGGTGAGATGAAACCAAACCAGTCTGATGAGAAACTAAACACATTTTTGTTTCTAAGGTGTATCCCATAATCAGATTGCTTTATAAAGCAATGCACAGCAACAACAACAAAATCCTATCAGTCTTAGAGACAGTCTGAAGTCAACTTGTTCCCGATGCATGAAAACACTGCATGAAAAACTAGCCCGGCAGAGACCCCTGGCAGATGCAAGCCGGCAGGCAATATGCTATCTAAAAGACCAAGGTAATTAAAACAATCTCCAGAAGATGAAGGAGTCTTATTCACTAGGAAATAAGGTAGACTGTCAGCAATTAAGCAAATCAGGACAAGAGAGGAAAAAGTGATCAGAGAGAAAGCCCTTTCACAATTAATATCAGCCTTTAACAATGCCACAGCCCACAGCAATCTCGCTTTCCATGGCTTGTAAATCCTATGTTTAAATTGCAAGTCACAAATAACATTTGAAATTGCTTCACTGTCCGAAAAACAGTCAAAAAGAGCACAGTTAAAAGGACCCTTGGAGATCACCTAGATTAGAAATCCTCATTTTACAGATGAGGAAACTGAGTCTCAGAAGGTAACTGTTGGCTGTCCACAGCTAGCCAGCTGCACAGAGTCAGCTAAACACAGAGCTGAGATGAGTGCTGCCTTCCTTCCCTCCTGCCGCCACAGCCTTCCCATTTCTGAAACAACGCACAGCATGTCACTCAAGGAAATAGGAAATTCTCTGATGCTTTGAATAAAAAATAATATCTCTTTAGAAAAGAAACTCTAAGTAAGAGAAATAGGAGATGGAATGGGCCTACTGTTTCTTATTAATTGATAAGGATTCTTCTGAAAAATGCATATCATTTGTAACTCTCATCTTCCACTATGCTACTCTTTACCTCAGAGTAGAAAATATTTCAAATATTTAACAAATGAAGCTAATTATTCAAAAATAGCTGAATCTCTAATATAATACCTAAGAGAATTCATTTTTTGAACATTTCTTCATTTCCAATGTAAATCCCTGGAAGATAAAACAGCAGACATGTTTGGAGAAAGAAGAAAACCCTACCTTTATTTTCAGGCCTGCACTTGACTCAAGAAATAGGTTAATTATTAAGTTAGTTTCATTTTTAAAAAGCAAATGTAATCATTCCTTCTTTATTCCAAATGTATGCTTTACTTAGGAGTAGAGATGTCATTCTATTTGAAGAACTGTTTGCTTGAGTTCAGAATTACCCCAGGGCAATGTATTATTGATAAATCCATTTTCTTATATAATCATCACTTCACATTTACAGAATTTCATAGAATTCCATCTCTAACCTTCATATGGTTTTTCTAGGCAAGGGTGCTATGGTCCACGTTGCTCAGAGAAAATAATCCTATTCTGCTAGGTTACTAACTTTTGTATTCGAAGCCTTAGAATAGTTTGACAAGACTTTCTCACAGAAAACACACAATTCAGGTTACTTGTAGCTATAAGGCCTGCAACATTTTAAGATTCATATGCTTATCTGCATATATTTACATGTATTTAAAGCACCTCCATTCAAAAGTATAAAGGTCCACTTTATAGAGATGAATATGGAGGCTATGACTGAGTGACAACACAAAGGCTTATTTAAACATTACTGGTCTCTGCATTCATTTATTTTCTGATGACAGAGGGGTCAGCTAAGGAACTTTATCTCTAATATGCTTCACTAAAGCAGTATTGTGCTTTTTTTCTTTCTTTTTTATTGTTGAGGGCTGGTTGGTCGGTTTGGGGCTTGTTTTTGCTTTTTTGTTGTGTATTTGGCATTTATTTGTGCAATGGGAGGGAAAAAAAAAAACATGCCAGTTAACATGAGGTGAGAAAAATGCATGGTGTACTATAGCAGGATACTTGGGAATCTCTCAAGTGTTTGAATAAACACATACCACACCAATTAAAAAAAAAAAAAAAGAGCTAGTTTAGCAAAAAGACAAACATAGTGCTCTGAGGCTGTCCAATGGGCAGGCATGTCCAAGTGCATTCCGGGAGCCTGGGACCGCACTAACACTTCCTTCCAGCCTAATGGGCTCTGAGCCCCATCCTTTGTCTGCTGATTAACTGCTCTGTTCATTGACCAAACCACTAATTGCATGTTCCTTATAGTTACCCTCCATTACTGTAAGAATTAATGAGACACAATTACAGCTCCCAGAAATCTCAGGCCTAGCCAACTACACAGCACTCCAAGTGAATTAGAACTCTTGAAGAGAAAAGAGGAAAAAAAACTAGTCAATTGTTCACAGGAAGCAGAATGTTTTTTTGTTTAAAAATTTGTATTTATTTGAAGTTGTTTCATAATTAGGCCCAGGGGGTGGAGGTAAGAGGAAAGAGAGAAAGGGTGGATAAAGGACTTGGGAAATCATGAACTTTCACTGAGAAATCATGGTAAATGCAAAGAAATATGTAATTCAGACGTAAGAAAAACTTAGATGTAAGAAAAATAAACACAATCAATGCTGCAAATTGTACATAAAACCAGTAAGAGATCAGCTACTTAAGTAGAGCATACAGTACATAGAAACACACTGTAAGAACATCCTCTTAGTTCCATCCTACACACAAATAATATTTTGTCCAACATTTTGCCCAAAATTCTGAGTTGTATTAATATTCCTCAACTCATGGAATCTTATGTTTGTTAGACTCCATGGCTCATTTGCCAAGTTTTGTGAAAAAATTCCAAGTGGCCTAAGAGGGGATGATGGCTTGTAATATAGTGGAGGGAAAAAGAAGTAATTTGGCCTTTACCAAATTTTTTCAAATAAAAAAAAAATTGATTCTGAGCATGGAAATAATTCCGGGATACTTTAAACTGCAATTATTCTAAGACTCCTTATAGGTTTTACTGATCTTGGTTTTTTTCTTTTTTTATATAATGACTTGTTCTCAAAGGTTACTTTATCACCAGTCTGATAAAAAGTACTAATATTTTAATCCAATGTTTCCCCAAATAAGGATATATTTGTATATTGACATATATAAATATGTTCACCTCAAATGAATTATTGCTGCCCTCTCAAAGGTGGTTTGTGTGTCCACACAGCCCGTCCATCCCATCAGGGCTGTGTCTACCTACACATTTCCTTCCTCCTTTGTAGAATTCCCTCACCCTCCCCTGCCTCTCAAATCTTATCCGTTCTTCAAGGCCAGCTTCTTTATACCTACCTCCCAACCCCATCCTCCCGTCAAAAGAAATTTACTCTCTCCTTTGACATTCAAGGAACATATTGCTTGTACCAACTTGTACCAAACATTTGTCACTTAATCATATGCAGTATCAACTTTTCTGCAAATAAATGCCTGGGTCTCTGTCTAAACAGTAAATTCTTTAAAGAAAGGAGAGAAAACTTTTCCCCCTCCCTCCTCTACTGCTACCCTCCATCCCAAGGGTCATTTAGTGTTGCCTTATTTGAGAACTTAATAAATATCTTAGGAATGAACAAAGCCATGAACAAATGAATCAGTTCAAAAAAAGGTACTTGGAGTGCAAAAGTACATGATAAGAAACAGGAATGACTCAACATGCCAAGAGGTCTATGAACAGATGTAGAGAAAGGTGGCTGAGGGTTAGGGGCCCAATGTCTTCCTCAGATCCTCTTTATTTGAATATGCTTCAGTGGGAAGGGGCTTTTGAATAACTTTGAGGGAGGAGAGGGTTACTCTGGAGTTCTAAAAGTATAAGAGCTCATTATAGGGAGGGGAAATGATCAAATGAATGGATTAGTGGGGCAATCAGAATTGTTGTGAGATGAGACATAAGAACTGGGGAAGAGATTGGGAGTAAAAATATTGGGTATTAATATGGATATAAAGAGAGTGGCCCATACAAACATCCAAGGAGAATGTTCATCTTAGTATGTAAATTAAGAACAAATGAGGTGGAAGCAATGAAGTGGAGACAGGAAAGTGAGCCCACAGTATGTAGTTTCCTTGCTCTTTAGGAAAGGATTGAGGAGGATATTGTGAGAAGAAAGGAGTACACAGTTGCAAGTGAAGATGAGCACAAAAGGAGAAATAGAACAAGCAGCCTTAGCTCCTCAGGGCAAGGAAAGACAGACTCCCTATACACTGGAACTTCTACCGGTTTCAATTAGCTTTCAAACAATTGCAGCTAATGGTTATCAGTACTGGAACCACATTCAGAAACTGAAATAAGGCTAGCTAAGAGGATAGGCAACCTCGGTTTTCCTCTCAAAACGCTAATATGTCAATAGGTATTCAATCTGGACAGGAAGTAATAATCTTAAATAAATCTGGAATTTAAAAGAATTCTAGTGTGGGGAGGGGAGACACGAAATACATACATTTATTCCTGACAAGCACATTGAAAAGTACAGCCTTAGGGACAAGCACATACAGAAAGAGGATAAAGAATTTTGAAGACAGAAGTGACCCAACTACATAAGCCCAACATCCAGGTTGTTTTGGTAGTCTAAAGACTGTCACACTAAATTTTTACTGTATACGCCCAGATGTTTAGTATGTTGTCAACACCATCAGAAGTAAGATTTCATAACTTTGGGGATGCTGTATTGGTATTATTTAAATTATCAGATAAATAAAGCTTTATCTAGTTATGGTTTTCAACGGCACTCATCAGCTACAGGCATCTTATAGGATAGAGGCAACCAAAACCAGAACAAGACGAATTTCATCACCTTGTCTACTCAATTTAAGTCACCTAACTTCATCAGTAAAGTACTCAACTAGAAATTGCATCCATTGGGATCCCTGGGTGGCGCAACGGTTTGGCGCCTGCCTTTGGCCCAGGGCGCAATCCTGGAGACCCGGGATCGAATCCCACATCGGGCTCCCGGTGCATGGAGCCTGCTTCTCCCTCTGCCTGTGTCTCTGCCTCTCTCTCTCTGTGTGACTATCATAAATTTAAAAAATTAAAAAAAATTAAGAAAAAAGAGAAATTGCATCCATTAATACAGTGCTTCAATTACAAACAAGCAGGTCAAAAAATGCTCGACCTTACTAATAGTATTATTACATATATATGTAAGTATATTTGTTCTTATACGTGAAGTTTAAAAACCAATAAGAACTTTTTAAACATTTAATTGATTCTAGAAGATGGACAATGACCAGGGTTCACTAACAAACTGGTAAACAGAAGTTCAAATTGGTACAAGCCTTTTGGAGGGTAATCTGTCACTAGTTATTAAAATTGAAAATATGCATATCCTTTAACTCAGCAATTTTACCTACAGAATTTTTCCTAATGAAATTCTCTCACAAGTACACAAAGATATCCTTTCAGCATTATTTCTAACTGTGGAAAAATTAGAAACAGTGCAGTTATTCAACAATAAGCAATTGGTAAAATAAACTATGGCAAACTATAAACAATGAGATAAGATGCAGTGCATTTTTTAATGAACTTATAATCTATATAGGCTAACCAAAAAAATGTACTAAATATGGTTAGTGAAAAAGTTAGTGCCAGAATGTATTTATGATATATTAATATGCATAGTAGTATAGTAACTACTACAACATATAGTGACAAAATTTGGAAGAATACACATAAGTTATGAAGGTGTGGTGAGTGGCAGAAAAAAGATTACAAGAGCCTATTCATTTTGATGCTACACATTTCTGTGCTCTTTTGAATTTTATTATAACAAGAATATATTACTTGTGTAATCAGAGAAAAAAACTACAATATAAAGAGTAAGTGCTCTAACTCTTTTGAAGTTTCTTCCCAGTCAAGGTCAGCAATTCTACTACATGTGAATTTTGCCTTCCTGAGCAGCATACTAAATAAACAACGTTGCAAGCACACCCAAATGAGTTGGTCAGGCACCTTCTCAAACTCTCCAGATTTTAATCAGCTTATTTCCACATCTACCATCAGTCAGTTCCATCATACTATATATTCAAAAAAAGTTCAGAGGAGACTTGTAGCTATACTGAAAGAAAATGGGAATAATTTTAGAATTTTTAAATTAACATTGCTCATGTAACTTAGACTCTTTTTAAATAACATACTTAGATTTTAATGTATTTCAGTGGCACAGATCTGTTTTTATATTTTAAAATATCGTAGTAAAGCCACTTTGTGAGGTTAACTTAAACATATATATAAATATCAGTGCATGAATACGAATATATAAGCAAATCCACACCTAACTAGACTCTCCATAATGGAATCAAATGTCAGCTTTAAAACATGTTGTTAATTTTCCAAAACTGTCACTTGGCCTCCTCCCCACCTAAGAGCAATGTGCAGTTTCATGCAATATTTTGTCTATTTGTTCTTATGTATGAATATGTAAACCTAGTGACTTCCAGTTTCTGGTCTAACAAGTGAAGAACTAAAAAGTTGCCACTGCAACTTAACAAGTTAAAAGCTGACCAAACTAAAAAGTCAATTCCCGGAGAGGGGCAAGACTGCGGAAGAGTGGGGTCCCCAAGTCACCTGTCCCCACCAAATTACCTAGAAAACCTTCAAATTATCCTGAAAATCTATGAATTTGGCCTGAGATTTAAAGAGAGACCAGCTGGAATGCAACAGTGAGAAGAGTTCGCGCTTCTATCAAGGTAGGAAGACGGGGAGAAAGAAATAAAGAAACAAAAGGCCTCCGAGGGGGAGGGGCCCGCGAGGAGCCGGGCTGAGGCCGGGGCGAGTGTCCCCAGGACAGGAGAGCCCCGTCCCGGAGGAGCAGGAGCTGCACCGACCTTCCCGGGCGGAAAGGGGCTCGCAGGGAGGGGGAG
This sequence comes from Canis aureus, assembly GCF_053574225.1. Classification (NCBI taxonomy): domain Eukaryota; kingdom Metazoa; phylum Chordata; class Mammalia; order Carnivora; family Canidae; genus Canis; species Canis aureus. The sequence continues at coordinate 3,788,991 of NC_135615.1, read as the reverse complement.
CAGGACCCAGGAGGGCAGGGGATGCCCTCGGGCTCCGGGGGACACTGACAGGCACCTGCGCCCCGGGAGAGTGCGCCGAGCTCCCTAAGGGCTGCAGCGCGCACGGCGGGACCCGGAGCAGCTCGGAGGGGCTCGGGGGCGGCTCCGCGGAGGGGGCTGCGGGGCGGGAGCAGCTCGGGGGGTCTCGGGGGCGGCTCCGCGGAGGGGGCTGCGGGGCGGGAGCAGCTCGGGGGGGCTCCGGCAGCGGCTCCAGCAGAGGAAGAGGCTCAGTGCGGAGGGGGCTGCGCGGCTCCAAACTAGAAGTCCTAACGACGAGGGTTAACGAGGTGGAAGAACGAGTGAGTGACACAGAAGACAAGTTGATGGCAAAGAGGGAAACTGAGGAAAAAAGAGACAAACAATTAAAAGACCATGAAGACAGATTAAGGGAAATAAACGACAGCCTGAGGAAGAAAAACCTACATATAATTGGGGTTCCCGAGGGCGCCGAAAGGGACAGAGGGCCAGAATATGTATTTGAACAAATTCTAGCTGAAAACTTTCCTAATCTGGGAAGGGAAACAGGCATTCAGATGCAGGAAATAGAGAGATCCCCCCCTAAAATCAATAAAAACCATTCAACACCTCGACATCTAATAGTTAAGCTTGCAAATTCCAAAGATAAAGAGAAGATCCTTAAAGCAGCAAGAGACAAGAAATCCCTGACTTTTATGGGGAGGAGTATTAGGGTAACAGCAGACCTCTCCACAGAGACCTGGCAGGCCAGAAAGGGCTGGCAGGATATATTCAGGGTCCTAAATGAGAAGAACATGCAACCAAGAATACTTTATCCAGCAAGACTCTCATTCAAAATGGAAGGAGAGATAAAGAGCTTCCAAGACAGGCAGGAACTGAAAGAATATGTGACCTCCAAACCAGCTCTGCAAGAAATTTTATGGGGACTCTTAAAATTCCCCTTTAAGAAGAAGTTCAGTGGAACAATCCACAAAAACAAGGACTGAATAGATATCATGATGACACTAAACTCATATCTCTCAAAAGTAACTCTGAACGTGAATGGGCTTAATGACCCCATCAAAAGGCGCAGGGTTTCAGACTGGATAAAAAAGTAGGACCCATCTATTTGCTGTCTACAAGAGATTCATTTGAGACGGACACCTACAGCCTGAAAATAAAAGGTTGGAGAACCATTTACCATTTGAATGGTCCTCAAAAGAAAGCAGGGGTAGCCATCCTTATAGCAAATAAACTAAAATTTACCCCGAAGACTGTAGTGAGAGATGAAGAGGGATCCTATCTCATACTTAAAGGATCTATCCAACAAGAGGACTTAACAATCCTCACTATATATGCCCCGAATGTGGGCGCTCCCAAATATTTAAATCAATTAATAACCAAAGTGAAGAAGTACTTAGATAATAATATACTTGGTGACTTCAATCTAGCTCTTTCTATACTAGATAGGTCTTCTAAGCACAACATCTCCAAAGAAACGAGAGCTTTAAATGATACACTGGACCAGATGGATTTCACAGATATTTACAGAACTTTACATCCAAACTCAACTGAATACACATTCTTCTCAAGTGCACATGGAACTTTCTCCAGAATAGACCACATACTGGGTCACAAATCGGGTCTGAACCGATACCAAAAGATTGGGATCGTCCCCTGCATATTCTCAGACCATAATGCCTTGAAATTAGAACTAAATCACAACAAGAAGTTTGGAAGGACGTCAAACACGTGGAGGTTAAGGACCATCCTGCTAAAAGTTGAAAGGGTCAACCAGGAAATTAAGGAAGAATTAAAAAGATTCATGGAAACTAATGAGAATGAAGATACAACCGTTCAAAATCTTTGGGATGCAGCAAAAGCACTCCTAAGGGGAAATACATCGCAATACAAGCATCCATTCAAACACTGGAAAGAACTCAAATACAAAAGCTAAGCTTACACATAAAGGAGCTAGAGAAAAAACAGCAAATAGATCCTACACCCAGCAGAAGAAGAGAGTTAATAAAGATTCGAGCAGAACTCAACGAAATCAAGACCAGAAGAACTGTGGAACAGATCAACAGAACCAGGAGTTGGTTCTTTGAAAGAATTAATAAGATAGATAAACCATTAGCCAACCTTATTAAAAAGAAGAGAGGAAAGACTCAAATTAATAAAATCATGAATGAGAAAGGAGAGATCACTACCAACACCAAGGAAATACAAACGATTTTAAAAACATATTATGAACAGCTATATGCCACTAAATTAGGCAATCTAGAAGAAATGGATGCATTCCTGGAAAGCCACAAACTACAAAAACTGGAACAGGAAGAAATAGAGAACCTGAACAGGCCAATAACCAGGGAGGAAATTAAAGCAGTCATCAAAAACCTCCCAAGACACAAGAGTCCAGGGCCAGATGGCTTCCCAGGGGAATTCTATCAAACGTTTAAAGAAGAAACCATACCTATTCTACTAAAGCTGTTTGGAAAGATAGAAAGAGATGGAGTACTTCCAAATTCGTTCTATGAGGCCAGCATCACCTTAATCCCAAAACCAGACAAAGACCCCACCAAAAAGGAGAATTACAGACCAATATCCCTGATGACCATGGATGCAAAAATTCTCAACAAGATACTAGCCAATCAGATCCAACAGTACATTAAGAAAATTATTCACCATGACCAAGTGGGATTTATCCCCGGGACACAAGGCTGGTTCAACACTCGTAAAACAATCAATGTGATTCATCATATCAGCAAGAGAAAAACCAAGAACCATATGACCCTCTCATTAGATGCAGAGAAAGCATTTGACAAAATAGAGCATCCATTCCTGATCAAAACTCTTCAGAGTGTAGGGATAGAGGGAACATTCCTCAACATCTTAAAAGCCATCTATGAAAAGCCCACAGCAAATATCATTCTCAAAGGGGAAGCACTGGGAGCCTTTCCCCTAAGATCAGGAACAAGACAGGGATGTCCACTCTCACCACTGCTATTCAACATAGTCCTGGAAGTCCTAGTCTCAGCAATCAGACAACAAAAAGACATTAAAGGCATTCAAATCGGCAAAGAAGAAGTCAAACTCTCCCTCTTCACCAATGACATGATACTCTACATAGAAAACCCAAAAGCCTCCACCCCAAGATTGCTAGAACTCATACAGCAATTTGGTAGCGTGGCAGGATACAAAATCAATGCCCAGAAGTCAGTGGCATTTCTATACACTAAAAATGAGACTGAAGAAAGAGAAATTAAGGAGTCAATCCCATTTACAATTGCACCGAAAAGCATAAGATACGTAGGAATAAACCTAACCAAAGAGGTAAAGGATCTATACCCTAAAAACTATAGAACACTTTTGAGAGAAATTGAGGAAGACACAAAGAGATGGAAAAATATTCCATGCTCATGGATTGGCAGAATTAATATTGTGAAAATGTCAATGTTACCCAGGGCAATATACACGTTTAATGCAATCCCTATCAAATACCACGGACTTCTTCAGAGAGTTGGAACAAATTATTTTAAGATTTGTGTGGAATCAGAAAAGACCCCGAATAGCCAGGGGAATTTTAAAAAAGAAAACCATATCTGGGGGCATCACAATGCCAGATTTCAGGTTGTACTCCAAAGCTGTGGTCATCAAGACAGTGTGGTACTGGCACAAAAACAGACACATAGTTCAGTGGAACAGAATAGTGAACCCAGAAGTGGACCCTGAACTTTATGGTCGACTAATATTCGATAAAGGAGGAAAGACTATCCACTGGAAGAAAGACAGTCTCTTCAATAGATGGTGCTGGGAAAATTGGACATCCACATGCAGAAAAATGAAACTAGACCACTCCCTCTCACCATACACAAAGATAAACTCAAAATGGATGAAAGATCTAAATGTGAGACAAGATTCCATCAAAATCCTAGAGGAGAACACAGGCAACACCCTTTTGGAACTCGGCCACAGTAACTTCTTGCAAGATCCATCCACGAAGGCAAAAGAAACAAAAGCAAAAATGAACTATTGGGACTTCATCAGGATAAGAAGCTTTTGACAGCAAAGAATACAGTCAACAAAACTGAAAGACAACCCATAGAATGAGAGAAGATAGTTGCAAATGACATATCAGATAAAGGGCTAGTTTCCAAGATCTATAAAGAACTTCTTAAACTCAACACCAAAGAAACAAATAATCCAATCATGAAATGGGCAAAAGACATGAAGAGAAATCTCACAGAGGAAGACATAGACATGGCCAACATGCACATGAGAAAATGCTCTGCATCACTTGCCATCAGGGAAATACAAATCAAAACTACAATGAGATACCACCTCACGCCAGTGAGAATGGGGAAAATTAACAAGGCAGGAAACCACAAATGTTGGAGAGGATGCGAAGAAAGGGGAACCCTCTTACACTGTTGGTGGGAATGGGAACTGGTGCAGGCACTCTGGAAAACTGGTGGAGGTTCCTCAAAGAGTTAAAATAGACCTGCCCTACGACCCAGCAATTGCACTGCTGGGGATTTACCCCAAAGATACAGATGCAGTGAAACGCCGGGACACCTGCACCCCGATGTTTATAGCAGCAATGGCCACGATAGCCAAACTGTGGAAGGAGCCTCGGTGTCCAACGAAAGATGAATGGATAAAGAAGATGTGGTTTATGTATACAATGGAATATCACTCAGCCATTAGAAATGACAAATACCCACCATTTGCTTCGACGTGGATGGAACTGGAGGGTATTATGCTGAGTGAAGTAAGTCAATCGGAGAAGGACAAACAGTGTATGTTCTCATTCATTTGGGGAATATAAATAATAGTGAAAGGGAATAGAAGGGAAGGGAGAAGAAATGTGTGGGAAATATCAGAAAGGGAGACGGAACATAAAGACTCCTAACTCTGGGAAAGGAACTAGGGGTGGTGGAAGGGGAGGTGGGCGGGGGGGTGGGGGTGACTGGTTGGCGGGCACTGAGGGGGGCACTTGACGGGATGAGCACTGGGTGTTATTCTGTATGTTGGCAAATTGAACACCAATAAAAAATAAATTTATTATTAGAAAAATAAAAATAAAATAAATAAAAAGTCAATTCCCCTTCTTAGGTATTTCTGAGAAGCAAAATCACAAGACAAAATGCGGCCTGAAGATTGGAGAGACAGTCAAGTGGATACAGAGAAACAAATTTACCAGAGCAGAGATGACAAGCAGAAGCTTCTCCTGGAACTAGTGCTGAGGTAGGAAAATCTAAACTGTATTGCACAAATTGCTGGAGACTCCATGTGGGCAAATCGGCGAGCCAAAAATTCTACAGGAACCCAAATGGGGAGACCTCTATGATTCTGTGTGCTTCAGCTCCATTAATCCTACCAGGTCTTCACAATTAATATTGGAGAAAAATTCCATTGAACTTCCAGCAGGCAGAAAGGAAAACGAAGTACTTTGAAACATGCCAGAGCACCTATTCTTCACCAGGTCTGCTATCAGGAAAGAGTAGTCAACAAGACCCTAACCTACTAGGATTTTATCAGAGTCTAACCTACCTGAGGGAAGGGGAATACCCAACAGCAGCCAACTCTCATCATTCTGTCCCACCTACGAGGCATTAAAACAACTGGGAAGCACTTGAGAGGTTCACAGTCTATAGACACAGGCCCATCAAAAGATTGAGATCTAATTATTGGACTATAAAATGCTTTCCCTCCCCTCACACCTTACCACTCCATTACTAAAGGACTACTTGCTTATTACTATTCCTTTTACCCAGTACATCATGCCCGACTTTTAACAAAAAATGCGAAGACATTCTAATGGCAAAAACACAGTATGAAAAGATAGAATAAGCATCAAAACCATAGTTATGGCAGAAATATTGGAATTATCAAACCGGTAATTTTTAAAACTATGATTATTATCCTAGGTGTTTTAATGGATGAAGTACACAGATAATGAAACAGAGAGATGGAAATTCTAAGAAAAATAAAAAAGAAATGCTAGAAATCAAAAACACTGTTACAAAAATGAAGTATGGGGCAGCCCAAGTGGCACCCAGGTGGCATGGTGTTTAGCGTGGCCTTCGGCCCAGGGCATGATCCTGGAGACCCAGAATCGAGTCCCGTCTCAGGCTCCCTGCATGGAGCTTGCTTCTCCCTCTGCCTGTGTCTCTGCCTCTCTCTCTCTCTCTCTCTCTGTGTGTGTGTGTGTGTCTCATGAATAAATAAATAAATAAAGTATGCATTTGATGGGCTTATGAGTAGTCTAGGAATGATGAGGAAAAAATCGCTTAGCATGAGGTTATGAAAATAAAAACTTCCAAAATTGAAAAGCCAGGAGAAAAAAGACTGGAAAAAATAGAACAGATTATTCAGGAACATTGGGATAGCTACAAAGAGTGTAACATATGCTTAATAGCAATACCAAAGGAAAAGAAAACAGAAAGGAACAAAATAAATATCTGAAGGGATAATGACTGAGATTTTTCCAAAATTAATGTCAGATGTAAAACCACAGACCCAGGAATGTCAGGGAACACTAAATAGAATAAGTGGGAAAAACACAAAACACAACCCAACACTAAAGCATATTATTATACTCAAACTTGAGAAAATCAAAGACAAAGAAAAAATCTTGAAAGAAGTCCGAGGAAAAAACACCTTAATTATTGAATAGCAAAGATAAGAATAATTTGACTCCTCAGACATCATGCAAGCAAGAAAAGAATGGAGTGAAATATTTAAAGTATTGAGAGAAGAAAATCCTCAACCTAAAATGAGGAATTAACCCTCAAGTGAAGGAGAAATGCTTTCTCAGAAAAACAAATATTGATGGATTTGTTGCAAGTAGACCTACCTTGCAAGAAACATTAGAAGTTCTTCAGAGAGAAAGAAAATTTTTTCAGTGGGTTAAGTGTCTGATTTCTGCTCAGGTCATGATCTCATGGTCCTGGGGTAGAGCCCCAGATCAAGTCTAATGTCAAGCCTCCCATTGGGCTCTGCACTCAGCATGGAGTCTGCTTCTTTCTCTCCCTCTACCCCTCCTTCCACTTGTATTCTTTCTCTCTCTATCATATGAATAAATAAATTTTTAAAAAAGGAAAATGATTTGGTCAGAACTTTGGATCCACATAAAGAAAAGAAGTATATCAAAGAATGTATTAATGAAGGTAAAATAAAAACTTCAATTTTTTCATTTTTTATTGTTCTAAATATAAGTTTTAAAATAACAATAACAGTCTATTTGCTATATATAGATATATGCTATCTATCTATATGCTTATGTATTAATTAGTGAAATGAATGATAGGAATGGCACAAAGGACAGAAGAGAGGAATTAGGTATATTGCATTATTATAAGTTACCTGTATAACCCATGAGGCAGTATAGTGTTATTTGAAAGTAGACTTGGGTTAGTTGTAAATATATATTGCAAACCCTAAGATAGCCCCTTAAAAAGTAAAAAAAAAAAAAAAAAAAGAAAGAAAAAGAAAAAAAGAAAAATATAATTGACAAGCTAAGAAAGGAGAGAAAATGGAATCATATAAAATGACCAATTAAAATCACAAATGACTGAAAAAGTGTGGAAGACAAAAAATACAAAGAACAAGAACAAGAAATAGAAAAGAGCAACAAATATGGGAGATATTGGCCCAAATATGTCAATAATTACTTTAAACATCAATGGTTCCAATTAAAAGGCAGAGATGATCAGAGCAGATCAAAAAGCAAGACCCAACTACATGTTGTCTGTAAGAAATCCACTCTAGATGTACCTGCGTGACTCAGTTGGTTAAGCATCCAACTTTTGATTTCGGTTCAGGTCATGGACTCAGGGGTTGTGGGATAGACCCCCACACTGAGCTCTGCACCCAGTGGGGAGTCTGCCTGAGATTCTATCTCTCCCCCTCCCTCTGCCCCCTCCATGCTCATGTTCCCTCTTTCTCTTGCTTTCTAAAATAAATAAATCTTTTTTTAAATGAAAGAAACCCACTTTAAATATAAAGACACATATAGATTACAAGTAAAAGGATGAAGAAAGATATATCAGGCTAACATTAATCAAAAGAAAGTGGGAATAGCTATATTAAATTTGGAACAAACATTATAGAGCAGAAAGTTACAGGGATAGAGATAATGATAAAGGGATCCATACTTCAAGAAGGTGTAATAATCCTTAATTGTATATAATTATCCTTAATTGTATATACCTAATAACAGAGTATTAAACTCTATGAAGCAAAAACTGAAAGGAGAAATAGATGGCCCTGCCATTATAGTTGGAGATTTTAACACTCCTCTATCAGAAATAGACATAACCAGCCCGTAGAAAACCAATAAGGATATAGTTAAACTCAACAGCACATCAATCAACTGGATGTAATTGATGTCCATAGATGATTTTATTCAGCAATAGCAGATTATATATTATTCTCAAGATCACCTGGATCATTTACCAAATCAGACCACATTCTGGGCCATGAAACACACCAAAACAGTTTAAAATAATAGAAATCATGCAACGTCTGCCCTCAGGCCACAATGAAATTAACCTAGAAATTAATAACAGCTAGGAAAATCTCAAAATATTTACAGATTGAACAAAATATTCTTCAATAACACATGGGTTAAAGAAGAAATCCTAAGGGAAATTTAAAAACATTTTCAACCAAATAAAAATGAAAATATAACACCAAAATTCACAAAATGCAGTAAAAGCTGTGCTTAGAGGAAAATTTATAGCATTGAATGTACAAAACAGAAAAGAAGATGGTAAAATCAATAATCGAAGTCTCCACCTTAGAAAACTAGAAAAAGAAGAGCAAATTAAATCTGAAGGAAGAAGAAAATAATAAAAATTTGAGCAGAAATCAAAGAACTTAAAAATAAGAAAGCAAGAGATAAAATTAACAAAACTAAAGCCTTTTCTTTGAAAACATCAATAAAATTGATAAGCCTTTAGGCTAAGAAACAGAGAAAAGACACATATTACCAGTGACAGAAATAAAAGTGGGAACATCACAGATCCTAGGTGTTAGAGTAGGCAACTAGTTAGGTTTTAACAGGATGCCTGGAGACTAGAAAAGGGGGAGTCATGGCCAGCCCAGCTATAAGAAAGTCAGAGGCCTACCCTCTAATAGTGAATAGTAATAGTAATTATTCCTTTAATAAACCTTCCTAGTTACACCACTCAACTGCTGTGTCTGGTTTGTTCTTGAGTTCTTTCTTATAATGAGACTAAAAGCCTCTGACAACATCTTTGGATTGAGCTGGGTTGAGGCCTCAGGGCCTGGGGTCTTCCTAGTCCACCTAGCAACACATAGGTATTAAAGGAATATTATGAACAACTTTATGTCCACAAATTTGATAACCTAGATGAAATTAAGCAATTCTTTGAAGGACGCAATCTGCAAATTCACACAAGAAGAAAAGACAATATGAATAGATCTGTATCTATTAAAGAAAATGAATCATTAATTAATGACCTTTCAAAACAGAAAACACCAGGTCCAGATGAGTTCACTGATGAATTCTATCAAACATGTAAGGAAGAAATTATACTAGTAGTCTGCAATATTTTTCAAAATATAGAAAGCAAACAAAGAAAAAAAAAAGAGACAAACCAAAACTCAGACTCTTTAAATATAGAGAACAAACTGATGGTTACCAGGGGAGGTGCATTGGGTTGGGAGTGTGTGTGTGAAATAGGTGATGGGGATTAAGAATACATTAATGAAAAAAAAAAAAAAGAATACATGAATGATACAGACTCTAAGTAACTAGAAATGAGGGGAACTTCCTCAACTTGATAACGAACATCTACCAAAAACCTGTAGCTAGTGGCCTAAAACTCAAAGATCAGGAAAAAGGCAAGGATATTGCCTCATTGTTTTTCAGCATTGTATTAGAGGTGCTAGCTAATGCAAGCTACATAAAGGAATTAAGAAGTATATCGGGAATAAAGAAATAAAAATATCATTGTTCACAAATTACATGATTGTCTACATACAAAATCTTAAAATATCAACAAAAAAGTTCCTGGAATTAGTTAAGGATTATAATTATAAATAATTATCCTACAAAGTTGTAGGATATAACAGTAGTTAATATACAAATGTTGATCACTTTCCTAAATACCAGCAATGAACAAATGGAATTTGAAATTAAAAGAACATTATCATTTATATTAGCACCTCCCCAAAATGAAATACTTAGGTATAAATTTAACATAACATGTACAAGATCTATTGTGAAATCCCTGTACCTTCTACTCAATTTTGCCATGAACCTAAAACTACTGTAAAAAATGAAGTTTATTAAATAATAATAAATAAATAAAGCTTATTATTTTTTAAGTAAAATCATAACTATCCCACAATCTATAAAATGGCCAAGTTCACTGTGTCATGTTCAGAGTGAGTTCCTCAATCAGAACAATTATTGTAAGTAATTGGAATTTGTCTAGATTCATTATATTGTAAATACAAATTATTTTGAGTTTACGATGCTAAAAAGATTGACTCTTATTAATGTGTCATGAGTAAGAATATGAAGTCAGTGTTTCTCACAAAACCTCGTGTTTGTGAGAGTCTGGGAACTCTGAAGATGCAGGAGATCCAGTCCCCAAAAACAATTCTGTGCTTAAACAAACATACTGTCACCTATTTCAAGTCTAAAGAATAGAACTATCTGCTAACAAACATGGATACCTGTCAACTTTATTGTTCACGCCATATTGTTGTTTCTGTTACTGTTACTGCTACTATGGTTGCTGAACAGATACAATTTTACAATTAAAGTGCAACATGGAGGCATACCTTGGTTTGTACTAGAGCTGGGTCCAATTTAGTCCATGTGGACATGCTTGGTGTGTCTCATACCTTCTGTCTCTCTCATACTTTGTATCTGTACGTTCAAAGGAAAGAGAAAATTAATCATCTATTTCTAATTAAAATATAAAATTTTTCTATCTGAAATACCTAGATTACTGCTTCACATTTCAACTCATATTTTACAAAGAATGGAAAACTTTCATCTATTAGTAGAGTAACCAACTCTAGCAATCCTTCCATGAAGATTCAGAGGCCATATTAAAATAATACATATTGTGAGGCAAGGATAATAGCTTTGTACATCTAGCCACTAGCATAATACTCAATAAATGCTGTTGATGTCCTTTAAATTCAAAGGATGTCACAAATAATTAGTTTTCTGTCAGTTTCTCCAAGTAAATCTTGGCCTAGTCAGTGCCACCCCCCATAGCTCTGAGCTTCTCTTTCTGGAGAGAACTGTTAGCAGTGAAGAACACAAATAGTCTGGGTCCAAGTGATCTGTGAGGAGAAAACATTCTTCAAAAGTTACTAGCAGATATTCTCAATGCTGTGAAAAAAAACAAAAAAAAAAACAAAAAAAACCTGCAATCTGACAGGTTCAGGAGGCCTCTAACTATGCTGAAAACTCACTCTGCATAGGTGTCTTACTTCATGGAGCCATCACTCCAACAAGACCCCATAATCTCCTATTTTTGGCCACTTGCCAAAATGCAAGATACTCTGGTCAGTCATTTTCTTACATATTATCATCTCTAAACTATGTTTCTCCCCACCTCCTCTGCCCTCCAACTTCTGCTGATCTTCCTTTGCATTGTACTATAATATTCTCTGGACCTTTTATTTCATTGTAAGTAAAGTATCTTATATCCTCAGCCTCTTGTCTCTTTGTCCCTTCATTTACTGAGTTAATGAATTCTAGATACATCACACCATTCTTTTCCCTTTAAGTCACCTATGAATCCAATAATCAGAACCATCACAGACTACCTCCTCCTCCCACCCACCCACACACAGTAATTTCTTTTGTAAGGACTTTGGCAGTGGCTCAAGTTTTTATTTTTATCCCATTATCTACCATCATTATCACAGGGCATCAATGTCCATATGGAGGAGTTACATTTTCTTTCCGTTAAAATGTAGATCATGAAGACCTTAACTCTTGTTTCAAAAGGAAGACACCAGATAAACGAAAAGTATGTCACTAATAATTGGTGGCTCCAAAGTAATCTAAATAAACCAAGTTTCAGAGAGGAGCAAGCCCTTCATAGATTAGCAGAGCTCAGCTGCCTCCATATTTGGAGCTGGTCACTGCCTCATCTGGGCATGAGCAGAGATCAGGGCCTGCCATAAGTAGACTTTCCTGGGATGAGAGGAAGCAAGCCAAACTTTTAAAAAACAATTGGAGCTAGCATGACAGATTAAATTCTGGAAGAGTCCCAGATGCAAAATGAATCTATTAACCAAACAATTCCACCCAGCAGGAATATTGTTGAATAAATTGTCTTTGGAGTGGAACTGGAAAGTAGAAAGCAATTTTATAGTGTTATTCAGTGCTTAAGTTCCAGGGCACTGCTGCTATTGAATTTAGAGGTAAACTGAAACTAACTAAAGCTGGAACTGAACTTCCTGCCAGCCCAAATCCTGATAATATCAGCAAGATAAGTCTCTCTATGATGGCAAGGGTAATTAAGCTGAAGGGCAAAGAGAGATCCCTATAATCTCATTTGAAACCACAGAATAACTGAAATTGAATAAAGCTGTGGCTTAATCCCCAGCTCAGCTTGATTCGGGGTGGGATCCTCTTACCCTGTCTTACAGAGGAGTTGGAATCAATACTTTATCTGAGAAAAATAAGCCAAAAAAAAAATCTAGTTTAATCTCTACTGCTTTTTTATTTTTAAAAAAATGTCCAGCATACACATACAATTTAAGGATTGGGAAAAAGCAGAAAATTGACTAATAATCAAGAGGAAAAAGTCAACAGATGCAGGTTGACAACTGCTCCAGCTTTTGGAATTAGCCAGTAAGAATTCCAGAAAACAATTATCATAAAAATGTTAAAGAATTTAGAGGAAAATATGGGTAGAATGAATGAACAGATAGGGAATTTCATCAGAGAATTTGGAGTTCTAAAATTTCACATAAAAATTCTATACTGAAAGATCAAATATTTGAGATGAAGAATTTAGTGGATGAGCTAATAGACTGACACAGCAGAAGAAAAGAATCTGTGAGCTAAAAAACAAATGCACTGAAAATACCCAAATTGAAACATTAAAAAATGAAAAAACTGAACAGAGTATAGAAGACCTCTAGGATAATTCTGTAATATATGTAATTAGAATTCCTGGAAAAGGGTAAAGAGAATGAGAAAGAATAAATATTATCCAAAAAGATTTCAAAACTTATAAGTGACCCCTCAGATCCAAGAAGATTCACAAAACTCAAGCAGAATTTAAACATTAGGTATATCATAATTAAAGTTTCTGAAACTCAAAGAATAAACAATTAACTCTTGAACAACATGGAGGTTGGAGGCACTGACTCCCCAACCCCCATGTAGTCAAAAATTCTTGTGTAATTTTTGACTCCCCAAAAGCTTAACTGTTGACCAGAAACCTTACCAATAGCACAATACATATTTTGTATATTACTTGTATTATATACTTTACTTTTACAATAAGGTAAGCTAAAGGAAAAAATGTTGTTAAGAAAATTGTAAGGAAAACAAAATACATTTATAGTACTATACTACATTTATTTTTAAAAATCCATGTATAAATGGACCTCACAGTTCTAAACTGTGTTGTTCAAAGGTCAACTGTGTAAGACAATGGAATTACATCTTTAATGTGCTTAAAGAAAAATATTAGCAATTTATAATTCTTTTTGATATATAATTATATTATATACTTATAATATACCTATTATATAATACAAAATTATATTATGCATATTATCTATATAATTATAATTCTTATAATTTCTTATAGGCAACTTCTTCAAGGGATGATTTACATGTACTGCATTTATCTCATACAGCTTATCTGTCCACCCCATAGCAATATGTGACACCTTCCCACGCCACACCATTTGAACTACTCTGACACAGATCAGAAATTACATACTGTCAAATTGAATTGATATTTTACAATGTCATCTGAGCCTTTCAACAGCATTTAACCTTGTTGACCACTCTTTCCTGGGAATTATTTCTTCTTTGGCTCTCCCTTTCTGGCTCTCTTGTATTTCTGATTTTTTTTTTCAGTTTCCTTTATAATATTTACTTTCCTTTACATGTTCTTTTTTCCCATTTTACATAAGTGTCTGGGAGTATGCTACCAGCTCTAAGATTCTAAGATTTTAAATGGATTGGTAATAAAAGATAATGCATCATTTGTCTATATGTGAGTGTTTCAAAATAGTAATGACTTTATTATTAGAAAATAAAAGTGACTATTTGAACTGCAATTAATGCCATTAATCAAGTAAATCACAGGGGATACTGACAACTCAAAAGGATGATTCTCTAAATTCTGAGAAAAAATTTTTTGGGTCTCTAATTTTTGAGAAAAAAAATTTTTTCACATTTTTGCCCTTAAGTCAGTAGCTATGTTAACAAAAATCCTAGTTCTATTTAAATTAAATTATTTTTTCCTATTGCCAGTTAGATGCCAGTTGCTATCTTTTAGGACACCATGAGATTGACATTCCTTAAAATTTATTTTCTTTTATTTTCTTGTTCTGACTTAAAATATAAAATATTAAGAATAATCTCCATATCCTCTGGAACCGATAAAGATATTCATTCTAATTTATTATTTTGCTACTTGCCTTATACCACTTTTACTGTTATATCTACATTTGTTATGTAGGAATGTATTTTTTTATTTACCTATTGCCATAGTAATGCCGTGTAACAATCATAAAACATCAGTACTTACAATAATAAATATTTATCTTTTGCTCACAAGTCTATAAGTTGCTGGGTGATTTTGCTGGGTCACTCAAAAGTCTGTATTCCACAAGTGGGTTGACTGGGGCTGGCTATTTTAGATGGTCTCAGGTGGGGAAAACTGCGCTCTCCTCCACGTATTTTCTCATTTCCAATGGGCTATCCCAGGCTTGCTCTCATTGCAGTGACAGGATACCAGGAAACCTAGCAAAAATGGGCCAGGATTCTGGGGGCCTATGCTCTGGAGTGGCACATAGTCACATCAGCTACATTCTGTTGGCCAGAATGAGTCACAAAGCAGATCAGATTTAGAATGGGAAGACACAGTTAGTTCATTCTTCACTGGGAGTGGCTGCAAGATCATATTGCCAAGGATATGGATACAGGGACGGTTGAAAATTTGGGGTTATTTATGCAATCAATTTATCAAAGTAGTCAATTTTATTTTTACTATGACATGGTTTACACAGATATCCACTGAATGTTGTTACTTGTAAATTTATTCTGTTACATTGTTTGTCATACAGACACATCATATTCACACATACATTAAAAGATATATCTATGTGTGTCTGTGCTGTGTACAAATTTCACACACATACATACACACACATACGTTAGTATCTAAAGTTTTACTTTTTTATGTAAGTGGTAGACTATTGTTATTACTGCATTCTAAGAACTTATAATTTTGTATTAGACTCAGTTACACTATATTTCCTTGAACAAATGTTTTCCCTAAGGAATTTTAAATCATTTTCAATGCATGTATGATTTAAATTTTTTAAATTTTTCTGAAAAATTAGAATGTAGTTTTAAATGTATTCAGAAAAAAATATTAACACGTATCTTTTATAAGTGTGTAGTCATATGCAGAAGTGAATAGTTTCTTCTTCCCTCTTTTAACTTGAAAAAACTTGCCTTGGGACGCTTGGGTGGCTCAGCAGTTAAAGTGCCTGCCTTCAGCTCAGGGCATGATCCTGGAGACCCAGGATGGAGTCCCACGTTAGGCTCCCTCCATGGAGCCTGTTTCTCCCTCTGCTTGTGTCTCTGCCTCTCTCTCTCTGTTCTCTAATGAATAAATAAAATCTTTAATAAAAAAAGAAAAGAAGAAAAGAAAAGAAAAGAAAAGAAAAAAAAGAAAAAACTTGCCTTTGCTTGCTCTCTACTTGTATGATGTGAGCTTGCTGCTGTTTAAATGTCATAATGTTGGACATTAAGAAAACACAAGAAAGATCATTGGAATCATGATGTTAGAATTCCCCAGCCCCAGCTTTACACTCTTTGAGTCTGTGGTCAGATACTGTGTGCTACAACTGCCAAAGGGTAGGATTCCCAGATGAGACTTTTAAGAAAAATATCTCTGAAATGGGTGCAAAAGAATATCTATAAACTCACTCCCTGCCTCATCACTTGTTATGTAGGTGGAGGGTGCCAACCTGGAAACAAGTGATCAAATATTAACAAGGATGTAACCAACATAAACATTTATGAAAAGTTTTGTAGATGAGCCAGGGCCTCCCATCCCCTATTCTCTGGGGCTAATACCTATTAGGGCATTAT
This sequence comes from Canis aureus, assembly GCF_053574225.1. Taxonomy (NCBI): domain Eukaryota; kingdom Metazoa; phylum Chordata; class Mammalia; order Carnivora; family Canidae; genus Canis; species Canis aureus. Next base: position 3,772,643 of record NC_135615.1, on the reverse strand, counting down.
TAGACCAATAAATTCTCCTAAGACTCAGCAAAGACTGCACCCCAATCAATAAGAGGCCCTAATTGCTAACTACTCCCACACAAGCTCTTCTCTTTATTTCTTTTTTTTAAAGATTTATTAATTAATTAATTAATTAATTAATTTATGATATACATAGAGAGAGAGAGGGGCAGAGACATAGGAGGAGGGAGAAGCAGGCTCCATGCCGGGAGCCCGACATGGGACTCGATCCTGGGACTCCAGGATCACACCCTGGGTCAAAGGCAGGCGCTAAACCTCTGAGCCACCCCTCTTCTCTCTATTTCCTTTAAGGATATCATAAGACTTCAGTGCCTTTCACCTTGATTACTGCAAGTCTTGAAATGAGCGTGCCTGTCTCTGTTCTCACAGTAAGTTGTGTTTTTGGTCATATCACCCTCCTGCCTAATGTTCTTCAGTGGCTACCAGTGCTTACATAATAAAATCTAAGTCATATTACCGCCCACCGCCTCCCAAGTACCAAGGTACATTCCTGCTTCTGTACTTTGTTTATACTGTCCCCTGGTTCTGGATTGCCCCTCCCTACTCACCATCCTTGGCATTGCTTTGGAGATGAGACCCAAATGTCACCTTTTGTATGAAGCTCTCATGAACTTCTCCCCCTCCCACTCTCTACCCTCAGTAAAATCTGCCAACTCCCTTGATTAGACAGTGCCTGACTCTGCACAGGTACCTACAGGACTCCACTGCACTTGCTACAAGGAGATCTCTCTCCAACCTGGCAGTAGCTCAAGAGCAGGAGCCAAACTTCTATTGTAACCTGAGTATATGGTTACTCTATAACTGCCTGCCATATGAGAATTTACTGTGGTAAATGGATGGATGAGTTCTTAGGACTAGAGCTGTACCTAGATGCCTAACCAGTCTGAAAATTTTGAGTAAACTCCTTAGTATTTCCTCTTTAAGCAAAGAATTTCAATTATAATCAATCAATATAGTCAACATAAGACTTTCCTCAAATAAACAACTCCCAAAAAGGATGCCACTTACTACAAGCATATTAGTATCAACACACAATTAATAAAACAACTGACTTCTGTCAGTAACCAAACTTATAAAGTATTTAAGTATAATCTCAGAGGCTTGAAAAATGATTCTTATTTTCTGTAGGCATTATTAAAAATCCATAAATTCCAGGTATTCAAAAAGGGAGAAATAAACACATTACAACCAAATCATTGTCCATATTGTAAAGAATCTCATTCTTGAAAATTGTAGTTTTTCAGAATGTAAGAGCATGAGACCTCCCCATAGTTTTAAGCCTGAAACTGCAAAAGTCCTTGTTAGCCCGGGTGTCCCTAAGAGGGGAGCTTTAGACAAAGGTGACCCCAGGACACAGAAGGGAAAGATTAGGGAGGATGAAACAAGGCCAAAGGGATAGCAGCTTTAGGGATGTATAATTGAATTCCCCACTGCTGCAGGCAACTGGTGCTGGATCCTGCCAGGACCTTCTGAGGAGCCTTATTGAAGTGTATGTCATAACTGCCTGCCTGGGGGAGGTAAAGGGGAAACGTTTATCCATTGGCTTTAGCCCCTATTGGTCAAGGGTGGCCCCTCAGGCAATACTCCCGATTAACTACTCCCCACCCCCAACACACTCACACTCCTGGTTGCTGATGCCTGAGTGTTGAGCCAGTTCCCATGGTTAGGTATCCCACTCAGTGAAGCTCCAAGACTAGTAGAAACAGGAACTGTCGTGTTGAGGTGATTACACCATCAGATTATACCTGCACAAAACTGTTTGGAGCTTGCACAGGATTGGTCATTACAGTAGCATCTGGAATAAAATGGAACTGGGATAGTGGTACACAAGCTGTGCCTGACACACTCAGGAGCCATGTCCCCCACCCCACCCCTCTAATGTATTCAGTACATATGCTTAAATAATACATTATGATACTTATGCTTATTATTTAACAAACTTTTGAATATAGTGTTCTATCCAGATTTCCAGAAACCTATTAATAAGATTTGTTTCACTCCCAAGTATATTCCTCTCATTCATTAACTGAATGGTGTCTAACCCACACAAGAAATGTAATGGAATATTCATTCGTTTATTCATTCAGTTAATGCTTTTTCAGCATCAAATATGTGCCTATCAATGTGCCACCTGCTGGAAATACAGCACAGGCAAGGCTTAATTCTCATCCTCACCATCCAGGAGAGGAAGTTCATAAGAAGCTCTGCCATTTTGCTGGAGCCTAAGTGCTGTAATAGAAGATGAATGGAGGGGCGCCTGGGTGCCTTAGTGGCTGGGCCTCCGACTTTTGATTTCGGCTGGTCCTGATATCTAGGTCATGGGATCCAGCCCCCATCAGGCTTCCCACTCGGCAGGGGAGGCGGGGGTGTCTGCTCAAGATTCTGTGTGTGACTTTCTCCTCCCAGCTCACTCATGCTCTCTCTCTGTCTCCCTCTCTCATAAATAAATAAATAAATAAATAAATAAATAAATAAATAAATAAACAAACAAATCTTTTTTAAAAGAAAAAGATGATGATGGATGGAATCCCAGTAACCAAGTACAGAGGAGGCACTGATCAACAATGTGTGATGAGACAAATAGAGCTCAGGATGCAATTCCAAAAGGAAATGATGCAGGAGCTTAAGCTTGGAGAATAAATTTGTTAGCCAGATTGATGAGACAAAAAAATAAATTCCAGACAGGAGACACATGTGAGTAAAGGCACAAAAGCAGGAGAGACCAATTGACCCATTCTGGAAACTACAGTGGGTCTGTACAACTGAAGCAGAAGGCAAAGGTGCTACCATCAGGAGACCTACATGAAAGGGCACATTAGAGGACACTGTGTATCAGACCGTGAGGTGATTAGGGGGCAAAAAAGGAGTGCTGTGATCAGATTTGCAATCCTATGGAGAAGGGCAATGAAACAGAAGAATATGTTAGGAAACGATGGCCAATAGTTTAAGTTCACCCACTCAGCCAACATTCATGGTGTAGTATGTGCCAGGCATTGTTGTGGGAAGGAGGAGATGGCAATGGTGGTGATGGTGTTGGTGGTTGTGATAGAAGTGATGGTGGTGCTGGTGGTGGTGATGTTGTGGTGGAGGTGGTGGAGGCACTCAGGATGGCAGTGCTGTAGTTCAGTCCAACTCTCAAGGTCTGAGAACCAAGTGAGCTCAGGGTGTAATATCCAATCTCAGGGGAGGAGAAGACTGATGTCTCACGTCAAACAGGCAGAAAAGGGGAGAATTCTCCCTTCCTTTGACTTTTGGCCTATTCTCATGGGTGGCCATGGCCTCGTGGATGACCTTTGGCCTATTCTCATCCGTCCATTGAGGATGGATGATGCCCACTCACATTGGGGAGGGCAATATGCTATCAAGTCCCATGATTCAAATGTTAACCTCATACAGAAAGATGAGCTTATCCTCACAGCACACCTAGACATAGTGCTTCTCCAAATATCTGGGTACCCTGTGATCTAGTCAAGTTGACATATAAAATTAATCATCACAGATATTATTTTTTTTGTAGGGAACTCACATGAGACAACAACAGATACACAACTACCAACCATTTGGTAGAAGTATCTACAAAATACAGAGAAATAATACTAGGGAACAACTGAATGTGTTGAAAAGAGCTGGGAAAGGCCTTCACAGAGATTTTGAACAATGATCACTGAGTTTGCTAATTGGAGGAGAGACCTAATGCTCTAAGCATGTGACAAAGTATTTACAAATCTTGAAGATGAATTGCCTTTGCATTTGTTACATTTGTTCATGTAACAGCAAGAACATTCCTTGAACAAAAACATTTTTATTTGCATTTAATCAGTTGATATAATTTGCGTCTTTTGTCAGTTATGTTTGGATCAGCAGAGTTCAGCACCTGTTACTGTATTTTCAGCTTCCAACAAGAGGATGATAGCTGAAAGTGGCCCAGAGGACACATTACCTCACATTTCCTGGGATCTGGGGGTGGGGCACTGCAACACTGGTTAATTCTGTACATCTATGACACTACTGAGACAAGGTCCTTTCTCTTTATTTCTTTGTTGGCCTCTGTGTTGGTTAGTTTCCCTCATAGTTCCAAAGTGGTTTCAGATTGCTGGTTACAGCTCCTGTCTTCACAAAGCAATATCCAGTGGCAGAAAGAGGGGTAGTCTCTGTGTCTCCAGCCTTTCCTGGAACAGAATTGGGTGACAGGCCACAATACTGAGATCTGGCTTGCTGAGGAGGGATCACTTGAACAAAATCAGGGCTTTGCCAGTGAGGAAGAAGGGTAGGGAGATGGCCTTGTATAGGCAATAGGTGTCTGCTAGAACCCCCAGGGGGTTACGCCACATGGTAAGAGGCCAGTACTTATTTGGGTCTAACTCCTGCTGCTCAAGGTCAGACACGGTATAGCCTAGTCATCTTCGAAGAAGATCTTCGTGCTCTTTGTGTGTTAATTACCCAGCAAACTTAAGTCTGTTCTCCTCTTCTCCCCACCGCTGCGTGCAGGTGGGATCTGTTAATAAGGTTCCAGTTATTTATTTTACTAGAGCAATGTGTTTAGCTTAAAAGGATAGTATATGCCTGCTTTCAGAAATCCAGTGGCCTCTAGGGCCTCTTGGCTGGGCCAGGCTGGAGAATGACTCTGTCTGACAGAACGAGCTGGGTGGTCTGTACTGTTTGCTCATGTCCCTGTCTTATTACAAACTCCCCGAAGGGCAGTAACTTGAAGGAACACCTTACTGAACAGGTGGGAAGCATGACGCTTAAGGAACTGTGAGATGGAAATTTAATTCTCACCTGTATGGTTTCCTGAACCATGTGGGGCCGAATAATGAAATCTTGCAAGAAGCTGCAGAGAACGTGGACTCCAAGGGAGTCATATGGGTGTTTCAGACTGTAGTTATATCCACCTGCCTCCTGCCTGCAGCCATTGCCCACCGCCCCCCCCCCACCGCCCCAACAATCCAGTGTGGAGAGAATTATGCTCCATGCAAGTTCATTTGTCCTTTACCTTTCCTCTAGCATTTCGTGTCTTATTCAACTTCACCTTCTGTACATTACTCCTATCTTTACATTTCATGCTTCTTAAGAAAATCTTTGTGGCACTATGACTGAGCGATGTTTCTGTAATTGGTCTTGGCAATTGCCCTTCTTCTGTATGTAGCTGCTAGTTCCTTGCTTACTCTTGCCTGCAAACCCTTTAGTAGAATGTGATTGCTGGATCTGTTAGGATAGGGTTTCCTACCAGGAGGTTCCCCCGTCTCACCCACGGTAAACCAGATTCACCCAGCTGGCTTTTCACGTTATATATTTGCTCTCACCCCCACTTGTAAGTCTATGCTTCAGTAAACCACTGTCACTCTTGGGGGAAAATCTCTTCTTCAGATATATTGCTTTATCATGTTCTGCTACTTTTGGGAGCTAAAAAGGAAGGATTCTTGTTTTACTTGATGGTCTATTATCCTGTTGATTAAATCATTACGGCTTCCAGTGGGATCCACATGGTCACTGGATTCCTATTTCAAAAAATATGCCTATCTTCACATCTCCTGTGGCATCATCTCTTCATTTTGTGATGTCTTTGGTCTTGTCCTCCAGTCTTAAAATAAATAGAACAAAAAAATTCACGTGATGTTTTATCTGTCAAAACTCTGAAAGGATTCATTTTCTATTAGGACTCTATTGGAGTTTGGTTGCCTCGTGGTAGTAAAATACCAAGGTTTCTGCTGGAAGGTAATCCATTGAAATTATACTTTCTGAGTTTTTTTTTATTAAAGTAAAAAAAATAGGTAAAACTAAACGGAGTGAATCCTGAACTATAATTCATAATTACAGAGTGATGAATATAAGCCTTGTTCCTAAATTCCCCAAGTGAGCAATAAAAACTGTACTTAGGAAATGAAGTTTAGGTTCTATGCTAATAGTTACTACAGAGAATAGTCACTTCACTTAAGAACAGGAGTGACCGGAATAGAGACAGAAGTAGTTTGATCTGTGTTGATATGGTAATGTATTGGAGGATAGTGAGGAGAGACTGAGTGGAAAAGGTTGGCGTGGAAAAATAAGGTTAGCTGCCATTGATAGCATGGCTTTGATGTGCAAGGTTTTGGGCTTGACTTTTTTTTTTTTAATCATTTAGGATGTTTTGGCAACCAGTAACAGTGAACCCTGTTAACTGAATCATGGTCAGATGGGAAGTTATTTTCTCACATAACAAGAAGTACAGACAGAGGGTAGATTCCCAGGCTGGCTGATACAGATTTTCAAAAATATCATCAGAGTCAGGTTCTTTCTACTCCTGCCTCCTCCTCCTCCTGCCTCCCTTATTGTTGACACTGGTGACCTCGAGGTCAGGACACAGCCCTGGCAGCTCTCGGCTTCACATCCAGAGACAACATCCCATGAGGTATAACAAACGCAAACAACAATGGGGCCATTTCATTTGTTTTCCCTTTCTTGGGAATACGTCTTTCCCCAAAGTCTTCTGGAATACTTCCTGGCTGTATCGGGCTGGACCCCTATTCCTAAACCGGGCGTTGGTAAAGGAAATGTGATTACCATACTGGCTTAAAGAAGTCAAGTTAGCCCGTTTCCTGAGCTGGGTTAGTTCTTTTTCCTGTAAAGTACCTGGCCATGTGCAGAAGGGTGAAACATTAATAAAATTAGGATTTATAAGAAAAAAAGAAGAGAAGTAGAGATGGATGTTGGCTAGCAACCAACAATCTGCTACATGACTGTCCATATCTGTCTTTACTTGTGTATCTTTTTATTCATAATGTCTAAGCCTCATGGAAAAGCTGCTAGATAGATATTAAAACTGATGTTTTACAGATTGGGCTCATTCCCATACCATGTACGGTATCTCAGTGTGTTTTGTTTTTTGTTTTTTGTTTTTTCTCAGTGTTTTTAAACAGTAGAATCAGCCTTGTTGCTTATAAATATGTATTTTATCTTCCATCAGTTATCTCATATATTATTTTTCCATTATTTCATAATCCAGGGGGTAATACAATTTCTCTTTATCTCTGATCCCCATTGTGATACTTTGTTTTCCTTTATGGAACAAAATTATAAAATTATAACTTTATAATCATAAAAATTATATTAATGAACAATAGGAGATACAGAAAATGCAACAAATACATGAGCCATAATAGTCTGAGATCTCTTTTCTTTTAAATAAATAAAACTTTACAAATATGACTAAATTCTCAGCTTTCATCCTTCTTTATCCTAAAAATAAACAATCCCTTAAAGATACTGTGAGTTGAACCCTTGAACGTTTTGGCACTTTTTATACATATATAATACATGTACACGTACATATACATAAACTATATAGTATGGTTTTGAATGGATTTTAGATATTTTGCCGGTGGCATTATCTCTATCCTTTTATAGATAGTCTTATAAACTTAACATCATATTGCTTAATATTGTTTTGGTTAAAATTTGCAAACTGATCATAGTATTCCTTTGTATGAATAAGCCACTCTTGATTATTTACTCCATTGCTGTCCAGCAGTTTGGTGATTCCCATATTCTTACCAGTACATTTACTGTTGCAGGGAATTTCTTTACAGACGTGCCCTTATGCGCATGTTCAGGAGTTTTTCTAAAGAAGATATCTATACTACTAAAGTAGAAATTGATTGGCTGATGTGTAGACTTCACTTAATTTCAAATTGATTCTTTAGGAGTTTATGATTTCCCACAGTCTCACCAACACTGGGGAGATCAGACTGCCAGTCTAATAAGTTTACAAAGGAAACTCATTGTTTAAAATCTGTGTTTCTGTTTGCTAATGGTTATATGTTTTTTGGCCGGTTGGGTTACTTTTTCCACAAATTACCTCTTCTTATTTTTTGTCCATTTTTTTTTCTTCTGCATTATTTTGCCTTTTTTTTTCTTTTTGATTTGGTGAAGTCCTAAAAATATCTTGGATATTCATCTTTATGCTTTGAAGATGTTTTCTCTGTGGCTTGCTTGTATTTTTGTTTTGTTTATTATATACTTGGTAATACAGTCTTAAAAATTTTAATCTGCTGAAATTTATCAATCTTCTCCTGTATGTTTTTTTGGACTTGTTTAAGAAATCCTCCCCTAACATATAAAGTTATTTATGCTATATTTTTTTCTTAAAGTTTTGAGGCTTTTCTTGTCATATTTAGGTTTTAATCCATATGGAATTTATTTTTGTTATTCATGTGAAGTAGGTGTCTTATTTCTTCTCACATGCATTGGCAGTTAAGATGATAGTTACGGAATGGTCCATTGTTTCTCTTCCTTTGTTAGGTCACCTCTAGTGTATTACCTGTACACTATCTTATATGTACCTGAGTTTGTTACTAGGTTCTATCCAGCTACACTGCTATTTTCTATCTCTGCACTAATACATATTTTAATCACTGTGGTTTTATGAGCTTTAGATTCTAATAGGTGAGGACACACTGACCTTCCTTTTCAAAATTACCTGGGTTATTCAAATTCATTTTCCTCCAAGAATTTTAGGACCACTTTGCTAAAAGTTCTGTAAAAACACTGTTGTATCTATAGTTTGTTTCCCCATTATTCCTAAGTTTTAGCATTTGAGTAGTTTTCTTAAATAATCTTGCCAGAAGTTTGTCCATTTTTTTAGTCTTTTCAAGAAATTTGTATTTGGTTTTGTTAAATCTAATTTTTATTATAATTACTTTTGAACCAAGAATTATTCAGAAGTGTTTTTTAATTCTAGTTTTTAATCATGCTTTGGTTAGAGGACATGTTCTGTATGATGTAGAATTTTTTTTTTTGAGACTTGTTTTGTGGCTCTGTCCATTGTCAATTTTTATAAATGTTCCATGTGTGATTGAAAAGAGTATGATTTTCCCTGTTGTCTGTAGGGTTCTATAAATGGCCACTTAGTCAATTAATGAAAAATGTAAGTTAAAATCTATCAAAAGTGTGAATTTCTAGTCCTTCCCAGTAAATCCATTTTGTTAGTTTGCTTTTAGCCTAGGTGCATAAAGACTCAAAATTGTTAGTTTCCTCATGAATTGTTCCTTTCATTATTTCTTTATTCTTTAAAGTCAATTTTGCTGTTGGTTATATGTCTAGATGAGGCTTTATTGTTATTGTTAGTATTTTTCAGATATATGTCCCCATTCTTTTACTTTGAATTTTTCTGTCATTATGTTTAAGACGAGTCTCCTATTAACAACATATAACTAGATTTTCAAAATACAATCTGCAAGTCTCTGTATTTTATTTAGGAAGCCCAGTTTCTTTACATTTATTAAATGATGCAACATCATTTTAATTACCATTAAGAAACAGAAAAATAGGGGCGCCTCGGTGGTTCAGTGAGTTAAGAGTCTCCTTTGGTGCAGGTCATGATTCCGGGTCCTGCTTACATTGGGCTCCCTGCTCAGGGGGCAGTTTGCTTCTCCCTCTCCCTCTGCCACCAACCCCCCTCCCTGCTACTTATGCTCTCTCTCTCTCTCAAATAAATAAGTAAAAATCTTTAAAAAATTATATGGCAACTAAATAGTGACACAATGCTTATTTGGACCTTATTAAAAGAGGTCATTTATAATTAATTATCAATATTTTAAAATAATATGTTGATCTTATGCATAAATATAAGTGAGATAAATTAATAAAGTATTTCTAAAAATTATCACATTCAGAGTATAACTCTTCTCAATTAGTTTTTGATGTAGGGTCACCAATCTTTGTGTTTTCCATGCCCTGTCCCCCCCCGTGCTTTGAAAAGCAGCATTTCTCAAAAGAACTAAAAGCCACTAGAATTGGCTCCTACCCTGGCTTTGCAATTACACAGAATAAACCTCTTTTTGAGTCTAGCTTTGGGAATGTTGTAAAACCTGTTTGATTCATCACTCCCCACAACTGTTTGGTTCTTAAGAGTTAAAATACTACTCTACTATTTTTTTCAGGTTTTTCTTCTGAGGTATTGCCATCCATTATGCAAGTTTTGATGCTGGCACTTTGATATTCACATATGCATATTATTGATATCCATGTTATAATTGTGCATGGCCAACAATAATTTTTAAAACACATCAGTTTAAATGTGCATTCTGATTTCAGAAATGTTAAAATGTGAACACATGTGCACCTTAGAATTGATGAAACATTTTATAATTTATACATAAAGATATGAAAGTTATTTTACACTTTATTCTTTCTGTTTGACATTTCTTTTTTCTGGAAAATGTTCCCCTCCTTTCCTGCCTTCTATTGGATCACGTTTTCTTTAGTTTCCATTACTAGACTGAAAGTTACACATTTAATTTTTATTCTTTTTTGTAAACTTTAAGTTTTTAACATCCATATTTGATTTAATAAAGCTAATATCTCTATTCACTTCTTTTTTAAAAAAAATTGAAGGGTAGTTTACATACAATGGTATATTAGTTTCAGGAGTACAACATAATGGTTTGAAAATTCTCTATATTTAGCTATGCCCATCATGACAAGTGTAGTCACCACCTGTCATCATACAATATTATTACAATATTATTGATCATATCGCTTACGCTGTGTTTTTATCCCCATGACAATGTATTTTATAACTGGACGTTTGTATCCCTTAATCTCCTTTACTCATTTCATCCACCCCCCCAATTTCTTCCCCTCTGGCAACCACCAGTTTTCCCTCTGTATTTATGATTCTATTTCTATTTTTATTTGTCTGTTTTGTTTTGTAGATTCCACATATAAGTGAAATCATATGGTCTTTCTTATTCTCTGACTTAGTTCACCTAGCATGAGATCCCCTAGGTCTGTCCATGTTACAAATAGTAAGATCTTATTCCTTAAAAAAAATTTTTAATTTAAATTCAATTAAACATCATATAGTAAGTACATCATAGTTTCAGGGTTCAATAATTTATCAGTTGTGTGTAACACCCAGTGCTCATCACATCATGTGCCCTCCTTAATGTTCATTACCCAATTATCCCATTCCCCCACCCACCTCCCCTCTAGCAACCCTCCATTTGTTTCCTATAATTAAAAGTTTTTCAAGGTTCCTCTCCCTCTCTGATGACTTCCCACCCAGTTTTCCCTCCCTTCCCCTATGATCCTCTGAGCTGTTTCTTATATTCCACATATGAGTGAAACCATGATAATTATCTTTCTCTGATTGATACCACATCTGTTTAATCCATTCATCTGTCGAAGGACATTGTGACTCCTTCCACAGTTTGGCTATTGTGGACATTGCTGCTATGAACACTGGGGTACAGGTGCTCCTTCAGATCACTACATCAGTATCTTTGCAGTAAATAGTAGTGTAATTGCTGAGTCGTAGGGCAGGTCTATTTTTAACTCTTTGAGGAACCTCCACACTGTTTTCCAGAGTGGCTGCACCACTTGCATTCCCACCAACAGTGTAAGAGGGTTCCCGTTTCTCCACATCCTCTCCAACATTTGTTGTTTCCTGTCTTGTTAATTTTAACCATTCTGGCTGGTGTGAGGTGGTATCTTATTCTTTTTTATAGCTGAATAATATGCCATTGTAAATATATATCACATTTTCTTTATCCATTCATCTATTGATGGGCACATGTTTTTTTCATAACTTGCTATTGTAAACGTGGCATATATCTTTTTGATATAAACATGAGGGTGCATATATCTTTTTGAATTAGTATTTTAGTATTCTCTGGATAAATTACTGGATTGTATGGTTTTTCTATTGTCAATTTTTGGGGAATTTCCATTCTCTTTTCTACAGTAGCTGCACCAGCTTGCATTCCCATCAACAGTGCACAAGGGTTCCTATTTCTTCACATCCCCACCAACACTTGTTTGTTGTCTTTTTGATACTAGTCATTCTGACAGGTGTAAGGTAGTGCCTCATTGTGGTTTTGATTTGCATTTCCTTGATGATTAGTGATTTTGAGCATCTTTTTATGCATCTGTTGGCCATCTGCATGCATGCATATCCCAAAGATATTTTCTTTGGGAAAATATCTGCTCAAGTTCTCTGTCCATTTAAACTGGACTATCCATTTTTTTTAGTGTTGAGTTCCAAGTTCTTTATATATTTTGGATGTTAATCCCTTATTGGACATATCATTTGCAAATATCTTTTCCCACTCAGTAGATTGCCTTTTCATTTTGTTGATGGTTTCCTTCACTGTGCAGAAATTCTTTGATATAGTCCTAATAGTTTATTTTTGCTTTTGTTTTCCTTGCCTGAGGGGACCCATCTAGAAAAATATTGCTAAGGCTGAAAAAAGATTACTGCCTAGGTTATCTTTTAGGAGTTTTATGGTTTCAGGTTTCACATTTAGGTATTTAATTCATTTTGAATGTATTTATGTGTATGGTTTAAGAAAGTAGTTCAGTTTCATTCTTTTGTCTGTAGCTGTCCAGTTTTCTCAGCACCGTTTGTGGAAGAGATTATCTTTTCTCCATTGTGTATTCTTGCCTCCTTTGCCATAGATTAATTGATCATTTAAGTATGGGTTTATTTCTGGGATCTCTGTTGTGTTCTATTGATTAACACATCTGTTTTTGTGTCACTACTGTACTGTTTTGATTATTGTAGTTTTGTAGTATATCTTGAAATCTGGGACTGTGATGCCTCTATCTTTGTTCTTTCTCGAGATTGCTTTGGGTATTCAGCGTCTTTTATGGTTTGATATAAATTTTAGGGTATTTGTTTTAGTTCTGTGAAAAATACTATTGGAATTTTGATAAAAATTGCATTGAATCTGTAGATTGCTTTATATGTAGTATGGATATTTTAACAATATCAATTCTTCCAACCCATAACCTTGATATATCTTTCCATTTGCTTGTGTCATCTTTAATTTTTTTTCAACAGTCCTTTATAGTTTTCAGAACACAGGTCTTTCCCCGTCCTTGGTTAAATCTATTCCTAGGTAATTTATTCTTTTTGGTGTTATTGTAAATGGAATTGTTTTCTTAATTTCTCTTTCAGCTACTTCATTATTGGTGTAGAAACATGACAGATTTTTGTGGGGGCTTTTTTGTGGGGTTTTTTTTGTATTTTTTTACATGACAGATTTTTGTATACTGATTTTGTATCCTGCAACTTTATTGAATTTATTTTATTAGTTCTAATAGTTTTTTAGTGGGCTTTTCAGAATTTTCTGTGTATCGTATTATGTCATCTGGAAATAGTGAAAATTTTACTTCTTCCTTACCCATGTAGATGCTTTTTATTTCTTTTTCTTGTCTGATTGCTGTTGCCATGACTTCCAGTATTATGTTGAATAAAAGTAGTAAGAGTGAACATCCTTGTCTTATTCCTGATCTTAGAGGGGAAGCTCTTATCTTTTCACCATTGAGTATGATGTTCACTGTGGGTTTGTCACATGTGGCCTTCATCATGTACAGGTATGTTTTCTCTAATCTATTTTGTTGAGAGTTTTATCATGAATGAATGTTAAATGTTGTCAAATGGTTTTTCTGCATCTATTGAGCTGATCATTTGGTTTTACCCATTCTGTTAATATAATGTCTAGTCACCTCTTTAATAATTCACTACATTTTTTGCTTTGACTCTATTCCCTCTTCATCTCATATGTTGTTTTCTAGTATGGTTCCAGCTTATTATTTTTTATTCATGAGAGACAGAGAGAGATTGAGAAAGAGAAGCAGAGACACAGGCAGAGAGAGAAGCAGGCTCCATGCAAGGAACCCGATGCAGGACTCGATCCTGGGACTCCAGGATCACACCCCGGGCTGAAGGCAGGTGCTCAACTGCTGAGCCACCCAGGTGTCCCTGTCATGATTTTTTATTTTTATTTTTATTTATTTATGATAGTCACAGAGAGAGAGAGAGGCAGAGATACAGGCAGAGGGAGAAGCAGGCTCCATGCACCGGGAGCCCGATGTGGGACTCGATCCTGGGTCTCCAGGATCAGGCCCTGGGACAAAGGCAGGCACCAAACCGCTGCGCCACCCAGGGATCCCCCTTGTCATGATTTTTTATGATCAATACTTACTCAGATTTATCCCCACCTCTAATAATGTCCTTTCTTAGCTTTCCTCCTAATATCTGCTTCTTTAAAACACAATGCTTCTTTTTTCTGTGTTCAATTCCTTCTTGGGATATATCTTTTTGTGTTTCAAGGTTAGTAAATTGGATCCAAGAACGGGTAAATTTCTGGGGCTTATTCTCTTGAAAATACAGCATTCAGGGCAGCCCAGGTGGCTCAGCGGTTTAGTACCACCTTCAGCCCAGGGCCTGATCCTGGAGACCCGGGATCGAGTCCCACATCGAGCTCCATGCATGGAGCATGCTTCGCCATCTGCCTGTGTCTCTGCCTCTCTCTCTCTCTCTCTGTGTCTCTCATGAATAAATAAATAAAATCTTTTAAAAAATGAAATAAAATAAACCTTAAAAAAAAAAAAAAGGAAAATACAGCATTCAGCCTAGTCATCATGATGCCCAAAGTGTCAGCTGGAACAATTATTTCTTTGTACTTTTGGAATCCTGTCTGCAAGTACTACACACAATGGTATGGTATCATTTTTCCTAAATAATTTCAATATAGTCTGAATTTAGTTAGTAATTATTCTTTTGTGAAACATTCAGAATCTAGTGCATTATAATTTTGGAACTGATACAGGTAGAGATTAAATTTTTGCCACTTCCTGTTCATTCCAGTCCAAATTTTTAGCCCTCTAAAATTTCTGATGTTTCCATATTGTATTACATAACATTAGTTCACCATCAGTAGGGACTACTTCATTATTCTCTATATGTTTATACCACCCCTTTGCAGTTCTGTGGGAAAGGAGTACTGCCAGACAAAATACCAAAGTTATCTCTTTGGCATGCTCATAAAACTTACAAAAAGTAGGGCAAAGAATGCTTCATTTTATTGATCGATTAGAACAAACAGAAATTAAGAATCAAAACTCTAGTTTTGTCATAACATTAATAAATTTGTATCAGAAAACACTGAATATTAGTGATGATAATTATGTAATATTATTTTCTTATTCATGCTTTGTATTTGTGCTAAATGATATATTTATATTATTGATTCATTTTCTTGAAAGAAAAATTTAAATTACTATGACAAAACAAAAATTTAAAAATATAGTTTTTCACTTGTCAACTTGAAGTTTTTAAAATTCTGTGCTTCCTTTTCTAGTTTCTTTTTCTATTATAAAAACATGTGCAGTAGAACATATACACATGTGCACACACACATTATTCACTAGATCTCCAAAGAAGACCATTTTCCTACAAAGATAAAATAGGTGTGCACTGCTCATTTACACTATGACTCATGTCATCATTCTACCTTTAGAGAAACTTGTCCAATCTCTGAGAAAACGTTAGCCTCTTTGATTTTTTGGTTTGACCATTGGAGAAACTTGTCCAATCTCTGAGAAAACGTTAGCCTCAAAGAGGTTTGACCACAGAACCACTGATACGAACTGCATATGGACACATCTATGAATTATAAGATGGAGCATACAGTGATTTCCATAAAGCTTCTTAACCCCTGAGTTAAGTGTGGGGTTCCTATTTAAGTTATAACTTTCCGAGTATCACATGTCCTGACATTCTTATTTGGTGAAATAATATTGTAACCGATGCAGGTGTAAAATATTTTACTGCTAACATTTACATTTTTCTTCCAATTTGGTGACTGATGCTGTACACAAGATAAAATAATTGGTTAAAAATTAGAAAATTATTAAAACATTTTACAAATTAATTGTAAGATGACTATAACTGATTGGCAGCAACTGAAAGCAAAACAATTGTTCTGAGACAAATATTCTAGAAAGTAGAGTCAAGGATCTGTAATTTGCCAAAATGTTTCCCATATGTCAGTGAAATAATATATATATAAAGTTTTCCTTATTTGATAAATTCATTTTCTGTTAAATATTTGGTTATTATAGTGAAAATTCTATAAATATTTAACTTTGAGTTCACTCAGTTTTCCTAAAAGTGAATGAGATTATTCTGTGGCCTCATTTTTAGTCCATTAAATGAAGTTTAATGTTTATATCAAGTCTACCACTAAAAGTTTCAATTAATACTGACATGTTCATTTCTGAGAGCATGTTTATTCTAAAGAGTTCCAATTTTTCATTCACCAAATTATCTGTTTAATTTTGGTAGATACTACTCTCATATTTAGAAGCCTATTTCATCTAATAATATGTTAAAAGAATATAGACTAACACATGTATTGATTTTGGTGGTCTTCTCTAAACTTCTTCATTATCTTATATACTGTTTTATTGACATATAGTTATTTGTGTGTGATAACTTGCAGCTCTAATTCCCTTCACTTCTATTTACCTCCTCCTGGGTTTATTTACATGCAGCATTGCTGCTAATTAGCCTCAGGGAAGAAGGAGGTAGATTTCTGTACATCTCTGGGTTGCAGTCCCATGAAAAGCCAGTCCCCATACCTGGGAAGAACTTCCATCTTTCACTCATTACCTTCAGTAAGCAGAGCCTGTCCCTCCAGTGACCAACTGCTGCATTCACAGCTTCTAGTGAGGAATTGAGCAATTTGCCAAATTAATTTTCTCCCCTTCGAGGTAGTTCTCAGTGGGTAATGCCTATGTATATGCACTCTTAACTGAATGTCTTGTAAGTATGCTATCCAGGATAGAAAAGTTGGAGATATTAAAGGAACATCTTGCCTATCCCTTTTGACTGATTTTTATAGATTATTGAACACTGTATTCTTGTGGTTACATTGTAGAAATGTCTTTTAAGAGCTTTGTCCAATTTTGAATTCATGAAAGCAAGATATATTGATTTGTTGACACTGAGGATTTTTATCTGGTCACCTGATGATAATGAAGAAGACAGGTTCTGACAATGTTCTTTTATAGTTTTGTGGAGCCGGGGTTGGGGAGGCTTACATGCTGCCGTGTTCTCACTGACAACTTTTGAGTTCCTTTCTGTCTAGACAGAGTAACCATAGTTGTAACATCTAGGCATTCCTATTTAATTATTTTTCCCCCCAGCAAAAACTATGCTGAATTTTTCCAGAAGTCAGAATTGACTAGGTGAGATTCAGTGTCTACATGAGCTTCCTGGAAAAGTTAACACACTTTCCTTCTTGAAATCTCTTTAGGGCAGACAGAGGAATTTTTACTCAGACTTCTTTCCATATACGACATCAATAAATATGGAAATTAAGGTTTCACATCTCACTTCTGATGAAACAATATGCTGTCTAAATTCAGTTAATTGCAAGGTATTTAGTGTTGAAAAACAAAGGTATGCTAATCTTATTAAAATATGCCTAGTTAAATTTAGCTATAAATTCCATTCAGGGACTCCTGCTTTATACATTGTTCCCAGTCAGAATGTCTGGAAAGAAAACCACCCACTGTGCAGGATACAGAGTTAGTAATTTGGAAAGGTGAAAAGTTTAATTATGAGTCTATCTTCTGGGGAAATATTGAAACAAGGCTGAATTCTTAATTTTTTTGTTTGTTTAGATTAAACCATCTGAAGGGCTCCTTCATATTGTTTACATTCATATTACTCTGACAGTAAGAAAAGCTTTTAACATTTTTTCTGTTTCATTTGAATTGAAGTTGTTTTTAATATATACAAATGAGGGAAAGAGTCTTAACTGAGGTAGAGTTCAACGATGTTTAGACAGATTCGATCAATTTTTAATTTTCCAGACAATTAAAGGGTATAACAGTAAAGACCTGACGAGGGATTTAGAGACTAGGCTTTCAATCCTGACATTTTTGCTCATCTTGTTATGTAACATTATAGGCATTGTGGGGCCTTTCGATACTTCTGTTTCTTTATATATATACATGTGTGTATATGTATACAACATATATATATATATATAAAACCTGGGGTAAAACAATGATGTATTTAAAATTTTTTAAATGCATCAACTTTTATTTTTATTTATTTTTATAGAATAAAATATGTTTTTATAGAGTATTTGTAAATTTACATAATATTTATAAAATTTGGATTTGGGGTATATATATTTACACACACACATACACACACACTCTACTATCCATAATCCAACCACTGAATTGTACTCTATTTAGTTTTGGTTAGATTCCTAGCCACTTAGCCATTCATCTATGCACACCTACATGCATGCATGCATCTAACCATCCATTAACAAACAAGAGATCATGCAGTAGCTATTTTTTTATGAACTTCCATATTCAAATGCATCATAGTGACTATCTTTTTCACATTATTAGATAGTCTATTAAAGCATGATACTAATTTTATTTTTTAAAAACCACCCATTTAGTTACTGAACTAAAATTATATTGTTGGGCATTTGGTTTGTTCCATATTTGTTAATCATTGTAAACAATACTGCGGGGAAAATCTCTATGCAATGTATCTTTAGGCACATCTATGATTATTTACTTAGTCTTATTTAAATTGATTGTGATAATGTCTTTTTACATTGTGATAATGTATCTTAAAGAAGTGTGCATATATCTCATCATTGGTAAGTGTTTATGGCATCTTAATATAGATATTTTTAATAAAATTTTGATTTTGACCATTTTTATTTTTAAATTGATATTTTAAATCTGCTTAAAAATATAAATTACTCAATTATTTACATTGCTTGTGGAAAAATCTGATTCTGGTGATTATGAGTTAGTGGCAAAGTGAAAGAAGTCAGGATATAGTCCTCTATAATGGCCACATATAAAAATGGCTTAAGTCTCTGAATTTAAAAAAAAATGTATTATAGAAGAAAGATTTTGGAATCACACATATATTGAGTATTATGCTTACCTCACAAAGTGTGTGATCTTGGTCAAATTATTCATTTTCTTTAAATTTCAGTGTCCTCATGAGAAAAATAGGCATATAGTACCTGACTGGAGAGGCTGTTTGCAGGTCTGAGTGAGATACCAGCTGTAGAAAGGATAAAGATGACAGTGGAGGAAACTTGGCCTATGCTTTGCTGTGTGTATGATATATGAGAACTATTTAGTCTTATCCACTTTCCTGACCCAAGTACCAGCCAAGTCCTGCTGATTCCACTTCCAAAATCTCTCAGATCCACATACCCTCTTCATAGCCCCATCCCACTGCCCTGGCCATTCCTCACATGAACCTAGGATATCATCACAGCCTCAGGTTTTGACCAACTGAAAGGCATTGCTGCCTCCCCCTGCCTAATCTGAACTTTGTGTATTGGGCACTTTCTTGTCATTCTGCTCTAAGCTTAAAAATTATCCTCTCAGAAAAGTTTTCCATGGCTTCCCAACTAAAGTTATACCCTATAATTTTTCTCTATTTTAATCTTTATTGATTGTCCATTTCTTCATATGTAAAATGGAGGATAATATATTATGTGCCTTATGGGGTTGTTGGGAACATCGAATAAGTCAAAACTTACAAATTACCTGGTACAGAGACAATGCTACCTAAAATTAGGTATTATTACTGTCTCCATTAAATCACATGCATAAACACCATCCCCACGACCAACACTTCTCTCACCACCCCATACCATCACTACAGCACTGCCATCCTGAATCTCCAGCTTGCAAATGGCAGACTGGGGGACTTCTCGGCCTCTACAATCACATGAACCAATTCCTCATAAGAAATCATATATATCCCATTGGCTCAGTTTCTCTAGAGAACTCTAATACAATGTCTCATCTATCTCTATAGCCTTTACATTTAACATAGGGTCTGGCACTTGGTTGGTGTGGCTATTTTAAAATATAGCTCCCCACTCTTGACGGGATGAGCACTGGGTGTTATACTGTATGTTGGCAAACCGAACTCCAATAAAAAAAATATACAATAAATAAATAAATAAATAAGATACGGCCCCCTAAATTCCTTCCATTAGGGGAAAGCACGTGCTCCTGGCCTTGAATCTGAGCTGACTTTTACAGCTTCAACCAACGGAGCACAGTAGAGTGATGCTGTGTAAATCTGCTGCTAAATCACTTAAAACAAAACAAAACAAACAAAATGCAGTTTTTACCTAATTCTCTTGAGATGCTCACTCTGTGGAATGCCCCACCATATGAGGAGTTCAATTATTCTGTTGCTGCCATATTGGAACGTACACATGGAAGGTCAGCCAGCTTAGTCATTTAACCCTGCCAAGTCTGCAGGTGACTGCAGTCCTACAGATAACCAATTGCAACTATAAGAGAGGTCCCAAGCAAGATCCGAAATTCCTGATCCTTCTAAATTCCTGATCCTTAATCTTGTGAACACACACAAAATGGTTGTTTTAATCCACAGAGATTTGGGGTCACTGTTACACATTAATAGTAACCAGAACAACTTGTACTAAATATTTATTGAATTTATCAATGAGAGGTGAAAGAGATCTCCCTACCATTGAAAAAAAATGTTTTAAGTGTAAGATCAGGATAACTTCATCCTGCAGCAATTTTTGTGGTCACAGATATATTTCCTATCACTCAGGGCATTAAGAGTAAACTATTACAAAGCTCAATTCATGTATCAAAGTCTAGACATTGTGCTTGTTGCCTTTTAGCTTTTAGCTCATCTAACTCTCATAACCAATGGGGAACTCATATTTATCATTACATACTTTGAGCATGAAGAAAAATGAAGCTCAGAAAAATGTCTCCATGGGTAGCAAATAACTGAGCTGGAATTCCTCCTGGGGCAGCCTGTTCCAAATCACGTCTTTACCACTGCACACAACCTTCCTCACTAACTTGTACTTTACCCATAACCAGTAAAAAGAAAGGTTCAAACAGTTTGGTATATCACTATGGAATACCATGTGAGTGGCCCAATATCATGAGCAATAGGCTGCATCAGCCAAGGGCCAACCTGGACATTGTACCAAGGACAGACAAGACTGGTGCCACCAGAGTTCAATTTCTAATGCCAATTCTGTGGCCTTGCAATGACAAACTTCATCCTTTCCTCCCTCACATCCCTTTCAAAACCACAGATTCTCAATCAGACGATCGCTCTGGAGCACTGGAATAGAGAATTCAACCAAAGGTAAGGACGATACATCAATCATCTATATATTGGCTATCACATGTTTTGACAGCATATACATGGAATAGAATCTCTGTTGGGGAGGAAAGATAGCTAAGTCATGATTCTTGTTCTTTGGTAATTTTGATCCACTTAAGGAAAAAAGAGAAACTATATAAAATAACAGCACAAAATACTACATAAATGCTAAGTCATGGGTTGTTTCAAGGTAATTTTTTTCTAAGTATAAAATTCAGACCATTATGAAAAGGGAAAATAAAGATTACCTAGCTAATCCAGTTCAAATACTACTATAGTTAGTATTTTTATGGACTCCTTCTAGTTTAATTGGGGCTTATACCATATAGTTCTCTATTCTGCTTTATTTTACTTAATAGTATATCCTCTTTTTAAAAATATTTTATTTATTTATTCATGAGAGACAGAGAGAGAGAGAGAGGCAGAGACACAGACAGAGGGAGAAGCAGGCTCCCTGCAAGGATCCCCGTGCAGGACTTGATCCCAGACCCCGGGATTATGACCTGAGCCAAAAGCAGACGCTCAAACACTGAGCCACTCAGGTGTCCCTTAATAGTATATTTTGAACACATTCTAAAGTAGAATTTTTCAAACCAAACCCTACTGGATTGTGTTGTGAGAAAGCATACCAGGAGTTCATATTAATGGGGTATGATTTCAATAAATTCCATCTACTAATACATCTTTTTTTCTTATTTTTGTCTTTATAAATTATACTATGAATTATACTTATTATAAACTATAAGGTTAGTACTATAAAAGTACAATTGCTTCTGAAAGAGCATGTGAGGCTCAAATCAGACAAAAAAAAAAATTGCGATCACCTCTCAAATAAAAATTACATCTGATTACCTGAACCTGGTTAAAGATAAACAAAATAGAAAGAAATGCCATTGCCATCACCATCACCTCCATGCCCTTAGTGCCTCCATAGTTATTATTGTATTAGTAATGTACATTTTATTATTATTTCAGACCATCATTTTAAATGGACCATTGTTACCAGAAGTTAACTCTTATGCAACAACATTTTTTTTAATTTTTTTAAAGATTTTATTTATTTATTCATGAGAGACAGAGAGAGAGAGAAGATAGGCTGAAGATAGGCGCTCAATCGCTGAGCCACCCAAGGATCCCCCAGCAGCATTTTTTAATACAAAGATTCTCTCACTTACATGAGCCCTTCAGAGATGGGATTGGGTACAGTTTTTCCTATAGCATGTTTTAGCTATTTTTAACAGTTATATGGTGTAAGACTTGAAAGAAGTATAAAATTCCAGAATCGTGTCATTGTTTTTAATGAAGTTTCCAAAAGGGAAGAAAGAGGCTTAACAAAAAGGAACTAAGCAGGGGTGCCTGGGTGGCTCAGTTGGTGAAGCACCTGCCTTCAGCTCAGGTCATGATCCCAGGACCCTGGGATAGAGTCCCACTCGGGCTCCCTGCTCGGTGGGGAGTCTGCCCTTACCTCTGCTTTTGCTCCCTCTCTCTCATATAAATAAAATCTTTTTTTAAATAGGAACTAAGCAGTTATACTACCCAGTTTATACATATTATAAATAAAGCAAGTAGTAAACTATTTTGACATTACTTTCACACCAACTGTACAGAAAATTATATTGTGTGAATTTCAAAAGGAAAAAAAATGTAGATATCAAGGTTTTCTTGGATCTAGATCACACTTAATTGTCTGAACAAAATACTCCGGAAGACTAGGCATGTTGGCTAAATGATACTGCTTGAAAGTTAATTTCAACCAGTAATCTGCAGCTGACTGTGGTTTATCTGCTCAATAGCCATTCTCACTTCCTTGACTTCCCTGCTACTAGAGCCCACCTGATTTGGTCACTCTCCCAGCCTCCCTTGCAGGTAAGAGTGGTGTGACGGGTTCCAATAGTGTGACCTAAAGGGAAGATCTTCAAGGAAATGTTTTCTTTTCTAGTAAGACAGAAGCACAGGGGCAGGTTCACCACTCTGCTTTCCTCTGCTGCAGTCCTATGAAATGTGATGATCTAGCAATGAGGGCCCCCACGTAACCAAAGAAGAAGGCAAGAGCCTAGAAGTCTGTCTGCAGGCTAACACTGAGTCACAATGGTGGAACTCCTGCTTCCAGACTTATTGACATATGATGTTAATTAAGAGTGTTCCTTAACTAAGCCAGTTTTATTTAGTGGTCTATTGCCCTGAAAGTTCCCAAAGTAAAACACAATGCATCCTATGGCATGAAGAGTTTTGGTATCTGGCCAATATTCCAGTGTGAATGAGGGGAAAAAATAGTAATTATTGATTTTTAAAATATATTTTAGAAGAATTCTAAAATGAAATAATGACAGCGCAATTGCCATTTTTCAAAGTGGCAGCTACATGTAAAGTGAGAATCTGCTTCCTGGTCTGTAACATATACTTGGCTCAGTTATCTCCACACATTCACAAGTGGGCCTTCTGACAGCAGACACAGCAAAGAGTACTTCCTTCTGACAAAATCCTTTCCCTAGTGGTAGAGAAAGCAGAAGAGGATGATCATTAATAGAACTTAACGTTAATACGGAAGAATGTAAAAATAATCTCTCCCATTTTACTTCTAATATAAATTGAAGCAGGTCTGGTTGACCTCCACCCTCTTTTCCATCCATGTGTAGATGATTAAAAACATACTTTTCTGAAAGATTTTAAAACATCCAGAAACCCCAATATTATCCTGTCAAGCTTTATATTCTGCAATGATACAGTGCTCGGTTGTTTCCCTTAAAAAAAAAAAAAAAAAAAAAAAAAAAAAGCTTTGGAAGAAATAATTGTTGTTTTACATAATGCCTGAGAATTTTCATTAGTTACTAAAGGGTTCTCTGTTTACTCTTGAATGGATTGTTTTATTGGTGTTGGTACATGGGCCCACTCTGGTATCAAGATTTTTATATTGGATTTTTAAACTATAATCCACTGAAACATAATTTCCCCAAAGCTTCTTAAAGTCAAGACA
The DNA here is from genome assembly GCF_053574225.1 of Canis aureus. NCBI lineage: Eukaryota > Metazoa > Chordata > Mammalia > Carnivora > Canidae > Canis > Canis aureus. The sequence continues at coordinate 3,748,653 of NC_135615.1, read as the reverse complement.
TATACTATATTGATCGTCTCATATGTAATTTGGCATCCAATGTTTTATGAAACATTCCCTCCTATAAGTTAGATTCCTGCCTCAAGAGCCTCGGTGTCCATCGAAAGGTGAATGGATAAAGAAGATGTGGTTTATGTATCCAGTGGAATATTCCTCAGCCATTAGAAATGACAAATACCCACCATTTGCTTCAACGTGGATGGAACTGGAGGGTATTATGCAGAGTGAAATACGTCAATCAGAGAAGGACAAACAGTGTATGTTCTCATTCATTTGGGGAATATAAATAATAGTGAAAGGGAATAGAAGGGAAGGGAGAGGAAATGTGTGGGAAATGTAAGAAAGGGAGACAGAACGTAAAGACTCCTAACTCTGGGAAATGAACTAGGGGTGGTGGAAGGGGAGGAGGGCGGGGGGTGGGGGTGAATGGGTGATGGGCACTGAGGGGGGCACTTGACGGGATGAGCACTGGGTGTTATTCTGTATGTTGGCAAATTGAACACCAATAAAAAATAAATTTATTATAAAAAAAAATTCCTGCCCTCAACTGTATATATTATTATTATGCTTGTAGGCTATTCAGTAACAAGACATCTGTTCAGAAATCCCTCTAGAAAGTTTCCTACATTATTGATGTCACTAATAAAACTATTTCCCCTCCCTTAAAAAACAGCTGCTTAACATACAAGAGAAAAAAAGATGGTTACTTAGCCAGCAATGTTGATAAATGATTCTGGTATCTTCTGGCTGTCATTGCTTTTGATACACTAGTTAGCGTCATAAGTCTCTTCTGCTCTCAAATATTGTCAAGTAGCTGTTTAATAGTAAATTTAAATGCTATTCATATATCCTCTCAATTAAAAGTAAATTTTAATGATTTTTATGTAAGTGGTCTTAATCTTACAAGCCAGTAAAAATCGCCCAAATAGCTTGTACCATGATTTTTTAAAGCTCTGAACTTTTGTCTGCTTATTTTCTCCTGCAAGCTTAATATATTTACCAAAAATTTCCACATTCCACATCATCAAAGCTTTCATCTTGTCTCAAAAAAAAAAAAGTTTAAATGCCGATTAAAAGCCAAAATCAACTATTTTCAGCCTCATTTTTCAAATGTCAGTTTGTTTTTACCTAATTCTAGTAAATTTATATAATGTAATTCTAAACTTCAGTATTTGACATCTTCCTGCTGAAGAAAAGCAGAACTTTTCACCACCTGTGTTGGTTTTGGAGCCCAGCCCCTGGGCAACGTGCGGCCAGTAGTAGGTCCTCCTCGGGGGACGGACTGCCTCCATCCGCGCCCCGACCCCCGCGATTCCCTGTTGTTGCTCTGCACCTGACGTCCTGGTGGAGGGCCCTCTATGAACCAGGGAGGAACAAAAGAGATAGGTGACTTTCCCCTTCCAGCACACTGTAAGGAGGAATTCCAAATAGGAAGAGAGGGGAACGAAATTCATTTAAAAGACCAAGTAAAGTTCAAGTCTTTGCACTTTTGAATAGCAATCATTTTCTGCTGAATTAGCTAATACAGTATTTCTCAAGCCTTTGAATTGGATTCCTATGGAGTTTAGCGTTTCCAAAACAAAAGTAGGAAGGAAGTGTTTTTCAGCATAAAGAGGTTCTTACTAGATTTCAATTAAAAAGAAAAAAAGTAAAAAATATACAGCTTGATGGATTTGCCTAGAATTCTTGGTCAAAATACAGAACTTGCCAAAACCTGGAGGTGGAGGTGGGGGGTGGAGAGTAAGGGGGGGGGGGGTTGTTCTGCCCACTTAGGATGTGGTGCATAATAAGGTTGCTGAACTAACCCGAGAAAACGGGAGGAAGACACAGATTCCATCAGCTCAAGCAATACATAAATGCTAATTGTTTTTGTTCCATGACAAGAGTGGTCTTTAAAAAGATAACCAGCAACTGCCACCGCCCCACCCCCCCAAAAACTGGCCTCAAATGTACCTTTAATTATTCTTTTCTGTTCCCACACCCTCAACAACTTTTGTTCTTGAGCCCTACTCGTTCCTGCTATGAAACCTGACAAAATCTTCAGGCAGAGAGAGAGAGAGAGAGAGAGAGGGAGGGAGAGAGGGAGGGAGGAGAGGAGAGGGGCGGGGGGCGAGGCAGGGAGAGAAGTACTTTGCCACCCTCCTGGCTAACTGAAATGCTTGTTCCCGAGATTACAGTAATTACAGCCACAGCATGAGTTCCATACAAGCGCTAAATGAAACAGCACATCAATTAAAAAATAAACACTCCATTCTAGGAGAAAGACAACCCCCTGGGACGTCCTAACAAGCGTAAATGAACCTGCGCGGCCGCCGGCCCGGGCCTCCGCCTCCTCCCCATCTTAAGGCCGCTGCGGGGCCGGCGCGGGGCGCTCCTCGCCGTCCGCAGGAGAGAGGCCTGGAAGCCACGTGAACTTTGCAGAGACGCGGGCGCGTTCCCAAAGCACGAGGCGAAGAGAGAATCCAACCGCAGTCCGCCCTGTTTCTGTTTCTTTTTTTCTTTCCGAGAGGAAATTGTTTTTTCATAAGGAAACCCTGTGTCCCGGATGCTTTCCACATTTTATCCCACCTGACTACGGGACCCCTCTGGAATCCACGCTGTCACCCCGCTCCTCGGGGAGGGAACCCGAGGCCGTCCCGGCCGCTCGGCGGAGGCGGGAGGGGACCACCCGGCGCCGGCGACCTCGCGCTGCAGCAGGTCCTGGGCCGGCCTCGGCCCGCCGCTCCCCAGCCCGCAGGCCCGGCCCCCGACGGCGCGGTCCACGGACCCCCGGGGCTGCGGCCCCCGTTCGCGCGCGCGCTCGCCGGCTCTGCGCCGTCCAGCTCGCGGGCGGCCGCGGGTCCCCCCACCCGGGGGCACGGGCCGGCCGGGGCCGGTCTTGCCGGAGAGGAGCCCGGAAAGGAGCGCGCGCACGAAGCCCCGTCCCAGCGCCCAGCGACGGACCCGGGGAGAGGGAGCGAGCGGCGACAGGCGCCAGCCTCCGGCGGGGATCGCGGCAGGCGCCTCCCTCCAGTCGGCCCCAAGGTCACCGACGCTTCCGGGCCGCAGAGGCGCGCGCCGCGGGGACAGCCGGGCCGCCTTAAGGAAGCCGAGCCCTGGGAGCGCGTCGACCCCGCCCCGGCGCCCGGCGATTGGCGCGCGCGGCCGGGGGCGGAGACTGGGTCCGCGCCGTATAAATATTCATGAGCGGCCGGGCGGTGCGCACGGGGCCGCGGCCGGGAAGTTGGGCGAAGGGCTCGGCTCCCGCCGAGGAGGAGGCGGCGGCGGCGGCGGCGGCGGCGGCGGCGGAGGCTGGACCGGGCCGCGCCGCTCGGCGTCTGGATCCCGCCCTGCGTGTCTCGCCAGAGGGGACCTGCCCACACCTCGCCCGACCGCCGGCCCGCAGCGCGCAGCGGACTTTCGCCAGAGGCGGCGCCTGTCAGTGCCGGCGGGGACCCGCGGACCGGCGGCCCGGCCCCGGGGAAGAGGGCGGCGGCCTCCGCGGAGGCAGGTCTCGAGCTCCCGCGGCGGGGCTGCGCGGTCCGGGGGCGAGCATGAGCCCCCGGGGCCCGAGGGGGGGCCGCCGGGGCTGAGCGGCGGGAGCGGCCTGGCCCAGCCATCTTGGCTGCGCTCCGCCGCCCGGAGGGAAACTTGCTGTGCCGCCGCCCTCCGCGCGCGCCAAAGTCCGAGCCCCGGCGCCGGCGCCGCGTGGAGAGGCGGCGGGGGCGCGGCCGCGAGAGGGGGCGACGCCGGGACGATGCGCGGGGGGCCGGCCCGCGTGCCGCGACGGGGCTGAGCGTGCTCGGGGACTGCGGCGCACGCCGGCGGGACCCGCGCCGCCGCCGCCCGGGCCTCGGGCCCCCCGTGCGGGCGCGTCCCGGGAGGGGACCAGGACTGGGTCGTCTGCGGACCCGCGTTCTGGCCCGCGCGGGCCGCGACCGGCAGGGCACTCGCTCCCCGCTCCTCCGGCTCGGTCGCCGAGTTTCCCGGCGCCCCTCTGCACGCCGCGGGGCCGAGGGCGCGGGGCCGAGGCGCGCAGCATGGAGTGGGGTTACCTGTTGGAAGTGACCTCGCTGCTGGCCGCCTTGGCGCTGCTGCAGCGCTCGAGCGGCGCGGCAGCCGCCTCGGCCAAGGAGCTGGCGTGCCAAGAAATCACCGTGCCGCTGTGCAAGGGCATCGGCTACAACTACACGTACATGCCCAACCAGTTCAACCACGACACGCAGGACGAGGCGGGCCTGGAGGTGCACCAGTTCTGGCCGCTGGTGGAGATCCAGTGCTCGCCCGACCTCAAGTTCTTCCTGTGCAGCATGTACACGCCCATCTGCCTGGAGGACTACAAGAAGCCCCTGCCTCCGTGCCGCTCGGTGTGCGAGCGCGCCAAGGCCGGCTGCGCACCCCTCATGCGCCAGTACGGCTTCGCGTGGCCCGACCGCATGCGCTGCGACCGGCTGCCGGAGCAGGGCAACCCCGACACGCTGTGCATGGACTACAACCGCACGGACCTGACCACAGCCGCGCCCAGCCCGCCGCGCCGCCTGCCGCCGCCGCCGCCGCCGCCCCCGGGTGAGCAGCCGCCCTCCGGCAGCGGCCACGGCCGCCCGCCCGGGGCCAGGCCCCCGTCCCGCGGTAGGGGCGGTGGCGGCGGGGACGCGGCGGCGGCGGCGGCGGCGGCGGCGCCCCCCACGCGCGGCGGCGGCGGCGGCGGCGGCGGCGGGAAGGCGCGGCCCCCTGGCGGCGGCCCTGCGCCCTGCGAGCCGGGCTGCCAGTGCCGCGCGCCCATGGTGAGCGTGTCCAGCGAGCGGCACCCGCTCTACAACCGCGTCAAGACCGGCCAGATCGCCAACTGCGCGCTGCCCTGCCACAACCCGTTCTTCAGCCAGGACGAGCGCGCCTTCACGGTCTTCTGGATCGGCCTGTGGTCTGTGCTGTGCTTCGTGTCCACCTTCGCCACCGTGTCCACCTTCCTCATCGACATGGAGCGCTTCAAGTACCCCGAGCGGCCCATCATCTTCCTCTCGGCCTGCTACCTCTTCGTGTCCGTCGGCTACCTGGTGCGCCTGGTGGCGGGCCACGAGAAGGTGGCGTGCAGCGGCGGCGCGCCGGGCGCAGGCGGCACCGCGGGCGCGGGGGGCGCGGCGGCGGCGGCGGCGGCGGGCGCGGGCGCGGCGGGCGCGGGCGCGGGCGGCCCGGGCGGGCGCGGCGAGTACGAGGAGCTGGGCGCCGTGGAGCAGCACGTGCGCTACGAGACCACGGGCCCCGCGCTGTGCACCGTGGTCTTCCTGCTCGTCTACTTCTTCGGCATGGCCAGCTCCATCTGGTGGGTGATCCTGTCGCTCACGTGGTTCCTGGCGGCGGGCATGAAGTGGGGCAATGAGGCCATCGCCGGTTACTCGCAGTACTTCCACCTGGCCGCGTGGCTGGTGCCTAGCGTCAAGTCCATCGCCGTGCTGGCGCTCAGCTCCGTGGACGGCGACCCGGTGGCCGGCATCTGCTACGTGGGCAACCAGAGCCTTGACAACCTGCGCGGCTTCGTGCTGGCGCCGCTCGTCATCTACCTCTTCATCGGCACCATGTTCCTGCTGGCCGGCTTCGTGTCGCTGTTCCGCATCCGCTCGGTGATCAAGCAGCAGGGCGGCCCCACCAAGACACACAAGCTGGAGAAGCTCATGATCCGCCTGGGCCTGTTCACGGTGCTCTACACGGTGCCGGCCGCCGTCGTGGTGGCCTGCCTCTTCTACGAGCAGCACAACCGCCCGCGCTGGGAGGCCACGCACAACTGCCCGTGCCTGCGGGACCTGCAGCCGGACCAGGCGCGCCGGCCCGACTACGCCGTCTTCATGCTCAAGTATTTCATGTGCCTGGTGGTGGGCATCACCTCGGGCGTGTGGGTCTGGTCTGGCAAGACGCTGGAGTCGTGGCGTGCCCTGTGCACCCGCTGCTGCTGGGCGAGCAAGAGCGCCCCGGGAGGCGGGGGCGCGGGGGGCGCGGCCGCAGGGAGCGCGGGGGGACCTGGGGGCGCCGGGGGCGGGGGCGCGGGCGGCGGGGCGGGATCCCTCTACAGCGACGTCAGCACCGGCCTGACGTGGCGATCCGGCACGGCCAGCTCCGTGTCTTATCCAAAACAGATGCCATTGTCCCAGGTCTGAGTGCAGGGGCGGGGGGCGAGGAAACCCAGTGCAGCGAAGGGACACTCGACGGGCTGTGGTTCCCACCCCTTCATCGTGTTGATTGCTATTAGCATGATAATGAACTCTTAATGGTATCCATTAGCTGGGACTTAAATGACTCACTTAGAACAAAGTACCTGGCATAGAAGGCTCCCAGACCCAGCCCCCTCTCCTCCATTGACGCGGGGAGCTCTTCCCGCCAGGCGTTAATCTGTTGGCAGAGGACGGTGGACTCTGCTGCGTTTGGAGCCCTCGCTGGTTGCCATGTGCCGAGCTTGAAGCCAGACCTACAGATTGCACCTGAGGGACCTGTTTCTCTCCCTCGATCCTGCTACGTAAACTGTTACTCCTAACGTATCCTAGAGGAGGGATGACCGCGACCTAATGGAATTGCACGGTTTGGGGATTCTTAATGACCAGGCAAATGCCTTAAATAAACAAACAAGAAATGTCTTAATTATACACCCCAAGTAAATACGGGTTTCTTACATTAGAGGATGTATTTATATAATTATTTGTTAAATTGTAAAAATGTGTAAAATATGTACATACCCAAAGATATACAGTCTGTACATTTTTTTTGTAAAAAGTTTAGAGGCCACCCCTGTAAGAACAAATATAAGTATTCTATTTTGTCAATAAAATGACTTTTGATAAATGATTTAAGCATTGCCCTTTTCCCCCCTGCCTCTTCTAAGCTGTTACCTTTAAGTGCTTGCCAAGGATGCATTGAAAAAAAAAAAAAAAAGGACATTTTCTGGTTTCTCATTCTGTATGCTGACTTTAGGCATGGAGAAAATGACCTGTTAAACTCTAGTTCTTAAGTTGTTAGCAAAGTAAATATCACTGTTGAACTGAAATCAAAATTGAGTTTTTGCACCTTCCCAAAAAGATGGTGTTTTTCATGGTAGCCCTTTCCTGATCCATGGATAACAAGACTCACCTTAGTGCAGGTAAATGGAACTTTTGCAAGGCAACAATTGCCGTCAGGCCTTACTATTTATCTTGTACAGTATCACTAAAGGCTTCGGAACCCCCATTTATTTCTCAGTGTCCCTGATTTGGAGATCACCTGGGTTTTAAAGCACTGAACACCCTGCTGAAGTGTAGAGGTTAATGTTTTAAACCATAGATCACACTTTACAGTGTAAGTCACTTAACTATCTGGAGTGGAGCAGGCACTTTTTAATGGATTAGACTAACGGGTTAACATCTTAATAACCTTCCAGGCTTGTGTATACCAAATGTGCTTCTTTTCCTAGAGAAAAAGCTATTGTTCCTCTGTCAAGACTAAGCTAATTTATTTGAGCAGAAGGCTGTTGAATTAGCAGAAGAATGCTTTGGCAATTGTTGAACTTTTTACCTGTCTGCCCAGTGGCCCAGCACATCATTCCTTTAAGAGGGGCTAAATGAATAGGGTTAATCTGTAGGGAACTTGGTCTTTTGAGTTTGAAAAACTTTGATCTTTTCTCCTCTCCAAATGTGCTGTATAGTCTGAAGTTTCTTTCCCTGCTGCCCGGCTCCTCTTGGTGCAGACCAATTGGCCACCGCGGAGCCTTAAAGTTCTTCCATTAAAGGGATGTGGGACTTTTACTTTAAAAAGGAGAGAGAGCGAGGGAGAGGAAGACTTGTAACAGTTAGTGAAGACCAGAGGCACAAGTGCGCTCAGCCTTTTAAACAGCTTTTCCCGGCATTGTTAGCCAGCCTGCAGGCAGCTAGGCATGGGTTGAAGCATTATAGAAAAGGGCTCTGAATGCCCTACAGGTGGTCTGTGCACATAATCCCCCAATTTAAAGCGTTTTCCTTTGCTGGACAATTGCATTACAAAACTCCCTTCTTTTTCGCCCCTAATTGAACCAATGAACTATTATAAACTACAAGTTTTTCTTAAAAAAAAAAAAAAAAGAAAAGAAAAGAAAGAAAGAAAGAAAAAAAAAGCCTCTGCCTAAATTCTATTGACTAAATTCTGGCAAGTTTTCTGAACTGAACCTTTTAAAGCACCGGAAGTAAAAGCTTCTTCAGACATTTCACTTTCTTAGATATTTTTATTCCCCATGCAAGCATTATTTTCTGACAGATTAGCAATAATTTAAAAGTAATTGGTAAGGTTGTGTGTTCATACTGAAAAGATAGCCCCAGGTCTCTTCTTAATCTGTCAATCAAGAAATGGGCAGCTAGAGTGAAATAAGTCAATCGGAGAAGGACAAACATTATATGTTCTCATTTATTTGGGGAATATAAATAATAGTGAAAGGGAATAGAAGGGAAGGGAGAAGAAATGGGTAGGAAATATCAGAAAGGGAGACAGAACGTGAAGACTCCTAACTCTGGGAAACGAACTAGGGGTGGTGGAAGGGGAGGAGGGCGGGAAGTCGGGATGAATGGGTGACGAGCACTGAGGGGGGCACTCGACGGGAGGAGCACTGGGTGTTATTCTGTATGTTGGCAAATTGAACACCAATAAAAAATTTATTATTTAAAAAAATGGGCAGCTACGCTGCTAATGATAGGGGCATCCAACATTGCAGGGTGGGAGATGTGTTCTTTGCATCCTGCTAAAATGTTTGTTATCTTTACTTTTCCTAATAGGAATATTTAGTGGTTAAAATTTGTTTAATTAATACGATGGATTAATTTGGCTGCTCTTTCTTGTGTGAGAGTCTTTTAAGAAGAGTTTCTTGGTAGAAACATTTTGCAAATCCTTTCCAGAGTCATTCTTGGTGTTACTGGATTTTTTAAAATTAGGTATGCAATAAGAACTCCTACGTTAGCTATCATGTTGATTATCTTTCTTAAAGTCAGAGGCATTGTAAAATCTTCACCTCCCAGCAGTTTTATTTATTAAAGAATTACCTTAGGTGATTTTTGTAACTTAGGTGCCAAGTGGCCTACATCTCACCCATGTGGTGATGCTCATGTACTGTAGTGTACATAAACCAGCCATAAACTTTACAGTTTCAGTTATAAAGTGTAAGTTTGAAGGCACTTTCCATACTCTACCACATATATGGGATGCAGAGAGAGCTAAAAGCCACTACTTAGCATACTGGTTCCCTAATGTAGCAGTACTCTCATTATTGACATATTTTCAGCTAACGTGACATGGTGGGAAATGTCCAATTTTGAAGTTTGTTTTTTTTCTTTTTTAACTTTTCAATATATCCTTGTAAAATGCCATACTTGATAGCTTTTACAAGATGACTATAAATGTGCTCAATATAAACAGGCTTCTTAAGCAGAAAACCCTACTATTCTAAGGACAGCTCTTTGTAAGAAGACCTGCACCTCTAATCACTAAAGACTGGTTTTAGAGACTGACACTATAAAACAAGTACTGGTTCTTTGCCTTTAAAACTAAAAGCTTGAGTTGCAAATTTACCAATATCCAAATGGTATCTATTAATAGGATAAAAGATGCAAAACCGATTTGGGGGGTGGGAAAATGGAAGGAGAGCCTCAATTTGGCAATTTGCATTAGACAAATGAATAGGTCCTTTGCCTCAATACCCCCCTTTGTGCTATACACGTGTGTTCTTAATTAACTATATGGATCAAGTGTTAGCTGTTTTTGTTTTTGTTTTTTTAATTTTGTCAAACATGGGAGGTTGGGGGCTGGGGAGGGGATGTGCTTACTGTGTAGCTAGATCAATATTAATAAAGTCTAATATGGCTAAATCCATCAGTAAAGCCAAAGCTCATTACAATTACTTGTAGGAAAAGCTATGTGAAACACTTTCTTTTTGCTTTTATTATAAAGCAAATGGAATTTGAAAGTACTGTAAAGCAAAGATGGGGGGAGTGTGTGAGACAGTTTAAGGAGCAAACATGTCACCATTATAGTTTCTTAACCTGCATTGATGCATTGCAGATTCCTGCAAACCTTGCAAGCTTGGGGGAAGGAAATCAGATTATCATGCCAGAAGAAAAGTTACCCAGACTCACGCAGTTGCAGAGTACAGGATGCGATTGCAAGTATAGGTGCAAACATCCTGTGAGGATGCTCCAAACAGATCACGTGTGGCCACCTGCTTTCCACGTGTGATACCACACTGCCACCTTGAGGCAGCCAAAGTTCCAACTGGCGGGACAGGCAGGTTCATTCAGAAATACTAAAAAAAAAAAAAGAAAGAAATACCAAGCCCCTACTCTGCTGGCCTTGTCACACACACAGAACTCACCCAGAGGGCCTGCAAGCATCTCCTATTCATAATTTTAAATTTTTCATCTTAAGGATCCCAAAATGGCAGCAGTGTAAAGCCCCACAAGGTCTTATTGAATTGAACCCTCAGTATAAAGTTATGCCAAAAATGTAGTTAAGCTGTATTGAAATCAAAAGTTCTTTTTTCTTTAAAAAAAAAAAAAAAAAAGTTCTTTTTTAAATTATCTTTTCAGTGACATTTACTTGAAGAATGGGCTACTCACCAAAGATCCACCACCCAATGGGAGAGGATCCAAAATTTAATGGGAGAAAGTGTGAGTCATGGAGAATATTTTGAGGTGCCAAGTCGTTGGCTTGCTTATTTAAACGTAGTACCTTCCAATTTCCCACATAGAAGTTGATCTGCCAGTCTAGTGGACACCCTTCAAGAGTGTACATGAATGCTATTGGTTTGGGTGGGAAGCAAGCTGTGCCCTGTCATCTAGCCAGGTGTTTGTGGAAACACACCCAGGAATAGAAAGTGTGTTGGGAAACTAGGTCAGCCTAACGGAGGATGGGAGAAGCATTTACTCTGGATTGTCTGAGGCCTAAGGGAGGAAGATCTCCATACACAGCAGTGTATGTGTCTGGGAAGACCAGACCTTTCAGGGGGACCGGCGTGGGATGTACGTATAGAGAAGAGGTAGCCTTACAAGGCCCACCTCTGAAGACTCCTTGTTCTGAGAATCAGAACAGCAGGTATGGACCACAGAGAAGGAGGCAGCACTGGTCAAGGAAATACAGACTAAAGATCTGAGAGATCATCTACCAGGATCATGGAATTTTTAGAGACAGAGGTCCCAGAGTCATCAAGAACCTTGCTACTCCATGGACACATAGTAGGCACAAGATCGACAAGCATGATGGAAATGTAGAATCTCAGGTCTTGCTTACTGAGTCAGATACTGTATTGTGACCAGATCCCTAAAACTAGAAGCCCAAAGAGGTCTGGACTTGCCAAAGATCATAAAACCAAAAGCAGAACTGTGTGGAGGTTCCTCAAAGAGTTAAAAATAGACCTGCCCGATGACCCAGCACTTGCACTGTTGGGGATTTACCCCAAAGATACAGATGCAGTGAAACGGCAGGACACCTGCACCCTGATGATTCTAGCAGCAATGTCCACAATAGCCAAACTGTGGAAGGAGCCTCGGTGTCCATCGAAAGATGAATGGATAAAGAAGATGTGGTTTATGTATACAATAGAATATTACTCAGCCATTAGAAACGACAAATACCCACCATTTGCTTCAACGTGGGTGGAACTGGAGGGTATTATGCTGAGTGAAATGAGTCAATCGGAGAAGGACAAACATTATATGTTCTCATTCATTTGGGGAATATAAATAATAGTGAAAGGGAATAGAAGGGAAGGGAGAAGAAATGTGTGGGAAATATCAGAAAGGGAGACAGAACATGAAGACTCCTAACTCTGGGAAACGAACTAGGGGTGGTGGAAGGGGAGGAGGGCGGGGGTGGGGGTGAATGGGTGGCGGGCATTGAGGGGGGCACTTGACGGGATGAGCACTGGGTGTTATTCTGTATGTTGGTAAATTGAACACCAATAAAAAATAAATTTATTATAAAAAAAAAAAAGCAGACCTGGGCTTAGAAGCCACGGATCCTGCTTGCCACTCCTATTTCTGTAGGCCTTTCCTGGCTGCCCTGTGGTCCCTGTAAATCCCCAAGACCACCACTATGTGCATCCATGCCTGAACATCACTTACCAGGGCCATGTTTACATAGTTACACAATCAGACCTGAGTACAGACTTCTGCATGATTCAGTGCTGACCTACACAAAAGAAAGTGCAAACACATAGTCTGAGAGGCTGCCACAGTAACTTTGGAAGAGTTCACCCCTCAGGTCCTTGGCTGACCTGGGCCAGCTCACCAAGTCTGTGCTGCCTATATTCAGAACAATGCAATAATTGGCATAGGTAATATTTTCCTAGTTGATATTAAAGGTCCGAGGACAGAGTCTGTCTGCTAGCTTAGTGAGGAGCAGCAGTGACCTGGAGAGAGAAGAGTCTGTTGCTCATAGAGCTCACACTGGGAAAAAGAGCCAAAACTGGCAGATGCCTGCCCCAATCAGCACCGGCTATGGGGGCCTTCAGAGATAGCCCAGCTAGGGTCAAGGCAGGAAGGCAAACAGCAGAGCCACTGGCAGTGAAGGGAAAAGAAGGGAGCAGGAAACAGCGCCTGAGGCCTATGGAGTCCAAGGAGAGCATCCTGGAAATCTCTTGAGTGAGAGAACAAATCAAAAAGGAGATGAATGAATTCGGCCAATTTAAACCACGGGCCCTAGGAAATGACCTAAGAGGATGGGTGGTACCTGGTAGATGGTGGCTAGAGAAGGATGGAAGGAAGCTTCCTGCCAGGGCAAGAGCAAAGTTAGGATAAACTTTTGCTAAATGGCCAAGTTGTGATGGCTTTCCAAGCCTTGGCAGAGAACCATTATTCACACAGGACAAACGTATGATTCATCCTCACCTTGTTTAACACTTGAGTGAACCATACACTAATTTAAACTAGAAAAGCATCGGTCCCCTAACAAACCTGCTCCTAATAAAGTACCACTCTGGCAGTAGTTCTCACCCCTGCCTACACATTAGAAGGACGTGGGGTGCTTCTTAAAAATACCAATGCTGTGGCACCACCCAGACCAACCGAATCAGAGTTTGGGATGATAGAATGTGGGATGTCAAAGTGCCTAAAACTATCCAAGGTGATTCTCATGTGTAGCTAGAGTTGAAAATCAGAGACTGTAACAAAGGTGGTGTTAGGATCAAAATGAAAAAAAAATCGAAATAGAAATTAATGAGGTAAACTAGCTACTGTCAACCAACTTCACTAATTTAAATAAAAGTGGTTTGTTTTTTTTTTCTTTTTGTCACCTTAAGTAAAGATTTGGGAGAGGACAGGAGTGCCCTCACCTGGTCCAAAGGGAGAACTTCATGCTTTGTTGTTTGGAAGATCTTAACCACAGTTTTGGATAACTGCTTTTTCTTTCATTTGTGATAATAAAGAATTGTTTACACAAGGATGATTTTATAAAACTAGAAATTAAAACCAACCTGTGAACCTAAAAGGAATCAAAATGTTGATGCATTAATTAGGAAAGATATTTAAAGTGTTTTCTTTTTCTTCAGTAAATGTTTATTCAGTGAAACCAACTCAAGGAGAAATGAAAGCTCCTCTTGTAGTGACCTAACAAGGATATGACTTTCCAAAACCAGGTGGTCTGTCATATTATATCCAGGGGGAGGGTTGGTTGAAATCCTTGAAACCCTAAATATGTACTAATATGTGTATGTATCTTTAAAGGGAACCTGATACTGTCCCACTTAATGATGGAACTTTGGTCAAGTTTTAGAATTTTAGGATAATGTTAGGGTAAATTCAGTGCAGAAAACTACTCTTTCTCTGGATTCCCTGAAAGATGTAACAAGTCCTTCACTAAAGACTCAGAAAATGAGATTCATTTCCATAAGTAAAACTCTGATGTATCCCTGAGTCTATTTAATAAATGTGATTTTAAGTTGTGACTGGTAAACCTCATGCAATTTCTGTAAGAAAAAGTCTAAGCGGTGGGGGGGGGGGGGGAGGCAAGACGGCGGAGGAGCAGGGTCCCCAGTGCACCTGCCCCACCGACTTACCCAGAGGACCTTCAAACCATCCCGAACGTCTACGAATTCGACCCGAGATTTAAAGAGAGGACAGCCGGGATGCTAGAGAAGAGTTTGCGCTCATAACAGCGTAGGAAGGCGGAAACAACAAATAAAAACAAAAGAAAGACTCAGTGGGGGCGGGGCCGCGAGGAGCGGGTCTCGGGCCGCCCCGAAAGCCTCGGGACAGGGCAGCCCAGGCCCGGAGAAGCGGGAACTTCACGCACCGGCTCGGCAGGGTCCCGGGCAGGGTCCCGGGAGGGGCAGCCGCGGAGCCTCCAGCCCGGCGAGAGCACCACGCGCCGCGGGCCGGTCTCGGGGAAGGGCGGGGGCGCGCCTGGCGGGGCCCGGGGAGCAGCTCGGCTCGGGCGGCGGCTCCGGACCCAGGGGGCTGCGCCCTGTGCCTTCGGGCGCCGCGGCCCGGGGAGCGATTCCCGCGGCGCGGGCCCCGGGTCCCGGGGCGCTGGGGGACAGAGCCAGCGATCCTGCGCGCCCCCTGGAACGGGAGGAGGTGGGGAGGGCACGGGACAGCGAGGACCAGGACGCTCCTGCTGCCCGGCGCCCCCAAGCTGTGCAGATTGGCGCCTCCACCCAGCGCCCTCCAGGAGCGTCTAGGCCAGGGGGGACCGGGAGCCGCGGGAGCCACTGCGGGAAGCTGACTCCAGGGCTGGAGAGCTGGCCGCCGCCAGGCTTGTTCCTCCTGTGCCACCTTGTGCCTGGGATGAAGTGGGGCCACAGGGAGCAGGGGCCTCACGGGATAAACAGCTCACACTGAGCCGTGCACCTGGCAGGGGGCGGGGCAGCCCCTCCACGTGCACACACCTGAGAATCCGCACAGCAGGCCCCTCCCCCAGGAGACCAGCTGGAAGGACAGGGGAAGAGCGAGTTCCTGACCGAGCAGCGCTGGAAAGCTCCAGGGGAAGCCGCGGGATCTACAGTATATCGAACCAGACTATACCCCTCCTTTGTTTTCTTTTCTTTTTCTTTTTCTTCTTCCTTTTTCCAGTATAACTCGTTTTTAGTCACTCTGCACTGAGCAAATTGACTAGAAAGAACTCACCACGAAAGAAACAATCAGAACCAGTACTCTCTGGCACAGAGTTACAGAATCTGGATTACAATTCCATGTCAGAAAGCCAATTCAGAAGTACAATTATGAAGCTACTGGTGGCTCTGGAAAAAAAGCATAAAGGATTCAAGAGACTCCATGACTGCAGAATTTAGATCTAATCAGGCCGAAATTAAAAATCAATTAAATGACATGCAATCCAAACTGGAGGTCCTAACGATGAGGGTTAATGAGGTAGAAGAACGAGTGAGTGACATAGAAGACAAGTTGATGGTAAAGAAGGAAGCTGAGGAAAAAAGAGAAAAACATTTAAAAGACCATGAGGAAAGGTTAAGGGAAATAAATGACAGCCTCAGAAGGAAAAATCTACGTTTAATTGGGGTTCCAGAGGGCGCCAAGAGGGACAGAGGGCCAGAAAGCATATTTGAACAAATCATAGCTGAGAACTTTTTGGGTAGGGAAATAGTCATTCTGATCCAGGAGATAGAGAGATCCCCCACTAAGTCAGTAAAAACATTTCAACACCCGACATTTAATAGTGAAACTTGCAAATTGCAAAGATAAAGAGAAAATCCTTAAAGCAGCAAGAGACAAGAGATCCCTAACTTATATGGGGAAAAGTATTAGATTAACAGCAGACCCCTCCACAGAGACCTGGCAGGCCAGAAAGGGCTGGCAGGATATATTCAGGGTCCTCAATGAGAAGAACATGCAGCCAAGAATACTTTATCCAGCAAGGCTCTCATTCAGAATAGGAGGAGAGATAAAGAGCTTCCAAGACAGGCAGTAACTGAAAGAATATGTGACCACCAAACCAGCTCTGCAAGAAATATTAAGGGGGACTCTGTAAAAGAAAGAGGAAGTCCAAGGAAATAATCCACAAAAACAGGGACTGAATAGGTATCATGATGACACTAAATTTATCTTTCCATAGTAACACTGAATGTGAATGGGCTAAATGACCCCATCAAAAGGTGCAGGGTTTCAGAGTGGATAAAAAAGCAGGACCCATCTATTTGCTGTCTACAAGAGACTCATTTGAGACCTAAGGACACCTACAGCCTGAAAATGAAAGGTCGGAGAACCATTTATCATTCAAATGGTCCTCAAAAGAAAGCAGGGGTAGCCATCCTCATATCAGATACATTAAAGTTTATCCCAAAGACTGTAGTAAGAGATGAAGAGGGACACTGTATCATACTTAAAGGATCTATCCAACAAGAGGACTTAACAATCATGAATATTTATGCCCCTAATGTGGGAGCTGCCGAGTATATCAATTAATAACCAAAGTAAAGACATCCTTGTAAATAATACACTAATACTGAGAGACTTCAACATGGCACTTTCTGCAAATGACAGATGTTCTAAGCACAACATCTCCAAAGAAACAAGAGCTTTAAGTGATACACTGGACCAGATGGATTTCACAGATATCTACAGAACTTTACATCCAAACGCAACTGAATACACATTCTTCTCAAGTGCACATGGAACTTTATCCAGAATAGACCACATACTGGGTCACAAATCAGGCCTCAAATGATATCAAAAGTTTGGGATTGTCCCCTGCATGTTTTCAGACCATAATGCTTTGAAACTTGAACTCAATCACAAGAAGACATTTGGAAGAAACTCAAACACGTGGAGGTTAAGGAGTATACTGCTAAAAGATGAAAGGGTCAACCAGGAAATTAGAGAAGAATTAAAAACATTCATGAGATAGATAAACCATTAGCCAGCCTTATTAAAAAGAAAAAAGACTCAAATTAATAAAATCACGAATGAAAAAGGAGAGATCACAACCAATACCAAGGAAATACAATTTTAAAAACATATTATGAGCAGCTATACACCAACAAATTAGGCAATCTAGAAGAGATGGACACATTTCTGGAAAACCACAAACTACCAAACCTGGAACAGGAAGAAATAGAGAACCTGAACAGGCCAATAACCAGGGAGGAAATTGAAGCAGTCATCAAAAACCTCCCAAGACACATGGGATCCCTGGGTGGCGCAGCGGTTTGGCGCCTGCCTTTGGCCCAGGGCACGATCCTGGAGACCCGGGATCGAATCCCACGTCGGGCTCCCGGTGCATGGAGCCTGCTTCTCCCTCTGCCTGTGTCTCTGCCTCTCTCTCTCTCTCTCTCTGTGACTATCATAAATAAATAAAAAATTATTAAAAAAAAAAAAAAAAAAAAAAAACCTCCCAAGACACAAAAGTCCAGGGTCAGATGGCTTCCCAGGGGAATTCTATCAACGTTTGAAGAAGAAACAATTCCTATTCTACTAAAGCTGTTCCGAAAGTTAGAAAGGGATGGAATATTTCCAAACTCCTTTTGTGAGGCCAGCATCATCTTAATTCCAAAACCAGACAAAGACCCCACTAAATAGGAGAATATCCAATATCCCTGATGAACACAGATGCAAAAATTCTCAACAAGATACTAGCCAATAGGATCCAACTGTACATTAAGAAGATTATTCAAAAAAAAAAAAAAAGAAGAAGAAGATTATTATTCACCATGAACAACTGGGATTTATCCCTGGGATGCAAGGCTGGTTCAACACTTGTAAAGCAATCAACATGATAGATCATATCAATATGAGAAAAAACAAGAACCATATGATCCTCTCAATAGATGCAGAGAAAGCATTTGACAAAATACAACATCCATTCCTGATCAAAACTTCAGAGGGTAAGGATAAAGGGAACATTCCTCAACATCTTAAAAGTCATCTACGAAAAGCCCACAGTAAATATCATTCTCAATGGGGAAGCACTGACAGCCTTTCCCCTAAGATCAGGAACATGACAGGGATGTCCACTCTCACCACTGCTCTTCAACATAGTAATAGAAATCCTAGCCTCAGCAATAAAGCAACAAAGAGAAATAAAAGGGGAACCCTGGGTGGCGCAGCGGTTTGGCACCTGCCTTTGGCCCAGGGCGCAATCCTGGAGACCCGGGATCGAATCACACGTCGGGTCCCGGTGCATGGAGCCTGCTTCTCCCTCTGCCTATGTCTCTGCCTCTCTCTCTCTCTCTGCGTGTGACTATCATAAATTAAAAAAAAAAAAAAAGAAATAAAAGGCATTCAAATTGGCAAAGAAGAAGTCCCTCTTCACACATGACATGATACTCTACATAGAAAACCCAAAAGTCTCCACCCCAAGATTGCTAGAACTCATACAGCAATTTGGTAGCGTGGCAGGATACAAAATCAATGCCCAGAAATCAGTGGCATTTCTATACACTAACAATGAGACTGAAGAGAAATTAAGGAGTCAATCCCATTTCCAATTGCACCCAAAAGCATAAGATACCTAGGGATAAACCTAACCAAAGTGGTAAAGGATCTATACCCTAAAAACTACAGAACACTTCTGAAAGAAATTGAGGAAGACACAAAGAGATGGAAGAACATTCCATGCTCATGGACTGGAAGAATAAATATTGTGAAAATGTCAATGCTACTCAAGGCAATTTACATGTTCAATGCAATCCCTATTGAAATACCATGGACTTTCTTCACAGCATTGGAACAAGTAATCTTAAGATTTGTGTGGAATCAGAAAAGACCCCAAATAGCCAGGGGAATATTGAAAAAGAAAACCAAAGCTGGGGGCATCACAATGCTGGATTTCAAGTTATACTACAAAGCTGTGATCATTAAGACAGTGTGGTACTGGCACAAAAACAGACACATAGATCAGTGGAATAGAAGAGAGAACCCAGAAATGGGCCCTCAACTCTATGGTCAACTAATATTCGGCAAAGCAGGAAAGAATATCCACTGGAAAAAGGACAGTCTCTTCAATAAATGGTGCGGCAAAACTGGACAGCCACGTGCTGAAAAATGAAACTGGACCATTCTCTCATACACAAAGATAAACTCAAACTGGATGAAAGATCTAAATGTGAGACAGGAATCCAACAAAATCCTAGAGGAGAACACAGGCAACACCCTTTTCAACTTGGCCACAGCAACTTCTTCCAAGATACATCCATGAAGGCAAAGGAAAGAAAATTTAAAAATGAACTATTGGGCCTTCATCAAGATAAAAAGCTTCTGCACAGCAAAAGAAACAGTCAACGAAACTCAGAGACAACCTACAGAACGGGGAGAAGATATTTGCAAATGACATAGCAGCTAAAGGGCTAGTTTCCAAGATCTATAAAGAACTTATTAAACTCAACACCAAAGAAACAAACAATCCAATCATGAAATGGGCAAAAGACATGAACAGAAATCTCACAGAGGAAGACATAGACATGGCCAACACGCACATGAGAAAATGCTCGGCATCACTTGCCATCAGGGAAATACAAATCAAAACCACAATGAGATCCCACCTCACACCAGTGAGAATGGGGAACATTAACAAGGCAGGAAACCACAAATGTTGGAGAGGATGCGGAGAAAGGGGAACCCTCTTGCACTGTTGGTGGGAATGTGAACTGGTGCAGCCACTCTGGAAAACTGTGTGGAGGTTCCTCAAAGATTTAAAAATAGACCTGCCCTACACCCAGCAATTGCACTGCTGGGGATTTACCCCAAAGATTCAGATGCAGTGAAACAGCAGGACACCTGCACCCCGATGTTTCTAGCAGCAATGGCCACAATAGCCAAACTGTGGAAGGAGCCTCGGTGCCCATCGAAAGATGAATGGATAAAGAAGCTGTGGTCTATGTATACAATGGAATATTCCTCAGCCATTAGAATCGACAAATACCCACCATTTGCTTCGATGTGGATGGAACTGGAGGGTATTATGCTGAGTGAAGTAAGTCAACCGGAGAAAGACAAACATTATATGGTCTCATTCATTTTGGGAATATAAAAAATAGTGAAAGAGAATAAAGGGGAAAGGAAAGAAAATGAGTGGGAAATATCAGTGAGAGACACTGACAGACACAGACAGAACATGAGAGACACCTAACTCTGGGAAATGAACAAGGGGTTGTGGAAAGGGAGGTGGGCCGGGGGATGGGGTGACTGGGTGATGGGCACTGAGGGGGGCACTTGACGGGATGAGCACTGGTGTTATGCTATATGTTGGCAAATTGAACTCCAATAAAAAAAGATACAAAAAAAAAGTCTAAGTACAGGTCATAGGTTATAGGTCATAAAAGGGATACAAACTTTGCATAATACCATTAAAGGGCATCTTGTAGCTCTACTTAATAGTAACCAAAAAGAAGCTAATAACTCAATTTAATCATTCTGGTAAGGAAGGATCTCATTATTTCTATCTGTTTAACCTAGCAAGTCTCCAGTAAGCTGCAGAAAGGCAATAAAATGGAAATATTAAAAACATAGACTCTGAACCCCACAGCCTGGCTCCATTCATGTGTGATCTTTGGCAAGTTACCAAAGATTACCTACCTCAGTCTCCTCCTCTGTGAAATGGTACAAGAACAGTGCCATTTGATAGGGTTGTTAGGAGACTTAAATCCTAATCCAGATAAAATGCCTGGAGCGGTAAAAGTCAGTCACCATCATTAAGAATTTATTAATTTCTTAATAAATTTATTGTAGCGATGTTTTTATTGTAGCGATGTTTCCATGTGTCTGTGTATCTCCCACATCCTCTTCATCTGTTCATCATTTGATGGGATACTCAGGTTGCTTCCACCTCTTGACTATTGTGAATAATGCTCCTATGAACATGGAGGTGCACATATCTCTTTGAGATCCTATTTACAATTATTTTGAAAATATGCCCAGAAGTGAGATTGCTGGATCATAAAGCAACTCTAATTTTAATATTTTAAGGAATCACCGTACTGCTTTCTGTAGCAGGTGCACCAATTTATAATCTCACCAATAATGCACAAGTGTTCCTTCCAGTTTCTTCACATTCTTGCCATTACTTGTTATTTTCTCTTTGTAAATTTTTTATTTTAATTCCAGTGTAGTTAACATACAATGCTATAATTTTCAAGTATAGAATATGGTGATTCAACAATATCATGTGTTACTTGGTGTTCATCATGATAAGTGTCCTTTTAATCCCTTTCACCTATTTCACTATTTCCTCCACCAACCTCCCCTGTGGTAACATCACATTGTTCTCTGTAGCTAAGAATCTGTTTTTGGTTTGTCTCTTTTTGATTTATTCATCTGTTTTGTTTCTTAAATTGCACATGAGTGAAATCATATGGTATTTGTTTTCCTGTGACTGACTTATTTCGTCAGAGAAATATTTTAATATTATACTATTTCGCTTAGTATAATACTTTCTAGCTCCATCTGTGTTATTGCAAATGACAAGATTTCATTCTTCTTTATGGCTGAAAGATATTCCATATATACCACATCTTCTTTATCCATTCCTGATTCCATATTTGGCTATTGTAAATAATGCTGCAATAAACATAGAAGTACACATATCCCTTAAATTAGTGTTTTCATATTCAAATACCTAGTAGTGTGATTATTAGAGCACATGGTAATTCTATTTTAATTTTTTGAGGAACCTCCAGACTGTCTTCTACAGTGGTTGCACCAGTTTGCATTCCCACCAACAGTGCACAAGGGTACCTTTTTCTCTACATCCTCTCCAACACTTGCTGTTTCAAGTGTTTTCAATTTTAGCCATTCTGACAGATATGAGGTGATACTTCATTGTGGTTTAGATTTGCATTTCCCTGATGGTGAGTGATGTTGAGCAACTTTTCATGTGTCTGTTGGCCGTCTGTATATATTCTTTGGAGAAATGTCTCTTCGTGTCTTCTGCCCATTTTTAAATTGGATTTTGGGGTCGGGGTGTTAAGTTGCATAAGTTCTTTATATATTTTGGATACTAAGCCTGTGTTGGATATGTCTTTTGCAAATATCTCATCCCATACAATAGGTTGTCTTTTAGTTTTGTCTTTTAGTTTTTCTAGTTTAGTCTATTGAGTTTTGTTGGTTGTTTTCTTTGCTGCACAGAAACTTTTTATTTTTATGCAGTTTATGTTTGCTTTTATTTCCTTTGCCTGAGGAGACATATCTAGAAACATGTTGCTACTGATGATGTCAGAGAAATTACTGCCTGTGATCTCTTCAAGGCTTTTAAAGGCTTCAGAACTCATATTTACGTTTTTACCCATTTTGATATGATGTAAGGGAGTGGTCCAGTTTCATTCTTTTGCATGTAGCTGTCTAGTTTTCCCACAACTATTTGTTGAAGAGATTGGCTTTATCCCATTGCATATTCTTACCTCCTTTGTCGAAGATTAATTGACCATTAAAATCATGGGTGTGTTTCTGGGCTTTCTATTCTGTTCTGTTGTCTATGTGTCTATTTTGCGCCAGTATTTTGTCCTGTGCTATTTCAATTATTACAGATTTGTAATATAATCTGAAGTCCAAATTGTGATGCCTCCAGCATTTTCTTTTTCAAGATTGCTTTGGCTATTTGAGCTCTTTTGTGGTTCCATACAAATTTTAGGATTGTTTGTTCTAGTTCTGTGAAAAATGTTGTTGGTATTTTAATAGGGATTGCACTAAATCTATAAATTGCTTAAGGTAGTATGGACATTTTAACATCTGTTGTCCCAATCCGTGAGTGTGAAATGTCTTTCCTTTTGTTTGTGTTGTCTTCAATTTCTTTCAGTGTTTTATAGTTTTCAGAGTATAGGTCTTTCATCTCCTCAGTTAAGTTTACTCCTAGGTTTGTTTGTTTGTTTTGGTGTAATTGTAAATGGACTATTCTCTTAATTTCTCTTTCTGCTGCTTCATTATTAGTGTATAGAAATATAATAGATTTCTGTACATTGATTTTGTATCCTATGACATTACAGAATTCATTTATCAGTTCTAATAGTTTTTTGGTAGAGTCTTTGGAGTTTTCTATACATCCCATCATGTTATGTACAAATAGTAAGAGTTTTGCTTCCTCCTTACTGATTTGGATGCCTTTTATTTCTTTTTCTTGTCTGATTGCTATAGCTAGGACTGCAATACTTTGATGAATAAAAGTAATGAGAGTAGACATTCCTGTCTTGTTCCTGACCTTAGGGGTAAAGCTCTTAGTTTTTCACCATTGAGTGTGATATATGGTGTGGGTTTTTCATAGATGGCTTTTATTATGTTGGTATGTGCCCTCCAAACCCACTTTGTTTGAGGGGTTTTATTATGAATGGATGTTGTACTTTGTCAAATTCTATCATATGCTTTTTATCCTTTCTCTTATTGATGTGATGTATCATGTTGATTGATTTGCAAATATTGAACCACCCTTGCAACCCAGGAATAAATCACACTTGTTCATGATGAATGATTTTTTAAATGTATTGTTGGATTTGGTTTGCTAATATTTTGTTAAGGATTTTTGCCATCTATGTTCATCAGAGATATTAGTCTGTAATTCTCTTTTGTGCGGGTGTTGTCTTTATTTGGTTTTGGTAATCAGGGTAATGTTTGTCTCATAAAATGAATCTGGAAG
Source organism: Canis aureus (assembly GCF_053574225.1). Classification (NCBI taxonomy): domain Eukaryota; kingdom Metazoa; phylum Chordata; class Mammalia; order Carnivora; family Canidae; genus Canis; species Canis aureus. The sequence goes on along the minus strand of NC_135615.1, from coordinate 3,725,133 downwards.
TTTTTCTTCCACTTCTATTTTTTGGAAAAGTTTGAGAATAGATATTTACCTGTGAAGCCATCTGGCCCTGGCCTTTTGTTTGTTGGGAATCTTTTTATTACCAATTCAATTTCGTTGCTGGTAATCAGGTTTTCTATTTCTTCCTTCTTCGGTTTTGGTAGGTTTTGTGTTTCTAAGATTTTATCCATTTCTTCTAGGTTGTTCAATTTTTTGGCATATAACTTTTCATAAGAATTTCATAATCCTTTGGATTTCTATGGTGTCAGCTGTTATTTCTCCTCTTTCATTTCTGATATGGCTTCAGTCCTTTTTCTTTTTTTTCTTTCCTTTTTTTTTTTTTTTTTTTTTTGATGAGTCTAGCTAGAGATTTATAATTTTGTCGATCTTTTTGAAGAAACAGCTCCTGGTTTCACTGATATGTTGTATTATTCTTTTAGTTGGTATATCATTTATTTCTGTTCTAGTCTTTATTACTTTCTTCCTTCTGCTGTTTTGGGGTTTTGTTTGTTCTTGTTTTTCTAGCTCCTTTAGGTGTAAATTTAGGTTAAGATTTTTTTCTTGTTTCTTGAGGTAGGCCTGTGTTGCTATAAATTTCCCTCACAGAACAATCTCTATCCCATAGATTTAGGACCTTTACGTTTTCATTTTCATTTCTCTCCATGTAATTTTTCATTTCTCCTTTGATTTCTTAGTTGACCAATTCATTGTTTAGTAGCATGTGTTATTTAACCTCCATGTATTTTGTTCTTTCCAAATTTTTTTTCTTGTGGCTGATTTCTAGTTTCATAATGTTGTGGTCAGAAAGGATGCATATATGACTTTGGTCTTTTTAAATTCATTGAGACTTGTTTTGTGGCCTAATACATCATCTGTTCTGGAAAATGTTCTGTGTCCACTTGAAAAGAATGTGTATCCTGCTGTTTTAGGGTGGAATGTTCTGAATATATCTGTTAGATCCATTTAGTATGAAGTGTCATCCAAAGCCACTGCTTTCTTTTTGGCTTTATGTTTGGATGATCTGTCCATTGATATAAGTGGAGTGTTAAAGTCCCCCACTACTCTTGTATTACTAGTGATTATTTCTTTGATGTTTATTATTAACTCTTACGTATTTGTGAGCTCCCACTTTGGGTCAATAAATATTTACAATTGTTCTATCTTCTTTTTGGATTGTCCCCTTTATGATTATGTAGTGTCCTTCTTTGTCTCTTGTTACAGTCTGTTTTAAAGTCTATTTTGTCCAAAATAAGTATTGCTACCCCCTTTCTTTTGACACCCACTTGCATGATGGATGCCTTTCTCTATCCCTTCACTTTCAATCTGCATATGTCTCTATGCCTGAAATCAGCTCTTATAGGCAGAATATAGCCAGGTCTTATTTTTTTAATCCATTCTGTCATCCGGTGTCTTTTGATTGAGCATTTAGTCCATTTATATTCAAAGTAATTATTGATAGCTATGTACTTTTTGCCATTTTATTGTTTTTTTTGATGGTACTTGTAGCTCTTCTCTGTTCTTTTCTTTCCTTGCTCCCTCTCTCAAAATAAGTTGTCTTTCTTTAGTGGTACAGATTATTTTCTACTTTTTGCATATATATTACTGGTTTTTGTATGTGGTTATCACGAGATTTGTATAATATCTTCTGCATATAGCAGTTTATATTAAGTTGGTGGTTATTTAAGTTTGAATCTATCCTTTAATCCTCTCCCTCCTCCCTATTTTTTACATGTGTGGTGTCATACTTTACAACCTTTTTTTAAATTTTGTGAGTCCCTTCAGGGATTTTACAGATATACTTATTTTTACTACTTTTTTCTTCCTACTTTTCTTACTCTTACATTGGTCTTTCCTTTCTACTCAAAGAATCCCCTTTAGTATTTTTTGTAGGGCTGCATTAGTGGTCATGAATGCCTTTAACTTTTGTGTATGAAACTCTTTATCTCGCCTATTCTTTTTCACTGCTTTTTGCCATTTTAATTACTATACGTCTTGGTGTGGGCCTCCTTAGGTTGATTTTTCTGGATGCTCTCTGTGCCTGGTGAATCTGGATATGTTCCCTTTCCCAGATTTGGGAAGTTTTAAGTTATTACTTATTCAAACTTTCTCTCCCTTTTCTCTCTTCTCCTTCTGGCATCCCTATAATGCACATGTTGTTATGCTTAATGGAGCCACTGAGTTCCCTAAATTTATTATCATTTTGCAGATTTTTTTTCCCTCTCATCTGCTCAGCTTGATTACTTCCCATTCCTATGTCCTCCAGGTCATTTATTCCTTCTTCTGCTTACTCTAGTCTACTATTAATTCCATCTAGTGTATTTTAATTAATTTATTTATTTATTGTTTATTTATTATTTACTTATTATTCTTCACCTCTGATTGGTTCTTTTTTTTTAATCTCTTTTAAGGATTTACGAATGTCCTCCACTCTTTCTATCTTTATAAGTATCTTTATGATCATTACTTTAAATTCTCTATAAGGCATATTACTTAACTCTGCTTCACTCAGGTCTCTTGCTGTGATTTTGTCCTGTTCTTTCATTTGGGATATATTCATCTGTCTCCTCATTTTTTCTAATTCTGTGTCTGTTTCTATTTGTTAGGAAAGTCAGCTATGTCTCTTGCTCTTGAAAGTAGTGGCCTTATGAAGAAGTCCTGTAGTGCCCTGCAGTATAGGGTCCCCTGTTTAGCAGAACCTGGCCCTGCAAGGGGTGTCTCCTCTGTGTGTTGCATGCACCCTGCTGTTGTGGCTGAGCCACCTTTTCCTTCAGTCCAGTTGTCTGCAATGGTTCTCTTTGCCTGTTTTTTTTTTTTTTTTTTTGCATTTTTCTTTTTTTTTTTTTTTTTTTTTATTGGTGTTCAATTTACTAACATACAGAATAACACCCAGTGCCCGTCACCCATTCACTCCCACCCCCCGCCCTCCTCCCCTTCTACCACCCCTAGTTCGTTTCCCAGAGTTAGCAGTCTTTATGTTCTGTCTCCCTTTCTGATATTTCCCACACATTTCTTCTCCCTTCCCTTATTTTCCCTTTCACTATTATTTATATTCCCCAAATGAATGAGAACATATAATGTTTGTCCTTCTCCGACTGACTTACTTCACTCAGCATAATACCCTCCAGTTCCATCCACGTTGAAGCAAATGGTGGGTATTTGTCATTTCTAATAGCTGAGTAATATTCCATTGTATACATAAACCACATCTTCTTTATCCATTCATCTTTCGTTGGACACCGAGGCTCCTTCCACAGTTTGGCTATCGTGGCCATTGCTGCTAGAAACATCGGGGTGCAGGTGTCCCAGCGTTTCATTGCATTTGTATCTTTGGGGTAAATCCCCAACAGTGCAATTGCTGGGTCGTAGGGCAGGTATATTTTTAACTGTTTGAGGAACCTCCACACAGTTTTCCAGAGTGGCTGCACCAGTTCACATTCCCACCAACAGTGTAAGAGGGTTCCCTTTTCTCCACATCCTCTCCAACATTTGTTGTTTCCTGCCTTGTTAATTTTTCCCATTCTCACTGGTGTGAGGTGGTATCTCATTGTGGTTTTGATTTGTATTTCCCTGATGGCAAGTGATGCAGAGCATTTTCTCATGTGCATGTTGGCCATGTCTATGTCTTCTTCTGTGAGATTTCTGTTCATGTCTTTTGCCCATTTCATGATTGGATTGTTTGTTTCTTTGGTGTTGAGTTTAATAAGTTCTTTATAGATCTTGGAAACTAGCCCTTTATCTGATATGTCATTTGCAAATATCTTCTCCCATTCTGTAGGTTGTCTTTGAGTTTTGTTGACTGTATCCTTTGCTGTGCAAAAGCTTCTTATCTTGATGAAGTCCCAATAGTTCATTTTTGCTTTTGTTTCTTTTGCCTTCATGGATGTATCTTGCAAGAAGTTACTATGGCCGAGTTCAAAAAGGGTGTTGCCTGTGTTCTTCTCTAGGATTTTGATGGAATCTTGTCTCACATTTAGATCTTTCATCCATTTTGAGTTTATCTTTGTGTATGGTGAAAGAGAGTGGTCTAGTTTCATTCTTCTGCATGTGGATGTCCAATTTTCCCAGCACCATTTATTGAAGAGACTGTCTTTCTTCCAATGGATAGTCTTTCCTCCTTTATCGAATATTAGTTGCCCATAAAGTTCAGGGTCCACTTCTGGATTCTCTATTCTGTTCCACTGATCTATGTGTCTGTTTTTGTGCCAGTACCACACTGTCTTGATGACCACAGCTTTGTAGTACAACCTGAAATCTGGCATTGTGATGCCCCCAGATATGGTTTTCTTTTTTAAAATTCCCCTGGCTATTCGGGGTCTTTTCTGATTCCACACAAATCTTAAAATAATTTGTTCTAACTCTCTGAAGAAAGTCCATGGTATTTTGATAGGGATTGCATTAAACGTGTATATTGCCCTGGGTAACATTGACATTTTCACAATATTAATTCTGCCAATCCATGAGCATGGAATATTTTTCCATCTCTTTGTGTCTTCCTCAATTTCTTTCAGAAGTGTTCTATAGTTTTGAGGGTATAGATCCTTTACATCTTTGGTGAGGTTTATTCCTAGGTATCTTATGCTTTTGGGTGCAATTGTAAATGGGACTGACTCCTTAATTTCTCTTTCTTCAGTCTCATTGTTAGTGTATAGAAATGCCACTGACTTCTGGGCATTGATTTTGTATCCTGCCACGCTACCGAATTGCTGTATGAGTTCTAGCAATCTTGGGGTGGAGACTTTTGGGTTTTCTATGTAGAGTATCATATCATCGGCGAAGAGGGAGAGTTTGACTTCTTCTTTGCCAATTTGAATGCCTTTAATGTCTTTTTGTTGTCTGATTGCTGAGGCTAGGACTTCCAGTACTATGTTGAATAGCAGTGGTGAGAGTGGACATCCCTGTCTTGTTCCTGATCTTAGGGGAAAGGCTCCCAGTGCTTCCCCATTGAGAATGATATTTGCTGTGGGCTTTTCCTAGATGGCTTTTAAGATGTCGAGGAATGTTCCCTCTATCCCTACACTCTGAAGAGTTTTGATCAGGAATGGATGCTGTATTTTGTCAAATGCTTTCTCTGCATCCAATGAGAGGATCATATGGTTCTTGGTTTTTCTCTTGCTGATATGATGAATCACATTGATTGTTTTACGGGTGTTGAACCAGCCTTGTGTCCCAGGGATAAATCCTACTTGGTCATGGTGAATAATTTTCTTAATGTACTGTTGGATCCTATTGGCCAGTATCTTGTTGAGAATTTTTGCATCCATGTTCATCAGGGATATTGGTCTGTAATTCTCCTTTTTGGCGGGGTCTTTGTCTGGCTTTGGAATTAAGGTGATGCTGGCTTCATAGAACGAATTTGGAAGTACTCCATCTCTTTCTATCTTTCCAAACAGCTTTAGGAGAATAGGTATGATTTCTTCTTTAAACGTTTGATAAAATTCTCCTGGGAAGCCATCTGGCCCTGGACTCTTGTGTCTTGGGAGGTTTTTGATGACTGCTTCAATTTCCTCCCTGGTTATTGGCCTGTTCAGGTTTTCTATTTCTTCCTGTTCCAGTTTTGGTAGTTTGTGGCTTTCCAGGAATGCGTCCATTTCTTCTAGATTGCCTAATTTATTGGCGTATAGCTGTTCATAATAGGTTTTTAAAATCGTTTGTATTTCCTTGGTGTTGGTAGTGATCTCTCCTTTCTCATTCATGATTTTATTAATTTGAGTCTTCTCTCTCTTCTTTTTAATAAGGCTGGCTAATGGTTTATCTATCTTATTAATTCTTTCAAAGAACCAACTCCTGGTTCTGTTGATCTGTTCCACAGTTCTTCTGGTCTCGATTTCGTTGAGTTCTGCTCGAATCTTTATTAGCTCCCTTCTTCTCTTGGGTGTAGGATCTATTTGCTGTTTTTTCTCTAGCTCCTTTATGTGTAAGGTTAGCTTTTGTATTTGAGTTCTTTCCAGTTTTTGAATGGATGCTTGTATTGCGATGTATTTCCCCCTTAGGACTGCTTTTGCTGCATCCCAAAGATTTTGAACGGTTGTATCTTCATTCTCATTAGTTTCCATGAATCTTTTTAATTCTTCCTTAATTTCCTGGTTGACCCTTTTATCTTTTAGCAGGATGGTCCTTAACCTCCATGTGTTTGAGGTCCTTCCAAACTTCTTGTTGTGATTTAGTTCTAATTTCAAGGCATTATGGTCCGAGAATATGCAGGGGACAATCCCAATCTTTTGGTATCGGTTCAGACCCGATTTGTGACCCAATATGTGGTCTATTCTGGAGAAAGTTCCATGTGCGCTTGAGAAGAATGTGTATTCAGTTGAGTTTGGATGTAAAGTTCTGTAGATATCTGTGAAATCCATCTGGTCCAGTGTATCATTTAAAGCTCTCGTTTCTTTGGAGATGTTTTGCTTAGAAGACCTATCGAGTATAGAAAGAGCTAGATTGAAGTCACCAAGTATAAGTGTATTATTATCTAAGTATTTCTTCACTTTGGATAATAATTGATTTATATATTTGGCAGCTCCCACATTCGGAGCATATATATTGAGGATTGTTAAGTCCTCTTGTTGAATAGATCCTTTAAGTATGATATAGTGTCCCTCTTCATCTCTCACTACAGTCTTTGGGGTAAATTTTAGTTTATCTGATATAAGGATGGCTACCCCTGCTTTCTTTTGAGGACCATTCGAATGGTAAATGGTTCTCCAACCTTTTATTTTCAGGCTGTAGGTGTCCTTCTGTCTAAAATGAGTCTCTTGTAGACAGCAAATAGATGGGTCCTGCTTTTTTATCCAGTCTGAAACCCTGCGCCTTTTGATGGGGTCATTAAGCCCGTTCACATTCAGAGTTACTATTGAGAGATATGAGTTTAGTGTCATCATGATATCTATTCAGTCTTTGTTTTTGTGGACTGTTCCACTGAACTTCTTCTTAAAGGGGAATTTTAAGAGGCCCCCTTAAAATTTCTTGCAGAGCTGGTTTGGAGGTCACATATTCTTTTAGTTGCTGCCTGTCTTGGAAGCTCTTTATCTCTCCTTCCATTTTGAATGAGAGCTTTGCTGGATAAAGTATTCTTGGTTGCATGTTCTTCTCATTTAGGACCCTGAATATATCCTGCCAGCCCTTTCTGGCCTGCCAGGTCTCTGTGGAGAGGTCTGCTGTTACCCTAATACTCCTCCCCATAAAAGTCAGGGATTTCTTGTCTCTTGCTGCTTTAAGGATCTTCTCCTTATCTTTGGAATTTGCAAGCTTCACAATTAAATGTCGAGGTGTTGAACGGTTTTTATTGATTTTAGGGGGGGATCTCTCTATTTCCTGGATCTGAATGCCTCTTTCCCTTCCCAGATTAGGAAAGTTTTCAGCTAGAATTTGTTCAAATACATATTCTGGCCCTCTGTCCCTTTCGGCGCCCTCGGGAACCCCAATTAAACGTAGGTTTTTCTTCCTCAGGCTGTCGTTTATTTCCCTTAATCTATCTTCATGGTCTTTTAATTGTTTGTCTCTTTTTTCCTCAGTTTCCCTCTTTGCTGTCAACTTGTCTTCTAGGTCACTCACTCGTTCTTCCACCTCGTTAACCCTCGTCGTTAGGACTTCTAGTTTGGATTGCATCTCATTCAATTGGTTTTTAATTTCTGCCTGATTAGCTCTAAATTCTGCAGTCATGAAGTCTCTTGAGTCCTTTATGCTTTTTTCTAGAGCCACCAGTAGCTGTATAATAGTGCTTCTGAATTGGCTTTCTGACAATGAATTGTAATCCAGATTTTGTAACTCTGTGGGAGAGAGGACTGTTTCTGATTCTTTCTTTTGAGGTGAGGTTTTCCTTCTAGTCATTTTGCTCAGTGCAGAGTGGCCAAAAGCAAGTTGTATTGGGAAAAAGAGAAAAAGAGAGGAGAGAAAGAAGGAAAGAAAAGAGAAAGAGAAAAAAAAAGGGAAGAAAAAGAAAAAAAACGAAAAAAAAAAAAAAGAAGAAAAAGAGAAAGAAAAAGAAAGGAGAAAAAAAGGGGGTGGGGGAAGGAAACAAATCAAAAAGCAAAACAAAACAAAAACAAAAACAAACAAAAAAAGAACCACCGGGGAGTATCTTCTGATTCTGTGTTCTTTAAGTCCCTTGGCTTCTCCTGGAAGTTGTCCGTCTAGCTGGTGTTCTGGGGGAGGGGCCTGCTGTGCTGATTTTCAGGTGTTAGCACTTGGGGGAGCTGCTGTGCCCCTGCCTGGTGCAGGGCTCAGTGGGGGTTGTTCACCCCGTGAGGCCGCAGGAGGAACAGCCCCAGTGGCGGGGCAGCTCTGGAGCCCTGGAGTCAGCTCCGGCAGGAACTCCGTCTGCAGGGCCTGGAGGCTCCGGGGCGGGGCCGCTGATCTGCTCAGCTGGGGCAGGAGCGTCCTCGCTGTCCTGGGCCCTCCCGGCCTCTGCCTGTCCCGGGGGAGGCCGGATCCTGGGCTGTGTCCCGGCGCCCTGTGCTCCGGAGCCTGCGCTGGTGGATTCGCGCTCCCGGGCCCCGCAGCCCCCTCCGCGGAGCCGCCCCCGAGCCCCCCGAGCTGCTCCGGGTCCCCCGTGCGCGCTGCAGCCCTTAGGGAGCTCGGCGCACTCTCCCGGGGCGCAGGTGCCTGTTAGTGTCCCCGGAGCCCGAGGGCATCCCCGCCCTCCTGGGTCCTGCTCCAACTCCCCACGAGCCCCTTTCCCCCGGGAAGGTCGGTGCAGCTCCTGCTCCTCCGGGACGGGGCTCTCCTGTTCTGGGGACACTCGCCCCGGCCTCAGCCCGGCTCCTCGTGGGCCCCTCCCCCTCGGAGGCCTTTGTGTCTTTATTTCTTTTTCCCCGTCTTCCTACCTTGATAGATGCGCGAACTCTTCTCACTGTAGCATTCCAGCTGGTCTCTCTTTAAATCTCAGGCCGAATTCATAGATTTTCAGGATAATTTGAAGGTTTTCTAGGTAGTTTGGTGGAGACAGGTGATTTGGAGACCCTGCTCTTCCGCCATCTTGCTCCTCCCCCCTTCTCTTTGCCTGTTATGGGCAGGGTTTGGTCTCTATGATGTTAGTGAGCCAGTCTGGGACTGCCTTGGGCTTGAGTTGGGTCAGATCAGGCATTTTCCAGTGAGGCAATAGCACCAAATGGCAGGGCACTTTCTCTTTTGTTTGTTTGTTTGTTTGTTTGTTTTGTTTTTTGTTTTCACTTTCTCTGTTGTCCCCTAAGGAGCTTTCACTGGAGAGGGGAGGGCCTGCAATCAGTCTTCCCCAGTCCACTGCTGGTGCTACATTCTGGCTGGTATGTGTAGTGATCTCTCCTCTCCCCAGGGCAGGAATCACTTTGGAGTGGTGCTGGTTCTTGTTGGGGCTACTAGCACATTGCCAGGCTTGTGTCCCAGTTTAAATGGACTCCGGTGAAGAGTGTATGGGGGGGGGGGGGACATCTGCACAGCACATGGTGCAGGGTATGCAGTTTTAACAAGATTTATATGCTGTCCATCAAGACAGGGAATCCACTGCTGCTGCCATAGGACTGAGGCCCCCCAAAGCAGGCAGGTAGGAAGACATGGAGTTGGCAGAGTTTGCACCAATCTTCTGGGGTGGGAGTGAGGGTTCACAGTGCCAATAATGAAGCAAGCCTGGTACAGAGGACAGATCTCTGAAGGCTGGAAGGGTGGGGCCTGGTGTAAGCAAGTTAGGTAGTGAAATCTGCGCTGCACTGGTTCTTGCAGTAGATGGATGTGTATTTATGCTGGAGGGCAGGGGAGGGAAATGGCACCCGCCAGCTCCTGTGTTCCTGAAGGGATCTCCCAGTGATCTCTGTCCCTCTAGGACATGCTCTGAGGTTAGTAAATCACTCTCTTCCCCATAGTTCCCAGGCACTTTTCAAGCTGCTACTTCCATGCTGTATTTCCGTGGGCTGTCATGCTATTTCTTTAAGGGCAGAGATTCAGCTTCCTTTCACTTTCCTGGCTCTCTCAGAGCTGAGTTCACAGATTTTTAAAATTCCAGACTTTAAGTACCACTGGCTGTCAGAACTCTCAAATTTGGCCCCTCTAGTTTTCAAAACTAAATGTTATGGGGAATCATCTTACTCGTGTGGCCTCCCTGGGTGATAGTCTGTTTCTCTCCCTTCTCTGTGCCCTCAAGCCCCTCCCTCCCCATGGACAGTCCCACAGGTCCATTTAGTTTCCCACCTGAGTCTCCACCCTTCCTACCTTCTTTGATGTGGCCTCTTCTCTACATTTAGTTATGAAGTTTGTTGTGTCATCCTTTGGGTTGTTTTCTGGGTTATTTATACTGGTTATCTAGTCATATCCATGAGACAAAGTAAGCTTAGGGGCCTCTTATTCTATCATCTTCCCAGGCAATTGCTTGTTATTTTCTGGTTTTGGAGTAGTAGCCATCCTAATGGGTGGGAAGTGGTATCTCATTGTGATTTTGATTTGTATTTCTCTGATGATTAGGGATACCAAAGCATCTTTTCATATACTTTCTGGCTGTTGCATGTCATCTTTGGGGAAATGTCTATTTAAGTCCTTTGCCCATTTTTTAATCAAGTTAGATGATTATTTTGTTGTTGAGTTCTAAGTTGTTAATATATTCTTGATATTATCACCTTACCAGATATATGATTTGCCAATGTTTTCTTTTTCCATACATTGCCTTCTCATTCTGTTATGAATACAAGTTTTAAATTTTGACATAGTCCCATTATATTTGCTTTTGTTGCCTATTCTTTTGGTATCCAAGAAATCCTTGCTGAATCCAATGTGATGAAGCTTTTTACCTGTTTTCTTCTCCAGGAGTATATTTAAAGCAAAATGGACAAGCTGGCAGTGGCAATAAATAAAACACACACACCATTTTAAAAGACATAGATAGCAGAAATCTTGGATAGCAATGGATTTGGGGTAAAGATGTTAGAGTGCTTTTGCTATCCCTTTCTGATAACACTCCTTACTTCATATGGGACACCTACTTCTATAGGAAAAAATTCAATATTGATCCTGCTCAGAGTCTAGGCCAACCCTAATGTTCTGTGAAAATAGCTCTCTGTTGGAAAATAAATCTCAGGACATAATCCAGGCTTGGAGGTTGACTGTACTCTCAACCCAGGGACAGAACATTACCTCTAAAGCCAATCTCAAAGATGATGCTATCTCATTTCCTAATAAATACTAACTTATGCAGATAATTTATTTTCTCTTAAAAATCATAATTATCTTAAAATGTTTCTACTCTTAATAAGCATAAAAAATTTGTTTAAGCCTTAAAGTATACAAACTTTAATAAAATGTGGTTATTAAAAATTCTACTTTTAGAAATAATATTCTTAAAATGGAAGTCAATATTAAAAAGCAGTTTGTTAGAACCAAGCAATAGGTATAATTTTATAGCATCATGTCATTTCTGATCTAGAAGGAAATTGTGAGCCCATGTAAGTCAGTGGTTTTGATCTTGTTGCACAGTAGAATCTGTGTAGAAAATGCTGGTGCCGGAACCCTACCCCCCTTCAGAGGTTCTGATTGAGTCGGTTTGAGAACCACTCAGCTTGTACAACCCTACATCTGTACTTGGAAATGAAGGCACAAGGCAGGTGACCTGTACCACCTTCCCTGAGCACTTTTTGTTCCTGTTCTCACTGTTCTGTAAACATTCCCTGCACACACACCATGCTTTTGAATGTGTTACCCCCTGCCTGGAAGTTCCTTTTCTATTAGCAAACTGCTAGTTATGGGGTCCTTTATTTTTAAAGACCCAGGCAAATTTTTAACTCCCCTCTAAAGTCTTCCTTGACCACCTCGCACTGAGTTATTTTTCCTCCCTTCTCAATTCATTCCTTTCAATTGTCTTCTCAATTCATCCTTCTCAATATAACCCTGCCACACTGTATTCGTTCATGTCTCTCTCTCTCTCTCCCGTTGGATTGTGTGCTATTTGAGAACCAAGACACTGCCTTATTTACGTTGTAGTAGGCTCTCAAAGTTTTGTACAGAACATTTCTTCCTTAACACATTGTGTTGGTGCCTAGAGAGAGAATGCAAAGAGGCTTAAGACATGCTCCTGTTTCCAAGGAGTTTAAAGACTAGAGGGTGACACAGGACCTTGTCCACTGTCAATGGGATTAACACACCTAGAAGTCTCTCAGATCTATGATGGTGCCAAAGGACAATTTTCCTGTGGTGCAATGGAAAACGGATTTATTCTAGTAACAAACAAAAATCTAGTTATGCAAATTCAACTTTTTCGAGAACTGTAAGGCAGAAGAGGCAAATGTAATGAGAGTCTTCCCAACAATAACAACTTGAGGAACTTTTAGTACCACCTTGGGATGGTAGGGTCAAAGAAAACTTATCCAATTGAACCAGACTTTGCTTAAGCAAAGTTTACAAATCATGTAGCATGTTTTCCCCCAGAAGTGGTGATGGATTTGCTTAGAATTTCCTGTATTCTTCTGGTAAGAGATTTGACCTCTTGAGATCAAATATCAACAATAAGAAGTAATTGGATATATTCACTTCTTATTGCTGCTCTGACAAATCACCACAAACTTCATAGCATAAAACAACACAGATGTATTATCTTATAGTTCTGGAGGCCAGAAGTCCAAAATGGGCCTTCCTGGGCTAAGATCGTGGTGCCAGCAGAGCTACATTCTTTCTGGAGGCTCTAGTGAAGAATCTGTTTTCTTGCCTTTTCCAGATCCTAAAAGCCACCTGCCTCCCCTGGTTCATGACCCCTTCCAACAATTTCATCACTCCAATGTATGCTGCTTTTTTTTTTTTAAGATTTTTATTTATTCATTTGAGAGAGAGAAAGAGCATGAGCATGCATGCGCACGCCTGCAAGAGAGAGAGAGAGAGAACACATGTGGGGGAAGGGGCAGAGGGAGAAGGAGAAGCTGGGAGCCAGATGCAGGGCTCCATCCCAGAACCTGGGATTCATGACCTGAATGGAAGGCAGATGCTCAACCAATTGAGCCATCCAGGCGCCCCTCCAACCTCTGCTTCTGATGTCACACCTTCTTCTCTGACTTGTCTGCCTCCCTGTTTTATTTATAAGGATCCTTGTGATTACATTGAGCTGACTCAGATAATCCAGAATAAGAGGTAATTCCACATCAAGATCCTAATTTGATTATATTTACAAAGTTCCTTTGCCACTTAAGATAACATATTCACAAATTACAGAGAGTAGGGCATGGATACTTTTGGGGAACCATTTTTCTGCCTACCATACTGTGACTAGAAGGACAGTATATAACTATAGATACTTTGCTTGTGAAAATGAACATATGAATGTGTCCTGAGGGGATCCCTGGGTGGCGCAGCGGTTTAGCGCCTTTGGCCCAGGGCGCGATCCTGGAGTCCCGGGATCGAATCCCACGTCGGGCTCCCGGTGCATGGAGCCTGCTTCTCCCTCTGCCTGTGTCTCTGCCTCTCTCTCTCTCTCTCTCCCTCTCTCTCTCTGTGACTATCATAAATAAATAAATAAAAATTTTTTAAGAATGAATGTGTCCTGATTTATAAAAATACCCTTCTAGAATCCAGTGGTTTGCACTTTATTTGAATCAGAGCATTTAGGATATTGGTACAAAGAGAAGAGGTTTATCTCTTGGACCTCCCCCAGTCACCTGTTATTAAGTTGACCCATCTATTTATTCATCTACCATCCATCTACCCATTTAGCCATTGTTCCATGCATTCTTTATCCATTTATGTTCTTAATTCCTGTATCAATCAAAATAAGTTAGGCTTTGCTACAATAACAACTCCAAAATCTCAATGGCTTACCACAACAAACAACAAAAAAAATGTCACTTACAAATGTCCATTATGTGTCAGCAAAGGGATTCTCTTCACCTTAGGTCCTCAGAGATCCAGGTTGGTAAAAGTTTTAATCCTGGCATGTGCTTCCATTATCCTGGCCTATGTTGGGAGGGAATATATCAACTGATTCTTAATTTCTGCCTGGGAGTAACATGTGTCATGTCTACATGTGTCATTAAACAAAGCAAGTCATATGGCTATATGGTACCCCAAGGGGCATGGGGAAGTAAACCTATCATGTGCCCAGGAAAAGAAAAACTGGAAATATTTATTGAATGTCACTAATGACTGCCACAGCTCCCCCACACTTATATATTCACATGTCATCTTTCTCTTCACCATAGTTAAGTCTGCCTTAACTGAAAGTAGTGAAGTAAAATTTAAAAAAATAGACTATGATCAGAAGTTCCATGTTCTTACCCTAATTTTTAATTAGATTATGATCTTGTTAATTTTTCTGGACTTGATTTCCCTTATCCATGAATGAGGATAATAGTATTGCCCTGCCATTCTTTTTTTCTTTTTTTTTTTCCTTGAGGTATTATTACACTGTTGCTCTAGCCTTCTCACCTAATTCTGAGAAACAAATGATATGATTGAGACAAAAATCATATATTTCAATTCTCTATTTATAAAAACATAGAAGGAAATTCAAGATATACTCCTCAATGAGACCTTTGTGACTTCCAGTATGTTATTATTATGGTTAAGTATCAGGGCTTACCCACTCAAAATAATTTATTTCATTTTTTAAATTTATGCTGTTCTAAAAATCCATTCATTCCACATGTATTTTTTGAGAGTTGAGAATTATATGGTCTCCACTAACTGCTATGGTATGGGAGGGGATTTTTCTGCACCATATTTAGCTGTAGATACTTTCTTCATGTGAAACTGACCATGGAGAAAATCAGGTTACTAAAACTAAATAGCAAGAAAAATTAAGAAGCAAGAAAGAATAGAGAGGAAATTTTTATGAGAAGAAAAGTTCGGATGAAGCAAAACAAAAGGAAACATTTAAATCAGAGTTACAAAATGCTGCAGTCACAGCAATATTACATCTATGCACAGTTGCCATGTTTTAGACTCGTACTTCCATACACTGGAAAACTTTACACTTCATAATTTTTATGCTGGAAAGTTAGATTTCATATGCAGGAAATGACTAAGTACAAAATACTCTAGGTTTAAAATGACTCACATACTCTTAAGATTAACAACCTAACACTGTATTATGATTTGTATATTTGCACTTCAAAATTCTCAAAGGATTTAGCAGTCTGAGACCAAAGATTGAATTTTTCCAAATCACACAGAAGCTTTTAAATCCAAGTTTTGTCTAATTAAAGGATAAATGTGGTGAATTCCATGACTTTCCAACACAATCGTATTGCGCCAACTCTAGAAGGATTAGTGCAAGACTAACACAGGTGTTTCCAAGTTCAATAACGTAAGGGTGGGCCTTATGTGAGTCGATAACTCTTCTCTAGGCCCTAAAGTTATGATTTAGTTTTACTGTGAGCTGTTCATTAACTTGTATGAGAAGTGTCAACTTAACAACAAAAAGTGTTAATTCCATGTGGATTATCAGCAGTGTAATTTCCCTAGCATAATCAAGACTTTACTGAAACAATTTAGATGCCATTCTATACCTTATTCTATGTGATGCTCCAGACCTATGTATTTTGCCTCTAAATCTCTCCTAATATCCCCTCATTGAGCCAGAACCTATCTGGAGGCACCCTGCTATGCTTGGGAAAGGGACCAATTAATTTGAAAAGTAGGCAAGATGTGTCTTCGGGGTCCCGTGAGCTCTTGTTCAACATCCTCCTCTTTGATAACTTCCATGGTACAAAGTTCTATCCTGCATCCTCTTATTTACAATGAAATTTATTATTAGTCTTTTAAGTAACCAAAGCCAATAAGAGTCCAAGTAAAGGAATATAAAACAAAGTACACACCCTGTCCATACCAGAATTTCTCTGAGACGTAAAAAAATGTATAGAAATTATGCTTTCTGATCCAATAGTACCTAAATGAGTAACAACTTATTAGGAACCATAGGTGTTAGAAATACATCGAGGGTTACTGACAAGTTCCATTGGGAAGTTATACCTGGGCAGAGTTTTCTAGCACTCCCTCCATCCTACCACAAAAAATATACATACACTCCTTTACTTCTGATTGATTCAAAGGAATCTTTTGTGGACCTATGATGGTCTCATTTAGAGATAGGGAGTTATTCACATATCAGTTAAGCCCTTTAGACCTCTTTGATCTACATATACACAAAGGAAAGCCACCATTCCTCCACTTCCCCAATTGCTCAAAGCTACCATGCTCCATCTTCACCCTATCCCAGCCACATTCTGATTTCAAACTCAAACTCAGGCCCTTGAATTCTGCATCTTGCCCTCTGGTCCTGGTGCTTGCCCTTGATCCCCCCAAGTACAAAGAGCTACATGTCCTGATACTCTCTGCCAGGCTTCCTTCTCTACCTCTTGGTACCTCTGGTCTCTGTGACTCCAATCCCTCCTCCTTTTCTCCCTCTTCCCTCTTTGGTGCCAACAACTTCTCTCTATCCTCTAGAAATCCAGGCCCTCCCTCATTTTATCTTCTTCCTCTTCTTCCTCCTATCTCAGTCATTTCTCTGTTCTGTCATGCTCACCAGTGCAATTGACCCACACATAGGGAGCCTTTCCTCCCAAGGCATTTGGATTTTAAAAGGTATCTAAGCTTGAATATTTAACTGAAGGGTTGAGTTACTTTGATGGGTAATTTCAGAAATCAGCCATAGGTGGGCCCCACTCATCTAGAAAAAAAAAAAATTGTAAGGGTTATAGAAATAACATTTCATACCCGTGTTTTAAAGACTGGTTGGATTCACTTTATGAAAAGTGAATTTTTATTTTTTTTATTTTATTTTATTTTTTTCAAATGTTACTCTTTTATTGGTCCTCTGAAATAGATAATACATAAGTGGCTTCTTTATTGAGTCTTGCTCACTTGTGATTACTTAGTTTAATTCTAAATTCTTTGAGTTATTTCTCCTGCACCAGGCAGGGGGCAGAGCAGCTCCCCCAAGTGCTAACACCTGAAAATCAGCACAACAGGCCCCTCCCCCAGAAGACCAGCTAGACTGAAAAGTGAATTTTTAAATGTTTTATATAACCTTTGAAATTTAAGTTGTGGAAAAAAGACATGGCTGAATTACTCGCACCCAAAGTAGACTGATTCTACACATGTTGGGTATCTGATTTAAAAAAAAAAAATCAGGGCAGCCCCAGTGGCGCAGGGTTTGGCGCCGCCTTCAGCCCAGGATCAAGTCCCACGTCGGGCTCCCTGCATGGAGCCTGCTTCTCCCTCTGCCTGTGTCTGTGCCTCCCTCTCTCTGTCTCCGTGTCTCTCATGAATAAATAAATAAATAAATCTTAAAAAAAAATCAAGTGCAAACAAACTTCTACATACCTGATTAGAGAGATACATTGAATGGATTAATCAAGCAGCTGAGAAATCCTCTTTTGATTAAAAATCAGCAGTTGGCAAGGTAGTCCTTCCACAACCATAAGCGTCCTTTCTGTTCCTGGCCCAGAATGGGAGTGATTAAAAATCCTTGATCTGGCCAAGAGTTGACTACAGCTTTTCTCCACAATGAGCCAAGAGTTTACAAGAAGCAGTAGGGTGCAAGAAAGGAGCACACGTTTTTGGAGTCAGGTTTAAATTCCTACCTCAGTTTCCTCCACTGCTGTGTGACTTTTAGAAAGTGAGCCTCAGTTTCCTTATATACAACACAGTATTCACAGGGCTACTGAGAAGATCAAATGACATGACCTGTGCTCTTGACATGCAGCAGACACTCAAAAATGCCCTCTTTGTCCAGGCATAGGCACTAGGTGACTTCTTTCATGTGTCCTTGGTCAGCTTCCTCCCTATTCCCTATAGTGGCTCTTCCAGACTTAAATCCTCTTCTCAAGCCACATCCTCAGTGCCTCCATTCTCTCTCCAAACGCACTGGGCCTATGGAAACCCCCTTACCCTCCGGTGAAAATCCTTACTTGTTCCCACCTTTGCCCTTTGCCTCTGGTCTCTAAAGATTTCTCCCTTCTGCTCAAAGCCAATCCTCTCACCTGCACTCTTTGTCTGATCACCTATCAACTCAAATAGCTATTCGGTTACTGATTCCTTCTCTATCCTGTCTTCAAACCTTCCCTATATGCTGCCTTTGCCCCATCTGCTTTATGTTAAAGTTCATTTTTAAAATTGTTGAACACCTACCCTGTCCCAGACACTATACCATATGTTAGGGCTACAGTGGGAAACTTGGGCCTTCTAGAAATTTCCCTAACCACAGCTTCTTCATCTGTACATTGAATACCACTATCATATCCTACCTGTGTTGTGGAGGGTAATGACATGTTAAGTTAGAAATCCATAGGGAGTACAAAACACTGCCTGACACACATAAGTCCTTATTCAGTGCTAGAATGCAGTGAGAGATACAGCTATGCAAACAAGAAGTCTGGAGACAGAGTAAAGAGTTGTGGGCAGTGTGAAGTCCCATGGGATGACTTCTCCATACAGCAAGAAGCAAAAATATGAGGAGAGAAGAAAAGTTTTAAATGGTTTTTGGGAAGCATAGGAAAGCAAGCTGAGTAGGAAAACACGGATTTGGGGGAATAGTGCTAAAGGCCCTACTGGAGCCCTTGAATGTATAATGGCACCAATCTGGGCAGGGCCGTTTTCTCCATAAAGACCAGCTACCAAGCAGCCCGCTCAGGCCTGACCATCTCCTCTTCCCTGCAACTTACACACTGCCCTGGGTGCATCTTGTCCATTTGTGTCGGGAAGGTAAAATTGGCAATAAAATAGATTAGCATGTTGAAATTTAGTATTTCAAAGAAAAGGGTAAATTTAATTGAGAAAGACAATTTAACAACAAGAACAAAAAATGGAAAAAACAGTTTTAGAACGGGTTCAAAAAATGAGTTTAACACTAACTCATGCCTATAAAATAAACAAGTACTCTCTGCT
This sequence comes from Canis aureus, assembly GCF_053574225.1. Taxonomy (NCBI): domain Eukaryota; kingdom Metazoa; phylum Chordata; class Mammalia; order Carnivora; family Canidae; genus Canis; species Canis aureus. Next base: position 3,706,317 of record NC_135615.1, on the reverse strand, counting down.
CTGCCAAATAAGGTAGTGTAGACACCTGAACGCTCCCCGCTTGCAATGACGTAGCAATACACAGGGGTAGAGAATCGGGGCCACTTCAGCCAGGGGAGGAGGCAGGGCTGTGAGTCTGCCTGGGGCGTGGTAAAGACCATCCATCCTTTCAGGTTTAGGGCGAAGGAGAAACACAGAAGGAAAGAGTTGAGGGTTTTAAATTCAAACACGGATATTTGAGGACTTCTGGAGCTCTGACCCAGTCACTGCTCAAAGTAAATAAATCAGGGCTGCTTTGCTAGAGGGTCTGCTTCCCAAATGGGAAAACAAGAGATTCACTCCCTTAGTAGTGATTGGAAGAATCTTGAGAGCCTTGCTGACACCATTCACTTTTCCTGTCCATTAGGATCACTGAGGTAGTGTGGGTTGCCCTGAAGCAGAGGGTAGAGTCTGTGGGCAAGAATGTCCAAGGATTTACTAGCAGTATTCCCAAATCCATCTCTTGTCATACTGCTTTTTGAGCTTTGGTCCAGTAAATCCAACTTCCCTCTAGGTATCTCCTCCCAAATGCTCCACAGACAACTCAACCTTGCCACTTCTTCTTTTTTTTTTTTTAATATTTTATTTATTTATTCATGAAAGACACACAGAGAAAGAGAGAGGCAGAGACACAGGCAGAGGGAGAAGCAGGCTCCACGCAGGGAGCCTGATGTGGGACTCGATCCAGGGACTCCAGGATCACACCCTGAGTGGAAGGCAGGCGCTAAATCGCCGAGCCACCCAGGGATCCCAACCTTGCCACTTCTAAACCAGAAACTGTGAGCATTCATCTTCTCCACCAGGAATTCCTCTTGGGAAGTGCAACCAAGTAAAACCAAATCAGGATCTCCTCCTCTTCTTTATTCCCCCAATCCAACCAGTAATAAAGCCACATAGATGCCGCCTCTTAAACATCTGTCTCCTGTAGACAAATCCTTCCTAGCATCCCAGTTCCCAGGGTGTAGATAAGGTCTGGGGGCTCCCGAGTTGAAATAAAGTACACCAGGTAGAGAAGCCAGGAAACATGCCAAGACCAGCTCTTAATCAGGGCACCTAGGAGGCATTGGCTGGGAAAGATAGAACTGAGTTTTTTTAGTTTATTCTAAACTGAAATCTATTCCAGAGAGGCAATTTTCTCAAGCATGGAAAACAAAAATCATGATTTAAGTAGCTATAACCTGGAAGGCATTTCAACACAAGCTGACCAAGTTCCTTTAAAAGTTGGCCCAATTTGTAAATCTTACTGAATTTAAAATCTTTTATATATAACTATTTTAATGACTGGTTAATTACTAAAATATGATCACATGCATTACTGCGATTCAGTTACATGCCCACTGAGCAACTTCGCTGACAGACTTAGTGGGGAGAGCTCAGACAGCCCATCTACCTGGAGGGAGGTCATCTAAGTTCTAGACAAAGAATAAAAGGGAAATGGCATTTTCAAGGCTAGCATTTTACATTTAACCCATGAAATTATGGCAGCATCCCAAATACTAGTAAGAATGTGGCTAAAACTAGTCTAATAGTTAGGATTGTATAAAAATACACATTTTAAAACCTAAGAAGCTAAGAACACAAGCAGATCATGATATTGCATTGTGGGAAAAGGATAAGGGCATTATTTCAAAACTTGTGTCCTTATATTTCCATTATAATTCTTTTAACTTCAAGAAATGTTTGATCTAACTTGTAATCAAACACCAATTTCACTCTATTCTATAGATCTACTGTAGGGCCCTCATATTGTCTCAAGTACCACTGTTAAAGTGCCCCTGACCCCTCTGTTAATTTGTTAACACTCCTAGAAATTTTACACTGTTGTGAACATTACGCTTTGTGAACAATAACCCCTTCTATGTGCCTACCTTTAAGAAGGCATCCTGAAGCAATAAAAGGAGCTAAAACCAGCTAGGAGAGAGAAGGGTTGCCCACTAACTGACCAGGTAGTCTTAAATGAATCACCTCACCTTCCTGGACCTTTATCTTCCCAGGCATAAAATGAGTTGTTTACTGGAGTCACTAAGGTCCCTGACAAATGGAAGATTCCATGATGCTGAGGTTGGGGCTGAGAGGAAGGGGCTCAGGAGGCCTCCTGGGGTGGGGGCATGTGAAATGCAGCTTATCTGGAATTAGGAGCTGTGGTCAGATAGGGCCACTAATGAAGAAACAGGTGCCCAAAGGAGAGGCATCCGGAGGGAGCCGAGGGCCTCAGAAAGATGAAGAAGGATGGGCCTTTCCCGCCGCCCCCCCCCCCCAGCTGAGTAATGGAGGGGGCCCAATTCCTTAACTTTATGCAAGAGGTTTTGCTGTTTGGCAAAATGGTAATTTACTTATTAAAAAATGGATATTTTTATGGTGAAATATTCAAGTCTGAACCATGAAATTGAATTATTGAGAATATATTGCCCTCATGTATTCCCCAATTGTCTCATTGGAAGAGACTCTCAAATGCAAGGATGATCTTTCCTTATCTTTCTCTTCTGACTCATCCCATGCCTTGCACAAATAAATACCAGGCATATAAAAGATGCTCAATAAACACCCAGACATAATGAGTAATCTGCAATATTTCCATTCATCTTCAAAGAAGGTAAAAACTCTTTAATTCACACTCTGACAAATATCACTTCTCTGGAATAGAAAGGTGGCCCTTCTTTTATAAATGAGGAAATAAAGACACACAGAGAAGAGTAATGGCTTTCAGAGCACTTAGGTACTGAAAGAACAGAAAACTTTCCTCGTCCCTGGAGTACAATCCTTAACCATCCTCTTTACTTCTTCCTGAAGAATTGTGGGCATACAACCAAATTTGATGAACTTGCTCTAGCATAAGATTTTATTTCCTTCTAATGGCTAATCTCACACACCACCTCTATAAAATTACTGAATTTTCATTTCTGGAGGAAATGGCACTGGGTATGCTCAGCATAAACTTTAATAATGCCGAAGGCTTTATTTGGATCAAATATCCCAGGTGAGGAAGACCAATGTATGGGCATTTAAATTGCCTCTCAAGTACTATTTCTGAGATCAAAACCACTTCAACTTTCTAAAGCACGAGAAAAGGAGAAAAAGAAATTCTTAAACATAAAATTCCTAAACCAAGGGGAGAAACCTCACAGGCCTTTGCAGATTCCTTATTTGACAACTTAAAACCAGAAGGAGTTTTTTTTGTAGCTGTTTAGTACACAGCTGAGGAATCTTATGTGAAGAAAGAATATTTGCATTCTGTTGGCACCCACCACACACCTTCCTGAGGGGTCACACCATAGGGTTTACCATATGCACCCAGTTCTACCACCTACAGTTCTACAGTTCTCCACTGTAATCTTTTATTATGAATCTACATCTCAAACTCAACATTTGCAGTTAGTAGCCTGGTCACGTGAAAATCCGGGGTAAGGGACAATCTGACACTGGTGGGCAAAATAAAGGAATTTAATTAGAAATAAGGGACTGCAACTTAACCCCAAGAGGACAACTCACTCTCTTTTTAAATCATCTCCTTCTCATGAGGCCAGATTGTCCACAATTTCCTCATTATGCCAAATGTCTCATGCCCAAAGTAACCTAATACAATTCCCAGATCTGCTGCTAAGAGTTCCTAGGTCCTGCTTTTTCTGGGCAGCTAGAAGCAAACACAGAAAAGCATGGAAATGGCCAAGGGGTGCCACCAGAAATAAATTCACATTTTTGTGTTCATAAATATTACATTCTAAAGATGGTCCAAGAGAGGCCTCCACTGGTAAGGAAGACTGTGGGAAGAAGGTTAGGAACATTCAGAAGTCTGTGGACATCTTTCTCCTCATGCAAATATTCTATCATCACAAATTCCTGGAGAGACCTATCCAGCATGATCCATGGAGTGTGGATCCCTGGGTTCACAGCCCAGGGAAGAACTTCCTGTGACACACAGTCTGTCCCTCTCAGGGGCTTCCACATCCACTCCCTCTCTCATTGGAGCTTCCAAAAAAAGTCCACAATGTCAGCATTGAGAAAATGACTGGTGACAGGAACTGGAAGTGTTGTTTGAACAGTGGGACTGAAATAATGACATTTTGCTAAAACTTTCCCACCCACTTGCTGACCTGTAAGATGATAAGGGTTTTTTGTTTTGTTTTGTTTTGTTTTTTAGCTTCATAGAAAGAAACAGAAGCAAGAGATGAAGTGCTAGGTACGGAGGTGACTCTCAACAAATGTTCATCAACATAGCTCCATCGACTGGAAACCTTGTGTCTCGGTCTATCGATAAAACAGTCCCAGGGGCTTTCTTAAGGAACCAAAAGAGCCCCTAGAGGGAGGGGGAGGGGGAGGAGAGGACCCAGACCAGTGACACACAGGCGACAGCCTGGGGAGTCTCTCAGCTTTAAGTTGGCCTAGGAAATGAAGGGCCAATCAAGTCACGGCCAGGCAGGCACCTATTTATAATCACTCCGTGTTCTAATGCGTCATGTCTCTACTCTGCCTGCCTGGCAAGGGAGGAAACTCTTCTTAATAAATCTAGTTTTTGACTTTTAATTTCCTGAATTCTCCATGAACTTATTTCATCCAAGTTCAGCTTCTCTGACAATTTAGTCACTTCTTTGGGCTCTATTGTCTGCCACTGACTCTCTCAGGTCACAACGCAGAGAGAAAGTTCCCAGAGGAACAGATTTGTTCTGTGATTGACAGAACAAAGAAAAAACATATATACATACATTTCAAATGGTCAGGGGGCGACATCTGTTTGGTTTCTAGGAAACATTTGTCTTACAGCACAACTGAAATGCAGCTGGCAGGATTTATAGGCTCTGCAGCTGACCCCTGTTGTAGGAGACCCTTGGCAAGTCTGGGCCCAAGAAACCTAGCTGTCCCCTCTCCTCATCTGCAAGACACCACCCTCCTCCCCATTTCATGCCCAAAACCAAATGTACACTCAGAAAATTCATACTAGGTTCTCACAATAGATTGCAGCATCCTAGAAAAAAAAAGTCACATTTATTAATTCTGTAAATAATACTTTTCTTGACTAAGCACGAGCATAATCTCATTGGTCATCATGATCTGTCCTTGGTGTTTGTCTCAGCAGCCAGCCAGCTGCAGCAGGTGTCCATCGGGAGTTGGGATGCTACCTGTGGGCTCCTGTCACTGCCAGAAAATCACCTGCGCCCTGACTTGGCAAGATTCCTGAATTCAGGTTCCTGGAAAATCAGACAGTATCTAAGGAGTCTTTCTTACTGTGGGGCCAGTAAAGAGCTCCACTACCGCAGGCGCAGGCGCAGGCGCAGGCGCACCCACAGACCCACAGACGCTTAAACCAAGAGCCTTTCTTATTTAAAACGATGGCAATTGAGAAGACGCTCCTAACCCTGGGAAACCACCTGGGTGGGATGTGAGGGTGACTGGGTGGCGGCACTGGGGGGGCACCGACGCGATGAGCACTGGGTGTTATTCTGTATGTCGGCAAGTTGAACACCGGTAAAAATTATTTTATTAAGAACAGGAAGAAGAAGAGGACGGTCCCAAGACAGGTGGGGTGGCGGGGTCCTCCCCGCGCCGGCCGCGCCCCAGCAGGCAGGTCGCGGTCCCCCTCCCCGCGCCGCCGCTGCGGGGCTCCTCACCCGAGCCGTGAGCTCCGCCGCGACCGCGACCGCGACCGCGACCGAGGGCAGCCCGAGGAGCCGCCTGAGCTCGGGGGCGGCGCGCGCTGCGGGCGGGAGAGCCCAACGCCCAGCGCTCCCGGGGCCGCGGGGCCGGGCGGGCGCCGGGGACCTGGGCCCGGGGAGCCCGACGGCCGCCGCCAGACGCCGCCTCCGGGGGCTTCTCAGGCCTCGAAGACCCTGGGGAACCTCAGCTCAGGGAGCGTCCGGAACAGGGGGGGAAACGGAGGGGTCGGGACGCGAGCGACCGGGCAGCGGCAGAAGGGAGGTCCTGCTTTTGCGGCCTTGGCGACCGCGGCTCTGCGGACCAGATGTCCCTCGGAGGTGCCGCGCCGCGGAGGGCCAGGGCTGCGAGGCGAGGAAAGCCCTCGGGAGCCAGGGACGGCCGGAGCCGGTCCACGGGACGCTCGGCGCTGCCCGCGGAGCTGGTGCCGGCGGAGCGGAGACTCCGGCCGCGGAGGGAGCGCCGGCGTCCAGGTGGCTTCGGCGGCGGCCGGGGCGGTGGCGGACGCGAGGCCGCGGGGATGGCCGCACGGATTCGTAAGGACGGGAGCCACTTCGGAGGCGGCGGGAGCTGTGACGGTTTTGGCCATTACAGCCATCAATCCTCCGATTTTGGGCCACGGACGGAGGAAGCTCCGGCCCCTGTGGTGCTGGAGGCCAAGACTCTGCCAAACCCCGAAACCAAGGTGGCTGTGGCGGTTCCAGCAGCAGCAGCAGCAGCTACGGCGGTGGCAGAAGGTCTTCAATGCTGCCGGGAACAAAGCTCAGCGGGCGAGGAGAGCCCGAGAAGGGACAGGAAGCTACAGGCTACAGATCTGTGACCTCAGCCAAGCACAGTGCGGGGCCCAGCGGCTACAAAGAGACCTGTTTTAGGCAATACTCACGTGTATGGGCGAAAACCTCGAGGACTGTATTTGTGACCAACTGTATAACAGGTGATTTTGGTTTCTGCTCTGTGGAAAGTGTGAAGCATTCCAACAAAGGGTTTCAATGTAGATTTTTTCTTGCACCCGTGCTGTTGATTGCTAAAGGTAATAGTCTGATCATGACGCTGAATAAATGTGTCTCTTTTAAAATGTGCTGTGGAAAGTTAGTCTACCCTGAAGCCATCCTGGTAAACTACCCCAACAGTGTGAAGTTAGAATTCCCTCAGGGTGATGCCAGGTTCCACTCGAAATTTATTTGCAACCTGCTTGGGCACAGAAGCCATTGTCTCCACCAACCTTGGTGTGGTTGAACTGACAGTTAATGTGTTGTGACCTGGAGTTCACCGTTAAAAGGGTCCCCCAAGCAAAGTCCTGGAGTTTATTTAGTTATTATGATTGTTGGCACATCCTATGCAATATATCTAAATTGAATGATGGTATCAGATAAAATTATAGATGGGATTAAAGCTTGTGTATCGTCCATTATCATGTGTAATCAATAAACGATTTAATATTCTCAAAAAAAAAAAAAAAAAAAAAAAAGACAGTCCCAGAGTTGCAGGGATTTTGCTCCAGGCCCAATTCAGCCAGTTCTACTCAGGCTTGTAACCTCCTTATTCTTCTCTCTAGCCCCGGTACATCCAAAAACCTGAGCTAATGTCCTTTTTTTTTTTTTTTTTTTTTTTTTTTTTTTAAAGATTCTATATATTTCAGAAAGAGAAAGAAGAGACAGAGGACAAGCAGGGGGAGGGGCAGGGAGAGGGGCTGAGGGAGAGGGAGAAGCAGGCTCCTTGCTAAGCAGGCAGACCCATGTGGGGCTGGATCCCAAGACCCTGAGATCAGGAGATAAGCTGAAGGCAGATACTTAACAGACTGAGCCCCCAGGCGCCCCAAGCTAACATCCTTGCTTAGCTTCCCCTCCTCTGAGACTAGTCCTGTCCTTTTCTTACCATTTTCATCTTCTCAGAAGCCGTGTTTAGGCAGCAGAAAGGAAGGGCCTAATAAATTCACCCCTATTAATGTTAAAAAGACAGCTGTACATGGTACATGGCGTTGCCAAATTTCTAAATTGTAGAGCACTAAGGAATCATCTAGTCTAGTTTCCTCTTCACTCAGAGAAGGAGACTGAGGCCCAGAGGATGAAGTGATCTGCCAGGTGATGGTGACATGGGATGAGAACCAGATGTCCTACCCTTGGCTCCTTACCTCTCCCCTTCTCTCTGGACACCATTGCTCTAAACAGTATTCTAAACATGAACCCCCAAGGCTCTCGTCCTCTGATCATAGGATTTTGGACATCAGCAGAGAAGCAAAAGCAGCTCTTCCCAGCACCACCCAAATACAATCGCACTTGCTTGCAAACTCCAGCAGGAGAAGGAGCACAGACATGCCCTACCCAGTTCTCTCTGGGGACACAGCCAAGGGGGAACCCCTGGCCCAGTCCTTGTCACCTTTCCTTCCCAGTTTTTGTCCGGGTACCCCGCATGGGCACACACCACCACACATGTTGAGTCGATTTCACCACTCGGTATCGTCAAGGCTGATACTGGGGGATTGAGAGACCCGTGGAACTTATTTTTAAGTAGTAATGAAGCGCCAGACAATTCTTATATCTCTAAGATTATATCCAACCTTGGGAGGGCCACCAGAATTGCATGCTGCAAGGGACAAGAACCAAATTTGCCCTCGAATACTTTAGGACTGTCAGGCTCAAAAATCACATTTATTGAGCACTTGCTCTGTGCCAGACATTGATCTCAGGTTTGCAGAATGGCTCACAGTTTTCAATGAATTGGGGAGCAAGAAAGATTTACTGCACATGTTAAAAATAGGAATATTCATTCAAATATTTTTAAACCGATTTTGGATTATTTAAGTTTTAACCAATTGCTTTGACATCCTGTAGACATATAAAGCAGGATGTTACCGTCCATCCTGGCAGATATTTAATTGTCCAAGTCTTCTTTAGAACAGTTAATAGTGGCCATCAGTTTACTTTTTTTCACTTGCAGGAGTGAAGGGCGACTCCTCATCCTTAACCATTTTGTGTTTGGAGGCCAGAGGCTATTCACCAATCCTGGAAGTATACCCAGAGGGCCCTTCCTCCTTTCTTGATAAGACAAGCGGGTTTGTCCTGTCCCGACGTGGCTCTTTCAGCTACACTGTATCCATCCGTGTGGCAGTTAAAGGCAACCTTCAATCTCTCACGTAGTCACCTCTAACTTGCGCAGCTCCTAGACCAAAAGCAGAGCAGCTGAGAAGTGAGGGGAGGTGCTTGCTCATCGCCGGACGCGAGGACGTTTTCCGATTCTAGTGTCGACGCAGACCGTGAGGCCCGGCAGTAATAGTGCTTGTCCCCCGCTCCCCTGGAACACAAACCTCCTCAGGGCAACCCTCACCCGCCGCGTCTAAGGGCCACAGACCAAACCTGGACTGGGAAGCTTGCAACCGCTCTAGCCCACTCATCAGCGGCACGAATGCGCGCTCCGTGTCCACGACACTTCAAATCAAAAGCAAGAAACAAACAAAAACGTGCTGCCCCCGCTCGGTGAGGACAGCGCTCAGCAAGCCCCGGGGAGCAGGGCGGGCACCTGTGCCGTGTGCCAGCACCTCGCACCTGCCGCAAACTCGAGGTCACAGCCCCCAGGCCCCTGGTAGCCCGGCAGCGTGTTCCCTGCGTGTGCCATTTCTCCTACGACGCTGTGAGGTGCGCGGTGTGACGCGACAACTCAGTCACCATCGACTTCATGAGGGGCAGGGGCGGGGTGAAGCGGGCGCCTCTCCACTGACGACACGCGGGAGGGCACCCCCAGGCCAAAGCCCCCCGTGGCGACTCGCCCCCGGGCCCCGCGGACGCCGCACGGCGCACCCCAGGTCCGGGGCCCGCGGGGCGTCCTCGCAGTCTCCGGGCTCCCGGCCGCCGTGCCCAAAGCACAGGGTCGTCCGGGGAAGCCCTCTGGGCCAGGTCTGTGTCCGACGGGTCGCGCGCCCCCAGCGCCACTGCTCCCGGCCGCTGCTCCCGGGGCCGCTCCGTGGGGTCGCCCCGCGCGCCCGGCCCCAGCGCGTCGGCGTCTCCGGGCGCCCGCGTCCGCGCGGTCCTCACACCCACTCCGACTTTGCGCGCCGGGCGCCGGGCAGCGGGTCGGGGGGCCGCTGCCCCCTGGGCTCGCGTGGGGCGCGTCCGTGCAGCCCGCCGCCCGGCTCCAGGCCACCGGCGGCCGGCGGGTCGCAGGCCCGGGTCGCAGCCCCGCGGTCGGCGTCGGCGTCGGGCCCCCCGGCGCACCCCGCCTCGGCCGGCCCGCCCCCGCCCCCGCCCCCGCCCGCAGCCCCGCCCGCAGCCCCGGCTCGCGCCTGCGGGGTGCCCCGGGTCCGGGAGGGCGGGCGGCCGGGGGCCCGCGGGGGGGGCCGCGGGGGGGACCCCCGGCGCCCGCGCGCCCTGCCGCGCACGCTGCACAGGAGGTCGGCGGCGCTGAGCAGCAGCGAGAGCGCGCTGGCCGCGCCCATGAGCAGCGCCAGCAGGGCCTTCTCGGTGGGCCGGGACACGTAGCAGTCCACCACGCCGCTGCAGGGCGGCTGCGCGCACGGGACCCTGGCTGGGACCGCGAGCCCGAAGAGCAGGTAGTGCGAGGCGCCGAAAGCCGCTTCGGTCAGCACGCGCAGCGACAGGTGGACCACGTAGCCGCGGGACAAGTCCGGCACCGGCAGGTCGCGCGGGCCCCCGGCGTCCCGGCCGCCGAGCCCCAGCCCGCGGGCGGCCAGCGCGGCGCCCCGGTGCAGCACGTAGGCGCAGAAGAGCGCGGAGGGGAGGAGGGCGGCCAGGCTCTGCAGCAGCCAGAACCGCAGCTGCGACACCGGGGAGAAAGCGTCGTAGCACACGTTGGCGCATCCCGGCTGCAGCGTGTTGCACACGAAGCGCTCCTGCTCGTCCTGGTACACCGGGGCGCCCGCCGACAGCAGCACCACCATCCGCAGCAGGATCGCGAAGATGAGCCAGATCTTCCCTAGAAAGGGGGAGGCAGGAGGCCACCGTCACCAGCGTACAAACACACGCCCGCCCCGCTGCAGCTTTTAAGTATGGGGGGGGGGGGGACGGGACTGGACGGGACGGGACGGGACGGGACGGGGCCCCAGAGGTCAGCCCGCACGCGTCTCGGTCCCCGCCACGGCCTAGCTAGTGAGCTCGTGGGCCCAGAATTACGCAGCCCTTCCGAGGTGTCGGGCTCCGCGCCGCACTGGTTGTTGGCGAGACGCCTTGAGATGGACAGATTTACGGAACCGTTAGAGACTGAAGACGTTGGATCTGGCTCCACTAGTTCAGTCCTGGACTGAAAGTTCTAGAAGGAAGGTTGAGCTGAGCAAATTAATGATGGAAATAAGATCTCGCCCTTTGCAGACAATACGCTTTCCAAGGAATGCTCACACTTGTGTGTGACTGCGTCTAGCTTTAAATACAAGCTGCTAATTATAGGTCAGTCTTTATTTTTGTCGGCAGGATCTTTACTGAATTGTTGCTTTGTGGTCCTTGAAATTAAATTTCCTTAACGACATTCAACTTTTCAGATTTTTCAATGATTCGGAATTCCTTTTCCTGTATTACAGTTATTATGAAATAATGAGGCTCCTCTTTTCCTCAATTTATCGTGAATAAATGAGACCGACCTAGGAAATCAAAATAACGTCAAAGTCCTATTTTAATGTCAAAAGTTAACTCTTGGAACACATCTAAGGCTCGGCTAAATTAATCTGCAAATATTTTGTTTTGTGACAAGGTACAGAAAACATCACCTGACAGTAGAACAACAAAACTCTATTATAAAGGAAAGTAGTTAAACTCAAAAAATAGCATTATGTGATCAAGTCATTGACTCAAACTTGTAAGGCCAGGTTGATTTTGTTTGAATTCTACAAAATGACGGGTAAGAAAAATAGCTACTTCATGGGTGTATTTTAACATTTTTCTCAAGTCTTTTTTCTAGGACACCTATATCTCTCCAAAAATTTGACATGTCTGCATCAAACTCAGAAATATTTATTACTCTCTTTAAAAAAAAAATAATAAACTAAAATTTGGCTTTGGCTTAAAGTGCACAAGAGAAAGGACCAATCTTTACAAATTAAGCTTCAAGGAAATGATGGAAAAGAAGGAACTGTAATCGATACATTAATTTCTCTTTAAGTTTTACTGTATTATTCCTTCTCCTGATCAGGCAGCCAGAAAAGAAGTTACTCAGTTACTCTTTGCCCTTGCTTCAGTCTTTAGGCTTAGCACCTGAATGTCAGTGAGAACAGGCCCCAGAGGAGAACACTCACATCCAAGACTTCCTTAAATGATGGTGGAACTGGGGAGTGATTACAAGAAAGCTTGAGCACACAGCTTCTCTTTCTTCCAGCAGCAAACAGGCCAGGCAAAGTGATGAAAACGAAAACACAAGAGCTTTGCAGCTGTTTCCTATACTCACCCACAATGGTCACGTTGCAGTTGAAGGTGATGAGAAGGAACCCCAGCAGGTCCAAGCGTTCCATGCTGCCGGAGCGTCACGGACTCAAGGCTTCTGGAGACTTCGGAAGGTGGAAAAACCTTTTCGGGAATAAATGTGTCTTTGCTACAAAAGACTTAAAGGTGACAGCTGCAGATGTAAAGGGAAAGCTTCCAGCCCAGGAATGGGAGGTCAGTTTTTCTGTCTCTGACTCCGAGTTGAGCCAGCCTTGAGCCGTTGACTCCGAGGCAAAGCATTCTCGACAACTGCAGTGACCAGAAGACAGCGGGAGTCATCTCTCATTGTGGGCTATTCTTACCCACTTGGGACATTCCAGGCCCTGGCAGTGCTCACATGTCTGTACCGGGAGAGCAGATGCTTCGGGATATAATAGAAGCAACTACGTTTAACCCAAGGAAGGAAAAGTCCTGTTAGCCCAGGAAACTGCTCTACTAAAAAGGTGTTTCCTCCTTGCAAATATTTCTGCAACCACCTCACTTATTAAAGAAGCACTGAAAGTTCATGTTTTGTCTTCTCTATGAAGCATAAGCAATCATAACACTGAACTGCAAGGGTCTGGCTCTCATTCGGAATTCCTGTACCCTGGATAAAAGCATAAATCTGCATCTTAGACACGTGTCCCAACTTTAGGCTGTGACTCCACTATTCTCTAGCTACTTCCTGTCCGTTTGAGTGACAAGAGCTTTTTAGTTCCACTGAGGGGTTGCGGGAGGCAGACACAAATGGTGATGTTGAGAGCACCTAGCATGGAGTGAGTGTGCAACAACTCAAATCAGTGGAATTTCAATCCCTAAGGCCCCCATAACCTTCACAGACTGCATCTTCCTTTCATTTCTCCCAGCCCCATCTAGCCCAGGGCTGCTCCCATTGAATCGGCTTAATAAATGTCCATTAAATTTGTAATAAAGTATCACAGTCTGGACCTGCTGACATCAATCACAGTTGCATCAAAATCCTCTCGTGGCTGTCACCTTTATATCTAGGAATAACCCATCCTGCAAGGCTGGGGATCTATCATCACGGTGGAAATTGTGAACTTTAAAAGGAATGATTTCAATTTTCCATGAAAGCTATTCTTTTATTCCCATTTTTTCTTCATTTCTGATCTATTCTTGACTGTAATATCCCTAAAAAGATTCCCAGAAGAGGAGTACAACAAAGCTGCTTTCATCTTTATTCACATGACACGTTTCCATCCACAGAAAACATTTTGACCCCCGTGAAAGGCACAGTAGTTTTGCTATATTTTAGTCAAATCCTTCAACATGAACAATGAAATTTAGAGAAATTGTGGTTAAGTAAAAAAATATTGAAATAGCTATATGGTTCAAGTATAAAATAAAGAAAAATATCATCTTTCCTTCCTAATAGACTGTTTATGATATTGGTTTAAAATTTGAAATGCCAGGAAAGCAATTTCTGAATTTTGCTGTGTGATACAAATAACCTATTCTGAATGTGGAATAAAATAGAATTTTGTGACCTTGAGTAAATTGTTACAGCTTTTCATTGCCTCAGTTTTCTCATCAGTAAAGTAGAAAAAAAAAAAAAAAACATGTTCTTTTGTACTCAGAGTGGCTGTGATATGCAAAATTAGATCATAGACATGAAAATGATTTAAAAATAAAAAGAATTACATGCACATCTCAGGGTCTACTCCTCTAGGTTCCCACCCTTGGTCTATCCCTTTGTTCCCACAGAATCTGCTGAACAGGTAATGCTGCCTGTTCTCTCTCCACCCTTATCTGTGTTGCTCTTGCTTCTCAAAGCTCACACCACTCCATTTTTTGCTGTTTTCCCTGCTAAAAGATATTTTTGCTCAGCCTGGAAATTTAAATCCCAGTGGCTGCCAGAAGCAAGATGTGGACAAAAGAGGAGGATGTGCCTGGAGCATCAAACATGTGGCTCTCTATAAAATTACCCCAGCCACCAATCCCAGCCTCCCCAGCCTCCCAGGCCTGGCACCCATGGCTTGTGTGGCTGCTGATGGACATGGACAGCATGCTGGCCTCTGGTGGGGCCAGCCTCCTGCAAGGTGTCTGCTGCAGCTTCCCAGGAGAGCCTCAGGTGGCAGTGGAAATGTGCCTTGGATTCCTCCCCTAAGAGCAGTACTGAGCCCTATGGCTAGACCCAGCAGACAAAGTGGCCAGTGTGTATGAAGCTCGAGACTTTTTCCTAGACCTGGAGCCTATCTCTGGAGCCTTGGAAGCCAAGTGGGAGATAAACAACATGCAGGACACTGAGGTCTTCATCTGTAGCAGCCCTCTGATGAATACTGTATGGGTGAGAAGTACTACCAGATGGAGAATCAGGCCTCAGTCTGTAGAGGATGATATCCTGATGAGGGACAAATTACCTGCTCATTAATGACAAGGACACCACTGGAAGCCAAGAGGAGACCCCAAGCTGGGAGCACATCTTATTTACCTGCTGCCACACCTAGCACCTGGCCCTGCCCTGCTCAAGAAGACAGCTGCTCTCCTGGAGTGACAATTGGATGAAGATCACAGACAGCAAGCAAGGGGCAAGGAAAGGAAGGCAAGCCAGCAGGGAACCCCAGCAGAGCTGAACGACAGGGCAGTGTCATGGAGGTGGCCTCCAGTACTGTGGAGCAGGGAGACACAGTAACCCCCGTTCTCGCAAGCCAGCCACCAGAACCTCACAAGATGGCTGGCAAGGAAACATGGTGGGAAACTCACTCGGGAACCCTTTTAATAAAACACTTTGGCTCAAAAGAAATTATCCCAGAATCAATAGGGAGGTTTCTGTTTGTGTAACTCTAGAGCAGAGAGCAGCTTTGGGGGAGTACTGTGTTCAACTCGATGGAAAAGAAATCCAGGGAGTCAGGGACATGGATATGGTTGAATTCCACAAGATGCCAACCTGGGATTTGTTCATTTGTCAAATGAACTGAGCAAAAAGGAAAGAGAACAACAGAGCCATATGCTATCCAGCCTTCACTTACCTCCCTCTAGCTTAATGACATTGCCAAATTATTTAGGCCTGAGTTTTACTGTCTATAAATCAGAGATGATACCTTGTTGTCAGAGTTGTGGAGAATTAGCATTAATTTAAATGAGGTTCTAGCACATTATTTGGCCTATAAGAGGCTCTTAATAAATAACTACAGTCATTTCTCATTATTCATGGTAGTTGTTGCCACAAACACTGAATTAGAGATTCAGTCCCTAGAGATTGCTAGGGACTCAGCAGAAATATGGAGTTGGTCTGATCACAACATTCTAGTCAATTAATCAGTACATAACCTTGTGTTATGTGTGCATCTGTTAAAAGATACCTTATTTAACATGTATGTTTTTAAACCTATATTTAATATAGTTGGCTCGTTAACATTGAGCTCACAGACTGGAGCACTGTAATTCATGCCTGAACGAAGCTCAACTAACATGTGTTTTCTCTATGAGGCACATGACAGGCTTCTTGCACTAGGGAACATTAGCATGTCAGCACTATGTTTTGGGGGCATTTTAAACAGCACAATCAGCTGTTTAAAAAAGCTTGTTTACAGTTACTGAAACAAGAAGGCAGCCTGTCACCATGTTCCACCCTTGCTGGGAACATGGGTGCTGGGTAACAAACTCTTCAGTGCTCTGAGCATGTCCACGAATACTATGACAGCCCACAGGTACTGATACTGGGTTTACAAAAAAAAATTGTAGCAATTAGGCAAATTTGCATACACAGAATCCAAGAATAATGGATATGATAGGGACCTATTAGAGGGAAGAGGAGCTGAGGCTGATGAAGGGTAGATTCAGAAGACCAATGCAGCTCTAGGAGCCCCAGGGAGAGTAGAGTTATGATAGTGGAGGGAAGGATCAAGTCCCCACCCACTCCCATTCCGACTTCAGGCAGAACACCTCCCCTCCTGTCTTCATTATTTTTTATGTTTTTGGCCAGGAAACACCCCCTTGAATAAAGGAGTATGCCTCTAAAAAGAAACATTTGGAATATAGTCTATGTGAAAATAAGGGTGACAGTCATCAAGGCTCTAAACAGTCATCAAGTTCTGGAGTCTGATGGCCTGAGTTAAAATTCTAGTTTCTTGACCATGTGACCTTGGGAAGTTACTTTCCTTAGTCTCCTCACTGTAAAAGCACATTATGTAACCCCTACCCTGGAATGACTGTGAAGAACAAATGAGAGAATACCTAAAGCACAGAGAACAGCATCTAGTGCCAATGATATGCTCAAACCATTCATTCTTATTCTTATCACCCCAAGAACCAGGTGCCACTGAAGGTAGGGGTCTTGCAACAATGGGTGCCCCAGGGCCCTTAGAGCTAGTCCAGAATCCTGGCTGGAGAAGGGTATTTTTCCTCCCAGGTTCAAAATGGCAAATGGCTCCTAGGGAAATAGAATTTAGCTTCTGGAGGGTTTGGAAATGATGGCATCTGTTTTGTTGGGCTGTGTGTGTGTGTGTGTGTGTGTGCGCGCGCCTGTGTTTAAGGAATAGATTATCTAATTTGGGAAATGAAGGTTTTCATTATTCTCAGGATTTAAATGACTTTTTCAGGACTGGGTAGAAAGCAAAGGTTTAGCACCAACACAACAGACTGATCATGCCAGCAATCGCATTCCATGTGCACATGTAAATCCAGTAACAAAAGTGATTATAACCACTTACTGGCAATATGAGCACAGGTAATTTAGGGTGACCAGCTCTGTGCAGACCTTCTACCACACACTCCCCTACACTAGACTTACAGCTAAAAATAAACAACCTAGGCAACAAGAGATCCAAGAGAACAGGTACAAGGTGGAAATTTTCTTCTGCTGAGGAGTTTTTTGCCCCTATGGTCTCAGAGCTGTCATTCTTAGATAATATTTTCAACTCCAGTTCAACTCAAGGTATGGCTTTTAAAAACCGAGGCAGATGTCTTCTCTCTACCAAGACAGCATTGACAGTGTCCTGTGGAATTTGTTTTTGAGACACTTAGGCTGGTTCTTATAAGCAGAGAGGCACAAAGGGGGAAAAAAGCTTGAGGACAGATTTTCTTTGTGAAGAAAATGAAAATGTCCATAAGCTTGCTTTATGTTTACAGGTCTTGGGAAGTATAACAAAATACCCTTCGTGCGTGCTATGGTTTAAATATGTGTGTTTCCCCAAAATTCATATGTTGAAATCCTAACCCCCAAGATGATGGTATTAAGAGTGGGACACAGGAAAAAAAAAAAAAAAAAAAAAGGCCTCTCTGAGTCCGAAGCTTTCCCTAAGTAGACAGCAAATCTATCAGAGCCTTGATCTTAGACCTCCAGCCTCCAAAACTGTGAGGAAAAACTTTCTATTGTTTATAAGCTACCTAGTCTATGGTACTTTGTTATACCAGCCCAAATGGACTAAGACACTGTGATGACAAAAAGGAGTCAGCCTTCTCCTCATTACTGTTACTATCAATCAATGCCCTCTGACTTAGAGATGCTTTTCAAAATATTGTTGATAGTGTGATGAACATAGTTAAGTCAATAATTACTGACTGAGCACCTATGATGTCTCAGGCACTGTTCTAGGCATTGAGGAAATGGCAGAGAATGAAACAGATGGAAATTTCTGCCCTCTGCCCTCATTGAACTTACATTCTAGGAAAGAACCGACAATAAACAAGATAAATATCTTCGGCAGAATAAATTATTAATTCCATGGTGATAAATGACCATGGAATACTAATACTAATACTAATTACTAATACTAATACAAATACTAAGGAGAAGAATAAAGCTGAGAAGGAAGTTGAGGGTGTCAAGGTTTAGAGGAGTGGCCAGCACAGCCTCCTAAAGAAGAACACATTTGAACAAAGACTGAAGCAGGTGAAGGAGGGAGCCACATTGGATATCCTGATCCACAAGCCTTTCCTGGTTAATTCCTATTCTCCTTTCTACCCTTCCTGGGCTTACACTACAGAGCACATTTTGAGAGTTACTAAATGTCCCAGAATCCTTTACAGGGCATGCATATGGGCCATATTACCTGGTGCAACCTCTCAGTAACATCATTTAACATCTCAGTCACAGGTTGAAGCAGGAGAGCCACACAACAGAGAGCAGGGACCAGGCACATAGTCAAATTATTTCCAGCTATCCATGATGTTTCTTCTCATGGCCACCGCAGGTGTCCAACAGAGTCCTCACTTGCCACACATATGCCTGTTCCTTTCACTGGCGGCATTGTTTTCAGGTAGAGCCAAATTAGTTAAAAACAGTCAGAGAGATGGCACAGACTTTGAGGTTAGGAGGACTAGATGCAGTCCTGGTTCTAAGCACTTACCAGTGTTTGGCCTTGAGTAAATATCTAATTATCTGAACTTGCTTACTTTGTTATGTTCAAAAAGGAGACGATAATACCTACTTCATGGAGTTGAGGATTCACTCATTTCAAATATATTGAGCACCCACTAACAACTCTGTCAAGTTTTGGGAAAGCAATTAAGAAAAAGCTAATGGTTTTTCATTGGGCTCCTGCCTGTGGCAGAAAGATAATTTTTAAATGCAGTAAATGATCAGTGGCAGTAAAGTGTGAGAGATACAGCAGAAGGAAAGTATGGGGTGCTGCTTTGTGGGAACACTGGAAGGAATACCTGGCTCACAGGCGCATTAGAGAAGACCTCCTGGAAGAATCTAGTCTCTTAGCTAGGATCTGAGGGCAAATTATGAGGCAGTCACCAAATTCCTCCCTGATTTCATGATTTGCCTTTGTTATTTTGGAAAAGGTAGCAGAAAATTGGAAAATAAAAGTGATACTATTAGCAACCCGAAACAAAGATCTCATTGACCTCACAGAGTTGAGCCACAGATAAGGAGTCACTGATGAGACCCAAAGGGGCAAATCTTTGGCCTCAACAAAGAGCTAATTAGATTTACGCTCTGTGTTCAGTCTAGAAAGGAAAGAAAAAAAATCACAATTGCATCATAAACACAGATTTTTCTTCTTTAAAGCTCTCCAGAAACAGATGATACTGGTCTCTCACATATTTCATTTGGTGAGAATTTTCAGAATTGCATTATATGGGAAAATAAGAAACTGTGAGTTCAGCTCAATTCTGGACATCACCTGCAGAGCTTATACCTCAAACTCACATGTCCTAACACACCGCACTTTTTCCTGTGTTCTCTAAGTGAATGACACCAATACCCACCTCACCCAAGGCAAAATTGCAGCATTCAATTTACTTTAAACACTTAAAAAAAAAATTTCACTGCTCAGTGCTCTTTAGGGTATCCCCATCGCTTCCAGGATGAAGTCAAGCAGAGCTCCCCGGCCCCTGTGAGACCTGGCCTCTCCTCTCCCTAGCCCTGCCTTGTGCTCACCAAAAGACCTGAATTTCTTGCAGTTCCCATGACCTGTGTCGCCTCTGAGACCTGCCACAGCTGTTTCCTATATATAGGGCACCTTACCCTCTCTGTGGCTGGCTTCCAGAGACTTCCTTCTCCTTTGTCCAAGACCAGGTTAGGTGTCCTCATTCGTTCTTATGTAGCATTTTGTGTTTATGCTCATGACATGCAACACTGGGTAGTATCGATTGTGTATGCTCCTGCCCAGCCGGTCTGCCTTACCACCTCAGCCCCCTCAAGATCACAACCAGAATCAGGTTCTCCTTACTGACTTGTGAGCTTCCTTTATGCTCATTGCTTCTCAGCTGAGCATCAGTTCAACTTAGCAATCAAGAGTAGTAAGAATACAGTGGGAAAATGTGGATTTGAGTCTTAGACTCACCACTTAGTCTGGGTCTTATTTCCTCAGCTGCAAAACAGGGATCATAGTAGCACCTACCTCTCAGGTTGTTAAGAGAATTAAACAAGATACAGCATGTAAATAGTCTGGCACAGTGCATGCATTCATTAAATGGTAACTAGAATTAAGGTCACTTTTTCTTGTCTCTCCTATGGCTTTTGCCTCATTATTTATTTATTTTTTTTCATAAAGGCATGGCCCTTTTGTGAACCAGCTAGAGGAGTTCTTTCCCTTTGCTCAATGGACAGGGCAGTCACAGCACACCAGAGGCACTTTGAACACTTCCTGACTCAACCCTCCTGGGAATTAGACATTTGTCATCAACCATTTTGTCCCAACTTTTCCACATGGATGGAAGGGAGGAAGACACTGGGTGGCTGCTACATTATGTGAGCTCAGTGTTAAATGAATAAAGAATGAACCAGTTCATTCCCCCCGCCCCCATGTTTCTCTGTGCCTGTTCTCTACCATGAAATACTAGAAGAGGGAATGAAAGAATTTGATCTATTTTAAAACTCACAACTGTTAAATGCTAACTCTCCAACTATTCACAACCTCTTTGATTTGCAACGAGTGATTAGCCTGTTTGTTACAAATGAAGGATATATTCAGAAGCCCTAGACAGTGGTGTCTCAAAGAGCTGGCGACAGCTCATTTGTCTCAGAGCCAATATCCCACCCTGCCCATCAGCAATCTGAGAGACAGGGGATCTCCTCAAGCAATCTTTTTAACTTGAGTTTTCTCTTAAGGAACAAAATGAAAGGAAGGTAGGGAGTATCTATTTCATTTGCCGTAATGCAGTTGGTACAGCAAGGACCTCTGCGGAAACTAGCCCTGCAATAACGAAGCTCTATTTCCATATGAAAGCAAAGACAAACAACAAAGCAGAAAAATTAAGTGTGAGGAAAATGGACAAGAGTTGAAAATAGAGTGACTGGGTAATAATGCAGAGTTGGATCAGGCAGCATCAACTATCAAGAGTATCACTTTTATATCTAAGAGTATGATTTGCTTAAGAGTAGGGGACAGCTCAGAGAAAAAAGAAAATATATGCTGTGTCCTTCCCATGAGCCAGGCCTGACCTGGCCAGTGTATACACATTCCTTTATTTAATTTATCTTTTTAAAGTTTTAATTTAAATTCCAATTAGTTAAAATACAGTGTAATATTAGTTTCAAGTGTGCAGTACAGTGATTCAGCGCTCCCATGCTCCTGGTGCTCATCACAGCAAGTGCACGCCTTAATTCCCATCACCTACATAACAGCCCCCCCACCTCCCCTTTGGTAACCATCAGTTTGTTCTCTACAGTTAAGAGTCTTTTTCTTGGTTTGTCTCTGTTTCCTTTTCCCCCTTTGCTCATTTGTTTTGTTTCTTTAATTCCATGTATGAGTGAAATCATATAGTGTTTGTCTTTCTCTGACTTCGCTTAGCATAATACTCTCTAGCTCCCTTCACATTGTTGTAAATGATAAGACTTCATTCTTTTTTATATGGCTGAGTGATATTCCATTGTAGATAGACCACAACTTCTGTATCCATTCATCAGTTGATGCACATCTGGGCCTTTTCCATAATTTGGCTGTTGTAAATAAAGCTACTATAAACATTGGGGTGCATGTACCTTTTCTAATTAGTACTTTTGTATCCTTGAGATAAATACGTAGTAGTGCAATTGCTACCAGGGTAGTTCTATTTTTTCTATTTTTGACTTTTTGATGAACCTCCGTATTGTTCTCCAGAAGGCTGCACCAGTTTGCATTCCCACCAATACTGTAAAAGGGTTCCCCTTTCTTCACATCCTTGTCAACACCTGTTGTTTCTTGTGTTGTTGAGTTTAGCCATCCTAAAAGCATGAGGTGATATCTCATTGTGTTTTTGATTCACATATTCCTTTATTTGATGGCTCAAGTTTATCCAACTAATAGGTGGAAGAACAGGAACTTGAACCCAGGGCCTGACATCAAACCTCTTCACTCTGTACCCCTATAAGAGCACTATGTCCTCAGCTGTGAGTGAGCTGTAAGAGAAACCCAGAGGAGTTTTAAAAATTTGTTTTGTTTTTTTCTTCTCTAATTTAGTGCTTATCGAGTGCCTCTGAAGAAGAGTGAGGGTTTCATTCAAAAATAATAATACCATCAACTCTATGCCAGACACTTGTCCAGATAAGGACATAGGGGAATAAGACACAGCCCTTTTCATCAAGGAGGGGGAGGCAGACAAGTACAATTCTAAATGTAAGAATGGTGACCAACTTTCCAGATTCCAGAAGGTCTAAAACATGGTCTTGAAGAGTAATGAATGATAAGGCCTGTGATAGAGGTATAAGATGAGCATTAAGAAGAGAACTAGTATTTGTAGTGTGCATGTACACAGCCACATTACAGATGAAGAAAATAAGGCTCCATAATGTTTCATGACTGCCTACGATCACACAAGTTATAGTGGCAAAGCTGGGATTCTTTCTCAATTTATTTGATTCCAAAGTTCATAGTCGGGGATCCCTGGGTGGTGCAGCGGTTTGGCGCCTGCCTTTGGCCCAGGGCGCGATCCTGGAGACCCGGGATCGAGTCCCACGTCGGGCTCCCGGTGCATGGAGCCTGCTTCTCCCTCTGCCTGTGTCTCTGCCTCTCTCTCTCTCTCTCTCTCTGTGTGTGTGACTATCATAAAAAAAAAAAAAAAGCCCATAGTCTTTCCATATTACAAAGAGATGGGAGCAACCAGAAAACCTAGGGAAAGCTTCATAGAGAAGCTCTCATTCCCAGGCAACACTAGATGAGACTTATCTTTTGGGAAGTTCCTTTCTGGAACCAGCTAAGATCTATAACAGGTTTGTTGGTGAGCTACTTTGATCTTTCTTGGAAAGAAGTGGCATAAATAAGTTCAATCATTAATTAAAAGGCAATAAAGAACTCTTCCTGCTAGCTGAGTTTGGATTCATGGAAAAGTTCTTTTAGGAATAATCCATTCTAATCCCAACACTACCTCGAGGAAGTTTTCTTGGGAAATCTGACTGAATTTTAAAAGATTAAATTGTGTGTGTAAAGTGGATTTTTAAGAATGATTTTTCCCAAGGAGTGGCTCCTTCCACAGGTGGGACTGGTTTAATTAACTATAATGAGTGTGAATCACCCTGAGAACTAATCTATTTTTCAGAAGTATTCTCCTAATGTGAGCGCACTGAGGGCTCACTGCTTGCTTCCAAAGGGTGGAAAGCAGGTAAGGGGCCTGCAACAGCTTGTTGAAAGATTTATTGGGATTCTAAAGTAGATCTCTGGTCTTAAGTAATATTAACAATGATCCTCTACCAGGTTCCCAATTCTGAGAGTTCTAGCTGAACTTGGAAGGAAGGGTCAAATAGCCACTTGGGCATAGCAGGGATGACTAAATAGCTACTACAATGTTTGTAAGACCAAGAACTAATACCTAAAGATATATAATAGCCAACAAGAGCTAATGATATATTTGATACAAAAATTGAAAGGCAGAATCTTAAGAAAAAATACATGAGACATATCTTTTAATCTTTTCATTGCTGTGTGTGTGTGTGTGTGTGTTTTGTATTTCAACCTTATTGTAAGCTCCCTGAAGTCGAAGCCAAATCTGTCAAACTGTTCTTCTGTTCCCCCCAATAATGCCCCAGGATATATGGTAGTAAAGATGACCTTGCAAATAGCCATGTAGTATTTCCCTTTCTAATTTAAAACTGCAGCTATAGATGCTATTTCCTGATTGATTAGTTTATGTGATTTGAAGTTATTTTTTTTATCAGGTGCATACCTATTAAGATTTTTACATCTTATTAATTGACCCTTTTCTCATTATGAAATGTCCCTCTTGATCTCTAGTAATGTTCCTTGTCCTGAAGTATTTTTCTGATGTTAATATAGTCATTTTCCTCATTACTTTTGTTTTCTTTTAAATTCTTGAGTTTATTTAGAATAATTGATCTTATAGTCCTTGTCTGCTAATTCTATAATCTGAACCTATTATTTCTGGGTCTATACATATTGACTCATTTTTCTTCTCTTTGTGGGTCACATTTTCCTGTTTTGTAATGTCTAGTTATTTTTATTGAATGCTGGACATTGCGTGTGTTACATTGTTGAATGCTGGGTTTTCTTTCCCTTCAAAAAGTATTGAATTGATTTGACAGGCAGTTAAGTTGTTTGATTATTAGCTTGATCTTCCTGAAGCTTATTTTAAGCTCTGTTCTAGTGGATCTAGTTTGGCCCTTAAGACAGTATTACATTTCTAAAGTCTTCATTGAATCTTCCAGTTATTTAACAAGCTAGCTTCACTTTGGCAGGCCAGAATCTGTCTCCCTAGTCTATATGAGGCCTAGGAATTGTTCAGATTAGGACTTCTATTTCCTGACCATATAAAGCTTTGCTCTATGCATTTGCATCTTCATTTTCAGCCAAAGACTCAAAGGAACCTCTATTACATCCTGGAGTTCTCTATAGCTCCCTTTTCTCTTGTATCTTATCCTACTCTCTCTGATTGTGTCAGTCTTCCCAAACTCTAGTCTCTGTGTTTTCAACTCAGTGAGACCTCCATGCCCTGCTTGGGTTTTCCCTGGGTACAGCCCAAAAACTGCCTCCAGATAAAAAGCTGAAACAATTGTAGGATTTACTTCATTTCCCCTCCTAAAATCAGGGATTGCAGTCCTTTGCTGCCTATTTTCAATAACTAAAAGCTTTTGCTTCACATATTTCATACATACTTTTTAGTTATTTACAGTAGGAGGTCTAGTCCAATATCATTTATTCTGTTATGACTATGGACAGAAACCCTGCTTAATGATCTGTGTCAACCTTGACCCCAATTTCCCTTTATTCTGGGGATATAGAGAAATAACAATATTTTTCTCCCATTAATCTTTAATTGATCCTTGCTATATGGAGATGTGCACTTGCTGCCAGGATTCTGCAAGTAACTGGATCTGAAGTCTCCTAACCAGGCCATGAAAATGACAGGTAAACATGGCTATCATCATGTATGGAGCAGACTGAGTACCATTAAGAAACAAAAATGAAAAAAAAAAAAAAAAAAAAGAAACAAAAATGAAAAGTAAGAGAGTAGAGCAGCCCGAGTGGCCCAGCGGTTTAATGCCACCTTCAATCCAAGGCCTGATCCTGGAGACCTGGGATCGAGTCCCACCTCAGGCTCCCTGCATGGAACCTGCTTCTCCCTCTGCCTGTGTCTCTGCCTCTCTCTCTCTCATTCTCTCTCTCTCTGTGTCTCTCATGAATAGATAAATAAAATCTTTAAAAAACAAAGTAAGAGAGTGGAAGAGGAGGATAAGCAAAGGAAGGAAGGAGAGAGAGCATCACTAAAAGAAGAACGGATAAGGAAAAGAACAAGAATTTTAAATTTCCACACATTAAGTTTTTCAGAAGAAAACACTTCTGCCTAAAGCCAGGGGTGCTGTGAACGTGGAGGCACAGTTTAGAAAAATTGGTCAAAATATTTGTTTTTATTCATTGCATTTTCTTCCTTTTGCAAGGAAGGAAATATTTAAGATAAATCCTTATAATAAGACAATGAAAAGTGATAATGATAGCAGAATATTTTAACTTAAGAATACTTTTAAAAGTTATTCAATGAAGACAATAGATTTTGGCAATGAAGTAAAGGTGGGTATTGAGTGCTGGAGATGTCAATGAATAAATATTCTAGCTGTGCCAGATAACACAGCTAACATGCTCCTTTCAGCTTCCACAGCAAAATGGCTTGCTATGTGTAGTCTATGGCATCAGTAAATAATCCATTCTAAAAGGCAACAGGTGTTGAGTTCTTACTTCTTACTTGTATTTTTAATTTATTACTTGTATTGCAGGCTTAGCTCTTTAGAAACAAAGCCCATACTGTTGCCATAGTTGCCAGAGTTATTAAAGCTAAAGGTATTTTTTTCTGACAAAAGACAAATGGCTGGAAATTAAATGTGCTTTTGTTGTTGATGTTGTTGTTTTGTTTTTTGGCTCAGTGGGAAAAAATTTTCCTATTTAACAAAAATCCTCAGCAATGGACTGAATGGGCTGGGAATTGCAGGGGATTTCCTAGGAGTATTTCTATCATTTTTCAAGGACAACCACAATGTAAAACTAGCTGTTTCCTCTTACTCCCTCTTTTTTGTTACATTGGAACACCAAGAAGACCAGACACTGAAGATGTGAAAAGATGTCTCAAAGTACAGCTGTATTAAAATGGCTACTAGGAGCAATTTAAGTGCCCAAGGAGAGTATGTGCATGAGTTTCTGGCATTAGCTATGTGGATGCTTCCTCTACTTGTTGCTGAAAGGAGAAAAACCTTCCCCTCAAGGATGATTTCAAGCAAGAATTTTTTTGACCATTCACATGATAGTTTGCTGTTTTCCTGCTTGGTCCACCACTCTACTATAAGTGAGGATAGCTCAGAAGGAGGTGACATTCATTGATTCTAAACTAAAGAAGGGACTATTAGCAGACGTGGGGTTGGAGCACATTTCCCAATTCACATTCTCACAACAAGGATTTAAAGAGAGCAGAGGTATGCCTGTCTCTCCCTTCAATGATGCTCTTAAGGTGTCTGCAATATGTAGAGCCCTAATTAAAAATGGTATTTGTGCTGTTGAGGGGCCAGAGTACACAGAGGCAGCAGTGTGGCTGGGCTCAGTCCTCTTATGAGTGCTCTCTATTTGTTGACTGCCATTCTAAAGTCCAAGTTCCACAGGGGGCCAGTTCAGATGACTTTGGCAATGACAGCACCAGCAACTGACAGTAGATGGAAGGGGACGGGTGTTATCCTCAGATGGGGAAGACAACATGACTCGTGCCATCTGAGTATTTACAGTCTCATGAGAGAGAGAAGCACACACTCCCAGGCAGCACTGGTAGAGCGAGAAAAGGCTTCAGATGTCATTGGCTCGTCCGAAGGAGTTCTTCAGATATCAAAGAGTAAAAGTAAAGTTATAAAATTGTTATGCATCGAATTGTGTTTCCCCAAAGTTCATATGTTGAAGTCCTAATCCCCAATACCTCAGATTGTGACTGAATTTGGAGGCAGAACCTTTAAAGAGGAGTTATGTTAGTGAGGCCATTGGGATAGGCCTTACTCCATCCACCCAGTGTCCTTAAGAGGAGGTTAGGATATAGACCTGGAATGCAGGAACACAGAGAAAGACCAGAGGACAATAGAGAGAAGGCGGCCATCCACAGGCCAAGGAGCTAGGCCTTAGAAGAAATCAACTCTACCTATACTTTAACCTGGTTTTTCTAGCCTCCAACACTGTGACAAAATTGATTTCTGTTGTGTTAGCCACCCAGCCCGTGGTACTTCACGCTGGTAGCTCTTGCAAACTGGTACAAAAGGTAAAGGAATTTGTCCAAGTTTCCATAAGAATTTAGGGTCAGAGTTCTGAATCTTCCAGAACTGCAGTCTTCCCATTTAACCACAGAGCACACACACGTACCTAATAGAGGAGTCACTCAAACTCTAAGTGGGTTTTTTCCCTACTATCCAGTGAAACCATAGAGGCCTATAATGGGAAAATGTGTGCAACTCAAACACTACTGCAGGGGACCCCAGAAGCCTAACTCTGGAGACTCACATCTGATGTCCTGGGGGCACAGGCCAGAAAGAGCGCAGCGAAGGGGCCTGTGGCAATGTGCTGAGGGAAGCTACAGGACCTCTGTCCTCTCCCCAGCTGGTTTCAGCCTGTTCCGGGTGCTGGGTGACTTTGCTGCCACCACCAAACACACACCCAGCTTAAGGGTAAATGCCTCCTCTGTTCCTGTGGTGCCTAAGAGCTTATGTAGGGGCTATTTTTGAATGACTGTGCACAAAGAACAAATAAATAACTCCTGCTTAACTGCAAGCTGCTTCAAAGCCAAGTCTCTAAATCTTCGGATGCTCTTCTAATATAGAATGTCCACGGAGCACCCTCTCTCTCCCTGTACATTTGGTCAGAGCTCTCCACACCTCACCTTTTCTTCTGGCCTC
This sequence comes from Canis aureus, assembly GCF_053574225.1. Taxonomy (NCBI): domain Eukaryota; kingdom Metazoa; phylum Chordata; class Mammalia; order Carnivora; family Canidae; genus Canis; species Canis aureus. Next base: position 3,678,498 of record NC_135615.1, on the reverse strand, counting down.
CACTCCCAGATGACATATGGGCTGGGCTGGGGGGGTCTCTGAGGGAAAGAGTCTCCAGCCTGGGCAACTGGACAGATGGGGCTGCCATTCACCGAGATGGGCACCATCTGGGAAGGACCACGGGTCAGGAGAGAGACAAAGAGTCTCAGTCATGCAGGAAGACCTGTGAAGTTGAATGTGAGCCTGTCCTGGGCTGGAGGCAAGCCTCAGAAAGTCTCAAGCAGAAGGCTGACTGGTGAATGGCCTGCTCATTGGAAGCATTTCCTTCATTTCTCAACATGGATCCATCTTTATCAGCCATATCACACGTTCCACCAAAGCAACTTCCCTTTTTGCAGATGCACAGTGAGACTTCTCTTTTGATATATTAAGGTTGGGCTCTCTGCAGAGACAGGAGTAGGAAGCATCCCCCCTACCTCCCCCACAATGTCCTTCCCCTAACTTTGACTCCTGCTGCCACCTGCTCCTAAAATCCTCCCTTCATCCTCCTCCATCCTCCCTCTCCACATGCAGCTACCCATTTGCACCCATGCTACCTGTTCAAGCTTCCTTTGCCAAAGGGAATGAGGTTGTTTGCCTCTCATCAGCCCTTTTGCAAACACTTTTTCTGCTACAACCATCAGTGGGAAGCTGGGGCTATCTAGTCTTCAGATGCCAGCCAGGCCTTCTGGGGCTTGCTGAGGAATAATGCTCAGTGGGTGGCAGTAAGTGTGGCATGCATGACTTCCTTCAAGCAAAACCAGAGGGATGTGAGCATTAAGACCTCTTGAATCAACAGGGAGTCAATGTTTGTCAATGAGGCAGCTCTCATAAAGCTGGCACCTCTGCATCTAGCCCTTATCTGTGCCTTTCCAGAAACTCTCACTGCCCTCAAGACCAGAGCAGCCAGCCCTGGGCTTGGGCTGGGACTCCAAATAAATGAGCTGCAATGCTGAAAAACCGTGTTATGCCCAGTTGTTCCAGTTATTTCAGGATACTTTTCTGCGAACAGGTTGTCCCTGATTGCCACACATTTCCACAGGAGCATCAAGCTGTCAACCCAATTCATCCAAAGCTGACAACTCTTTGATCTGAGGCCTTCAGAGTAGAACGTGTTTATTCTAACAAGTGTCCTATGAACACCAAACGTGTTTATTCTAACAAGTGTCCTATGAACACCAAACGTGTTTATTCTAACAAGTGTCCTATGAACACCAAGATTCTTTCTTATAGTAGGTTAACAGACACAACAAGATTACACAAGTATCTGAAATATCTAGTCACAAAATCAGATATTTCAATAGCAAGGGACATTCAGATTTCTCCAGTATTTGGCTCCAAGAGATCTGATCAGTGAGATTCAGGGGAAGTGGCAAAAAAGCCATAGACCCTGATGAGGGAAAGCAGCCGATGAGTCTGACGCTGCTCCCAGTTAGGCTAATTGTGTTCCATGAACATACATTGGCTGCAGGGCAAATCTGCATTCTCTGTAAACAGAGAACAGGCCTAGGGAGATGAAAATAGTCATGGGGAGGATTTAGAGACTGTCTTGCCTTGTTAGTATTAAAGTTTTCCATTGTAGCAGTGTCCTTAGAGCTTATTTTGAAAAGCAGTAAGTCAAGCAATTTGCAAAAGCAAAGGTCTTCTTGTGGAAACAACAAAGTGTAGGATTTGAGTCTGCTTTGCTGAGCATTTCTGCTACTGACCAATGAGTGAAAAGATAAAATATGTAATTGGAGCTAAAAAACCTCAAGCACCCACAAGTGTCCAATTTCACGCTCAGAATGCTGGGTCTACAATGTCCACAATAGCTAAACTGTGGAAGGAGCCTCGGTGTCCATCGAAAGATGAATGGATAAAGAAGATGTGGTTTATGTATCCAATGGAATATTCCTCAGCTATTAGAAACGACAAATACCCACCATTTGCTTCGACGTGGATGGAACTGGAGGGTATCATGCTGAGTGAAGTAAGTCAATCGGAGAAGGACAAACATTATATGTTCTCATTCATTTGGGGAATATAAATAATAGTGAAAGGGAATAGAAGGGAAGAGAGAAGAAATGTGTGGGAAATATCAGAAAGGGAGACAGAACATAAAGACTCCTGACTCTGGGAAACGAACTAGGGGTGGTGGAAGGGGAGGAGGGCGGGGGGTGGGGGTGACTGGTGACGGGCACTGAGGGGGGCACTCGACGGGATGAGCACTGGGTGTTATTCTGTATGTTGGCAAATTGAACACCAATAAAAAATAAATTTATTATTAAATAAAAAACAACAAAATTCTGGGTCTAGTACTACCAGTGGGCTTTTCAAAGCCCCATTTGTTAGAGCATGAAGGTAGTGAGGGAAGGCCACGCTGTGGATTAATAAGCTGAACACCTAAGGGGGTGACGGGTGGGAGGGTGTTTTCATTGGTATTCAGTAGGAGGCTCTTTAACAAATAGACCATTTACTACTGGGAGAACTCTTTTCTATTTGCTCGATTCTTTTCAAGCAGTGGATTTCTTCTTACAAGACTTTTCAAAGCTGTATTTCCTTGATGCATCTCTGTTGTTAATGTCACCAGGATTTCTAGGGAAGCAAAATGAACAGAATCTGAAAGTCCAAGAAATCACATGAAGCTTGTTCTTCTTCCTGGCTAACTTTTTAACAATGGACTGGTGAAGAGTCAGGTTGGCGAGAGTTCAAATCCTTGCTCAGCCATCCTCAAGTTAATTGTCTTCACTTAAACTTTCTCAGCTGGAAAGTCGGGGGAATGATACCACTTCATAGGGTAATCAGGGAATCCACAAACCAATGTGAAAAGTGATTCTTACCCTTGTTCCTCAGACCCTTGGGTTTCCCTCGTGGTGTTGCAGGAATTGCTAAGAGGGGGAAAGGTGGGCCTGCGTGATTTCTCCCGCTTGAGCAGGTCCGGGGCCTGCGGCCTCATGCCCCCGGGTTCCCGGGCGGGGCTGGCCTTGCGGGCGGCTGGGGGCTCCCCGCGAGAGGGCAGCTCTGGCATCCGGACGTGCGCGGTGCTGGTGCCCCTCATCCTCCTCTCGGCCAAGTGTGCGCAGTGAAGATGGTGCCGGGGGGGGGGGCGGGGGGGGCGTTGCGCGGGGCCAAAGCAGCGTCGGGAACCTTCCCGGCTCCCGCGTTCTTCCGCAGGGCCTCGGGCCACGGTGCAGAGGCCCGTCGGTGAGGAGGTGGGCGCAGGTGACCTCCGGGGACCGCGGCCTGTGAGGGAAGCCGGTCTCGCCCTCGGCCGGTGCCGCAGCCCCTGTGCCCTGGAGTGGCCGGTGCGCGCCTCCCCGCCGCGGGGCGGGACACCTTTGCCGGAAAGACCGGAGGAGCCGCGGCGGAGCCGGTGGCTCTTTCAAGGCGGGTGCGCCGTCGTGGGTGACGCTGGCAGGGGCCGTGGCTCGGGATGGCCGCAGCTCGAGTAGGGCCGCCCGGCTAGGGGTCCCCGCGCACCCGGCAGCCCCGGTCGTCCAGATCAGACTCCGCGCACTGACCTTCCCTCCCCCGCTGGGTCCGGCGAGGTGGGAGGTGGGAGGTGGGAGGTGGGAGGTGGGCACCGAGGCTGTGAGCGCGGCCCGGGCCCCGAAGGGCACGCGTGGGCACACACTCCGCAGGGCGTCCGGGCCGGGCGTCGTCCGAATCCGGGGAGACCCACGGAGCAGCCGGAGCAGGTGGGTCAGGGGCGGACCGCGGGGCCCTGCTTGGCCGCGCCGTCCGAGTCCCGTCCCTTCCCGATGGCTCCGTGTGCGCCTGCGGCCGCTGGACGCCAGGGCCCTTGGGGCTGGAAGCAGGCTTTCCGCAAGGCCGGGAGAAGCGCCCTGGTCCTCGTCTCTGCGGACGGCGGCCGCGCGCTGGCGCCCAGGGTCCGGGTCCCGCCGCCGGGGTAGCTGCGGCCGCGGGGCACCGGCGTGTGGGCAGGCGCTCCCCGCCCCCGCGGGCCTCCCGGGCCGCCCGGCACACCCCGCCGCGCCCCCCGCTGCCCGGCAAGGCGGCGCCGTGGCCCCCGCCCGCGCCCCCGGGAAGCGCCGCCGGTCGCGCGGCCACTGCCCCGGGGCTGAGAGCCCTTCGCGCCGGCGCTTCGCGGGGGGGTCGGGCCGGCGGGCGGCCGCCCTCCAGGGGAGGCCCGGAGAGCCGAGTCCCCGCGCCCGCGCCCTCGGGCGCCCTCTGCCGGCGGCCGCCCCCGCAGCCCACGCGGCCGCAGCCGTCGGCCCCTCGGGCGGGACGCTCCGCTCGCGGGAAGGAAGCCCGCAGCCGCCCTCGGCCCCCGACGCGCCGCCACAGCAGCCAAGTGGGGAGGCCGAGGTGAGGGGGGCGGGGGCGGGGGCGGGGGCGGCCTGGGAGCCGGGATGCGGATGCCGGGCGGGAAGGTCCTCGCCCCAGGCCCGCGGGACGGGAGCTGGCGTGTTCCTGAGCTAAGGAAGCGGCCCTCAGGCTGAGCAAGGAGGCATCACGAGCTCAGGAGAACCAAAGCAGAGCAGCGGGGGCGCCGGGCGGGGACACGGCGGCCGCTCCGCAGCCAGACCCGAGACCCCGAGACCCCGAGACCCCGAGACCGCGCGAGCGCCTCAGGCGCCGGAGCTGAGAGGCGCGGGGCCGGCGCGGGGCCGGCGCGGGGCGGGGCGGACGCTGCGGGAGGAGCCTGGCGGCCGGCGGGCCGCACCCCCTGCGCTGGCCCCGGCGGCCCCGAGGCGGCTGCGGCGGAGCGGCCCGGGACCCGAGGCCCCCGGCGCCCACGGGGCCTCCCAGGGGGCCCGCCCCGCTCCCGCCGACGGACACGGGGCTGGGGGGGCAGTGAGCACGCGCTCCCGAGTCGCCCCGCACGCGAGCTCGGCCCCGCCGCCCTCCTGCCTCCTCCAGGGGCGAGGCCCGGGCCAGCGCGGGCACCCACAGGCCGCCGGAGCCCCGCAGAGAAGCCAACGGAGAGGGGCGCGGGCCAGAGGCGGGGTCACGGCAGGCCTCTTGGCAGGTGGCCTTGGGCACGGGTCCTCAGCGAGCGGCGCCAGTTCCTGGGGCACATGGGGAAGGGGGTCCGAGTCAGCCAAGGGGCCTGCAGTGGGTCAGCCCCGTGTGCCCGGCGCACCCGCCCAAGGGGGGCAGGAGGCAACCACGGGGGAGACGAGACCTGGTCTGGACCCGGCCTGCGCGTGCGACAGCACCGAGGCTGCACGGCCTTTTTGTCGCCTGCCTGTGAAGCTCGGCGTTTTCTTTTTAAAGAAGATGTTCATGTAGTCATTTTACAGAGAAAGAGCACACGCAGGGGCGGGGCGGAGGAGAGGGAGAGGCAGGCCGCCCTGAGCGGGGAGCCCGAGCGGGCCCATCCCAAGACCCCGGGGTCATGGCCCCCGCCCAAGGCCAACACTCAGGGACCGAGCCGCCCGGCGCCCCCAGTGCTCTGTTTGGGAACCGCACACGCTCGTCTCCTAGAGAGGCCGCCACATTGCCACCTGCTGGCTGGACCGCAGCACCAACAGCTTGGTCCCCTCCGTCCCGGAGGGCAGGAGTCTCAGGGAGGCAGCAGGGCCGTGTTCTCTCTGCGGACCCCTTCCCCGCCCCTTCCAGCCTGCTGGCAAACCCGGTCATTCCTTGCTTACAGCTGTTTGCTCCGTCCTCTGCCTCCGTGATCACAGGATATTGTTCCTGCGTCTCCCTAGGTCGTTCTCCAAATCTCCCTCTTTAGAAGGTCACCAGTCATTGGATTGATGACCCATCCTAATCCAGCATGACTTCATCTTAATTGATTACATCTGCAATGACCCCATTTCCCAATAAGGTCACATTTGCAGGTTTTGGACTGGCATGAACCTGGGGGAGGTAACCATAGCATGTTTCTTGACAGGTTTTCTTCCCTAATGAGGACAGTGAAAAGCCATAGAACAGGCTAGTTAAAAATGAGCTCTGGAGTCAGGCTTTCTGGCTCTACAAGTCTGACCGTGTGCCCAGAGCAAGGTTTCCTCTTCTGTAAGCCTAAGCATCTGCATCTGGGAACAACAGCAGTTGCCCTGAAACTGTGATGAGGATTTGATGAATTAAACTATGCTAGATGCTGAAGCTACTGGGCATCCTATTTTTGTTCTTGGATAGGTTGTAATTTGATAGTTTTGGAGGGGCACCTCTTTTCCACCATATTCTCTAACTGGTTACTGCCGGTGATTTGGTAAACTATCACATACCTTTTTGGACCTTCTAACCACCTTCTTAAGCTTCTGATCTTCTAACCACCATCCTACTAAATTCTCATTGTTTTCCAGTGGTTTCTCTCCATTTTCTTGGTAGCCATCACACTAGCTTTAAGGTCCTCAAAAAACATTAACATGTGACATTAAATGATTGTGGAACTCCATGAATGTCTGCAGGAAGAAATGACATTCCAGAAAGCACGTCTGTTACCGGAGACCGGTTTAGATATTCTGCTTCATGCTCATAACAGGATGAATGTGTGTCTATTTTATTGTCATATCATTTGATCCAGACCAAATCAATTCAGCTTCATGTGGGCAGGGACCTGTTTCTGTCATCCTGGTGGATTCCCACCGTGTACAATACCTGTAGACAGGTGCTTGGTACTTCTGACTCAACTTCTGAGCAGATCGTCTGCAGTCAAAATGACTGACCCAGGAAGGGATGATTCGTCCTAGTCATCGTATACTGAGAACCCTATCTCACGAATGTGCTACTTGTTTTTTTTTTTCCAGGTCTAATCAATGAAGGGCACAGGATTAGTCTTGAATGCCACTCTTTAACCCTGCATTTGAAGTGATTTATTTATATAAGCAAAGTTCTTAAAGACCTCAACCTAAATCATCCACTAAAAGACACAGGAAAGCTTATAGAGATCTGTAAAATCTAAACACCATTCAGATACCTCTGAACTAATTTCTTATGGTCACAGGTTCTTCCAGAAGGCCTTCTACGATTACAACGGACAGCACAGGAGCCAGAATAAATCTTCACCTGAGTGCGTGTGGCAACGTAGACACACAGCACCCTCTAAACATGTTCAATTGAGAGATGAATAAAAGCAGACCATGTCAATGCTGACCACTGAACTCTTGAAGCTTCTAACGGAAAGTGGCTCAGTATTCCTTTAGCAGCTTCACACATACAAACGTAAGAAAATCAAACAGGAAAACTGGAAAGGAAGTCAGCTGAACTGGTCAGGTCCACAATCCATCACCCGTTTTGTGACTACAAAGCACACTTCTACAATTCCCTCACTGTCCTGAGGCTGGGGGTGGGGGTGGGGTGGGGGAGTAATTTGTTTTTAGATATAGTAAAGACTCTGCATTCAGTAACAGCAAATCATGATCTTAATGAAGTTCTATATAGCATTTTCCTCACAATCTATATAGTTTAAAAAATAAATCTCAAATATCCTTTTCCAGTTTCAGCCTGAGGGCATGTCTCCTATTTCTCATCTTTTTCAACAAGGATATGGGCTTTCTCTGGTTGGCCTTTCCAAAGATGGTCCATGTTTCTAAGATCCACCCAACACAGTCTTGAGATGTTGACTCCAATGAAGCCAAAGGGGATAAAGTCATTAAAATAATATAGGGCATCAATATAAAGATGACAAGCTCTGATAGGTCTCTGTCTTGTAACATCTCAATAAGAGGTTTCTAAGAAGTGTTCAATGCTTTTTTGAACTGCTCAAGACTCCCAAGAATAATAATACGTTCACACACAACATCCATAAAACCTATTGAATTTTATCTCAATATAATATTCAAAAAAATGCAGCAGGAAGGCACTATTTGTTCTATGTATTTATTTATTTATTTAACACTTATTAAGTACCTACAATGAACCAGGAATTATATTTTATTGTTTAAAAAATTCAAAGCTGTAAAATATGGCCCCAGGTGAGAGGTTACCAAAAGCAGCCGGAAAGGATCAAAATCACTCACTCCCAAAATTCTGCTTTGCAGCTTGGCTAAGGATCAACCTCAAGATGGAGATGCCCCCGCCAAAGACCGAGAAGGAGCTCGGGAGAGCCAGCCCAGGAGAGGAGCCAGATGATGGGTAGGAGGCTCTGACACCAGCCTCACCTAGTGCATTAAGGCATAGGCGCACATCTCGGATCTTGGTAGGATCTCCCACCTTGCCCTCTAATTTGGTTTTAAATCCCTGACTTCTTTCCCTTTTCCCAGTTTAAAAAAAAAAAAAGGTAAAACAAATAAAAAACATTTATTGGGATATATACTTATTCTCCCAATGATTTAATTGTTGTTTAAGTCAAATCTAAAATTAGAGTCAACAAAATGTGTGGTTTTCTTCATCCTCCATTAATGATGAGAACCGTCCTTTCAAAAACTACACTAAGACGATGTCATCCTAAATAGCAATCCGGCTTTAACTGTAGGGCATTGAATCACCTTGAAACAAATTACAGTCACTGTGATTAACCAATAGGTACTGTACTGGGTATTGTTGGGGTTTCTTTTTGGCAAACTTAGAACAAACCAGAGAACAAAATTTAAGTCTTCATCATCATGTAGAAAAATAAAGTAAACCTAAAGTATATACCTATGTGTCAAGTGATTCATACTGCAAAAGTAAAACTAAAATCTACACTTACAGCAAAATTTTAAAAATCCTTAGTGCAAGAAACATAACCAATTAATACAGATCAATACTTATTAATGAGTATGGAAAATCTTCCTATACAGAGGTAGAGTCCAGTGCACAAGGTTAAAACAATATTCAATAGTCTAAACAAGACTGAGTCAAGGTTTTACGGAATCCACGTTAAGTTTTAAGTTATCAGACTGTATGTACATACATACAATAAATAGACTATACAATTTTTTAAAGTAGTTTAATAAACTCCACAAAATAATAGCAGATGCATTGAAGTATTTACATAATTCAATTTTCAAATCTCTCTCATTCAAATAAAAGGGATAAAAATAAGCTTTCTGCTTTAAAGGCAGCAGAACCTCTTTCCTGAAATGGATTGGTAAAATAAGATACTTTACATGAGAGGAACTAATTTATGCTTGAGAGGTATTCATATTCAGCTAAGAAAATATGTCCCTTTTTAAGCTATATAGATTAGGGAATATAAAATATTTTCTACATTTTTAGATCTCTATTTAAAGTTCTAAATCCAACTCTTACTTGAAGAGAGAAGCTCATTTTGGTACCCATACAGAGTATATCACACCATTATAATGGAAAGATAATTAACTTTTCAGATTCTGCGTGTTTGCTTTTGAAAGTTTAGGCCAGAAAGAACCTGACGATATTTCTGGTCCAAACAATTGTTTACACGATACAAATTTCATTGAAATCTAACTAGCATTGCACTTCTGGCCCAGGGATCTTGGGATTTAAACTTTTTGAGCCCCTTCTATCTCCGAAGTACGTTTCATCAGAAGCAGGCATGTGTGAGGCGTATGACTTTAGGGGACCCAAGACTAATAAGATTTCAAAGTTTTCCACATTCACATAGCAGGAAGATGAAACACAGAGTATCTGCTGCCATTTCCCTTGCAGAGGCTTGAAAAGGGAAAAAACTTAGAAGCCTGTCATTGTGACCCAAGAAAATATGCAAAAACCCAGAGCACTCTATGCTTCACTGATTCAGATTCTTAGACTTGATACCAAATTTACTCTGATATTCTATCATTAACCCTTTTATTTTACTTGATATAGAGGATTCTCATCTAGCCCATCAGGAAATTAGGAGAGTCAGAAAATGAAGAAGTACAGTTCTAATTAATGAGGCATAAACCTTCACAGTTTGAATTTTGTGTAATTTCTCTAAACACCCACAATGAAAACGCAAGTTGAGTTTTTTATTCAATCATCCTGTGAAAAATACCTCAGTCAATAGTAACATTTTGTCCTTCAATGATTTTCCACTGGAATAACCCACCCCCCTTGGTTTTTTTTTTTTTTAAATTTTAGATTTTTAAAAATTTTTATACAAATAGACTAACTTTGATTTAAAGTAAACATATAAAAGTTGAGAAGAATATTGCTTGCAACAATGGACACGGACATAGAGGAGTGAACTGGGCTGGGGATACAGAGAGAGGCGGCTCCTGCTCAGTAACCAAAGGCAAACACCTAGCACTGGAGGAAAACTTCTACCAGAGGACACGCTCCGTGGCATACTGTTCCTTCAGCCCATAGAATCTGATTGATTTATAACTACAATTTCAGGTCAGAAGAAAAAAAAAAAAAAAAAACCAACTGCGAGAAAATTGGAAGACACAAGCACCCATATGATCTAGAATTTTCTTGGGGTGAGGAATAAGGACAGAAAGGGATACTTTTGGTTCAGTACTACAGTCAAGTTAATTTTGCCACCGTTGAAGAAAAACTATATAAAATCAAGGTGTACAGAAATATAACAAGCGCATCCCACTTGTAAGGAAGAAAGCTCAGAAGACAGCTCGCAGGAATAGTGCACAGAGAAATGACCAGTACTATTTATTTGGATGTCTGTGCCATGGTGGGTACAAACTATATTCTCTGCTCTGTGGGACCAAAACCAAAACAATAAAAACAAACAAAATCCCCCAAATCCCAAAAAAGCAGCTAGAAGGAATGCAAGAAGTCTTACAGAACATACTGATCCAAACGGAGGTGGATAAACGCAGGACTCTTGTCTTTAATGCACATCCGACTTTGTTACCTATGGTTGTGTCTCTCCATCATACTCATCTATCGACCAGATGGGGACATAAGAAATGGCCAAGCCATTTCACCTTTTCCCTGCCTCTACACGACTTCCCTTTCCCTTTGTTTCCTTCTCCAGGATGAGAGTCTTTCCTCCACGAGGGAGTGCTGTTAATGATGATGGGGAAAGGCATGGAACGGGGTCTCCGGAACACTGATGTTGCTTCCCTCGAGGCCTAGTTGTGTGAGGGCCACACAGCGTGGAGACGGTCATCAAGGTAGCCTGACAAAGCTATCAATTTCAATTTAAAAAGAAAAGGAAAGGAAAACAAAACCAAAACCACCCCAAGTCTGTCTTCTCACACTAGAGGAGAAACTGAGGGATGGTGTGGCCTCCAGCAGGCCCCCCCTCCCCATGGTTAGGAGATGATGGCCGGGGACCACCTCGGCAGAGTCAGATTGTCAGCACTCGCTGACCGCTTCCTCATGGGTCTACGCAGGTCCTTGTACTTGTCCTCGCAGAGGCGAGAGATGGCCTAAGGGGCAGAAGAGAGACAGTTCAGGTCAGGACCATCCTGCAGGCACCCTCCCTCCCTCACTGCTGGGGACCCCACGGACAGCACTGCTCGGAGTTCACATGCGGCCCAGTCCTGTGCCCTCACAGGGGGGCTTACAGACACAGGCCCCATCTCCCTGTGCTGACTGAGAAAATCACCTCAAAATGGGAGACGACTATAGAGTGTTGCCTGGGCTCAGCCAGACCCAGGTTCAAGGCTGGTGAGCCGCTCAGGGCCACAAGCCGGGCCTATGTCTCCATCGAGTCCCGCACCCTTGTCTGCACACGGGGTGAAGAGCACCCACCCGGCATGGCTATCGTCATGCCCCAGGGCTCTGTGCTGTAGAGAGTGCTCAGAACATCACTTGGCAGCAATTATGTGAGACCAAGTCACAGCAGGTAGAAGTCTAGTGAAGAACGAAACTGGGCAGGAAATGTAGCACAGGGAACATGGGGACCATCCACATGTCCTCACAGTCTCGACTAAAGACAGAGAGACTCTGGTGGGAGTGCCTCAGCCAGGAGCAAGGCTCGGCCTTCCTCGGGGCTCAGAGCCCAGCCATGGCTCTTTCGGGGCTGCTGCTGGGTGCAGGTTGGGAGCACGTGATGACAGATGCTGAGCCAGCTCACTCACTCCAAATGCCCTAGCCTTCTGTCAAAATGACCCAGGGGTGCGGCTGACTTTACTCATGATGATACAAAAAGGAAGTCTTCTAACTTGTACACAATTCAAGCAATAGGCCAGGGGTGAGGCAGGGGCTAGGGAAACAGATACGGTACCCACCTGCCATGAAGTCACCATCAGGGACAAAGATACAAAAGTGGCGGACCTGATGACATCACCATGGCTCTCATGGGGATGATGACAGTCATCCTTCCAGCTGCTCTCTCTGCTTCACCTTGAGCTCGCTCTGTGATCTCTCTCCCCATACTTTCCTCTCCCCTCACCCACTCTGCTCTGGGCCTCCCCTCCTCGGGCCCCTATCACCTGAGCTGGCTCCCACTGTGGGTTCTGAAGCAGCTCCTTCCCTCAGCCGGAAGTTTCTGCAAGAGTCCTCATGCCACCAAAGCCTACTCAGTGAGGCTCCTGATGACAGCAACCCCTACCCTATTGCTTCTTTTTTACTCACCTTCTAACATATGAGCCAGTTTATGTACCATGTTTACTCCAGAAGGGCAAAGTCTATCAATTTTGTTCATGATAGCGCCTGGTAACCAGGGCCTGGTATCAGAGGACACGGAGCAAATATGTGTAAGTATGTGTCGAATGGATGTGTAAGTACCAATTAAGATTGCACATAACAGAGGCACGCACATATCAGGGCAAGGCCAAAGTACTGGAAAAATAGGGCACTGGTACCGGTTCGCATTCATTTTCCAAAACCTACAACTGCACTTTACACAACAACTCCAGGGGCAGCAGGGAAGGGGCACTAGAGGAGAGATAGGAGCTCCAAAGGACAGGTGAATGAGGGCAGGAGACAGGCTACAGCACTGGGCATCCCTTGTGTGAAATACGTTTCATACACATGATCCAGGTGACATACTTAAAGAGAAAAATCACATTCCTTACAGACATTAGAGCAATGACTTTTTAAAGTAAGTTATTTTCATTTACTTAAACTTGTTGAGATAACTGTCGTTTCTCAGCTTATAAACAGTACACGGTCTGAGTGTAATATTACATTGAGTTAGTAATGCACTACCTTAGTAGGGATTTCATTATGCAAACTCTTAGCTTTAATCCCACCTTCGGCATGCATACAGAGATGTGACTTGATTTCAAGGAGAAATAACCAGGCTAATGAAAAGATACCGTGCACCTGCCTGGCTCCATACTCTACCCTGTGACCCACACACACCTACTTGGCCATCTGGTGGCATATCTGGGAACATACAGAACTTCAGGTAATAGCCACTTCTAATGTGTCTCACCCCTCCTTGCCTCCATGATGGGGTTCAAACTTGCTAACCAAATAGACTAATGGAGACGCTGGGGTCTGGAAAATAAGGAAATCCCATTTCTTAGAAATTACTTCAGAGAAGTGCGAGCTGCTCTTGCAGACAGTGCTTCTGTCTGGCCCTACAGAAGAAGGGTCTGCATCTCAGAAAGCTCCGACTCTCAGGGGAAGAGAGAATGGTTATGTCAGGACTACGGTCTCCTCTACCCAGCGAGCCTGTGGAGCCAACAAGCACTCCCTGGTCCCACTCGGGTAACCTGCCGGAGCTGACAGCAAACACCAATGATCCCCAGCTCAGCCAGCCTGTGTGCCCACAACTCGGCTGAGCTGTACCCCTAGACACCCTTCCTCAGAGAACCATAGACCTGCCTCCTTGCAGGTCTGCAGATGCTGCCAGGAGCTGCGCGCTCCTCAGCTTGGCACCAGAGGAACCACTGGGCACCAGGGCTACCAGAGCCTGCTGCTCAGGCTGAAACAGGGGGCCCAGCCACGGAGAAATCGAACACACAGTCAAATTTCATGTGTGTGCTCAAGAAAGTCTGACAACACCCGCCTAGGAGCACATCCTTCAGTGGAAGGGTTTTCCACTTCTTGCTCAAGAGAACTGGGAGACTTAAATGAGCAGCTGCTTCCTAATGGCCAGCACACAATTACAGCAGAGCGGCTGAGTTCTGAAAACCTCACGAGGTTATTTTAAACAGGGCTCAATAATCCAGTCTATTCCACAGTTTTACTAAATTTCTTCTTGGGATTAGCATGTTACTTATTTTTTACAATTTTATTTAAAATTTTGGCTTTCTTAAGCTTGCAATCCATAAAAATCTCTTTCCCTCTACCTCTAGACGTTGTTTGATTCATAGCTACTAACCCTATCAGACCACCACTCTAGCCATCTTGACCCTGTATTGAATAAGGGGATACCATGTCACTCAGATTGGACAATAAGACAGCACAGACCTCTTGGGTCGCACCAAGCTCGGGACATGACTGTACCATCTACTGCTTTGATCAAAGGGTCTATGGGATGAGACCACAACCGTGGTAATGGTAGAGGTACAAAGGGCCTTAGTACTCCTGCTCTGGAGGAAGGGGTTTCAGGAGTGATCCTCCTTGTCACCCCACTACTTTTTATCCAGTCAACAACAGTCAAACAGGAAGAGCTAGGTGCAGATATGACACTGAGCTATATATATGCAAGTCATAAACATGAAAGTTACACACCTTAACAGTGAAGGCCCTAAATCCAGACCAAAACCAGTGGGGCTGGCCCCAGCTCTAACTGGACTGTGGAGAAAAGATTTTGAAAAACATAAAAAAATAAAAAGCAGAATATAACCCTTTGGGATTTCCAGTCATTAGGCTCATCTGGTATCTTTTTTCCTTATAAAAGTGCATGTTGAGAAATACTATTTTGTATAAGCTTACTTTTTACAAAACAGGTCTCTTTTTTTAAGATTTTAATAGAATCGATGCACACTAAATAAAAACATATTAAGAAGGTTATTAAAATATGATTGTATGAATTATAAATCCACTAAATGAATCGACTAACTCTAAATCCAAGGCTGCCTGTCTTATTTTACAACAACATGCAGTGGGAGGAATTGGCATTGTGACCTCACACCTCCAGGACACGCACATGACGCTCCTGCAATAGCACATCACAAACTGGGATGTTAAAGCATCTTACCTCAAGCTTGTGAGCCCTCTCCCTGCTCAGGGGCTCCAAGGGAAAGCTCAGGTTGTTTGCTTCTGCCAGAGAACGAAGATCAAAATAATACTTGGCATAAACACTGGAAGGAACATTGATGTTGAACTGGAGCAGTTCCAGAAACTGCCGCTCTAGTTCATTCCTGCAAAGACAAAAATAGCACATGTTTAGCTGCGGTATCAGGCTCCGTGCCCTGCTAAGGCAAGCTGCTAGAGACCAGACTCCAGAAACTTGCAACCTCCAGGGAGGAAAGCTATCTAATTAATTGCCTGATTGGACCCCAGAGTTGCAGTTTAACCACCAAATTGGTGTTAAAAGCTGAATGATCAAGTGCCCAGAAGGATGAAGCCTGATTAATTGGGATGGTCACCTGGCAGTGCTTCGGGGTGAGACCCAACACACACAGCAGGCTCTGGCTACAAAGCTCAGCATGAACCATCAGACGTGAGACAGATGAAGCAGTCAACAACTGTCAAGTGGAGTCTGGTGAGAAGTCCACATAGGAACCCAGGGGAAAAGCCTCTGTTAGACGTAGAGGCCTGTCTTTTCCTCAAGAGCCCTTTGCTACCTCCTGGAAGAAGAGCAGAGGAACTGCTGTAGGGCCTTCCTTAGGCAAAGCAGGACAGAGAGAACGAATCGCAGCCCTGGACTCACAAAAAAGGGAACCTACCAACTCTGAAGAAGGACAGCAGGTGGATTTTCGAAGATGGCGGAGGAGTAGGGTCCTCAACTCATGGCCCCACCAACCTACCTAGGTAATTTTCAAATCATCTGGAACACTTACTAATTCGACCTGAGATTTAAAGGGAGAACAGCCGGAATGCTACAGAGAGAAGGGTTCTCGCTTCTAGCAAGGTAGGAAGGGGGGGTGCATGGGGGGGGCGAAAGCCTCGGGACAGGGCAGCCCAGGCCCGGAGAAGCGGGAACTTCACGCACCCGCTCGGCAGGGTCCCGGGCAGGGTCCCGGGAGGGGCAGCCGCGGAGCCTCCAGCCCGGCGAGAGCACCACGCGCCGCGGGCCGGTCTCGGGGAAGGGCGGGGGCGCGCCTGGCGGGGCCCGGGGAGCAGCTCGGCTCGGGCGGCGGCTCCGGACCCAGGGGGCTGCGCCCTGTGCCTTCGGGCGCCGCGGCCCGGGGAGCGATTCCCGCGGCGCGGGCCCCGGGTCCCGGGGCGCTGGGGGACAGAGCCAGCGATCCTGCGCGCCCCCTGGAACGGGAGGAGGTGGGGAGGGCACGGGACAGCGAGGACCAGGACGCTCCTGCTGCCCGGCGCCCCCAAGCTGTGCAGATTGGCGCCTCCACCCAGCGCCCTCCAGGAGCGTCTAGGCCAGGGGGGACCGGGAGCCGCGGGAGCCACTGCGGGAAGCTGACTCCAGGGCTGGAGAGCTGGCCGCCGCCAGGCTTGTTCCTCCTGTGCCACCTTGTGCCTGGGATGAAGTGGGGCCACAGGGAGCAGGGGCCTCACGGGATAAACAGCTCACACTGAGCCGTGCACCTGGCAGGGGGCGGGGCAGCCCCTCCACGTGCACACACCTGAGAATCCGCACAGCAGGCCCCTCCCCCAGGAGACCAGCTGGAAGGACAGGGGAAGAGCGAGTTCCTGACCGAGCAGCGCTGGAAAGCTCCAGGGGAAGCCGCGGGATCTACAGTATATCGAACCAGACTATACCCCTCCTTTGTTTTCTTTTCTTTTTCTTTTTCTTCTTCCTTTTTCCAGTATAACTCGTTTTTAGTCACTCTGCACTGAGCAAATTGACTAGAAAGAACTCACCACGAAAGAAACAATCAGAACCAGTACTCTCTGGCACAGAGTTACAGAATCTGGATTACAATTCCATGTCAGAAAGCCAATTCAGAAGTACAATTATGAAGCTACTGGTGGCTCTGGAAAAAAAGCATAAAGGATTCAAGAGACTCCATGACTGCAGAATTTAGATCTAATCAGGCCGAAATTAAAAATCAATTAAATGACATGCAATCCAAACTGGAGGTCCTAACGATGAGGGTTAATGAGGTAGAAGAACGAGTGAGTGACATAGAAGACAAGTTGATGGTAAAGAAGGAAGCTGAGGAAAAAAGAGAAAAACATTTAAAAGACCATGAGGAAAGGTTAAGGGAAATAAATGACAGCCTCAGAAGGAAAAATCTACGTTTAATTGGGGTTCCAGAGGGCGCCAAGAGGGACAGAGGGCCAGAAAGCATATTTGAACAAATCATAGCTGAGAACTTTTTGGGTAGGGAAATAGTCATTCTGATCCAGGAGATAGAGAGATCCCCCACTAAGTCAGTAAAAACATTTCAACACCCGACATTTAATAGTGAAACTTGCAAATTGCAAAGATAAAGAGAAAATCCTTAAAGCAGCAAGAGACAAGAGATCCCTAACTTATATGGGGAAAAGTATTAGATTAACAGCAGACCCCTCCACAGAGATCTGGCAGGCCAGAAAGGGCTGGCAGGATATATTCAGGGTCCTCAATGAGAAGAACATGCAGCCAAGAATACTTTATCCAGCAAGGCTCTCATTCAGAATAGGAGGAGAGATAAAGAGCTTCCAAGACAGGCAGTAACTGAAAGAATATGTGACCACCAAACCAGCTCTGCAAGAAATATTAAGGGGGACTCTGTAAAAGAAAGAGGAAGTCCAAGGAAATAATCCACAAAAACAGGGACTGAATAGGTATCATGATGACACTAAATTTATCTTTCCATAGTAACACTGAATGTGAATGGGCTAAATGACCCCATCAAAAGGTGCAGGGTTTCAGACTGGATAAAAAAGCAGGACCCATCTATTTGCTGTCTACAAGAGACTCATTTGAGACCTAAGGACACCTACAGCCTGAAAATGAAAGGTCGGAGAACCATTTATCATTCAAATGGTCCTCAAAAGAAAGCAGGGGTAGCCATCCTCATATCAGATACATTAAAGTTTATCCCAAAGACTGTAGTAAGAGATGAAGAGGGACACTGTATCATACTTAAAGGATCTATCCAACAAGAGGACTTAACAATCATGAATATTTATGCCCCGAATGTGGGAGCTGCCGAGTATATCAATTAATAACCAAAGTAAAGACATCCTTGTAAATAATACACTAATACTGAGAGACTTCAACATGGCACTTTCTGCAAATGACAGATGTTCTAAGCACAACATCTCCAAAGAAACAAGAGCTTTAAGTGATACACTGGACCAGATGGATTTCACAGATATCTACAGAACTTTACATCCAAACGCAACTGAATACACATTCTTCTCAAGTGCACATGGAACTTTATCCAGAATAGACCACATACTGGGTCACAAATCAGGCCTCAAATGATATCAAAAGTTTGGGATTGTCCCCTGCATGTTTTCAGACCATAATGCTTTGAAACTTGAACTCAATCACAAGAAGACATTTGGAAGAAACTCAAACACGTGGAGGTTAAGGAGTATACTGCTAAAAGATGAAAGGGTCAACCAGGAAATTAGAGAAGAATTAAAAACATTCATGAGATAGATAAACCATTAGCCAGCCTTATTAAAAAGAAAAAAGACTCAAATTAATAAAATCACGAATGAAAAAGGAGAGATCACAACCAATACCAAGGAAATACAATTTTAAAAACATATTATGAGCAGCTATACACCAACAAATTAGGCAATCTAGAAGAGATGGACACATTTCTGGAAAACCACAAACTACCAAACCTGGAACAGGAAGAAATAGAGAACCTGAACAGGCCAATAACCAGGGAGGAAATTGAAGCAGTCATCAAAAACCTCCCAAGACACAAAAGTCCAGGGTCAGATGGCTTCCCAGGGGAATTCTATCAACGTTTGAAGAAGAAACAATTCCTATTCTACTAAAGCTGTTCCGAAAGTTAGAAAGGGATGGAATATTTCCAAACTCCTTTTGTGAGGCCAGCATCATCTTAATTCCAAAACCAGACAAAGACCCCACTAAATAGGAGAATATCCAATATCCCTGATGAACACAGATGCAAAAATTCTCAACAAGATACTAGCCAATAGGATCCAACTGTACATTAAGAAGATTATTCAAAAAAAAAAAAAAAGAAGAAGAAGATTATTATTCACCATGACCAAGTGGGATTTATCCCTGGGATGCAAGGCTGGTTCAACACTTGTAAAGCAATCAACATGATAGATCATATCAATATGAGAAAAAACAAGAACCATATGATCCTCTCAATAGATGCAGAGAAAGCATTTGACAAAATACAACATCCATTCCTGATCAAAACTTCAGAGGGTAAGGATAGAGGGAACATTCCTCAGCATTTTAAAAGTCATCTACGAAAAGCCCACAGTAAATATCATTCTCAATGGGGAAGCACTGACAGCCTTTCCCCTAAGATCAGGAACATGACAGGGATGTCCACTCTCACCACTGCTCTTCAACATAGTAATAGAAATCCTAGCCTCAGCAATAAAGCAACAAAGAGAAATAAAAGGGGAACCCTGGGTGGCGCAGCGGTTTGGCACCTGCCTTTGGCCCAGGGCGCAATCCTGGAGACCCGGGATCGAATCACACGTCGGGTCCCGGTGCATGGAGCCTGCTTCTCCCTCTGCCTATGTCTCTGCCTCTCTCTCTCTCTCTCTCTGCGTGTGACTATCATAAATTAAAAAAAAAAAAAAGAAAGAAAAGGCATTCAAATTGGCAAAGAAGAAGTCCCTCTTCACACATGACATGATACTCTACATAGAAAACCCAAAAGCCTCCACCCCAAGATTGCTAGAACTCATACAGCAATTTGGTAGCGTGGCAGGATACAAAATCAATGCCCAGAAATCAGTGGCATTTCTGTACACTAACAATGAGACTGAAGAGAAATTAAGGAGTCAATCCCATTTCCAATTGCACCCAAAAGCATAAGATACCTAGGGATAAACCTAACCAAAGTGGTAAAGGATCTATACCCTAAAAACTACAGAACACTTCTGAAAGAAATTGAGGAAGACACAAAGAGATGGAAGAACATTCCATGCTCATGGACTGGAAGAATAAATATTGTGAAAATGTCAATGCTACTCAAGGCAATTTACATGTTCAATGCAATCCCTATTGAAATACCATGGACTTTCTTCACAGCATTGGAACAAGTAATCTTAAGATTTGTGTGGAATCAGAAAAGACCCCAAATAGCCAGGGGAATATTGAAAAAGAAAACCAAAGCTGGGGGCATCACAATGCTGGATTTCAAGTTATACTACAAAGCTGTGATCATTAAGACAGTGTGGTACTGGCACAAAAACAGACACATAGATCAGTGGAATAGAAGAGAGAACCCAGAAATGGGCCCTCAACTCTATGGTCAACTAATATTCGGCAAAGCAGGGAAGGATATCCACTGGAAAAAGGACAGTCTCTTCAATAAATGGTGCGGCAAAACTGGACAGCCACGTGCTGAAAAATGAAACTGGACCATTCTTTTTTTTTTTTTTTTTTTTCTATTTATGATAGGCACACAGTGAGAGAGAGAGAGGCAGAGACACAGGCAGAGGGAGCAGAGGGAGAAGCAGGCTCCATGCACCGGGAGCCCGACGTGGGATTCGATCCCGGGTCTCCAGGATCGTGCCCTGGGCCAAAGGCAGGCGCCAAACCGCTGCGCCACCCAGGGATCCCTGGACCATTCTCTTATACACAAAGATAAACTCAAAATGGATGAAAGATCTAAATGTGAGACAGGAATCCAACAAAATCCTAGAGGAGAACACAGGCAACACCCTTTTCAACTTGGCCACAGAAACTTCTTCCAAGATACATCCATGAAGGCAAGGGAAAGAAAATTTAAAAATAAACTGTTGGGACTTCATCAAGATAAAAAGCTTCTGCACAGCGAAAGAAACAGTCAACAAAACTAAAAGACAACCTACAGAATGGGGAGAAGATATTTGCAAATGACATAGCAGCTAAAGGGCTAGTATCCAAGATCTATAAAGAACTTATTAAACGCAACAGCAAAGAATCAATCCAATCATGAAATGGGCAAAAGATGTGAATAGAAATTTCACCAAAGAAGACATAGACATGGCCAATGAGCACATGAGAAAATACTCCACATCACTTGCCATCAGGGACATACAAATCAAAACCACAATGAGATACCACCTCACACCAGTGAGAATGAGGAAAATTAACAAGGCAGGAAACACCAAATGTTGGAGAGGATGTGGAGAAAGGGGAACCCTCTTGCACTGTTGGTGGGAATGTGAACTGGTGCAGCCACTCTGGAAAACTGTGTGGAGGTTCCTCAGAGTTAAAAATAGACCTGCCCTACGACCCAGCAATTGCACTGCTGGGGATTTATCACAAAGATACAGATGCAGTGAAATGCTGGAACACCTGCACCCGGATGTTTCTAGCAGCAATGTCCACAATAGCCAAACTGTGGAAGGATCCTTGGTGTTCATCAAAGGATGAATGGATAAAGAAGATGTGGTATATACAATGGAATATTCCTCAGCCATTAGAAACGATGAATACCCACCATTTGTTTCAACATGGATGGAACTGGAGGGTATTATGCTGAGTGAAGTAAGTCAATTGGAGAAGGACAATCATATGGTTTCACTCATACATGGACTATAAAAAATAGTGGAGGGAAATAAAGGGGAAAGGGCAGAAAATGAGTGGGATAAATCAGAGAAGGTGACAAAACATGAGAGACTCCTAACTCTGAGAAATGAACAAGGGGTAGCAGAAGGAGAGGTGGGTGGGGGATGGGGTAACTGGGTGATGGGTACTGAGGAGGGCACTTGATGGGATGAGCACTGTGTATTATACTATATGTTGGCAAGTTAAATTTAAAATATTTTTTAAAAAATGAGTTCTTGATTTCAGTCTTTTCCAGTAAAACCCTGGGAAAAGGTTGGGGGAAACAGTGGCTCCTGGGTTCCCCTCTCTAGGGAGGAGCAGTGTGGGGTATCACGGGACGCTCAGAGCTCTGCACTGAGCACTGTGCTAATCTCCTGTCCTTAGCTAGTGTTCCTTTCCTGGCAGACTGTGTCAGGTTGTACCTGAACCACTCTTTGGAGCTCCTTAGCAGCGAGAGGATTCCCAAGTTTCAGATGGAAAACTTTATGTCCTATTTTGTGGTGTTTCCAGGTGTCCTTCCATCCCCCTCTGCAGCCTTCTCTTCGGCCTTGCCTACGTACTAACATCCCAGTGTGACCTTCGTGACATTTCTGAGCCCAGGTTCATCTCCAGCTAAAGAATCATCCAACAGTCAGGAACCTGACTTGGAGTCCCTTCCACCTTTAGACGGTGGGGTTCTGGCTGGGAGGGTGGCTGACCCTGTGGACAAATGGCTGGGAACGCAGGTTGAAGAACCTTTTAAGACAAGTGTCACTGAAACTTGTGGATGGAGCACTCATGGCCACCAGCGTCAGTCAGATTTTAGATTCAGACCGACGCTGTGGGCAGGACAGGGCTATAGACCAGTCTTCGTCACTTTCTGTCTTGCCAACAGAAGTGGTCACACTGTCGCCTAATGATGGGAAAGGGGATGATAAACTTTGATAGGCAGAAATGCTGTTAAAATAATTACACTTCGGAGTTGGCTTGTTTTTGTTTTTCAGTGACCTTCTAAGAGTTGTTTTATATGTAAACAAATCTCAAATATGGAGAAGCCAAGAGACTTGTCTCAGTGCTGCGTAATAGATAGAGACACAGCAGAGACCTCAGACCCTCCATGGGTAGAGGGTGCCTGGCAGAAAATTTACTACTTTAACCACTTTTAAGTGTACAGTTCTGTGGCATTAAGTACATGCCCATTGCTGTGCCACCATCACCAACCAGAAACTGTGCATCTATTAAATAATCAGTCCCCAAGTCCTCCCTCAGCCCCTGGCAGCCATCATTCTGCTTTGTGGCTATGAATTTCACTACTCTGGAGGCCTCGTCTAGGTGGAATCACACAATTTTCGTCTTTCTGTGAGTAACTGATTGCACTTAGTATAGTGTCCTCAGTTCATCTGTGTAGTAGCACATAGCAGAATTTCCGTCCTTCCAGTCCATGTACATACTCTGTTTCTCCACCCACCCATAGATACACACTTGGACACTTGCACTACTGCTGCTTGTCTGTTGCGAATGATGCTGCTGTGAGCATGGGTGTTCAGATGTCTCCATGAGCCCCTGCTTTCCCTTCTTTTGCGTGTATACCCAGAAGTAGGACTGTCGGTGGCTGGTTCTTAAAGTGAACCAGTTTTTCTAGAAAAGCAGATAGATGATAAATGTTTACTCCGTTTTAGATGCCCCTTCACAAGTTGCTGAATTGTGCTAATTTAGTTGGGTTTCTTTACAATTTTGATCTAATATTCATATTTCTGAATATATGTTTTATTTATTGACCTGAGTTTATTTCTTATAAAACTTTAATCAGAACAATTTTCTCATGATTATTCACTTGAGGGCAGTAAATCCATCAAGCATCACTGTTAGTATTTCTTATAATTTATCATGCACCAAGCTGTCACGTGTCCCCGTAAGATGTATTACTGTGGTTTGGAAACTCAGATTTTGGGAGTTATTTTATTCGCTAAATCTTTCCTTAATTAGAGAGCACATCAGCTCTGAAGTCCGTATTTTCCTCAGAGCTTAAAAAAAAAAAAAAAAAAAAAGGTAAGAAAGGCTGTTTGTTTTCTCCAAGGAACTTTGGGGAAAATGCCACCTTGTTCAAAAACAGATTCCTCTTGACTTAAGTCAGAGTGTTTACCCTCAACAAAAGGTATCTAGATGCCCTTTGGGACAGGATTAACAGACTCACTCTATCAAAACAGCAAGGTTTTCTGAGCATTAGGAGAGTAAGACTGTGGTGGCACCTCTGGCCACCAGAAGGCAGTCTGCCCCCGGGAGGACTCCTAGCACATTTGTTTTGGCACTTGAGGCCTTAACAGTATTTTTGACACTCTTGTTTTATAAAATCTTAGCTGAAGTCCAGTATTTCACAGGATGATCTCTTGTTAAGTCTCATTTAAAGGAGGCATAAATAAAAGTATTTACAGTAAAAATTATCCCAAATAAGTCAGTAGTTTAGAGTCATTTTAAGAGTCTTTTAAGAATTTAAGTCATCTAAGAGTTTTTTAAGAATAACGTTTAGCACAATATGCACATTTGGAGCTCATCTCCTTTCACTAGACTGTTTGGAAACAGCAAGTTATGCTGTTTCTCTGATGAGGAGACCTGAATGTGACTTCTCAGTCTTCCCATCTGAGGACCACAAATCTTTTATAGCAACTCTCAATGGCTCAGTACTTTGTCTTTCTAAAGCCACCCCCTCAATGTTACCCAGGGCAATTTACACGTTTAATACAATCCCTATCAAAATACCATGGACTTCCTTCAAAGAGTTCGAACAAATTATTTTAAGATTTGTGTGGAATCAGAAAAGACCCCGAATAGCCAGGGGAATTTTAAAAAAGAAATCCATAGCTGGGGGCATCACAATGCCAGATTTCAGGTTGTACTACAAAGCTGTGGGCATCAAGACAGTGTGGTACTGGCACAAAAACAGACACATAGATCAATGGAACAGAATAGAGAACCCAGAAGTGGACCCTGAACTTTATGGTCAACTAATATTTGACAAAGGAGGAAAGACTATCCACTGGAAAAAGGACAGTCTCTTCAATAAATGGTGCTGGGAAAATTGGACATCCACATGCAGAAGAATGAAACTAGAGCACTCTCTTGCACTATACACAAAGATAAACTCAAAATGGATTAAAGATCTAAATGTGAGGCAAGATTCCATCAAAATCCTAAAGGAGAACACAGGCAACACCCTTTTTGAACTCGGCCACAGTAACTTCTTGCAAGATACATCCACGAAGGCAAAAGAAACAAAAGCAAAAATGAACTATTGTGACTTCATCAAGATAAGAAGCTTTTGCACAGCAAAGGATACAGTCAACAAAACTCAAAGACAACCTACAGAATGGGAGAAGATATTTGCAAATGGCATATCAGATAAAGGGCTGGTTTCCAGATCTATAAAGAACTTATTAAACTCAACACCAAAGAAACAAACAATCCAACCATGAAATGGGCAAAAGACATGAACAGAAATCACACAGAGGAAGACATAGACATGGCCAACACGCACATGAGAAAATGCTCTGCATCACTTGCCATCAGGGAAATACAAATCAAATCCACAATGAGATACCACCTCACACCAGTGAGAATGGGGAACATTAACAAGGCAGGAAACCACAAATGTTGGAGAGGATGTGGAGAAAGGGGAACCCTCCTGCACTGTTGGTGGGAATGTGAATTGGTGCAGCCACTCTGGAAAACTGTGTGGAGGTTCCTCAGAGTTAAAAATAGACCTGCCCTACGACCCAGCAATTGCACTGCTGGGGATTTACCCCAAAGATACAGATGCAATGAAACGCTGGGACACCTGCACCCCGATGTTTCTAGCAGCAATGGCCACAATAGCCAAACTGTGGAAGGAGCCTCGGTGTCCAACGAAAGATGAATGGATAAAGAAGATGTGGCTTATGTATACAATGGAATATTCCTCAGCCATTAGAAATGACAAATACCCACCATTTGCTTCGACGTGGATGGAACTGGAGGGTGTTATGCTGAGTGAAATAAGTCAACTGGAGAAGGACAAACATTATATGTTCTCATTCATTTGGGGAATATAAATAATAGTGAAAGGGAATAGAAGGGAATGGAGAAGAAATGTGTGGGAAATATCAGAAAGGGAGACAGAACATGAAGACTCCTAACTCTGGGAAACGAACTAGGGGTGGTGGAAGGGGAGGTGGGCAGGGGGTGGGGGTGACTGGGTGATGGGCACTGAGGTGGGCACATGACGGGATGAGCACTGAGTGTTATTCTATATGCTGGCAAATTGAACACCAATAAAAAATAAATTTATATATATAAAAAAAAAATAATAAAGCCACTCCCTCTTGCTCAAATCCTGGCCTGCCTTCCCCGCCACCTCCACGCTCCTGTCCCGTTTTCACAGCAGGATGAGATTAGGACAGAGTCCTCTCAGTGTCTGATGACTTAGTGAAGTGACCCACCAGAAGCAGACCAAGACTCAGGTCCACAGAGGGGATAGGATGGTGCTATGTTAGTTTGAGGCTACAAAATATTCAGGTTCCTACATGTGGGGCCAGATCCAAGAGGCTCCATGTTCAGTAGGGTCAGTGGAGGTGGGGTCTAGGTGAGGCCTGGCACCTGGGACAGGGTTCATCAGCCTTCAGACTCACTCACAGGAGATGGTGACAGGGATCCTGCCAGAAATACCCTGCCCCAACCCTCATTCCTCCCCACCAGAGCTCTACAGTTCTAAACTCAGCTCATCTCTGACTTCTATAAGAAGCCTTCCTCAATCTCTCCAGCCAAGTTGAGCTGGTCTTCTCCATTCAATCAGGGTAATTCTTCAGCGACTAAGTGTATGTCAGGTACTGTGATAGGGGCCAGGTGTCGCAGTTTCCAGCTGTGAGGAGACAAGTAGGGGAGACTGATTGAAGGGGACACTTACAGTGGAGGGTGATAGAGGGCTATGTAGTGTGTTTGGGAGCACAGGGTGTTTCATGGGGAAGGTGATGCTAAACCTGCATGCCTGACCTAGGACCAGTGCTCAACAAGTAGATCCATCGCTGAGACCTTTTCTCCCTCTAGGTACTAACTGTCAAGAAATGAACCTGATCTAAAAGATAATTGACATGGGGAAGTTCTCCAAATAGAAGTTTTAAAATTTATTTTGGCTACCCATCATTCATTTCCATCAAACTATAAGTGGGTTGGCCAAATGGATCGTAATACCTGTGTGGCTCCTTAACTGATCAGTCTCTGGAGGTCAGTGGTTCTAGAAGTTTGGGCTGGGGCCAGAAGCATTAGCATCCCATGGGAGATTGTTAGAAAGTCACATTCTCTGGCCCACCCCAGACCTGCTGAACTGGAGACTGGGGTGGGCTCAGCAATATGTGTCTTAGCAAGCCCTCCAGGTGATTGGATGCATACTCACATATGGGAACTACTGCTCTTTTTTTTTTTTTTTTTTTTGTATATTCTTTAATTGGAGTTCGATTTGCCAACATATAGTATTAACACCAGTGCTCATCCCGCCAAGTGCCCCCCTCAGTGCCTGTCACCCAAGTCACCCCATCCCCCCACCCACCTCTCCTTCTGCTACCCCTTGTTCATTTCTCAGAGTTAGGAGTCTCTCATGTTTTGTCACCTTCTCTGATTTATCCCACTCATTTTCTGCCCTTTCCCCTTTATTTCCCTCCACTATTTTTTATAGTCCATGTATGAGTGAAACCATATGATTGTCCTTCTCCAATTGACTTACTTCACTCAGCATAATACCCTCCAGTTCCATCCATGTTGAAACAAATGGTGGGTATTCATCGTTTCTAATGGCTGAGGAATATTCCATTGTATATACCACATCTTCTTTATCCATTCATCCTTTGATGAACACCAAGGATCCTTCCACAGTTTGGCTATTGTGGACATTGCTGCTAGAAACATCCGGGTGCAGGTGTTCCAGCATTTCACTGCATCTGTATCTTTGTGATAAATCCCCAGCAGTGCAATTGCTGGGTCGTAGGGCAGGTCTATTTTTAACTCTGAGGAACCTCCACACAGTTTTCCAGAGTGGCTGCACCAGTTCACATTCCCACCAACAGTGCAAGAGGGTTCCCTTTACTCTCCGCATCCTCTCCAACATTTGTGGCAGGATCTCCTGCCTTGTTAATTTTCCCCATTCTCACTGGTGTGAGGTGGTATCTCATTGTGGTTTTGATTTGTATGTCCCTGATGGCAAGTGATGTGGAGCATTTTCTCATGTGCTCATTGGCCATGTCTATGTCTTCTTTGGTGAAATTTCTATTCACATCTTTTGCCCATTTCATGATTGGATTGATTCTTTGCTGTTGCGTTTAATAAGTTCTTTATAGATCTTGGAAACTAGCCCTTTAGCTGCTATGTCATTTGCAAATATCTTCTCCCCGTTCTGTAGGTTGTCTTTTAGTTTTGTTGACTGGTTCTTTGCTGTGCAGAAGCTTTTTAGCTTGATTAAGTCCCAATAGTTCATTTTTTATTTTCTTTCCCTTGCCTTCATGGATGTATCTTGGAAGAAGTTGCTGTGGCCAAGTTGAAAAGGGTGTTGCCTGTGTTCTCCTCTGGGACTTTGTTGGATTCCTGTCTCACATTTAGATCTTTCATCCATTTTGAGTTTATCTTTGTGTATGGTACAAGAGAATGGCTCAGTTTCATTCTTCTGCACGTGGCTGTCCAGTTTTGCCACACCATTTATTGAAGAGACTGTCCTTTTTCCAGTGGATATTCTTTCCTGTTTTGCCGAATATTAGTTGACGATAGAGTTGAGGGCCCATTTCTGGGTTCTGTATTCTGTTCCATTGATCTATGTGTGTTTTTGTGCCAGTACCACACTGTCTTGACGATCACAGCTTTGTAATACAGCTTAAAGTCAGACACTGGGATGCCCCAGCTTTGGTTTTCTTTTTCCAATATTTTCCTGGCTATTCCAGGTCTTTTGTGATTCCATATAAATCTTAAGATTACTTATTCCAACTCTGTGAAGAAAGTCCATGGTATTTTGATAGGGATTGCATTAAACGTGTACATTGCCCTAGGTAACACGGACATTTTCACAATATTAATTCTGCCAATCCATGAGCATGGAATATTTTTCCATCTCTTTGTGTCTTCCTCAATTTCTCTCAGAAGTGTTCTATAGTTTTTAGGGTATAGATCCTTTACCTCTTCGGTTAGGTTTATTCCTAGGCATCTTATGCTTTTGGGTGCAATTGTAAATGGGATTGACGCCTTAATTTCTCTTTCTTCAGTCTCATTGTTAGTGTACAGAAATGCAGCTGATTTCTGGGCATTGATTTTGTATCCTGCCACATTGCTGAATTGCTGTATGAGTTCTAGCAGTCTGGGGGTGGAGTTTTTCAGGTTTTCTACGTACAGTATCACGTCATTTGTGAAGAGGGTGAATTTGACTTCTTTTTTGCCAATTTGAATGCCTTTTATTTCTAAGACTTCTAAGACTTCTAGCCTCACAAAATGGTGAAAGTGGATATCCCTGTTGTGTTCCTGATCTTAGGGGAAAGGCTCTCAGTTTTTCCACACTGAGAATGATATTCACTGAAGCAGTCCAATATTTATTCCAACAGTAAATCTATGATTTTGTATAGATGCTACAAAATAATTTAAAGCCCCTATCTCTCCACAAGCTTGGTTCAGCAATACAACCACCTGAATGGCTTCTTGAACACACTGGATCTCATTCCTTCTTTCAATAAAATTTACTGGATGTCTGAGTTTGCTAAGGCTGCTATAACAAAATGCCACAAGATTGTCCTTCTCTCTGCTGCCCGTTACCCAATCTCTTCTTATAGGACATATCATGTTGGATTAAGGCCCATTCTCATGACCTCATTTTGACTTAATTACTTCTTTTAAGCACCTTATTTCCAAATATGGTGACATGTTGAAGTACTAGAGATTAGGACCTCACAATATGCATTTGAGGGAGATGGTACTCAGTCTCTGACACTATCTTCTAGCCCCCCAAATTCACATCCACCCCACATGCAGAATACATTCACCCCATCCCAACAGCCCAAAAACCCATTCCAGCATCAACTCCAAGTCCAAAACTCTCATCTAAATCTCATCGAAATCAGGTACGTGAGACTAGAGGTATGATTCATCCTGAGGCAAAATTCCTCTCCTGGTGTGAACCGTGAAACCAGAGAAGTTATCTGCTTCCAAAGTACCATGGTCACACAGGCATAGATATTCCCATTACAAAAGGGAGAAATCTAAAAGTAGAAAGGGGTCTTGGGTTTCAAGCAAATCCAAAATCTAGCAGGGCGAATGCATTAGATTTTGTCTTGAGAATAATCTTTGGCTGATACTCTATCATCCGGCCCTAAGATGGCGGCCCTGCCTCTGGGCCCCCTTAGCCATGGGCAGTAGCCACACATCCTAGTCAAGGAGAAGGAAGCCTCAGTCCCCACAGACCTGTACCTGCTGTGTCTGTGGTGGCAAAGGCAGCCCTGCCAATTTCCAAACTGCCTTCAGAGTCATTTTCCCTTTTGAAGGATAACATATGACAGCAGGACAGCTCTTCTGTAGAATCCTAGAAGTCTGACAGCCTTCCTTCATTTTGTCCTATCTCTGTCCCTTTCAGTTTAAACTGGCAACATTTTTGCTGGGATGACTGGCTGGATCGTCGGGCCACACTTGTAACCTCTTTAGCAAACGCTGTCCAGTCACACCCTTACTGTTCTCTCCAGAACATGCTTTCTCATTTTTTGCAATACGGATAGGCAGCGGTTAGAAAACTTGAGATCTTCCAAATCTTCAACCTCTGGTCCCTTCTTGCTTAACAATTCCTACTTCAATTTCCCTCTCTTTAGATTTTATTATAAGCAGCAAGGAGAAACCAGGCAGCATCTTTAACATTCTGCTTAGAAATCTCCTCCACTAAACATTCAAGTTCATTTTTGAATATCCTACCTTACAAAACAGTAGAACACAATTTGGCCAAGTTCTTCGCCACTGTATAACGAGTATTGCCTTAGTCCAGGGTCCAATGGCTGGTTCCTCATTTCTGATACCTCACTCCAGAAGCACCTTTAACAGCCCTAATTCTAGCGACATCTGTTTGTGGTAATAAATGTCTATCTCTAAGATGAAAGCTCTCTTCTGAGTCCTCATCAGAATCATCTTTCACAACCATATTTCTACAACCCTCTCTTCAAGGTAATCTAAAGTTTTTCTAATATGTGCCTCAAAACTCTTGTAGCCTCTACCCATCACCCAGTTTCAATGCCGCTTCCACATCTTTAGGTAATTATCACAGCAGCATCTTACTTGCCATTATCAAAATCTGAATCAGTCTACTAGGGCTGCCATAATAAAATACCACAGACTGGGGGCTTAAACAACATAAAGTTACTTTCTCACAGTTCTGGAGGCTGGAAGTCCAAGGTGGAGGTGCCAGCACCGTTGGTTTCTTCTGCAGCCTCTCTGTGTTCTCACATGGCTGTGCTTCCGCCTCTGTTGTCTGACTCAGCCATGTTGGATTAGGGCCCACCCTCACGACCCTGCTTTAAATTAGTTACCTCTTTAACGACCTTATCTCCAAATACAGATACATCCTGACGCCCTGAGGCTTAAGCTTCAACACAACTGGGCCTGTCACACTGAGTGTCTGCTGCAGTGCTCAGCGGGGCACTGGGCTTCACACTGGCATACATATTCCCTTACAATACACTACAGTTTTCTCCAACTATGCCTAAAAACACAACAGCATGAGGAAACAGATTTCTAGAGCTATATCTTTCATTTCTCATTGTTAAAACTGACTTGCCCGAGGACACATCACATACATAGGTTCTCGTGTTGGCTGCTCCTTTCCCACTCCTCTGCTCTAGGAGAGAAAGGAAGGCTGCTGACCCACCTATACTGAGTGAGGCTCACCAACCTAAAATGAAAAACTGCATTGGGGGGGGGGGGAGAGAGAAACATCTGATTACCAAGCTTCTGTTCTTTTTTATCTTCCTGTGAGCTGCCTTCTTCCCCTTTGAAGCCCTAGGCTCCTATCCCAAGCCTTAGTTCAGGATGGCATATAAGCCTCCCCTATCTGAGTGCCTTTGAGTTTCATATTTTTATGGGTCTTCCATACATCCACAATTAATTTGTTTTTCTTTTGTTTATTTGTCTTACGTCAATTTGAATTATTAGACTAAGGAACCTAAAAGGGGGAAAAGGGAAAATTTTCCTCCCCAACATACATACATCCATCATCGACACAAGAAAGTGCAACCATGATGTCATTCCTGCGGCACATAACTGTGTCAAATGACATCAAGGAGCTGACAGGGTAACCCCCAATAAAGGAACACAAGTCAGCACTTCTTACCACGTTGCTCCCTCCTCTGTGGTCTGAATGAGATTATTTTAGTAGCTGTTTTCACCTTGAAATATAATCAAGACTCTAATTTTTCTTACTATCAAAAACTTATTTACACTTGTCTTACTTTTTATAATAAAGAGCTATAGACACAGGAAGGAGTTTTATAGGGCTACAGTAGAAATAGGCTCTGCAACAAAAGACCTAAGAACACAAACAAGTGTGTTTCATGGGGTACCACAAAAATGGAGTGCCATTCAAATCAGTAACCAGAGACAAGGAGGGTCTTAGGCTGGTAAGGAACCCAGAACTAATGTGCCCACATGACACCCCTCCCAATAGCAGCCTGTGCAGCCACCGTCAAGATCCCATATCCCCAGGACTACTGCATCTAGGGACATGGAGACAGACTGGGACTCAACTGGGAACCTCTTCCAGCCTGAAGCTTCCTCAAGGAAGCTGAACAAACAGTATTAGAACATTTCAGCAAGAATAATGTCAGAAGTACCTAAAAACTGTAAGGAACTGTAAATAGTTTAGTCCTGATTGTTTTCTAAAATAGCTCCTTTCTCTTCTGAGAGGCTCTAAACCTAAACCTATTTCCTGTATTTCTAGACTCCAGAGATCCCAGACAATAGGCCTGAAGGTCTCCTGTTAACAATCCTCACCTAAGTATAGGGACTGAACCATCTGAGAGCTATGGGGGTGGACACCCCTTACCCCTGAAGCTTATGACACCTTCCCTGAGCTGGGGCTTGGAGACAAGCTGGGGGTGTACATGTAGCCCTAATGAAACACATGAGAGGCCCCAAGGACAGAATGCTTATTTGAAGCAACTGAACTTGCAAATTCTCCCTGAAACTAAACAGAAACATAATAGTTTAGGTCTTTTGCTTTTGGGGTATGCCCATAAAAGACGGGTGTGGGACATTGTTACAAGTCTGCAGTAAGATACAGAGCCAGAATAAAAACCATCACAGACTGGTGACAGCATTAATCTACACCTTTGTGATTAAAGGAATGTTTGCCTATAACATAGTTTCAGTAACTAGTTTCACAAAATCAAAAAGTATAACCAGTACCTGTTCATGATCCACAATGAAGAGCAGAGCAAATTTTTGCATGTAATATTCCACAACTATGTCCTTGCTGTGCCCACTCACAAGAGACATTTAGGCAAATTAATTCCCTCTTTACCATACAGACCATGCAGAGGGGGGGGGATGTGGTTCCTTCTCAAGTGGTGCCCCACTCTCCCACCCCAACACACACACACTCACATGTCCTCCACCGTGATGTCTTTCAGGATCTGGCAGTAGTCCACATTCCACACAGCCTGGTCATCCCAAACCTTGGAGGCCAGCAGGATCGCCCCTAGAACAATCCGCTTCCAATTGGCTGGACAGATATCTATCTCTGCATACGTCAAAAGTCTTTCAAGGTATACCTGGGAAGACATGAAAATGCCAGGGCTAAAGACTTGAGTTGTTTTGTCCTACATGCTAGCATACATAGATTCGAAAGCTGCTTGACTCCATTTTACCAGCCTTTAAACAGGGATTTATCATCTGATTATATCTATTTCTAAAAAGTCAAAGGGCTCAGCTAGTCAAATGGAGAGTGGACACACTCTGTCCTTGAACAGTATGGAGGTAGCTGGATTGTAAAAGGCTCTGAGGCAGGAACAAATTCCAGGCACCATAGGTTAATTTCTCACTCTGCCATATCAATACAGACTCAACATACAACAATACAAATTTCAACAAATAGTGGTGTCAAAGGAACAAGCTTATTTTTTTTTCTATCTGGTAAACCTTTTATTTTGAGGCAATTGTAGATTTACATGCAGCCTTGATAAACCTATTTTTCTTTAAAAAAACAAAGAATGCCTGCTTATTTTTTTTTTTTACAGATTTATTTATTTATTCGTGATAGACACAGAGAGAGAGAGAGAGAGAGAGAGAGAGAGAGAGGCAGAGACACAGGAGGAGGGAGAAGCAGGCTCCATGTTGGGAGCCCGACGCGGGACTCGATCCCGGGACTCTAGGATCGCGCCATGGGCCAAAGGTAGGCGCCAAACTGCTGAGCCACCCAGGAATCCCCCCTATTTTTTATTACTGTGGTAAAGCATATAAAAGACTTAGCAGTTAACCATTTTAAGTGCACTGTTGAAAAATCACCACCTGTATCTCTATCCCTAGAGCTTCCTTATCATCCTGAACTAAACTCTCTACCCACTAAACAATTCCCCGCTCCCCTTCCCCCCCAGCCTTTGGCAACAACCATTCTACTTCGTCTCTATGAATGTGACTATTCTAGGAATCATTCAATATTTGTCTTTTTGTTCTAGCTTTTTTTCACTTAGCATGTCCTCAAAGTTCATCCAAGACTGTAGCATCTGTCAAAGTTTCTTTCCTTTTTAAGGCTGAATGATAATCCATTACATACATATACCACATTTTGTTTATCCATCTTTAAATCGATGGATATTTGAGTTGTTTCCTCCTTTTGGTTATTATGAATAATGTTGCTGCCATGAACACTGATGTACAAATACCTGTTTGAGTTTCTGCTTTTAATTATTTTGGGTATGCACACAGAAGAACTGCTGGATCATATGATAATTCTGTATAATTCTCTGAGGAACCACCATACTGTTTTTCCAAAGTACTTTGGTCACTTACACTTCCATTGGCAACACAAAGGGGTTCCAATTTTTTCATATTCTTGCCAATACCTGTTATTTTCTTTTCTTTTTTTTTTTTTTAATAATAGTCATCCTAATGGGTGTGAAGTAGATATCTCACTGTGGTTTTTATTTGATAAACCATTTTTAAATGGAAATAATTTCAGCTGAAGGTGGAAAATGAGACCAAATAACATAGGATAATGCCAGAAGCAGACTAATAATTATATAACACAGAGGCCACAAGATGAGAACAGATAAATGAGAAGTGGTGTTAAACACCTGAACTTAATCCATGAATTACTGTGTTAATACAGGGTACTCATTACATGCCAGGCACTGTGCCAGTCACCGGACTCACAGGAGGGCGGCACTCACTGCTCTGGCTGCACAGAGGACAATGGGCTGGAAACGAGCGCAAGTGATGGAAAGAGGAGACTCTGGAGCAGTCAGGCTAAGGAAGATTGGTTTCTAAACTGGGGACATGACAGGAGACACTCACAGTCCTATCAGCTTCACAGAGTCCAGCGATCTGAATAACTAAGAAGGTGGGCTGCTGTAGGAGTCTGGAGGCTTCCAGCTCGTGCCCTGGATAGGCAATGCTTCTGACACGGGGAGCATTGGTGGAGGGAAGAGGCTGGGAAAGACAGTCACAGGTAGACGCTTTATGCCTGACGCTACCCATGTGGGCAGGGCACACACCCTTGTGAAGCTCGGAAGAAAGCAGCACTGAGATAGAAATGAGTGTCTTCGGCACATAAACAGGATTAGGTATGGATCCCATGACCTGGGGAAACAGTGTAGGGAGAGAGAAAAGAAGGGGTCAGGCCTGGAGCCTTAAGAGCCCCTCCTGTTTTAACATGTGGAGAGAGAGGGTAAAGGGGCAACAAGGAGAGGGAGGAATAAAATCTGGTATGTTCTGCTCTTAAGATGTATGTGCAGTACTCTGGAGAGGAAGCTACAAGGCAAACCAAGGTGTTTCTAAGTGCCTGAATTAGGCTTACAGTAGCATACAGGGCATATAAGAAGGAAACTGAAGTAGTCTCTTTCAGAGTAAAAAAATAAAGATGTGAAAACACTTCAGGCAGTGACTGTGTGGGTAGAGAGGGGCAGGGAGGCCACAGGGGTGAGGTACTTAGGAGGGAGAGAAAGGGGAAGGGGGAGAAAGGAAGAACGAGGAGGAAGGAAAAAGAGAGGAAGGGAGGGAATGAGGAAGAAATGATCCTCAATGGAAGCAAAACTCGAGGTCCATTAGAAAAGTCAGACCAGGGCAGCCCGGGTGGCTTGGCAGTTTAGCGCCACCTTCGGCCCAGGGCTGATCCTGAAGACCCAGGATCAAGTCCCACACTGGGCTCCCTGCATGGAGCCTGCTTCTCCCTCTGCCTGTGTCTCTGCCTCTTTCTCTCTCTGTGTCTTTCATGAATAAATTTTTAAAATCTTAAAATAAAAAAAAAAAGAGAGAGAGAGAGAGAGAGAGAGAGAGAGACAAAGTAAAAGACCAGAAGCGCCCATGTGGCTGTCACTTAAGCATCTAACTCATGGTTTCAGTTCAGGTTATGACCTCAGAGTTGTGAGATCAAGTCCCACATCCGGATCTGCGCTCAGCATAGGGTCTGCTTGAGATCCTCTCCCCGTCCCTCTATATGCCCCTCTCAAATACATAAATTATTAAAAAAGAAAAAGAAAAAAGAAAAGTCAGATCATCAGCTAGCAGCTCCTTCCTATAGCCTTCCATGGTTCTCTTGATCCCTAAATCACAAGCAGAGGAGAGTTACTCCCTCCAAAGCAGCAGAAGCTCCCTTAGGGCTTCTTTTGCCAGTCTGCACCAGCCAACTGTGTGTAAACAGGTGGATGATAAACACCCAGGGAAGTTTGAAGAGAAGGCTCAGATTTTTGTCTGCTTCTCCCACTGAAATAGGGGCTTTTCCAAGATGAGGAGAGAGGGTGGTTGGCACTCAAATGTTTGCTGAGTAAACAGATGAATAACAATTCTTTTGCTTAGAAAGGTTATTCTGCTTTTAGTGCTTTATTAATGAAAAAGCAATTTTTTAACTCTTAAAAACCTAGATTCTTATGGCTAATCTCAGATACCAGCTCTTCCTCAGAATGCATCAGGGGTACTACACTAAAAGGCAAAATCATGAGAAGAAATTACTAACATATTTCAAATTCCAAAGACAAAATAGCCAACAAGTCTAGTCCTACATATACTGGAAGTAATGAAACAGGATACCATTACAGGGCAAGTCTACTTGATGTATGTACCCCCATATTAGTTTGCGTGACCCTTCCACATACCCCCTTGCTGTGCTTTTCTCAGTATAATATATGTAGCTGCCTCATCAGTCTCTCCACCTAGTGAACCATAAGTTCCCTGAGGACAAAGACCCATTTCATTCCCACTTGTGTGCCCAGCATTTAGCACAATGCTAAGAAAGGGTGGGACCTCAGACTGCTTCAGTAATGGACACATCATCTTGCAGAACAAATAAGCAGCAGCATCTACCTAAGAGCTCTGGCTCTGAAATACAGCAACAGGAGAGTACATGTTAGTGTTAAGGGATTTAGGTAAGAAAATGACCACAAATAATGGTATTTAGAAAAAGGAAGTACGTTTATGAAGGTAGAATGGATTTAAAGGTAAAACTGAGTCCTTGGTTCACGAGACACGTGTAGTGGTAAATGATGAAGTTCAGAGGAGGACAGAGTCCACTCTGCTGTGCCAACTGCAAAAAGTCAAAAAGATCTTCAAATAAGCCACAGGAAGTCACACAGCATGGCATTCTAACTGCATTATATGGACCTTTGTGGGAATTTCCAAATCTCTCACTGAAGAGTAACATAACAGCATTTGGTTGTGGTAAAAAAAAAAAAAAAAAAGTAGGTCACGCACTAGAGCTCAGTGATCTTTTCAGTTTTTGAAGATCTTAGTTTTTAATGGCATTTATTATATTAAATGAGCAAAAAGAATGAGCTAATGTTTTAGATCATGACTTTCATCTGTGTGAAAATTGTAATTCTTCAGGTATAGATCCAAGCTAGGTCAAATGGAATTTCAGCTAGACTCCATCCTTGGGACCCCAGACTGTGCATTTTACAAAGGTTGACAACTAACTCTTCTTGTTCTTCATCAAGAAGAGGCATACCTGAGGTAAGCACAGCATTAATATAAACTTGTCAAATCACTATGTTGTACACATAAAACAAATATAACACTGTGTGTCAACTATACTAAAAAAATAAAAATAAAAATAAAAAATGAATCACAAAATATATAATAAATTGAACTAAGAGCAGAAAACTAAGATTGGACCTAACTAAGCCTCCAGATTTTTAAAGCATGAGACAAAGGAGGTTGTGAAACAATGTTTACCTGACGACTTCCTTTATACTGATAAGGTATGCAAATCTCTCCAAGCTCCCCACTGAAATAGATTCTCACTGGCTCAGTGCAAACGGGTGGCCACTCAATTTTCTTCTTTCTTACTTTATACCATAGTTGATAGACATTAATAAGTATGTTTGATGATATTTAAGATAATATTTAATACTAAAAAAGTACCCAAAAGTATCATTCCATGTCTGATAATCCACAGGCTAACTAAAGGAATTAGATATTATAATACACTCAATTACCAAGGGAAGGCAGCTGTTACACTGGGAGATGAGGCATTCATAATAAGCTCCACTTAATAGCATGAACTTGCTGAACTTGTGAGTAAGGACATAGCCAAGGGTCAGCTGCAATTTCTTTAGTAAACTCCCAGTTGGATATTTTAATTCTCCACCAAGTAAAATAATAATTGATTTTTCCTAAACAATATTCCTAGACCATTCATTGCTAATAGGACATTCTTGCTCAATTAAATTTCCAAATTTAAATTCATGAGAAGGACTATCCTAAGGAGTCTCTAGAAACTACAGGTTAGTGAGCAATTACAGTGAGCATTCATCCGACTACATGTAACAAAACTGTTCCAAGTCATGGGGGAGGAATAAAATGCAAACTCGTGGAATCAAGGATATATATCAAAATCTTAATGATACTGAAATTATTCCAATCCAATTTTTTAAAGAGTTAACCTAAGACTTCTGGGGAAGATGGTGGTGTTGGGAGGACCCGAAGCTCACCTCCTCCTGTGGATACTAGGTAATACCCGTTATCAGTTAAATAACCCAGAAAACAACCTGAAGACTGGTAGAACGAATCCTCTCCAGCTATATGTAGAGAAGAACCACACTGAAGAGGAAAGCAAAGGCACAGACGTGGCTGGGAGCCAAATGGACTCACAGGGACATGTGGACATGTATAGAGGGCACAAAACAGACTCTCACACCAGGGAACCTGCAGGGGGAACCCCCATGGGGAAGACAAATCCCAGCAACACTGGGCTTTGAAAACCAGAAAGGCCAAATTTTGCAAGTTCTTACAACCAGTGGTGCTTAACATGTGGAATTTTAAAAATCAGTGGCCTCAGCTCTGGGATAGTAGGAAGGGTGAAAGGAAACAGTCCCTGCCCTTGAACAGACAGCACAATAAACAGCCTCGGAGAGATACAGCATTAGAAACAGCAGTTTGAAAAACGCCTGGAGGAAGATTTGCTTACTAACCTCAAGTGTGTCCAGAGGTGCAAAAACTCTTGGGAGACTTCTCCAGGAACAAAGAAGCTGGCAGGGGCCATTTCCCTCCCCTGCCCCCTAGCCTGAACACAAGGAAACCTACAGGAACCGGCACAGTGCAAGCATTTTCCACCTAAAGTAACAGAAGGCCCCATACTCCCACATTCTCCTGTAGACATGCTCCTTCCAGTCAGGCATCTGCTCCAGGTACCCTCCCATGGGAGGCCCAAGCAACCTTGCTATCACTGTGCATTCTGGCCCTAGGTGCTTCTGCAGATCTGCCCCCTCCAACCTAGCAAGCCTGACTCCATGGCTAAGGTCCCCTACCTTAGTGGACTGGCACAAACCTTGCTAATAACATTGTCCACCTGCACCCGCATTGTCCTGTGGTCTTGTTTCCTTTGATGTGTTTTTGGCCAGGGCCCATCCAATGTGGTGCTACAAGTCTGGCAGTGTGCAAAAAGCCCCAACAGGGACAAGCACAACCCCAAAGTGACTCCTACCCCAGGGACAGGGGAAGATGGCCTCACACACCAGTCCATCTGTAGTCCCAGCAGTGGACTAAGGGTAGACATCTGGTCCTGATTGTAGCCCTGCCACCTCCCATGAACACTTCTCAGAGGACCAAAGAGGGAAAGCATCTGCCACTGGTGCTACGACCTCTCTGACAAATGCCTGGGCTGACTCAACTCAAGCCCAAGGTAGTCCCAGACTGGTCCACACAGGGACCAAATCTTCCCCAAACAGGCAAAGTGAACCACGGCAGATGACCGGACTGATAGCAAAAGTGGCTCACCACAACAGGATACACACAACACACACAGGACATCAGTGAAGCACAAGATTATGGGGAACAGGGGACAATGCACTGCAGGGCACTACAGGACCTCTTCTTCATAAGAACACTGCTTTCAAGAGCAGGAGACATAGGTGACACAGAAATAGACACAGAGCGACAAAATGAAGAGACAGACAAATATGCTCCAAATCAAAGAACTGGAAAAAAAAAAAAAACACAGGAAGAGACTTAAACAAAACAGAGATAATATGCATGGTAGAGAATTCAAAGTAATGGTCATAAAGATACTCACTGGGCTTGAGAAAAGGGTATAGGACTTCAATGAGACCCTCAACAAAGAGATAGAAAACATAAAAAAGAACCAATCAGAGATGGTTTAATCAGACCCAATATCTGAAACTAAAAATACATTAGAAGAAGAGTAGATGAGAGAAAGCAGAACTGATCAGCATCAGGAGGACAGAGTAATGGAAAGCAATTGAGCTGAATAGGAGAGAAAAAAATAATAAAAAATGAAAATAGATATTGGGAATGCAGGGACAACATCAGATATAATAACATCTGCATTATAGTGATCCCACAAGGAGAAGAGAGAGAAAAGAAGGCAGAAAATTAATTTAAGCAATAAAGCTGAAAACTTCTGAATCTGGGGAAGTAAAAAGAAATCCAAATACAAGAAGCAAAGAGAGCCCCCAGCAAAATCAACCCAAAGAGATCCACATTAAGACACATAGTAATTAAGATGGCAGAAAGTGATGATAAAGAGAATGTGAAAAGCAGCAAGAGAGGGATCCCTGGGTGGCTCAGCAGTTGAGCGTCTGCCTTTGGCTCAGGGCATAATCCTGGAGTGTCGGGCTCCCGGCATGGAGCCTGCTTCTCCCTCTGCCTGTGTCTCTGCCTCTCTCTCTCTCTTTCTCTCTGGGTCTCATGAATAAATGAATAAAATCTTAAAAAAAAAAAAAAAAGAAGAAGAAAGAAAGAAAGAAAAGCAGCAACAGAAAAGAAGGCTGTTACATACAAGGGAAACCCCATAATCTGCCTATCAGCAGATTTCTCAGCAGAAACTTTGCAGGCCAGAAGAGAGTGGCATGATATATTCAAAGTGCTGAAAGGAAACAACCTGCAGACTAGAATACTCTATCTAGCAAGACAATCATTCAGAATAGGAAGGATAAAAAGTTTCCTAGACAAACAAAAGTTAAAGGAATTCATGACTACTAAATAGCCCTATAAGAAATGTTAAAGGGGATTCATTGAGTAGAAAAGACAGACCATAAGCAAAAGTTAAAAAAAAAAAAAGTAGGAAGCACAAGAAGCAGTAAAATTAGGTGTATCTATAAAACTCAGTCAAGGGATTAACAGAATAAAAGGAAGTAAATTATGATACCAGATACCTAAAACATAACAAGGAGAGGAGTAAAGAATGGGTTTCAAACTTAAGTAATGATCAATTTTATATAGACTGCTATAGGCAGAAGATGTTATATACAAATCTAATGGTAACCAAAAATCAAAATTCAAAGACATGCAAAAAAATAAAAAGAAAGGAATCCAAGTATATCACTAAAGAAAGCCAACAAAATGTGAGCAAAGAGAATGAGAAGGAATAGAGAAGAACTGCAAAAACAACCATAAAACAAGAAAAGGGCTATAAGTACATACCCATCAATAATTACTTTGAATGTAAATGACCTAAACACTCCAATCAAAAGATATGATTAAGATATCATGAGATATAGGAAACTCATTTCAGACCTAAACACACATGAAGATTCAAAGTGAAGAGATGGAAAATTATTTACCATGCAAATGGAAGTGAAAAGAAAGCTGGGATAGTAGTACTCATACAGGACAAAATGGACTTTAAAACAAAGACTGTAACAAGAGACAAAGAAGGACACTATATAATTATAAAGGGAAAAAATCCAACAAGAAAATATAACAATTGTAAACATTTATGCACCATATATGGGAACACTCAAATACATAAAGCAGCTAATAACAAACATAAAGGAAATAATCAACAGTAATACAATAATAGTAGGGGACTTTAATACCTCAGTTAACAGCAATTGGTA
This sequence comes from Canis aureus, assembly GCF_053574225.1. Lineage (NCBI taxonomy): Eukaryota > Metazoa > Chordata > Mammalia > Carnivora > Canidae > Canis > Canis aureus. Next base: position 3,636,537 of record NC_135615.1, on the reverse strand, counting down.
AATCATCCAAACAAAAAAATCACTAAGGAAAGAGTTGGCTTTGAATGACACACTGGACCAGATGGATCCAACAGTTATATTCAGAACATTCCACCCTAAAAGCAGAATACATATTCTTTTCAAGTACATATGAAACATTCTCCTGAATAGGTCATACATTAAGCCACAAATCAGGTCTCAACAAATTAAAAACATGCATTTTTTTCTTACCACATGCTATGAAACTAGAAATCAACAACAAGAAAAAAATCTGGAAATAACACACAAACACATGGGGGTTAAATAACATTCCACCAAACAATGAATGGGTCAATCAAGAAATAAAAAAGGAAATAAAAAAATACATGAAAACAAATGAATTTGAAAACACAATGGTCCAAAGTATTTGGGATGCAGCAAAAGGGGAAAGAGGGAAATTTGTAGTAATACAGGCCTACCTCAAGAAGCAAAAAAACTCTCAAATAAACATTATTAAAGACAACACAAAAAAGGAGAACTATAGGTCGATATCTCTGATGAGCACAGATAAATCCTCACCAAATATTAGCAAACTAAATCCAATAATGCATTTAAAAAATAATTCGCCACAATCAAGCAGAATTTGGGATGCAACGGTAGTTCAATATATGTAAATCAATCAATGTGATACATTACATCAACAAAAGAAAGGATAAAAATCATATAATCATTTCAACAGACACAGAGAAGGCATTTGACAAAGCATAACATCCATTCATGATAAAAATACTCAATAAAGTAGGTTTAGAGGAAACATACCTCAACATAATAAAGGCCCTATATGAAAAACCCACAGCTAACATCATCCTCAGTTTTTCCCCTAAGGTCAGGAACAAGATGCGATGTACATTCTCCCATTTATTTTATATAGCATTGGAAGTCCTGGACACAGCAATCAGACAACAAAAAGAAATAAAAGGCATCCAAATCAGTAAGGAAGAAGTAAAACTTTCAGTATTTGCAGATGATACATGATATTATACAGAAAATCTGAAACTAAAAAATGCTAGAACTGATAAATTTAGTAAACTCAGAGTACAAAATCAATGTACAGAATCTGTTACATTTCTATACACCAATAAGGAAGCAGCAGAAAAAAAATCCCATTTAAAACTGTACCACAAATAATAAGGTACCTAGGAATAAGCCTAATCAAAAAGGTAAAAGACCTATATTATGAAAACTATAAAACACTAATGAAAGAAAATGAAGACAACACCAAGAAATGGAAAGACATTCCACACTCATGGGTGGGAAGAATAAATATCGTTAAAATGCCTATACTACCCAGGGAAGCCTGGGTGGCTCAGTGGTTGAGTATCTGCCTTTGGCTCAGGTCATGATCCTGGGGTCCTGGGACCGAGTCCCACATCAGGCTCCCTGCAGGGAGCCTGTTTCTCCCTCTGCCTCTGTCTCTGCTTCTCTCTGTGTCTCTCATGAATAAATAAATAAAAAAAATTTTTTTAATGCCTATACTACCCAAAGTTATTTATACATTTAATGCAATCCCTATCAAAATACTAATTGCATTTTTCACAGAGCTAGAACAAACAATCCTAGGTTCTTGTATGGAAGCACAAAAGACACCAAATAGCCAATGTAATCTTGAAAAAGAAAAGAAAAGGTGGAAGCATCACAGTTCCAGACTTCAAGCTATAGTACAAAGCTGTGATCAGCAAACAGTACAGCAGAAAATAGATACATAGATTCAATAGAACAGAACAGAAAACCCAGAAATAAACCCATAATTTTATAGTCAATTAATCTTCAACAAAGGAAAGAATATCCAAAGGAAAAAAGACCGTCTCCTCAACAAATGGTGCTGGGAAAACTGGACAGCTATGTTCAAGAGAATGACACTGGACCACTCTCTTACACCATAGACAAAAGTAAATTCAAAATGGATTAAAGACCTAAATGTGAGATCTGAAACAAAAAAAACCCTGCAAGACAATATAGATAGTAACTTCTTGATGTCAGGCATACCAATTTTTTTGTTTTAGATATGCCTCCTAAGGCAAGGAAAACAGAAGCAAAAATAAACTCTTGGGATTATGTCAAAATAAAAAGCTCTGCAAAGCAAGAGAAACAATCAACAAAAGTAAAGGACAACCTATACAATGGGAGAAAATACATGCAAATGGCATATCTGATAAACAGTTAGTATCCAAAATATATAAAGAGCTCAGAAAACTCAATACCAAAAAAAAAAATTCCAATTAAAAAATGGCCAAAAGACATGAACAGACATCTCCCCAATGTCAGACATAGAGGTGCCAACAGACACATGAAAAGATGTTCAGAGGGCAGCCCGGGTGGCTCAGTGGTTTAGCGCTGCTGTCAGCCCAAGGCCTGATCCTGGAGACCCGGGATCGAGTCCCATGTTAGGCTTCCTGCATGGAGCCTGCTTCTCCCTCTGCCTGTGTCTCTGACTCTCTCTCTCTCTCTGTGTCTCTCATGAATAAATAAATAAAAATCTTTAAAAAAAAAAAAAAAAAAGAAAAGAAAAGATGCTCATCATCACCTACCATCAGGGAAATAAAAATCAAAACCACAATGAGGCACCACTTTAAACCTGTCAGAATGGTTAAAATCTGACACAATACAAGACACAACAGGTGTTGGCAAGGACCTGAAGAAAAAAGAACACTCACGCACTCTTGGTGGGAATGTAGACTGGTACAGCCAGTGCAGAAAATAGTAAGGAGGTTCCTCAAAAAGTTAAAAATGGAAGTATTCTGTATGATCCTGCCATCACACTATTGGGTATTTAACAAAGAACACAAAAACACTAATTCAAAGGGATACATGCACCTCAATGTTTACTGCAGCATTATTTACAATAGCCAAATTATGGAGGCAGCCAACATGTCCAACGACTGATGAATGGATAAAGATGTGGTACACACACACACACACACACGAATATTATTCAGCCATTAAAAAGGAATGAAATCTTGCCATTTGCAACAACATGGATGGAGCCTGAGAGTATAATGCTAAGCGATAAGTCAGAGAAAGGCAAATAACAGTATGATTTCACTCACATGTGCAATTTAACAAACAAGGAAAGGGGAAAAAAAAGAGAGAGAGACAAACCAAGAAACAGACTCTAATTATAGAGAACAAACGGATGGTTACCAGAGGGGAGGGTGGCATGGGGATGGGTTAAATAGGTGATAGAGATTAGGGTGTGCACTTGTAATGAACACAGGCCTGATGTATGGAATTGTTCAATCACTATATTGTACAACTGAAACTAACATAACAACACTATAAATTAACTAACTGGAATTAAATAAAACTTAAAAAAAAAAAAAAAGAACAAGGAACGTCTGAGAAACAATTACAGACAAGAGGAACCTAAGGAGACATGCCAACTAAATGTAATGTATCCTGGACGGGATCCTGAGAAAGAAAAAGGACAATGGGAAAAACTAAGGAAATCTAAATAAACCATGAACTTTAGTTAATGTCTCAGTATCAGGTCTTTAATTATGACAAATATATCATTCAAATACAAGAGGCTAATAACATCATAGATGTTATGTAATTTTATAGATATTAGTAATAAACTGGGTGTGAGGTACATAGGAATTCTATACTATCTTCACAATTTTTCTGTACATCTAAAATTAAAAGCTTACTCAAGAAAATATATCTATAAAAATGAAAACACAACATGCCAAAATTTATGCAAAGTAGTCGAAGCTTAGAGGGAAATTTATTAAATTCCTACATTAAAAAAGGACAATCTCAAATCAATAACCTAACCTTCCACCTTAAGCTATAACTTCTTGAGTCCCACTTGTGTATTTTAATTCTCTACCAAGTGAAACAATATACAATTGATTTTTCTAAACAATATCCACAAGTAACCAGACCAAAAAAAAAAAAAAAAAGGCGCAAACTAACGTAAAGCAAGCAGCAGGAAGGAATTAATAAAGATTACAATGGAAATAAATGAAATAAAGAATAGAAAAGTAGAAAATCAGTAAAACTAAATTTTGGTTCTTTAGAAAGATCACTAAAATTGATAAACCTTTTGCCAGACCAAGAAAAAAGTAAAGAAGACTAAAATCAGCAGAAGCAGAAACAAAAGGAGGCATTACAATGGACTTTACAGAAATTTTTAAAAATTGTAAGGGAATACTACAAACAACTGTTATCAACAAATTGGATAATTTAGATGCAATGGACAAATTCCTAAAAGACACTAATTGAAGAAGAAATAGATAATTGGAATATACCTATAAGGAAAGAGATTGAATTTGTAATATAAAAACTTCCAACACACACACAAAAAAAAACTTCCAACAAAGAAAAATCCTAACCAAAATGACTTTAGTAGTGAATTCTACCAAACATTTAAGAATTAATACCAATCTTCAAACTCTTCAGAAAAATAGAAAGAATACTTCCTAATTATGAGATCATACTTATGCTGATTCCAAAACAAAAGAGACCACAAGAAAATTAAAGAACAATATCCCCTACAAATATAACGCAAAAATTCTGAACAAAATACTAGTAAATCCAATCCAGCAACACATAACAATAATTATATACAACAACCATGTGGGATAATTTATCAGCGGGGGGGTGGGGGGGGTGAGGGAGGCACGTCTGGGTGGCTCAGTTGGTTAAGCATCTACCTTCAGCTCAGGTCATGATCACAGGGTCCTGGGATAAACTGCCATGTCAAACTTCTCCCTTCCTCTGCCTCTCCCCACCCCCACTCGTGTGCACATGTCCTCTCTCTCTCTCTCAAAAAAATAAAATCTTTTTAAAAAAGTATAATAATTTATCCCCAGGAATGCAAGGTTGATTTTAACATATTGATAAAATAAAGGAAAAATAATCACATGATCAATCTGAACATATGCTGAAAAAGCATTTGACAGAATCCAAAACTCTTTTAAGGAAAAAAAAAAACTCCACAAATTAAGAATAGAAGGGAATTTCCTCAACTTGACAAAAGGCATCTATGAAAAACCCACAATTAACATTATATTTAACAGAAAAAGCCCGAAAGCTTTCCCTATAAGATCATGAACAAGACAAGGATGTACACTCTCACACTTCTACTCAACTGCACTAAAGGTCTAGCCAAGGCAAATATGCCAGAAAAACCAGTAAAAAGCATCCAGCTTAGAAAAGAAGAAGTAAAACTATACCTATTGCAGATGAGAGGATCCTGCATATATAAAATTCAAAGAATCTAGTAAATATTATAAAAACTAAAATGAGTTCAGCAATGAGAAAGGAATCCAAATAAAATAAATTGTATTTCTATACACTAGCAATAAACAATCTGAAAATGAAAATGAAGAAAACAATTCTACATACTATTGCATGAAACAGAATGAAAAGCCTAGGAATAAATTTAGCAAAGAAGTGCAAGACGTGTGCCCTGAAAACTATAAAGCTGCTGAAAGAAACTGAAGAAAATCTAAAAGGAAAGATATCCCATATTCCAGATTAGAAGACTTACTAGTGTTAAGACTGACATACTCCCCAAATTGATCTACATATTCAATGTAGTCCCCATCAAAATCCTAGCTGATTTTGTTTCTGCTTGTTTGTTTTTGCGGAAACAAGCTAATTTTAAAACTGAAAATTTAAGGGTCATAGAATAGTCAAAAAGATCTTAAAGAGAAGAACATAGTTGGGAGAGTCATCGTTCGTTCGTTCCTTCCTTCTCTTTCGAGAAAGAGAGAGAGAGAGAGAGAGTAGGGGGAGGGCAGAGGAAGAGAGAGAGAGAGAGAATCTTAAGTTGGCTTCTCAACTGGCACAGAGCCCAACCTCAAGACCCTGAGATCATGACCTGAGCCAAAATCAAGAGTCGGACACTTAACTGACTGAGCTGCCCAGGTGCCCCTAGAGTTATACTTTCTGATTTCAACTACAAAGCTATGGTAATCAAGACAGTGTGGTGTGGGTATAAAGAAATACAGATCAACAGAATAAAACTGAAAGTCCAGAAATAATCTTGCACATTTACGGTCAACTGATTTTTGACAAAAGTTCCAAAACAATTCAATGAGTAAAGGACAGTCTCTTCAACAAATGGCACTGCAGGAACCAGATATCCCATGCAAATAAATAAATAAATAAATAAATAAACTTGGTCCCCTATTTCACAAAAATGAGTTCAAAATGGGTCACATACCTAAATGTAAGGTCTAAAATTAGAGGGATGCCTGGGTGGCTCAGTGGTTGAGTGTCTGCCTTTAGCTCAGGTCATGATCCCAGGGTCCTGGGATCGAGTCCTGCATCGGGCTCCCTGCAGGGAGCCTGATTTTCCCTCTGCTTGTGTCTCTGCCTCTCTGTGTCTCTAATGAATAAATAAATAAAATCTTTAAAAAGGGGGGGAGGATCAAAGAATTTGAAGAGACATTTCTCCAAAGAAGATATACAAACAGCCAGTAAACACACGAAAAGATGGTCAACATTATTAATCTTTAGGGAAATACCAACCCAAACTATAATGAGATAACACTTTATACCCACTAGAATTGGCTAGAATCAAAACAGACAACAAAAAGTGCTGACAAGAATGTAATATGGAGAAACTGGAACCGTCCTATTAGGGAATTGCCAATGGGAATAAAAAATGGTGCAACCATGCTGGAAAACAGACTGTTCCTCAAAAAATTTAAGAGTTACCATATGACCTAGCAATTCCACTCCTAGGTATACAGCAAGAGAAATGAAAATATATGCCTATTCAAAAACATGTACACAAATGTTCACAGCAGCATTATTCATAATAACTAAAAAAGAGATATTCATATGTCCATCAACTGATGAATTTGAATAAAGAAACTAGAATATTATTTGGCAACAAAAAAGAATGAAATACTCTACAAGTTACAAAATGGATAATGTCTGAAAGCATTACGGTAAGTGAAAAGCGAGTTACAAAAGACCACATATTATATGGATCCATTCTACGTCTTGAACAGGCAAGTCCCTTAAGAAAGAGAATAGATTAGTGGGGTTACATGGGCCTAGGGTGGGACTGGGGATGGGGAGTGGCGGCTAAAGGGTGAAGGGTTTCTTTATGGGGGGATGAGAATATTCTGAAATATTAGGTTATGGTGATGGTTGTTGCACAAGATACAGAGAACCACTGAAGTGCTCTCTCTAAGTGGATTTTATGGTAAGTTAGACTACATTTTAATAAAGCTACAAAAAATAAGGAATTAATAAAAAGGTACTACATCTCCTCTGTCTGGTTATTTGCAGTAGGTGCCACCCCCATTCTTCCCAACTCCCCCTCTTTATGCCTGCTTCCTCCCCATCAGCTACTGACCTCCTCTCCAGCCCATCACATCACTGCAGCCCTCCAGAGGGGGCCAACCTTGTAAGCAACACTCAGGGGAGTGGCTGAGCAGTGTCCCCAAACTACAGACTTGGCCATCCTCCCCTCAGAAAGCTTACCTTAATAACTTAAGCAGTGAAACAGCAGAACAGGAGTTCCAAGTTACCAAACCCTGGGATAAGGGGTAACTACAGCAAATAGCTCCCAAATGCTCCCTAGGTATCAAAGTGTGAGGTGCACCAACACCACTTTTATTGCTTCAGCAGCAGGTAGCTATTACTACACTTACTCTGACATTTAGTATTCATTAGGTACCTGCTGTGTTCCAGATGCTGGTCATATCTCAGTGAGTAAGAAAGACAAAAAGATTTTAAAGACCTCTTAATCATGGAACTTATAAACAAAATAAGATAAATGACTAAAGCCTAAAGAATGTTAATTGGTGACAAGTGCTATGAAGAAAAAACAGGAAATGATGAGAAGGGAACATGGGGGAGAAGGGAGGTTACAATTCAAAGTATGGCCCCTCGAACGGACCCTTTGAGTGAAGACTTAAAGGAAGGCAGGGTCGTGGCACATGCTATCTGGGAAAGAGGATTTCTGGCAATGGTGTCAAGTGCTCAAGTCCCAAGGCAGGTACCGGTATGTGCAGGAAAGACCAAGAGGCCCAGATGGGAGAGTGGTGGCGGCTCAGTTGAGATGAGAGGTGGCCCAATCCTATTAGAGGTCACATAAAGGCCTTCTTTCTGTCTTCCTCAGGGAACACAGAACTGCTGGAGGAACTGCTGGAGGTGTTTAGCAGAGTGAGGAAAACAATGGCTGGGGACAGAGCCTGGGCCCTTCTGTCCTATCACCTCTGGGTAAGAACTGACTGTTCCAAGGGCAAACATCTGACCCAAAGGAACTGGACCAATCACTGATGAAGCCAATCAAAATTCATCTCCTCTCCAAAATCTGACCTAAACACAAGAGGTTGAATTAGCCAGTGTTGGGACTTACACAGTGATAGAGCGCCAAGGTGAGGACAGCTACTTCCCTGCCACGTCCACCTGACCAGAAGCCAGCCTGAAATTTAATGCTGCAAACCCAAAGGGAATAGAGACAAGAAAAGGCAGCCCCAGAGAAGGGGGCAGTGGGGGGTCGGGGGAGAGGACCCTGCCGCAGAGGACAGGGATCCATGGGACTCTGCAACCTCCCAATCAATCTCCTGCCTTGGCTTCTTATTCTTAGTGTAGGTTTCTCATCCTTATGATGAAAATCCCTGGCGTAGACAGGGAGCTATATTTTGTTATCCAAGTACCAAACGTGGGACTGAAAAGGCTGTCTGCTCATGGCTCTAAGGTTAACCCAGTAACTCCTGAGAGAAAGGACAGGCCGTACAGAGGGGCAGCTGGAGACCATGGTCTTCCACCCAACCCCCACTTTCCACAGCTGTTGTTGGGAATATTATACAATGCCCATAAGCAAAAACTTATCAGAATTCAGCAAGGTGCAATTTCAGTTACTTCATCCTTTTTTAAATTTCCTCATGTGTCAATATCAATGGCAGAACTTTCAGAATATTCTGCAAGGCTAAAAAAATACATCTAGTGATATTAGGTTGTTACTCTTTTAAAACAAAGGTAATTAAGCTGTGAAATATTTGCTTTGAGTAAAGTAGGTTCTGGGTATTTGAAGGTCCTGGAAGCTCTTATCACAGGCAGGCTGCAGTTTTGTTCCTTGTGGGCAACAGGGCCAGAGCTAACTGCTGTCCGCCCCCAGCTTCAATCTGGGCAGCATGCCAAGACACCAGACAATTCCCTGGAGAAAGGTAGTGATTAATGCTTCTCTGTCAACTCTAGACTGAACTTGTTCTGAATGGCTGCTTCTGATCTGAAGCGGCACAGAGAAGGGCAGAATGATCATAGAAAGGGCTCTCAGCCACCACAAGCCGCAGCAGCCAGAAGTGGTCTGCAGTAATGTACCTACTACGTGGGACTCCGAAGCTGCTCATCTCTCATTAGGTTGTAAATACCACGACCCCAATACAAGCTCATCTCCTGTGAAGTCACCAGTTTATTGAACACGTCAAGTGAAGGTTTCCATAGCTACTGACAAAAATGCACCACTCCTACAGCACTCCAAAGACATGAACCAACCAAGGCTCCCTGTCACCCTTGGAAATGGAATGCACCTCAGATGTTCTCTTAATATCTCGGCTAAAGCTGGGGAAGTGGCAGGGATTAAAATCTCAGCCCTTGTCCTCCACAGGACACTAACCTCTTCATGCTAGTAACTCTTATCAGGTCACAATCAGGTCATAATTTTCTTAGGAATTAGAGTTAAAAAAAATCCCCGTGTTCCATCTGTAGCAGTTTCAAAATAAATCTTTCTTCATGGCATGAAGGTTAGTACTAATCTCATGTGGTCATCTGGTTTTCTTACCCTTCTTTTCTCTTTATTGCCATTTCCCTTTACAACAATTTCAACCCTGCATCCCTGCTGCGTGTTTTTGTAAGAACTTGAAAGCCAAGCAATAAATACACTTCTCAAATAGGACAGAAGAATCTAGAATCATTCCAAATCACCCAATGATTACTTGCTGAATGTCTGTTTTACCCATTAGACAGCAAGTCAGTGAGAGAAAGAGTGAACACACAAACGGGTGAACCAATGAATGAATAAACAAACAGGTTTACTGTTGAATTAGCTGAAGGGCACAAAGCTCTTAGTGTGGCAGAGATACAAGGGGTCCTTGGGTGGCCTGTAAACTTTCTAGTAGACAATAATCTCTTTTCAGAAGCAACAGGAATGGCTTTCGGATCTCCCTGTGGGATGGCTTACTCACAGGCAGAGCTAAGTTATCTAAGTGCACACAATAAAAGGTGAGAATGGGTTCCATGTTAATCTATTTCCCAAATGAGATCTGACCTAAATAGTCCCTAAAATTTTAAGAATCTAAGTAAGATTATAAATTTTTATATCTTATCTGAGTATTAAAGTGCAGATATGTCCACATTGTGTGTGAATATCTTACACATCACTGACACAAAAATCACAAAAGAGAAGGCAGTAATACACAGCACGTCTTCCTATACAGGTATTCACAAAGGATATATGTGTCCATCGGATCTTATTAATGTCATTAAAATCTTTGCACAGAATCAACAACAGGAAACCTGGACATTTATTGGTTTTGAATGTGATTTTATAACTGACTTTCAGTGGGGACTGTGGAATGGACTTCACACCCTCTTTTGGGGGATCCATTATGTATTCTTCCAAAACAACAACAACAACAACAAAGACAACCTTGAAGGCGAAGATGTAGTTTCCCTAAGGTAGCTGGTAAGACTCTCTGCTTACCATCTCTGCCAGCGAACTACAGAATCGCTGCAGTCATCATGAAGGCACTCACCAGGGTGACAATGGCACATTCAGCTGTCAGCTGAGCAGCACTGAACAGTGTCCGAACAAACCGGTAAATCTGTTTCTGCTCGGGGTTGTGTTTGTCATAATCTGGTGGCACTTCGGATTTCTGGGGAAGGAAAGAGTTTCAGATGACTGGCCACCCAATAAAAACAAAAGAGAAATAATTAAACAACATCAGGAGGAGATTACCGAAAGAGGGTGAAGGTTTTCATCAAAAATATCTAAGAGCATCCTTCCATCTGGGTCCCTGGTGGGGAAAATAAGAGACAATAGAGTTTACTTTCTGCAAGAATGCCATTCAAAATAAGATAAAAATATATTTTGATTTGACATATTTCAAGAAACTAAAGTCAATGTTAAATGTAGGAGATGCTATTGGTTATCCACAAGTAATTTTCTTATGTATAATATTTAACCATTTTTGTCTGAACAGTCTATGAAACAAAGGTTATAAACCACATTTAGTTGAATTAACCTAAGCAAAAATATTGAGATTTTCATTTTCTGAGTATTCAAATGAACCAAATCTAAGCAAGTGACAAACTTCTTTAAACATTTTGCTTCTCAGCAAAGGTGGATGGATATGCTTAAACCATCCCTATACAGTAGTTGAATGGAAAGAAGTTTGATAAAAATGAACATTCAGGATGTTCTAGAAAGTAATTTGGAGTTTTCAGAACATACAACTTAAACACTTTGTTAATTAAGAGTTTCACAATTTTATATTGAAAAACAAGAGATGATGTGTAGAAAAGCTTAACTCAGTAACCCATAAACCTATAAAAGAATGGTTGGTTGCTACTAGGCCAGAAAATGTCATTTAACGTGGTGACAGTACCTTGAGTTTGGTTGGGCTCTACAGAGACGAACTGCACACTTCACCAGCAAAGCTCTGCTTTCATCTGTTTTAGGTCATTTGACTTCTGCCTAAAAATGGTTCTTTAAAAACCAAATTTGGAAACTGGTGCTTTGGTAACAGCATATAAATTCCATAGTCTGTGCTTCCAAAGTCTATTAGGCTTGTGAATATCAGAAGGGTATAGACCTGTCCCTAACATATACCTTTCATAGTAAACACCACAATTTCTGCTCTATAAATTTACTGCCTGCATAAAAATAATATAGAAAAAAGAGCTTAAGGGGATCCTTGGGTGGCTCAGCGGTTTAGCGCCTGCCTTTGGCCCAGGGCACGATCCTGGAGTCCCAGGATCGAGTTCCCGCTTCGGGCTCCTGGCATGGAGCCTGTTTCTCCCTCTGCCTGTATCTCTGCCTCTCTCTATATATATGTCTATCATGAATAAAAAAATAAATAAATCTTTTTCAAAAAAAAAAAAAAAAAGAGCTTAATTGAACAGCTAAGTTTTTATTACTCTATTTATACAACAGGAATTATTTTTAAAGCTTTGGGCATTCATACCTGTGTTCATTTTCACTAGCCTATGGGAATACAGCCAATAAAGCTTTAGATGAGCTGTAGTAAAAGAAAGGACTAGGCAGGACCTGATAACAGGGTCTGAAAACAAAGCTCCTTCTGGGTGCACTCAGTTACACTTCCTTTTATAATGACCTGGTTATGAAGAACCAGTTGGTTCTCATCTCACTAACAACCTCTGCAAGATATTCGAGGTGCTGTGTAAAAGACAAAACCTGGCCCTGCACCCCATTTTCTTGGGCAGTTCAGCCCTGATCAATATTCCTGATGAATAACAGACCCTTAAAAGCCATTCAGCATTCTAGAGAAATACTCACCAGAAGTAAGTTTAAAAATAAAAACAGGATGAAAAATATAAAATGAGGATTAAGAATTTAAGCTAAAATGACTCTGGAAGAAAACTGACTCCTCTGAGAAATGAATTTTCCTTTCACTTTCATTGAAAGCTATGTATCCCAGGGCACCTGGGTGGCACAGTTAGTTAAGCATCCTACTCTTGGTTTCAGCTCAGGTCATGATGTCAGGGTCCTGGGATCGAGCCCCACTTTGGGCTCCACACTCAGCATGGAGTTTGCTTGAGATTCTCTCTCCTTCTCCTGCCCCTCCCACTAGTTTTCTCTCTCCCTCAAATAAATACACAAATATTTAAAATATAATAAAAGGAAAGAAAGCTATGTATCCCAGAGGCACCAAGGTGGCTCAGTTAGTCAAGCGTCCAACTCTCAAGTTTGGTTCAGGTCATGATCTCAGGATTGTGAGATCAAGCCCCATGTCAGGCTCTGCACTGGGTATGGAGCCTGCTTCAAATTCTCTCTCTCTCTCTCCCCAACACCCCCACCCCTGTGCAAGCCCTTGAAAGCAAGCAAGCAAGCGAGCAAGCAAGCAAGCCGGCTAGCTATGTATCCCAGCTGAGTAGCAGCCTCTCTATCAAGCTACTGTATCTATCACCAGCTCCAGAAGTGAGGCCAGTATGACTGATTGAGAAGAAAATCTACAGGGTCATGCCACCTCTTCCCAAAGATCTTCAGGTTATAATCTGTGGATTTATCATGCTTGTTTCTAAACACTTGCTTTTTTAGTTGGATGTTCTCCACTTCTTCTCACTAACTTTTGGTCAATTTATCACCATTAACCCACTAGATTATATGATTAAAAGTCTCAGTATATTGTTTGGGTTCAATCCTCAATTCCCCAGTTCATTAGCTGTGCTATCTTAGGCAAATTATTTAATATCCCTGTGCCTCAGTTTCTTTACCTCTAAAATAAAGATAACGTATCACCTCATGGTACTGTTTTTAAAAATAAATGAGATAATGCATATAAATAGCTGATCAGGGTAGTCAGTGCTTAATAAAGCTGGCTCTTATTATTACCAGTTATGGCTACAAAATAACTTTGAGATCCACTGCAGTCTAAGAACTGAGAAATCACTTAGAGATGCTAATGCAAAATTGGTCTGAAAGAACATCTGAGTTTCACTAATGGTATTACGTTGTTATTTAAGACTTAAATTTTTAAAAGTTTGAACTGTTATCTGAGAAATGGGCAGCAAGACAAAAATTTGCACTTTCACTGATACACTATTCTGGTCAAGGTTCAAAGTTCCACAATGCTACATTTTCTAAATTCTTAAATCTAAATTCTCAAACCCCACAATGAACTATGAATCACAATTACAATGCAGAAAAAGGTCATTACAGAGAATACCTTTCCAGGTGTTTGCTTCCAGGTGTTTGTGTTTTCTCATAACACTGTTCATCAGAAGTTCCCCTTTGCTGACCTACCACAACTCTCCAACTGCCCCTTTGGTAAACAGACTAAAGGTGATGTAGCCCCCACCCATTGAGATCCATGCTAACCAAGAGGTGGCTGTGCTTATTCCCAGAACTGGTTCATATTTATTGTTATATAACATATGAAAATGTCACATTAATCAATGAAATTTGACTACAATGAGTGGCTTTGTTCTTATGAAAATGAAGAAGGAATGCTTTGCAAAGAGCCAATAAAAGGTTATCACCAACAATAAATTTGCTATAGATTATGTATGGTCAAAACCCGAAAGATTCTACACTCAGATTATTTTGTAAATGTCTTTTGTTTTCTATTGATTAATAAAAAAAACTATATATATGTGGAAAGGATGAATTACAGGGGTGGCTTATAAAATAAAGTCACTTTAGTACTCTAATCAGTGCCTAATGTTCAAAGCAAAAGTTCGATGCATAAAAAATTGGCAATGAATGTACTTTTAAACATTTATGTTGAAATAAAATGTTTGAGGCAAATTTTTAAAGTGATTTTTCCATGATTCCGTTTCAATTGACTTCTTAAATTAACTAAGTTTGTCTCTAAACACACTTATATCAGAAGTCTATTTCTACAGGAGTTTATGTCTAAATTTACGCCAAAATTTCTTCTACTAACTTAAAACTATAAACATTTTTTCTCATGTTGACGTTGCACACAGTAAAATTTTAAAATAATATTTTATAAAAGAAAGACTGTTTAAGCAAATTATACAGAAAATCATCGAGGTGCCTGAGTGGCTCAGTGGTTGAGAGTCTGCCTTTGGCATAGGGTGTGATCCCAGGATTGAGTCCCACATCGGGCTTCCTGTATGGAGCCTGCTTCTCCCTCTGCGTAAGACTCTACTTCTCTCTGGGTTGCTCATGAATAAATAAATAAAATCTTAAAAAAAAAGAAAATCAAAAGTGAAAAGGAAGCTGAGCATTATCAAGAAGATTTGTTCTAAGGGGTGGTGGAAAGAGAGGTGGGTAGGGGGTTGGGGTGACTGGGTGATGGGCACTGAGGGGGGCACTTGACAGGATGAGCACTGGGTGTTATGCTATAGGTTGACAAATTGAACTCCAATTAAAAAATATACAAAAGAATTAAAAAAAAAAAAGATTTGTTCTGTTTTGCGGACTTCAAATACAAATACCCATTTGGTTTCCTCTGCTTGAGAAGCAGTTCAGGACTTACCTGGCAAGTTCTCGTAAATTACACGAACTCTAGAAATTCCATGATAACATGAGTAAAGAGTATAAAGACTGAAGCAACTAGAACATAATAGGAAAAAAATAGGAAAAACATAACAGGAAATAACGCGTAACATTTTTAGCACAAAATTAATCATCCACATACCTGTTTTTGATGTGGTAATATATTGCGAGAGCTACACTGTAAAATAAAATGCAGAGTTCAACGTTTTGTAAGCATGCATATTCAACATGTTATATCATCTGACCATAAATATTTAAACTTAAGTAAAAGTCAAATAATCCACCTGAACCCATTTAATTCAGAATACTGATCAAGTATTCTTCATAGCAAGTCAATCTTGTACTCAATCCCAGCAATCATTAAATCTTTTCCAGAAATACCAAAATTTCAAGAAGTATTTAGAAACAAATTCTCTTTCTACTCAAAATTTTAAGCTTTCTTCACTTGTAAAATACAGGCACTACGTGAAACAGGTAGTGCAAATCAAACATCATTGGAAATTTCCAACTTAGTACCTCCTAGTCTAGAAAAAACTGTGGCTTATTTATAACTACCAGAAAAATGTGAGCATCACCTACAGTGGTTTGCTATTTTTTTCTCTTAAATCAATAACCTCTCGGCAATCCACTTACCTTATTCATACACTTGTTGAACTGTAACTCGTAGTTAAAATTTTATTTTACATTTTAAAAGATCTGAATTTAATGAAGACACTCCCCTCACCTGAATACTTTTTCTCAAATAATGTTTTTCTGACTTTAAAAAAATGCATTATATTCATATTGTAGAACTTTTGGAAAATACAGTAAGTATATTAAAAAAAGTAAACGCAAAAAAAAAAAAAAAAAGTAAACGCTGGGCAGCCCAGGTGGCTCAGCAGTTTAGCGCCACCTACGGCTCAGGGCGTGATCCTGGAAACCCAGGATCGAGCCCTGCGTCGGGCTCCCTGCATGGGGCCTACTTCTCCCTCTGCCTGTGTCTCTGCCTCTCTCTGTGTGTGTCTCTCATGAATAAACAAACAAAATCTAAATAAACAAACAAATAAAAATTTAAAAGTAAACCCTTTGCCCAAAGATGACTACTATTTTTGAGATATATAAATATCTATTCCTATTGATAAATTTTATGTGTAAACAGGTTTGTGTATTACTTTTATCTTACCACTAAAATATGCTTTAAAACCATGATTTCAAATGGCTGATTATATTCCACTCTAGAGTTGCTGAAATAATTACCTAATCCCCTGCTACTGAACACTTGTTTCTAATATTTTGCAATTATAATTAACACCATATTGATATCCTCATGGATAAAGATTTGTGCAACCTGGGACTATATTATTTCTATAAGAAAACAATTACAGAATATTTTCTGTATTAATTAAAGTCATTAATAATTGTAAGGCTCCCCAGATACACTGGCAACTATTTTGTAGAAGTGTGCCAGTGTTCTTCCCCATCAGTCTGTTGCAACCTCACCCTTTGCTGACATTTACCTTAAATATTCCGAAAAAATGTCCTCCAATCGGAGACGTAAATTAAGTACTTGTTTCAACTCAGGTGAGTTCCTATGATCACCTATCAAGTTGGCAGGGTTATTCATGTTAACTGGCCAATAATACTTTTTAAATTTCCTCTTCTGTAAACTGTCTAAATCAATCCACTATTTTTGTTTCACTTTAAAATTTATTGAAGAGAACAAAATGTATTTTTTAAGCTTCTAAGACTATTACTTATTTCGCTGTATCAGATTGTGTTCTGGGTACTCAGAGCACAGAAACTGCCATCCTGGCATCAACATCCAGGTAGAGGGCTCAGTCCTAAACATTTCAGCTTACTTAGCGCTGGATTCCAAAGAGCTCAGAGGCTCGCCTATGACTTCCTATGACAATACAAGAAATCTCTTGTCTCTAGACCTATTCATTATATGATTTCAGCTAAGTGTTAAACATCTTCACGAGCAATGGCAATATGTTCTCCTCCTCCTAACATCTTCAAGAGCGTCTAAGGTGAAGGAATTATAACTGGAGTAAAAGGTCTTCAGAATTAAAAAATAATAATACTATCTTCAAGCATACATTAACAGTCCTGTGAAGAAAGAAAGCAGGCTATCAACTCTATTTCTTAAATGAGAAAAATTCAGGTTCAGACACTGGATACCAGGATCTCTGACTGGTATAGAGGTTTGTTTAATTCATTTAACAGGCATGCTGTGATGACTGTTTTCTATTCTAATGTCAGATTTAAATTGATGTTTCATGACTGTGTTTGGTGTAGTAACTAGCTTAGTCACTTGGACTGAGAAAGAAGATGGTTCTTGCCTTCTTTGTGAGGGAGCATGACACACGAAAAATATCTCTGGGCTGGGAGTCAGAACAACCTGGGTCTAAAACCTGGCTCCTAGGAGCACCTGAGTAGCTCAGTTGGTTACGCATCTGCCTTCAGCTCAGGTCAGGATCCCAGGGTTCTGGGATCAAGTCCCACACTGGGCTCCCTGCTCAGCAGGGAGTCTGCTTCTCCCTCTTCCTCTCACCACATTTGTGCTCACTCTCTCTGTCACGCTCTCTCTCTCAAATAAATATATAAGATCTAATAACTAAAGCAAAACAAAAAAACCCACCTCCTTCATTTATTAGAATTCAATCACCTCTGAACCTACATTTCCTCATCTATAAAATTAGGACTATTCAACCTATATTAGAGAACCGTTTTTATAACCAAACGAAATATATAAAAGTGAAAGTTCTAAAACAAAAGTCATTATTATGGTTATTATATAATAATTATAACAATTATAATTCCATCCCAAGAGGTGCTTTGCTTCTGCAAATTGAGTGAAAATCTTGAGGGCCCCAAAGTCACCATCTTCTGAATCTCCTGAGCCAAAAGCAAGGTTGGACATTATCATGGCCTTAACCTTCAGGAAAAATAGAGCCACAATGTAGGACAATTTCCACTCAAGGCTATATCCCAAGAAGTAAGAAAACAAAGCTCAGAATTCACATATAGCGTAGCTCCACGGCCAGTTTAGTTGGTTATCTTGAAAGAAGTGACTGCTCAGGGCAAAGAGCAGTCAGTGGAAACCAGTCCCACACTTTGGGCTTCAGAGGCCTAGTCAATTCTGCTACGTCCTCAGAAAATGGTGAGATCGTACCAAAGATGGGCTGGAGTCAAACCAGAAGTATATTTGGAATAAAGGGTTTGCTCAACTGCTTTTGCCACATAGCTGGGAATAAAGAAATGTTTTCTTGACGAAGAAAACAAAACAGACTTGTGACTGCTGGCCCTCTATGTGACCTCTTAGCTAGAGCCAACCTAGCAAAGCATGCAACAAATCCTCAAACCTTTGAAGACCAAGAGGTGGTGTGTTCTGGCAACACAGAGAAGCTGAACCAGAGGTTTGGAGGCAGGTGGGTAAAGCAGCTGCTCTCCAACACTCAGGGCCCAAGGACCATGGCAATTTAGTCAACAGTGTGAATGGGGCTACCCCCGGCCCTCCACCCTGTTCTCTAATCTCATTCCTATGCCTGTCACAGAATCTTGGATAGGGGGAATGGAGATAAGCTGCAGAGGCATGGGGGGTTGGTTTGCAAATGCTAAATTCATACCACAGCTGTTGGCATTTAGGGGAAAGATGGGAAAATCAAATTCTCAAAAAAGAAATTTTGCCCATGAAAAGAATGAGCACAGAATGCCCAAACTTGTTATACTTAAAACTTTTCATTTACTGTTAGAATAGCACTCAACCCTCCATGCATTCCTCAACTAGAATTTGTAAATATGTTTGTTCATTTTGGCAACCCACAATTTACAGAAGGGTTTTCTTTTAAAAATTTGGTTAGAAATCGACGTTTAGAATTCAGAGGATTTTCTTGAAGAAACAGGGATTTATACTTGTTTTCAGGAAGCAAGTTCAGCCCACAGATACTCACCATGTCCACAGTGAAGCTCAAGAATATTCATGGTTTTGGTATTTTTAATGTCTTGGGGGAGAGGACCAAGAAAAGGGCTTGGATTTAGGGAAAGCAGAAAAAGCAAAAAAGGAGACCAGGAGTTTCCTTCTGATAGGCAGAGGATAAGTTTTAGCACAACTTAAGAACAGAAGGGCACCCGGATTTAGCTTCTTCCGAGTATCCCCTTCCCCTTACACCATCATAGACCCTGGCTAAAGCTCACTCAGCCTGCTAACATCTTGAAATGTTCCTTACTCCTTGGCTCCTTGATTATAACCCAGCCAAGTGTGAGATACAGGCATTTACAGGGAAGGATTCTGATGGTACTACTTTAGTTAGGGTCTACCCTGCTACCAGGCTCAAAATACACATTTTTAAAAAGAAGGCACTTCTTAAAATAAATGAACCACTGACTGAAGGAATTTCAGGTAGCACAAAGAAAGTGTCTTTCAGATCAGGTAAGTCATAGTATCTACACTGAATGTTTTGTTTCAATAGTCTACTCGTTAACTGGGCCAGCTTTTCAGCTTTTTCCTCCATGTATTAACCTATAATTTAAAAGTTTCACATGAACTCTGATGGGGAAGGGGAGAGCAAGTGTCAACTTACACCAGGAGTTGTCACCCTTGGCTGCCTACTAGACTCTCCTAGGGAGGGTGTCAAAAATCCAGACACCAGATCTGTAGGGCAGGACATCAAACATCAGCATGCCTTCCAGCAACCAGAGGACTCAGGGTGTAGCCAGGGCTTGGAACCAATGATTTGCACAGCAGCACATTTATAAACTTAGGTGACACTGAAATATCAAAGTGTTAACCAGTTTTCCCATCAGGCTCCTAAATGTCTATGTCACAACCAGTGGCAATTTTAAGTTATCCAAGGGTGAAGTGTTGAGCGACTGAGTCGGATCCATTTGTAAATCCCAAGAGCTCTGGCTGGCCCTGAAAGCGAAGGTGCCCTCTGCTCCACTTGGCCTCCCTTCCTGCTGAAGAGGATCCCAGGATTAAAGAGAAGTTAGCAGCTTTCATTCTGGGGTCTCTGGAACTTGTGCAGATGTCAACAGCTGCATGGTATATATATCTTCAGGGCTTTCCACTCCTCTCCACAATTACTAATGATTTACTCTAGGAAATACTTCCAAGAGGTACTGTACTTCCTATTTTGTGGCAGTAAACTATGGCCCAAAGGCAGGAAGTGGCTCAGTCAAGGTTATGTGGAGCAATAACATGCAAACCTCTTCTGAGCTCTAAACATGGACTGTCTGGGTCTATGTCCCCTTGTCATTTATCAAGCCCTTAAATGCCACAATAATAAGGGAAGAAGCCACATTTCTATTTAGATCTTAGAAAACGTGCAACTGTTCAGGAGAGAAGGCAGCTTCCCTCAAGTGGGCCATCTTCCATCTCGCCCTGGGAGTGGATGCTGTCCAGGAGTGGATGCTGTCCACAGAAGACTGATCCAGTCCCTGCTGCCTGACCAAGACTGTGATTTATTGTCACATATGGTCATACTCAGAAGAGGGCTTCTAAGCCTGAAAACATGGCCCACTGAAATGAAAGAATATTTCCTATTTAGAAATTTAAACACGGACATCATACACGAACTTAGACTGCTGTTAAATGTGTAATTTCTTGAACACATATAGCACATCACGTTTTCTGTGATCTCTGTCAAAGGCCATTATTATCACAATGCTAATGGGAACATTTCAAAAAAAAAAAGTGTTTCTTCTCTCCTACCTTCCATTTTAAATTAAGGAAACTAAAGCCTAAAAAGGAAAGGATTTTATCCAAAGACCCCTCTTCCCCCTGTAAACCCCACTTTAAAACAAAGTTCCAAAGAGAAGGGTCTTACCCCAAACCTTCCCTGTTGTTGAGAGAGCCAAGATCAGAGCTCAGATCTCCTGATTCTGGGCAAACACATTTTCACTGTCAGGCCTGCTTCCTACTGTAGCCCTGCGTCTTAAATGGGACCACAGAAGCCCTGCCTTATTTCAAAGGTAAAATAATAGTAGAGTAATTCTAGAATGGCTTTAATAAAAAGTGGGAAGGTAGAAAATATGCATAGAAATCAAATAATGTTTTCATCTACGTTTAAAATAATTTTTAGATTTGGCGTTTTATGTAAATGGTAATGTGCACAAATATTTGAACACTTCACATTTAAACCAAAATCACATTTTAAAGAGATTTCCTCAATTGTCAATGGCCTCCTCCAGCCCAATCTTACCACCCAGACCCCACAACCAACCAGTTAGCTGTCAGGTTAAGGAACAGAAAAAGCATTCAGTTAGGCAAAAATGTGTATACCCACCATTTAATTGTATACTTGAGGTTTGGTTGACTGACTGTGCTATCATCTAGGAAAATAGTGGAGCAGGAGCTGTATTTCCTCGCTATTTGTCCTGGAGGATGCTAGAAAACAAGGGCAATAAGACAATAACAATTAAATGGGACTCAAAATTCTTCCAAGAAACACCATCCCCTTAAACTTGGGATCAGACCACAGAGGAAAAATGTCTTACACAAGAAATTTTAATACTACCTGCAAGAACAGTACAAACACACTTTCTTCATACAATGAAATCCCTCCTACATGTACAAGTCACCAGCACTGCTAGTCCCAAACCTCCTTCCCTGGGAGAACAGCACTCTCCTTGCAGAGTCCACACAAATCACCCAGCCTGGGGCCTGTGTGAAACAAGAAGTACACTCCTTGTTACACCAGTGAAAGCCCCTTATTAGGGCAGCATCTTGGTTTTATGCATCAAAATGAAGGTAAGAGACAACTGTACCCATTCTCCCTATCCCTGAGGTACAGCTGATTTGGAGGCCATGGAAAATGCAGCCAATGTAAATTTAGATCTCCTGGTTAATCAGCTTGAATTTCAGGAGGCGAAGTTATAAAGACAAAAGTATTGCTTTGCTAGGGGCAAAATACATTTTAAAGAGGAAGACTATCTGATAATTTTGAAAATACAATCCCTGGATGACCTTCAGGTAGTGCCTGCTCCATCTTATGACTGGTTCTTTCACAAATGTATAAATGTTGAGCTCTCTGAGGCACCTGAGAACTGAGAACTACTTTTGAAAGGTACTGGTAAAGAATACAGAATTTATATTATGCACTGATGACACTAAGTAGATTTTTGGCAATATGTGGGCGATATGATTAGTAGACATTGCTCCAGATAATTTTTATTCAAAAGCAAGTTAGGGGAAAAAAAATAAAATAAAATCACCCAAACAAGCTTCCATTTACCTGGTGCTATGTTGACCATCTAAGTGGCATTTTCAGCGACCAATCCAAATGATCTCTTTAGGGCTAATAAAATTGCCTGCCTCAACTGCGCACTTGCAACAAAATCCTTAGTGTTTACACTTTACTAATGTAAAGAAAGCCTTAAATAGTCAGAGACCAAATGCCCCCATTCCACACTTTAAAATATACTTGTTTCAAAAGGTTTCCTCTAAATTAAGTTATGAAAACAGGCAGTAGCCTGAGAAATACAAAAAGGATGTTAATAAACAGAATCTCCCCTCAAAACTAAATAAAAAAGTAAGTCACTATTTTAAGTACCCAGTTCCTTAGATCATGGGTAGAGGGCACCGCACTACTGAAACATTCTAATCCTCCCTAGCACTGGTTTATAAATAGCATGTGGGTCAGAAGGAAATAACCAAAGTCAGGAAATTCAGTTCTTGGGCTTTCCTTCTTAAGCTCGCACTGTTCTGTGCCTGTGTAAGGAAAGGGCACAAAGAAAACTTGCAAAGTTCAAGTTATAATTTGAATGTCAATTTTAGATGGCATTTTCACATCTATCAAATCAATCACAACATTCTCATTAAGACATTCCAAAGGCACTACAAATATTTTTTTCTTTTCTTCAGCTCTTCTAGCAATCATATATGTCACACAAAACACTAAAACTCAAAACATAAGATAGCTATTAATTCAGGTGGCAAGCTTTCGAAGGTCTTAATGAAAGTTTCTCCATGGGTGCAAAATCTACTACAAACAAAATCTCAATAGACACTATATTTAACACAAAAATTCAGTAATTAACTGATGTGTTAATGAATTTTTAGAGACATGGTATAATCCCAACAATGCAGCTAGATGACAATTCTAATTCACTTCTATTTTGTGTGGTTTCAATTATTCCCTCTGATACAAATTTCTCAGGATTGAAATGTGATGGGAACTAAACCTAAGAAAACATGGGCATGGGAGTCCAGGAAAGGAGATGAGGAACACACACAAGTGAACATAATCTACATCCCTTCACAGTCTAAGGAACTCCCTCCGTGAGCCCACAGCTACATACGTGTACCCTGGGCACACACAATCCCTAAGGGTCAGAGGGTTATTAGAAGGGTGGCAGCCTCCCAGCACTCGGGGCTGGTGTGCCAAAGCCCTCAATTTGCCAAGGGAACACCAACTAAGCTTTCATATTATACAACAGGTTCTAAACAAAATACAAATCCTTGGTATTAAGTTATACAGATTTTTAGTCACAGAGTGCATCACTCTAAAACACAGTATTTGGGTGTTAAGTCACTTGTTTAATGTCAGAACTACAAGATTCAGAGAATGTAAACTTCTCTGGATCTGAAATCTACATCACTAAAAAGGCTCAAATAATCAGAATCCTGTAGCAGAAAAGCTCTTGATTCCAGGGTTGCTCTCCTGCTTTGGTTTCTGTTTTGAATGGTTCCATGTAGCAGAGGGAAGGGAGAGCCAGCCCAGGCCCCAACACCTCTCAACAGGCACCAATGTGTGTCCTGCAACACAGACAGCTTGAAACTCTGGCCCTGCCTCTGAAGCATCAGAGACACATGCACGCACATTCACAGAAAAGCATGTTCTCATTTGTTCAATATTTTGAATAAGCACATGGTACGCCAGTTTTAAGACTACATAACATAATAGTACATTGATTTAGTTGTCCCATGGTTCTAGAAAGTCCAGAGGCTTGTACATGTGTGTGTCTGGCAAAGCTAAAACCTCCCAGTTAGGTTTCAGTGTTTCTGCATAAAAAACATGGCAAAAAAAAAAAAAAAAAAAGAAGAAGAAGAACATGACATGGCCATCTGATGCACTGGTAACAGTAGTGAGGAAGATGGTGTTGCAGGTGTGAAGCGGATTCAGCCATGACTAAGAGCTGGGCAAGTTACTCAGCCTCCCTATCTGCACGTCACCTCCCTGTCTGCCACAGAGATGACAGGGTCACATGAGGAGCAGATGAGTTAAGATTCATTAAGGGTGCTAGCAGTGCCAGCACAAGGGAAGCATTCTAACAGTACTTGTAAAATAAAAAGTATACTAAACAGGTAAAAAAAGTGATAGGAATACTTTTTATGCTAATGTCTGTTTTACATATGAGAAGTATACAGAACAAAATACACCTAGGATAGTATCTGACTGGAAAAGGACAGGTACACTGCCTTAGACAGACAGTAGTCTTGGTAAATGTCAACCATGAATGGCTTGGACAGGGAGCAGAGAACAGTCCAATTAATGAGAAGTCCAATGATGGATTTTAAGGAAATAAATGCTCTAAACTATTATTCAAAATATTTTAAGAAAATAAAAGTTTCTATCTTTGAAATGTGTATATTTTACAAATTAAGTAATAAATATGTGGAATAAAACTTTAGAACTGAGTGAACGTCATCAAGTCCACCTATTCACGTGATGCCTACAGTATAAAATAACCTATTATTTACACCCAGATCCATTAACACACAACTGTTGGACTGTACATTTAAGACGCTTTCATGGAGGAATTATCATGTGTCCCAAATACCAAGATTATCCCTTCCTGTAATTTCAATTAGATGTCTGTCAGATACAAAGACATGTAGATACACACACACAACCACACATACACACAACCACACACACACACGCAATCCAAGTGCAGGACAAAGAGAAATGAGGGTACAGGGATAAGACTTGTCACTGGACCCTCCAAATGACCAGAAATCCTTCTCCCAACTACTTGAACCCCCTGCCTTCTCAGATCACTCTGACCTTCCCTGGGCAGCATGCATCGCAGAGAACCCATAGACCGTCAGGTAGCAACCACTCGCCTTACTGCTGCTTCCTCCTTGTCAAAGGAACGTACCTGGAGTACTGCTTCCCTCACTCCAGGGGAAGATCTAACATTCTCCAGGCCAGGGCTAGTAAATGACTCCGCTTCTTCACATTTTCTAGAAGTCGGCTCACCCTTCACATTCAATACACCCATTCACAGAGAACTCCAAGCTACTGTGATGAGTCCTTTCCATTCCTAGCTCTCTCCTAGTCTCCCTCTATCTCTCTGACTACTCAGTCCCTGTTTGTGGACTGAACTTCTCAGTACTCCCTGGAAGGTGACAGTCTTTTCTTCTCCCTGTATGCAGTCCTCCTGGGGACCCATTAGCTCAACATCCTTCTGCTCTCCTTTGAATCCCAAATCTCTCCTCTTTGGCCCCATCTCTCTTCCAAGCTCTCCACCTAAATGTTCCTCATAGGCACCTCAAACGGCACACTAATCTCTTCTTCCATTCAATTTTAATGGCTTAAAACAAAAAAATCCACAAAATATTCTTGAATATTGTGTCTTTCCTTTGCTCTCCTTGCATCAAGTACTATTGAACCTACCTGCTAAACACATTTCAAAAGTATTTTCCTCTACATCCCTCCAGCCACTAACTGGTAAATGAATGGCCTCCATCACTTCTCACTGTATTACTATAAAAGCCTAGGCTCATTCCTCTCCAAACCAGTCTTCCTCTGATGCTGTGATCTTCTTACAAAGCCAATCAAATTACCCCCCCACCCCCACCCCGCTTAAATGATTCAGAGGTTCTCCACTGCAGGGCCGGGACACTCATCAGCTCTTTATCTCCCCAGGTCACCACTCCCTTCTTCCTTCCACATACACTACACTTTGACATAATTAAATGCTGACATGATGCCAGTAACAAATTTTATTTAACGGTCACCAAAAAAAAGCCAACAGCATTCTGGATATTTTATATGTGTTCACTTACAGCTCACAAAACCCTCCAGAATTCTCATTTTGCAGATAAGTCAAGGAGGTCAGAGAAATTAAGTACTATTTCTGAGGTCAAATCTAAGACACCAGAGTTCACATTTGTGAACACATTTGTCTGACTCCAAAGTTCATGCCTTCCTACCAACAGCAAGGAGAGTGCCATGTATTAACAACCTGGCAAACAGAAGCTCCTGGCCCTTGCCATTGGACAGAGAAATAACAATGACATGAGCACAGGACCCAAAGTCCTGGTTCTCTTGTGGTCCTGCTAGGAACCAGTTCATGTGAATGAGACATTCCAGTTCAGGTGAAACAAGATTATGGCTGAAGTTTGAAGTAATAGAGTTCAGCATATAGTTCTGCCACTGATCAGCTGTGTAACCTCGGGCAAGTTAGTTACGTAGGATGATAACAAGCCCTGGCTTGTCCTTGAATAACCAATAACAGCATCCCTTTTCACACTTATAGTGTCCTGGTTTGGGCAATAAATTATAAGGTTCCCATAATGCTTTACCTCCCCAAACTTCAGTGTCTTCATCTGTAAAATATGGAGAGTTGACCCACCCCTTATTGTGATGCTGTGAGGGCTAGCCCAAGATAACACTTGGAGTGCTGAGCACATGGACATGTTCAACGAATATTATTAAGTCACTTTAACACCTAATCTCTGTGCTTTAACTTCCCATTTTCAATGGTTGGACAAAACTGACCTACTATTTCTTAGGGTTTGTTAGTATCAAATAAAAATTAAACATTAGAAAATATGAGGTAATATTAGTAGAGGAAAAAAGTTGTAAAAGTTTGAAAAAAAAATGATAAAATCTCCAAAAACGAAAGTTCCCCACCCACCCACCCCCTTTTTTTTTTTTGGATCCCAAGGAGAGCAAACCATGCTGATCTGCATGGAGAGGGATAGTTTCCCAGAGCACAGAGAAATGAAATTTGTACAAGTATTTCTTTATTAAGCATTAGCTAAAAGTCTGATTTGTATAAAATACATGTGGAAAGAGCACAGGAGAGGAGGAAAAAGAGGCTGGGTTGCCTACTGCCAGCACCTGCCACCACCTGAACACTCATGGTATGCAGTCTCACGAAACCATGAAGGCAAGTGTGGTAGTTCCCTCAATAGATTAAGAAAGTATCTTTGCCCAAGTCACATAGCCAATACAGAGATTCTGTGCAGGTCCCAAGTCCATTACAAACTGAGGGCACTTATCTATGAAAGCAGAAGCACTCAAGCTCAGAGCAGAGCTATGAGAGAGAAGAGCTCCACCAGCATCCTCCAATACCACCACAGGCCTCAGACAAAATGACAAAAGAACAAAACAAACGAAAGATACCTCATCTTTGATTTCACGATATTAACAAACTAATATTCCATGGGAAGAAAAAGGGAGACTGAACAGCTTTTTGCAGGATCAATTTGTTATAGCAGGGAAAGACTATAAGTTCTGAAAGACTAAAGAACTAAAAGAAAAAGCAAATATCCATGGAATTAAGAACAAAGGAGGACAAAATCATCAATTCATGAAAGTAGAAAATAAACCAACACTGGATTTCAAGAACATAAACTGGGCAAATGCCAAGACTGAGGTCAAATCTTGCTCTGTGAATCATGCATGCTGTCACTACAAAATAATTACATTCATTAATACACTTCAATCCCAGGTCTAATGTTGATTTTATTACGGCTCAGTGCACCAACTCTACATCGAGAAGTACTTTTTCTCATTAAATTTCTGGTTGTGAGGCAAAATCCAGAAATATAATCTTTTAGGCCTGGCATTATGTGAGGTGGAGAGGTTTTCCTGGTAGCACTGAGGGTGTGCGGTGCTGCCCTGGGCCTTCCACCCCCTGAGGAGGCTTCTGGTACAGCAACTAGCACAGGGTTTATGCCTCAGCTCTTTCTGCAGCTACAGAAGAAACAGTTCACTTTCCAAATAACATGTTTCCATTACTTAATTTTTTAAAGAGATTTTCTTTATTTATTCATGAGAGACACACAGAGAGGCAGAGACACAGGCAGAGGGAGAAGCAGGCTCCATGCAGGGAGCCTGATGCAGGACCTGATTCCAGGACTCCAGGATCACAACCTAAGCTCAAGGCAGACGCTCAACCACTGAGCCACCCAGGTGTCCCTCCATTACTACATTTCTTAAATGCGATGGCATATACAGTCCAGGCTATATTTTTTGGGATAGAGTGGGGCGGGAAATGAGCAAATTCCAGAATCCTGAGGGTAAAGTAGGGTGGACGCTTATTCAATGTAGGCCTTAAATTTTTTAATCTACAGAAAGACTCAAAAATAGGTTAAACCTGCCTCAGAATGTAAGAAACTCAAGTTTCTTTCCTACTTTCTTTGAGCTCCCTCTTCTAATTAGGAAACTGTCACAGAAGCTCAAATATGCACAATACAAATGTTCAAAGGTCCAAATACATCATCTCCACTGCCATTCATAATGATCCTGTGGGTAGTTCCAGAAAGTAAGCCAACTGCACTTCTCTTTAAGGGTGACAGAATCAAAGCACTTGATCAAGTCACCAGGAACCAGGCATCACAAAGTGGAGATTTTTCAGAACAATAAGAATTCTGGCCACCTGACTCCTAATAAAATATTCTTGCTACACCATCTTGTTCTTAAGCAATATCCCTTCAAAATTCTCAATGAATGCAGTCATAGTTATATAGGTAAAACGTTTCTGGTTCCAGAAGATCATTTCTTCTTTTGGTAAAAGTTTAAAAAATAAAAAGGAAGAAAAGAAAAAATAAGAGTTGTGATTTGAAGACACAAGTAGCTTATTGTTGATGAGAGTTTAAAACTGAATTCATTGGACTGAAGATGCAATATTAATAGCCAAAGACCAGCTACTTTGGAAAACGTTTTGGCAATTCCTCAAAATGCTAAATACAGAATGACTGTATATTCCAGTAATTCTACTCCTAGGTATATGCCCAAGAGAAATGAAAATATATCACTACACAAAAACTTGTACAAGAATGTTCATAGCAGCATTATTCCTAACAGTCAAAAGGTGGAACAACCCAAATGTCTATCAACTGACGAATAGATAAATAAAATATGGCCAAGCTAGATGATGAAATAGTATTTTCCATAATAATAATAGTATTTGCCATAAAAAGGAATACACTACAGTATGGATGCACCCTGAAAACATGCTAAGTGAAAGAAGTCCATCATAAAAGGCTATATTGTAGGATTAGATGAAATGTCCAAAAGAGACAAATCTATAGAGGCAGCAAGCAGAGTAGTAGCTGCCAGGAGTGGGGGTGGTGGTGGTGGTGGTGGTGATGAAGAACACAGAACACAGAGTGACTGTTAATGAACACAAGATTTCTTTTTGGGGTAATGAGTACGTTCTAAAATTGACTGTGGTAATAGCTGCACAACTCCATGACTATACTAAAAACCATTAAGTTGTATACTTTAAAAAGGTGAATTTTATGGTATGTAAACTATCTCAACAAAGCTATTTTTTAAAATAAAAATAGTTAAAAACCAAAACTAAGAAAAAACCTGATGGGATAGACTAGAACTGGAATTTTTACTGTATCAGTACAAATTAACAATTTCTAGTTATTAATTTACTAGTTATGTTTGCTGAATGGGCCAGCTAGGAGCACTGAACTGACACCCCAGCAGCGATGAGTACACCTGAACTCTAGGTCTGGGTTTCTACTACTGCTTGTCACTGAAAAAGAAAAAAAATCAGAGAAATGGCTGATCCCAGGGCTGACCTAGGGAGGTACAAGGTGAGCCTGTAATATCCTACTATGCTAAAAAGCAAGAGAGTGCTAAAAAAGAAAGAGAGAGAGAGAGACAGAGACAGAGAGGCATACCACAAGAACACAGAGCCAGTTTGAAAAGACTGCCATTAGACAAATCTAGGGAAATGTGAGTATCAAAACAATTAAGCACAGGAACAGCTATAAATCACTGATAAAACAGAAATCCAGAAGTCCATACTAAAGATGGATGGATGGTAGGATGGGTGGATGGGAAGAAAGGGTTTCCCCTGAGGGCAGAATGATGACTGCCAAAGGGCTGGGAAGTTAGCATTCTGTATTCAAAATATAAATATTGGTTTAAGCAAGAATGATCAATAGATGCTAAATCTGGGGTTGGAGGTAAGATGCAAGATATTTGTTTGCATAGTCCATAGACTGCTTATTAGTTGGCAGGGGAAAAGCTTTTAAAATACGGGGTAGAGAATTTGGACGGCACCTTGCAGGGTGATCAAAATCAACATTGCCAATGAAGTCAGAAGAATATCCTGTCTCCAGATTTGAAACACAAAGCAGCGCAAGGAGCATTCCATTCAGGCTGTAAATGTTCTCCCAGTTCCTTCAGACAAATCCAAAACAGGAAACATTCTGTTAAAAAAAAAATGGGGTGCCTGGGTGGCTCAGTCAGTTAAGCATCTGACTCTTGGTTTCAGCTTAGGTCATGATCCCATGGCTGTGAGATCAAGCCCTGCATTAGGCTCCATGCCGAGTGGGGAGTCTGCTAGAAGATTTTCTCCCTCTGCCCCCATCCCAATGAATAAATCTTTTAAAAACCAAACAAAAAACACCTAGCCCTGTATTCTTCAACAATGTTAGTGTCATGAAATACACGGAAAGGCTGAGGATCTCTCCAGATTAAAGGGCACTGAGGGGCACACCAACTAAGTGTCATGTGTGATCCTGGATTGAGAGCAGTACCAGAGGAAAACAGGCTACACAGGACATGATGAGGCCACTTTAACACAGCTGCATTATAGACAATTAAAAAGAACTGTACCAATGTTTAATCCCTGATTTTGATAACAATATTGTAGTTACACAGAGAATACCCTTGTTCTTAGGAAATACACAGTAAAATATTTAATACTGTACTTTAAAGGGAGTGATGCAGGTAATTCCCACACAATTCAGAGAAAATATATAGGATAATGATCAGAGGATGAGTAGAATCTGGATAAAAGGTATATGGGAATTTTTTGTACTATTATTATTACAACTTCTAGAAGTTTGAAATCTTTCAAAAAAGTTAAATATATACATATATACATGTAAAAGTTACACATGCTTCTCTATAACTACCTAACACATGTAACACATAAAACTTTATATAATATACATATGTGTAAAAATATTTCTATAAAGTAAAAGAACAGGGTGGGAACCTCTGCTCAAAGGGCAAGGGGTAGAGAGTTTGCTTTCTAAAGAGCTTTTCTTGCAAAGTTCTTGCTCCTTCTCAGACCTCCTGTTTTTCCTTTGCTTTCTCTACTCCAGAAATCCCTAAGCAAGATGCTAAAGTTGAAACTGAGGTCAAGAGAGTGAGAAGTGAAAAATAAGATGACACAGTAAAAAGGGTACCTGTCCAGCTCACATAAGCAACAGTAGTGAATCCTCTACCCCTAGAAAATGACAACAAAGGACCTGGGAAGTCACAGGTTGAGGGCATCTAAGAACAGCTCTTTTCACCCATCCAGCAGTGTCTAAGCAATGAAAACCAGGAAACCGTGGTCAAGAATTTGTGCCGTCTACAGATAAGATCCTAACAGCGCATACAAAAGATCATGGTTTCAAACACAGCAATGCCCCCTGACAACATGCCATGAATTCTCTAGGACAAATCCTAACACTGGTTCAGTGACCCCTTCACTTGTATGGCTCATCAAAGAAACTGTAGTTTTCAAAATGACTTACGGAGGCATCAGGGAAGCAATTCCACCTGTCAGCTATCTTGTATTTGTACAGACTATTATTACATTTCACAAGCGTCACTTTATTTGTGCCACCTGATGAGTGACAGAATGAAGGGGAAGGATGAGTGTGGTGGAAACAGGAGAGAAACAGGACAAGCGAAAGTGTTCTAGAGACATAACCAAGGCCCTCAAAGACCTGATGTCTTACAGACTCTCATCTGTATCAACATTATCAACGTATACACCATTATCATTTCTAGATACTCTAAAACAAAACAAAACAAAACAAAACTGAGAGGAAACAAAGCATGTCCCCTATTTCAATATCCTGTGTCAAGTATTATGAGGATGTGAGAATCAAAGTATCTAAGATTCCCTTAGTGAGCTGTGAAGATCCTATAATTTTGTATCACTACAACCTTCCTATAAATGTGAAGTTATTCCAAAATATGAGGTGGATCCTTTGGTCTTCCTGGACTTTTAAAAATCTTACTGAGATTAAAATCTTAGGGAGGCTTCTTTCACACTGTCCAAGCATATTGTATTGATGCTAACATAGCATTTCTTAAATTTGTATTCTATTAAGAGCAAATTTCCCAGAGAGGCAAAGCAAAGTTTAGAATTTTTTAAATTTCAGTTCCTGGATCAAACTCACTTCATTCTCTGACTTCTTATGGCTTAAGAGATATAGGAATATAACAAAATAAACATTGTTTTAGAAGGAATATACCCCTATCTCATTCAAAGCTGGAAGGCAGAAATCAATTCAGAATTTAACCAGTTTGGACCCTCAACTTTATGGTCAACTAATATTCAATAAAGGAGGAAAGACTATCCACTGGAAGAAAGACAGCCTCTTCAATAAATGGTGCTGGGAAAATTGGACATCCACATGCAGAAGAATGAAACTAGACCACTCTCTTGCACCATACACAAAGATAAACTCAAAATGGATGAAAGATCTAAATGTGAGACAAGATTCCATCAAAATCCTAGAGGAGAACACAGGCAACAGCCTTTTGGAACTCAGTAACTTCTTGCAACATACATCCCACGAAGGCAAAAGAAACAAAAGCAAAAATGAACTATTGGGACTTCATCAAGATAAGAAGCTTTTGCACAGCAAAGGATACAGTCAACAAAACTCAAAGACAACCTACAGAATGGGAGAAGATATTTGCAAATGACGTATCAGATAAAGGGCTAGTTTCCAAGATCTATAAAGAACTTATTAAACTCAACACCAAAGAAACAAACAATCCAATCATGAAATGGGCAAAAGACATGAAGAGAAATCTCACAGTGGAAGACATAGACATGGCCAACACGCACATGAGAAAATGCTCTGCATCACTTGCCATCAGGGAAATACAAATCAAAACCACAATGAGATACCACCTCACACCAGTGAGAATGGGGAAAATTAACAAGGCAGGAAACAACAAATGTTGGAGAGGATGCAGAGAAAAGGGAACCCTCTTACACTATTGGTGGGAATGTGAACTGGTGCAGCCACTCTGGAAAACTGTGTGGAGGTTCCTCAAAGAGTTAAAAATAGACCTGCCCTACACCCAGCAATTGCACTGCTGGGAATTTACCCCAAAGATTCAGATGCAATGAAATGCAGGGACACCTGCACCCCGATGTTTATAGCAGCAATGGCCACAATAGCCAAACTGTGGAAGGAGCCTCGGTGTCCATCGAAAGATCAATGGATAAAGAAGATGTGGTCTATGTATACAATGGAATATTACTCAGCCATTAGAAATGACAAATACCCACCATTCGCTTCAACGTGGATGGAACTGGAGGGTATTATGCTGAGTGAAATGAGTCAATTGGAGAAGGACAAACATTATATGTTCTCATTCATTTGGGGAATATAAATAATAGTGAAAGGGAATAGAAGGGAAGAGAGAAGAAATGTGTGGGAAATATCAGAAAGGGAGACAGAACATAAAGACTCCTAACTCTGGGAAACAAACTAGGGGTGGGGTGGAAGGGGAGGAGGGCGGGGGGTGGGGGTGAATGGGTGACGGGCACTGAGGGGGGGCACTTGACAGGATGAGCACTGGGTGTTATTCTGTATGTTGGCAAATTGAACACCAATAAAAAATAAATTTATTATTAAAAAGAAAAAGAATTTAACTAGTTAAGACGACTATGAACTCTCTACACAGCAGTATTCCCAAACAAAATTGGAAAGAATTATTCCATTCTGATCCTAGCAATTATGAAAACACTATATTCATACTCAAAATACCAGAAAGACTTTCATTAGTTTTGGTGCTGAACTTGGAAAATTAAACAGAATTTATCTGTATTCCAATAGGCAATAAAAATAATAACATCAACATATGCATATGGTGTTATAATTAGTTTGCAAATCACCTTCTTTTCCATTATATCATTTGAGTCAGGTAGGCCAATAATTATGTCCCATTCTATGAGACAGGAGAACTGAGACTTTCAGACTTCTTCAAAGTCCCCAAATTATCAGGTGGCAGGTCTAGGGCTTGAGCAAAATCCTTTTGGCTCTAAGTCCAGCTAACAGTGTGACTACTGCTTAACTGATAAGTAACATCCTATAGTTACTTTATTCTCTCACAAAGTTTCTAGAACTATCACCTGTCTCATTATTAAGACAAATACTATCATTGTTTTCCATGAGTGTAAGGTAGGCCAGCCATTCAACTTCTGATTCATTCTTTTTTAATACCTTTTTTTTTTAAACTTCTTAGAATGATCAAATCACTTTAGGTATGCTGTTACCAAGTGACAAGAGGATGTCATAGAAATATTAGCACAAAGTAAAAGGCATGAATTTTCCCTAAGTTTCAAGGGTGATTCTAGACTGGACGCCTGCAATGTGCCACTCACAATTTATAAAGAGAGATCTACACATTCTAATTAAAAGATTCATTGAAATAACTAACCTTAAACAAAAAGCAAAGCCGAAACTTTAGCAAATGTTGAATGAAGTAGAAACTTTAAACAAAGCTCTTTACCCAGCCCTCTTTTAAAAACCTAAATGTCATTCATAATGTATTACATTTTCCTATAACTATTAATACTAATTACTTTAAAACATAGAAAGATGATTAGTTGAATATGAATCTTCATAATTCACCCTGACTTAACTATCAAAATAACCAAAGAGGTTTGAGGTTTATCCTCAAATGGTTTCAAGCTTTAAAATCTATGATAATTCTTTTAGAGGCAGCCTCTTTTTACTTAATCCTTTATGAATGTCTTGGCTCGTCTGGGCCAATTAAATAAAGGCCCATCTCTCTTCCAGCCTGGGTGGTGTTTCATTCTCAACTGATCCTTTCCCTGTTAATGTTCCCAAAGTCTACTCCTGTCACTTGCCAAGGTGTTACTAGCTGGGAGCCAGAAAAGTCTAATTCTCTTCCATCTAGTACAAGCTATTTCCCCCACAGACATTATCCAGGGGTAGAGTTGACCACACTTACATTCTAAAATGGCTTACCTAGAGCCACTGCTTTCATTTTTCTTAAATAGTAGCTAGCCTCTTGTAGATTTTCTTAGCAACATGTACTGATTAGGTTTTTCAGAACATGATGGAGAAATTAAAGAAACAGCACCCCTCAAAATAAAGCCACTAAAAAAGAGGTTTTATAAGCAAGGGCAAAGAATAACCATCATTCCACAGTTCAACAACAAATTAGATTACAAATTTTTTTAGGGCCAGTATTCAGAAATGAGTTCTAGAAACTATCCTATAAAAATTTAATTATAAATATCATCTCTAACTTTAGATAAAAAAGCTTAACAACCTCTGTCCAAGTGAGAACTGATAAATAGTACCTACCTAGCATGGTTACTAAATAGGTTAAACCAATTAGAACAGACCCAGACACAAACATGGTAATCAACAGACTACTGATGATGACAATTCATCCTTTGTCTAGTGTTCTAACTTATAACACCCAGGTGTCTAAGAACCTGAACACAGATGGTTTATTGGCCTAATTTGAATCTGCAGTAACTTCACTCCAATTATATTCCAGTCGGTTGGAATGGTGCATTCCAATGGCTTTTCTCAGCACATGCAAAACCAATATGCTACTTTACAACTAGGTCTATTCACAAACTAGAGGGTAATACTGTTACACAGTCATCTGTTATGTAAGACAGCACAGAGATTTATATAGGAAGTACATTAGAGCAGATGTCAACAGCTGTGTAATTTCACTCTTTGTATCAGGAGATGAGATGTTTTACAGAGGTCTGAAGGCTGAGGGCTGAGCTGGCTTACAATACATAGCCTACCATTCTAATCCATATTCTGGGTACAAGAGATATTTACCCAATGTGTACCCAGGACTGTATCAACACAAAGTGTGAGGTTAAGTTGGAGAAATATCCAAACAGATCTGCAGGTCAGCACTATGACAGCACATCTCTGTCTCATTAGCCACAATCCGAAAAGGGTGGCATGGGCTAACTCCTACCCTCCTCTTTCTTCAAAACACCTTTATAATAGAGCTGCAATGACCAAGAAAGGCAGCTTGTCTGCAGTTTCAGCTCATCTCTTCTTTGCAAGTTCCTTGTCAGATTTGCTAATAAGTCAGAAAGCACCTACCCCAGAGCATCAAGCAGGCAAAGAAATGAAAGATAAGGATTTATAAAATTAGTTCAAATCACTCAAACTTCTATGTCTAGGTATATACTGTTTTTTTTTTTAAATAATGCTTATGTTTTTCTTGTGACATAAATTTTAATTTCACAGAGACTTTACACATTGATGCTTCAAAATTTGAGAAGGCCAGGGAAGAGGTCGCAAATGCTTTAAGAATCCAATAAAAATTACAGACCCTCTCTCTGACCCTTCCGACACTGTACAGGTATATCTATACTGACTTGCCTAAGAAGGAATTATCAATCTCCCAAGGGTGAACCATGGAGCCCCTTTGAGAGCTTGGGCCTGGCTTATGAATTTTTCAACTGCATTTTGTCCAGATCTCCAACGGGCAGGGAAGGCAGTATTATAGCTAGAAGTCTCTTTAACACAGCTTTAGTGCCAAGTACTTCAAAATCCACAAAAACTTATATGCAAACAGTTTAGAAATTCTGAGAAAGTCCTTGTAAGGTCAAATACATCATTATTCTTTTCAATATGAGAATTTATAGCATGCTTCTTTTGGTAATTCACCTACTTCATCATTCCATACCTCATGGAGACAGTTTTCTTTCCTACATAAAGAGGCATATATTTAGAAGGAGAGGAAAGTGGCAGGTCTCCACATTCCTGAGGGGTAGAGGTTGGGGTGTTCCAGGGTGGAGAGGTGTTAGTGGGAGGGCAGACAGAGCAGAGACTGGAGCCAGCCAGTGGCATCTGCCCCTCCAGGAAGAACAAAGTACCTCAAAGAGACACTTCATGCCTAGCCAGCAGGGGATGGAGATATTGCTCAGAACTGGCCAAAAGACTAGAGCTGAACTTTTTAAATCCTTTTAAAACTAAAGTATTATCCAGTTTATTCTTTCTGCAGGAACTCTAAGAACAAAGGGACTCTGCTGGACCTCTAAATACCTATTAAGGAGAGGAAAGAATATGTGGAGACAATAGCCTCATGGAAACAATTATGTGTTTATTCAAACAGAAGTGAATTACAGGGAGAAAAATGGTAATGGCGGTGGCGGGGTGGGGGGTAGTAGAAGAAGGAAAGAATTAGAAATTTAACAGAAGTGACTTTCATTTGGACCTGTGTAGTGTGTGCTATGGTATTGTTCATACATACCTTCCCGTGAACAACAGCAGTTTGGGGCTTCTGGAAAAACACTTTGGACAGTGGAAATACCAAGCCATACTTGCCCAATTACAAACCAAACTGAGCATATGTACATCACAACATTCTTCACATTCTTCCACGTACTGACAAAATACATGAACCCTTTGCACCTACTCCAGACATGGTTATTTAAGCTCTTTACACAGTATAGTCATTATGAAGAACACAAGGAGACAACTTCACTTACATGGTTAATGAAGAGACTCTTGCGTTTTTCTCTCACTGTGAAAACAAAAGATGCGACAGAAATGTTACATGCCTGCATGCTAACCCCTTGCAGACTGCTGAGGACTAGGCCTCTTGTGTCACAGTCCCATCCTTCCACCAACCAACATACCCAGGTGCTCAATTACCATATGTAAGACTATGTGACCTGCACAAATGCAGATCTGAACTTGGCTAACAGAGCAAAATATATACCCAGTTAAAGTATGGCAACTGCAGCTACGATTAGCTACGTAGTAATAGCTTTCCAATAACTAAATTAATTAGTAATTTCATAAAACTTGATGCTTCCATTAATTTAGGATGATTAACCAGTAATAAGACTATTTATTTCTAACTCAACCAAACCTATAAAGATCCACACAATTTGGGTGAAATATATAATAATAATAATAATAATAATAATAATAATAATAATACATGCAACAGCATTAAGACACAGGAAAGATAATGTACATCAGAAGTGTTATTTATCATGGAAACCAACTGCGCTGAGTGCTGGGTGCTAATGAATAAAACCAGGCAGTATCCTCTCCTTCGGTAAGGCTGGTAAAATCCACAATAAAAAATACTGCCCTGTCTAAAAGAGCATTTCTCCTACTACTGTCTGTGCATCATGGCTCAGCCTTCCCTACATCAGACCTTAGCGTTTCCCAAGTCCTTAGCCCCAAAGATGTAGAAGGGTGACAGTGAAACCAGAGGATTATTAAAATAACCTAGGAGCACTGAGTTTTGCCTCTTTTTTCCTAAAGACTTACTTTTGAGGGTACATATTAGTCACCCGGCATATTTATTGAGTAGGGCACTACAGAAGAGATGAAGACCAGGTTTCCTTCAAGGGGATGACATCTTTGGTTCCTGGGAATCCATAATGCTACCTCATACAAACTGCATACAAATCCAGTTCACCTGAGGAGGAAATTTTTTTTTCTTGGTAGTCAGTCCATGACCCAAGTGCAGAATGTTGTGCCCAAGATCACGAATCCGGGAAACCAAGGAGCCGACACCGATGCAAACACACGAGGGTTTATTTAACGCAGAAAGTTGCAGTCATGCTGGTCCACTGAGCCGGATTTCCAGTTAGGGTGTGCCCTGGTATGTATGTATGTATGTATGTATGTATGTATGTTTTATTTTTATTTATTTATTTATTTATTTATTTATTTATTTATTTATTTATTTATTTAATTTATGATAGACACAGAGAGAGAGAAAGAGAGGCAGAGGGAGAAGCAGGCTCCATACCGGGAGCCCAACGCGGGACTCGATCCCGGGACTCCAAGATCGTGCCCTGGGCCAAGGCAAGCGCCAAACCGCTGAGCCACCCGGGGATCCCTGCCCTGGTCTTTGACTAGGGCGGGGCAGTATCACTGAGCCGGATTTCCGATTAGGGCATGTCCTAGGCTTGACTAGGGCGGGGCAGTGCCCTAAGTAATAAGCAGGTCAGCACAAGCCGGGTGCAGCTCAAAATAGAGTCAGTCCTGCTCTGCTTGTCCAGGGGTAGGGGATTTTGTTAAATTTCCTGGGTCCCACACGGAATCACTAGTTTTCAAAAGCCCTGCAGCTGATCTGCCGGAGGGGGCTTGGGAAATGCTTTCCTATGTTTACATTCTGTTCTTCAATTCACAAGGAAACATTTTGCTTTTCCTTAGAAGTCTTGTCATCTGTGGCATGAAGGCTGTCCCTCTTCCTATCTCAAAGATGCTTGAGATACAAAGCAAAAACCAACTTGAGGATCATGCTGAGAGAAGGTACTTACACGTGGCCATCAGATGGATTCATATGCAGGCCACTGGCATGCACTGCACACAGAATGTGAGGCACCATGGCCATGCCAGTGGCCAAACCAGCACCCCGGGAACTCAAGAGCATATACAACAGCAGCAGATCATGTCTGCTATTCACAGTGTGGAGGCTGCATGATTTTTTTTGACCTAATTCCAAATAAGCATCATTCACACATGAACCACAACAGTAGAAAAATGAGGCTCTGGTAGGAAGCACTGTGTTTGTAACTGGCATATTACTTTGTATGCCTGGGTGTATTCTCTGCAGTGTGTGTACATGTGCATGTTTTGCTTAAATCAATTTGATACTAAATTATGTATCTATTCAAGGTTGTTCTACCACATAGGGGTCTGATGACATTTCTATGGTGGTTTTTCCATTGGCTGAAGGGATCTGGAAACACTTTCTGCACAGGTAGTAGACTTGACAAAGTTTCTAGCAAATTTCATAGGTGACATTTAGTTCTTCCTACGGTCTCCCAGAAATAGGTTTGTGCAGAGGGTGTATATCTCCCAATTATGGCAACTGCCTCCAAGGGCACTTTAATGCCCTGTATCACCTAGCCTCCAAAAGATAAAAGATATCCATGCCTCAAGGAATATTAGAGCTTCTTTTGTTGTTGTTGTTGTTGGCTAATATTATTTAGTAGAGCTTCTTATATATGGGGACTGTTGAAAAAATTAAGCATTATTCAGAAAAAGGAGAGAGGGCTAAAAATCAGAATCAGAATCTTCAATAGAAAAAAAAAAAAAAAAGAATCTTCAATAGTATGGGTGGAAAGTTTTAACAATAAAGTTTATATAACAAAAAACAAAAAACCACCCCAAACAAATAGGAATACTGTATAAAAGTATATACTATTCTTGTACATCTACAAAAATAAGTCTCAGGGAAGAATCATGAAGCCCAACTGGTTCCAATTAGAAGAGTGAAAAACAAAATTCACTAAGACCATTATAAAATACCTAAGGATAAAGTACCCAAATCTATTATAGAATATCTTAGGCACTCACTGTTTTTAAACAAATGAATACCTATGCCTTACCCTATTTCACTCAGAGCAACTGGACCTGCTGAATCTGATCTGAAATCTGGGTTCATGGGATTATTTTGTATTCTGTATTATTCTGTAATCCACTCCTAAGAGGGCCTTTCCAAAATCAAGTCTGCATAGTATCTGAAAGGCTTTTCTGTTCATATATCCCTGTAACTGACTTCCTTGTGGAGTGTCTCCTGAATCCCAAAACCAACCGCCAGTCCCTTCTCAAATAAAAATAGTTGCCAATATCCATGCTTGTATCAGGTGGCCTGACCATAACTGCCTGGATCTAGGTATATAT
The DNA here is from genome assembly GCF_053574225.1 of Canis aureus. Lineage (NCBI taxonomy): Eukaryota > Metazoa > Chordata > Mammalia > Carnivora > Canidae > Canis > Canis aureus. The sequence goes on along the minus strand of NC_135615.1, from coordinate 3,595,468 downwards.
CCATTCCTAACTGAGCTAATTCTCTCTCCTAGGAATCTGGAGATGTTAAAAGAATTAACACAGAAGGTTTGACTGTGCATTCCTGAAATGGCCTGTTTGCAAGGGAGACCCTAAGCTGGTGTCTGAGAATATGGATTTAGGAAGGGTTTCCTACCATTCCCTAGCTGATAAAAAGTGGCTCATTGTGCTTACATTGTGCAAACAATACGGTTTATGCTAAATACCTGCTTTCCTCCTGGGAGTCTAGAATTTTTGTACATACTGGGCAGAGGCTGCCTACTTAACCAGTCCTCAATAAAAATCCTGGGCACTGGGTCTCTAAGGAGCTTTCCTGGCTGGCACATGTTACAGGTTGTCACTGGGGAAACCTAGCACATCCTGTGTGACTCTACCTGGAGAGTACTCTTGGAAGCCTATAGTATTTTCTGGACTTCGCCCATGTACCTTTTCCTTATACTGATTTTGCTTTGCATATGTTCTTTGTAATTAGCCAAAGCCATGAATGTGAGTATTTTTTGAGGGCTATGACCCCTACTGAATCACCAGAACTGGGCAGGGAGTAGAGAGGATCACTCTGAGGATCTCCAACATACCTGCCATGCAGAAACGAATGGAGGGCAGGAGGGTGATAAGGAGATGGTAGGTGCTTTTAGTCCTTTAGATGGCTTTTAGTCCTTATTTCCCATGACCTGTAAGGTTTCTCAGGTACCCTGGCGCCCTTACAATTAATTATTCCTTTTCCCCTAAGCTAGTAGGAATACGATCAAGACACTACCACAGGAGAAAAAACAATAAGTGGAAATTCTTACACTTGTACCACCAAAAACGATGAATTATACTGCTTAAATTTAAATCTGTCTTTAAAATAAATTTGAAACTACTGAGACCAGTAATCAGTTCTGAAATTCAAACAGCTTTTAGTCATTTTATTTTATGTAATGGTAGTAGCAATATGCCAATTCATTTCTGACATTAGCTTTAATCATTTTAAAACCTGAATATTTTTGCTTACTAATAACACATTCAACCAAAATTCTCCAGAGTTTTTAGAGTTCCTATATAACTGAGGGACTAATAGTCATATTTTGCTTTCCTGGGAAAACAGGCAACAAATTGATGTGGATCATACATCTCACTTTCCTGGAAAAGGAATAGCTCTTTCCCTTTGATCCCATCCACGATGGTTTGTTAACGAAATTTTTAATTAACTATTAAAATAAATCCATAATGACTTAAATAGAAAATATATTTGATGCTTTAAAAATAAGCCATCTAACATTAACAAAAATACTACTGTTGGCATTACGTGTTCTCCAGATAAAATGAGAAAATGGCAGTGATTGCCATCTGCGATAACCAGAACTTCACTTAGGTTGCTACATGGACATTCCCTTGTCACAATGTCACAGAAGCAAAATTTCTTTACTTTTAAAAGTACAACTTTCTAAAAACAACTTTCTTTCAAAAAACCTAGTGCCTAATTATAGAGGACTGATTAACAATCTAAATGCAATTTCAGCTAACCTCTTTTACAGACAAACATTTAAAAAATTATGGTTTCCACTGTCCCACCTCTAAAACAGATCTTCCAATGGCAAATGTCAGCTACTATTTGACACAAAATGTGAGAACTAAATAAGTCCTAAAATAGATAATCCAACATCCTTCCTTTGAAAATATGAAGCAAGCAGCCTGTGCAGGCACAGACAGAGAGTGACTAGCAGGGGGAAGGTAGAGGATGGCTTGCTGGCTTTCCCAGACTCCTTCCTCTGCATGACCCTTCCTCCACAGGGCAGTGTCCCTGCTGCCTGAAACCTGCATGAAATCTGACAACAGATCATTAGGATCCAGTATGAACAAAGCTAAACTGTTCCACAAAGAAAAACTACCTAGCTTGTTAATTACACTGGCTGTGAAGGACTGGCAGGTGGGAGGCCTTGACTACAATCTAAAGAATTACAGAACTTTGTTTTGAGATGTAAAGGTGATTGCTGGGATAGCAGAGCCAGTTGGGACCACTAAAATCTGGTTCAAAAGAAAAGGTTTCCTTTTCCTTTCTTTTTTTTCCTGTGGGTGAGCACAGATCAGGCTTTAAACAATCATAAGTTCATATTAATTTTTCTTATAAGTTTGAGATTATTACACAATCTCCAAAGTTTTCAATAATTCAGTGAATTAAAAAAAATAATAATAATTCAGTGAATTCAATCACTCACTTAATTCAAAATACAGCCATTGAGTCGCATTAGGGAACACAGCTCGAAGGGAAATGCAAAGATATCCTGAGGTGACAGCCTTTCTAAACTCATAGCTTTACAGGGATGAAAGTTTTGGACACCAGTGACTGGGACACAGATTTGTACAGCGTGGAACACATCCACTCCACACCTATGGGCCCTGTACTGGGTGTCCTGATGAGATCGCTACACAATAAAGTTACTCTCGGCACCACAGGCCCGCTTCTGCGGAGAACTCCAGCCCTCTCGGAATTGTCCGGAACCTGTATTTAGTTCTAAACTTGGGCAGAGAGGAAGGGGACAATTCTGTACCTTCAAAGTGAAATCTAAATAAGCAAAGCAACAAAAATGAAAAGATAAGAAAAACTGCAAAGATGTCTAGGGCAGAGCAGTTTTGAAAGCAGAAGATTCCAGAGGACAGAACAGGTGTCAGAAGCATGTATAGGCATATGGAGAAAACCATTCAAAGATCAAGCGTACATCTAAAAAACTGCCAACTAACTTTGGATGTTTTCTGTTTACCTTGGAGAATATGTAGGGTCAAAGGATTTACTCAGAAGCACAGAAACCTTAATAAGGTGGATTCTTTTAGAATTCTGCTGATATTAAAGAAATGCATGATTATTAAAAAAAAATCAGAAAACACTGAGCAGTACAAAGAAAAAGATACAAATAGAATTTAGGTTAGGAAAATACAGAGAAACATCAAGAAAAAACATATAATCCAACAACCCATAGATAACTTAGTATGTTAGTGTGTATCCTCTCAAAATGAGTCTTTTCTCTATATGTACTTACCCAGATGTATTATGTGCATTTTTGCATTTCAATATATTTACATATAAACATGTGCAAATATATACATGTGCACATAGGCAAGCACACAAAGAGAAATGCTCTCCATTTTTCTGTTGGTATGTTAGCACTGTCATTGGCTGTATAACAATTCTTTAATAAATATGGGGATTAACCCTTTGCCATACGTATTGCAATATCTTTCCCATTTGATGATTTAATTTTTAGGATGTATTTTGACACAAGTTTTCATTTTTTGGCAATTTCTCCCACAAGTTTATATAAGCTTAAAGCTTACATGCCCCCCTTTCCCATTCTGAGATTCATACTTACTCATACTCTTTCTAGATATTTATAATTATATTCATTACAGTTAACCTACACCTACTTGACCTACTAGAAATCTATTCTGGCACATGGTGCCAAGGGTATCACTTGATTTTTTAAGATGAGATTCAAGGTACTCTCTACTTTTCTAAAGAGCTGCTATCAAATGTTGGTTACAACAATTTCAGATCTGACTTCTTCCTGATTTGCTTCCAAGGTGTCTGGAAGCAACTCTTAAATGTAACGGTTGATCTATTTATATCAGAAACATGGACAGAAAAAGATGGTTTGGGCACAGCAGAACCCAGAGACCACCCTTTCTTCTTCCACTGGTAGTCATCACTTCTCCTGGTCAGACCTAGGTTCAGTGTGAACTGCTGCAGTCCTAAGACATCCTAAGATTGCAGAGACCAAGGTCAGGGAAGAAACTCAATCCAAGTGAGCAAATGCATACCTATACTTCAGAATAAGGACTGCACTTACTGAGAGCCTATGCGGTCTTGGATTCTGTGCTCAGAGCTCTGACAGACTGTGTAGTTGGTCTTCCTGACAATGTCATGAAGAGACACTAACTCTATTTTACTGTGGTTCAGGAAAACCATAGGGATCAGGTGTACAGGATCATACAAACAGTAATGGATGTAAGCTTATGGCTCCAGCAGGTTGATTCCAGAAGGCTGTGCTTTACTACAAGACTGTCTTAGGAAATCTTTCCAAGATATTAGTTGTTCTTATGTGGTGAATGACTCAGACTTATCAAGGTAATTCATTTGCCTTCCAGATGTCGCAGAGGAGCTGACCACAAACATCAATCATGTAAGGTAGGCTGTAAACATGAGAAGCTCTGAAAAGTACAGAAAGGATTAGCCTGTACTAAATGAAGGGAGACTGGAGGACCTCACAGTTTAAAAAGGAGAGTCAAAAGAGGTTATAGAAAGTAAGAGTTTATCACTACCAACTAACAAACCTGAGGGCACTGGCAAGCAGCAGGACATAGCTGTGGTAGAGAGGGTATAAAGCTCTATCCCCCTGGGATGAATGACCACCCCTTGCCTCGGCTCCAGGTCTCTGCTCACTGAGCCATTTTCTGACTACTGAAGCTGGGGAAAGCAGAGGCCAGGAGAGACGAAAAAGTGCAAGGCATGCTAAAGAAAAACTGATATCCTGGGGTGTAATTTGGTTTCAGTGGCGTGTGTCCTGTGCAAGCAACTTTCTCCAGACTGGAAGGCACAAGAGATCAGACAATGGAGCAAGGCAATGCTTCCAAGAAAAGTGGGCCACAAAGCCCAAAAAGACTTCCGTTGTCCACGTAACTGACAGGGCTTAGCATGCTGGCATCGCACCACCTTGTGCAGCACAACAGATGACTATAGAGACAGGAAAGCTGTCCTGAGGGTGGGATGGTCGTGTCAAGTTCAGACCTGGGAAGTCCTAATATGCTGCCTGGGCCTGAAAACCCACATTCCCCGGTCCTCAAATAACAGGCCTGCCCCTTTTTAATGAAGTTAGGAAAGGTAAAAGAAAGTGATGCTGCCATATACACTAGAGAGCCATTCTGTCAGGGCGACTGTCCCAATGCCCTAGCACATCTGCCCAGCAGTGACCCCCTGCCTTCACTCTTTCATTACTTTATTCATTCAATCCATTTTAAGTTTCTAAGATGTGCTAGCCTCTGTGCTTGTTACAGAGAATGCAAAATGAGGAAAACAAAGTCCCTCTCTTAAAGCAACATGGAATTTAGTGGATATAACAACCTCTTTATATACAATCTCTTTATATACAAATCATTAAAAAATCAGCTCCACAAGAGAGGAATACACAAACTGCACTGAATTTAATGCCACTAATTTTACGGTACACCTTTATTTTATTTGCCACTAAGGAAGGAAAAAAATGCTGTCAATTAAGTTTTGAGAAGCCATTGCCTGTTCTGATTTCAGAGATGTTACAGTTGGGAAATGTCTGTCAGAATGGTGGAATGTGGGAAATCTGGGGAAGCACCATCTAAGAGGCAGACTTTAGACCGGCATGTGCTAGAGGGAAGGGTGCTGAGGACCAGGATGGTGCATCAGCTACAGTGTGACAGGCCACAGGGACTGGCCTTCAGCACTGGGAGCAGCTCAGAAGTGTGGGAGCACACAGCAGGAAGCAGAGGGGGCTCGGCAGGAAAGGCAGAAAGGGCTCAAAGGAATGGCTGCATGCCACACCGAGGTATCACTATCCCTTGTGGATGAGCAGAAACTGATGGAGGAGGATGGTTTGAGCAAGAGGAGCCCTAGTGGACCTGTGTTTCAGAATGCTCCTTCTGGCAGCAAAGTGGAGGAAAGGTGAGAAAGGAGTTGAAAGCAGGAAAGGGCTAATGGTCACAGGCCAAGTGCAGGAATATGAGTGGTGAGTCATGACACTGGAGGAAGAAATACCAAGTATACAGGGGATAGATGGAATATAAGACATTGATCACAGGACTCTTGGGCTGCTGGCTGGGGACCCAGACTGACAGTGGGTTTATTCTTTAAAAAAAAAACAAAACAAACAAACAAACAAAAAAAAAAAAACAGGAAGAAAAGCAGGCAGGAGAGGAAAAAGATGACTTCCAATTTAGACATGAGAATCCTGGGGGATTTGTGGAACCACCACATGGAATGTCTCTCAGGCAGTGGGAAACACACATCTGGATCACATAATTACAGTGCCAGGAAAAGGGATGGCTTCTCCCTGCTTGAGGTCCTGGGATAGAATGGCTCTAGGGAGTCCCAAGTGTCAGTGCTTCACAGGTACAAGAGCAGAGACATGCTGAATGCTTACTGTAAGTTCAACACATCTTCCTATTGCCTCATGACAACAATCTACTAACGTGACTGTTAGGATCATTGCCAATTTACTGGAAATTACAACCTAGGAGGTCACATCACTATAAAGCTAACTAATGGTACTCAAGAGCCTAAGGTCAGTCCCAGAGCCCTCGCTGCCAAACTGGAGTCCAAAGACCAAACACCCCTCAAGAAGTGGCTGGCCACAGGCTAAAGATAATCACAGCCTCCTACATATGGATCGACCTTTCACTGCTCTAGACTTCTGGTATTTCTCGCACATGTACCTCCCCAGACCAGAAGGAAAAAATCAGATAACACAATCCTAGTTTTCATCATTCTTTCCCCAAAATGCTCTTGTCAAAGGACAATTCAGGGCTGGACTTGGACAGCGGTCTTAAAACTAGGTGTTTAAAGAACTCTTGAACACAGCTGATGTGTGAGGCAGGGGCTCCGTCCCTACTTCCTTCTCACAGTTACCTTTCTCCCACTTCTCAGAAAAAGGCATGGCAACCCACCCCTGGATGTACACCAACCTGATATGGAAGACCTCTGCCAGGGGACTAAACAGACGTCAGGGCTGAGGCTGCTGCCTTTAATCCAGGTTCTGTTACCTGCAGCACAGCATGGAATCTGCCCTGTCCTGCGACATTTCTAAGGGACAGTGAAGACTTCTGGCTCTCAATCTACAGATATCACACAGGGATGACAGTTTCTAATCAGCACCATGCCTCTTCAGTGCTTAGACTATGCCAAAGATGCAGGCTCTGAGGGAGAGACCCAGGGGAGAGCACAGGGATGAGCATGAAGGTGTAGCAGACTGCTAGCAAGGCACACACTTCATCCTACCTGTCTGGCCATTTATCATGATCAAATCAAGTGAAGATCAGAGGCATGTACACTGACATGGGACATGAACTGAAAAGAAATGGAATCAGACCATTTCTGACAGAGAATAAGTCTGATTAGACTGACTGGTTTGACAATGATGCATAGCTTTGCCAATGAGGTCATATGAAAGACATATAACATTTTGACAAAAATATATTTTAATCCAAAGAGAAGCTAAAAACATTAGTTCAGAGGAAAGGGACAGGTGGGAAATCTTTCACTCAACATATATTAGAGTCCCTTCTATGAGCTACTCACTGTACATGGCACAGAGATGTAAATGTGAGAAAGACATGAATAAATCATAACAATAAAGTGAAGACCACTCCTTTTCATGAGGGATATACAGACTGCAATGGGGTCAAAGGAATCAGGCAAGATGTTCTGAAATGAATCATAAATTTATTTTCTCAACGCTCCTGGAGTGTATCAGGTTAAATCCAGTGCCCCCAAATGGAAATGTTGTTCTTTAACAGCAGATATATTTAAAAGTCATTTACATGTTAGGTAAAGTCTTTCTGGTGTACTTCCCAGAAACTGCAGAAGTGAGAAGCTCCTCTAACTGGGTGAGAAACTCTTTTGCAAATCAATAGATTCCAATTCCTTTCTGTCAACAAAGCTAAAGGAGAACAAGACTGAATTGTAGCTGAGTGTTAAGGAATTATTTTGGATGATAATAAATCCCTTGGAGATTTTTTGACATATGAATCAGATGAAATAGAATTTAGTGATATTACTACAACAAATCTCCTTCTATTCCCATGTGTATATCTATATGAGCAAAGTTCCTCAGCACTTACATCTATAAAAACACTTTGATGATGACTAGCACTTCACTCCAATAATATGTAATATTCATCCACAGATACATCTCATCAAACATTTTTTTCTAAAAATTATTTCACTTTTCTGTTTAATAATTATTCATTACAATCTTAATACGTTTGTGTTGTTTTGATCAACTAAGAGCTAAGGAAAATAACAATGATACATCAATCCAGAACTTACTTTTAGTATTTAGAGATTTATAATTGTGAGAAATAAAAATTAAACTTAGATCCATACTTTCATAAAATGGCAGTATGACAGTGTGATAAATGACTAAGAAATATATTAGGATAAAATTCGATGGATAAAATGACATGGAAATACAACTTCAAGACAAAAAAGAAATCATATGAAACTTTTAACTGTTAAAAATGAGTTGTTCATATATTTCTTTTGTTCATACATTTTTAAATGATTTATGGTGGATTACCAAATCACTAAGGTACTGCGATTTTATTTGAAACATATTTTTTAAAGAGGGATAGTTTTTATTTTAAAAAGTCCATCTTTAAAATACATCAAAATTAAATCCTTTGGTAGGATGAAAAATTTTTATAGTCAACATAAAAATATTCGAAGGAGTTCATAGTTTTTCAAAATTATTTTCCATAGTATGTAAGCAAAGAAAAAAACTCATTGGTGTAAGAGCTTTGAGGTCCTATGGATTCTTCAATATCTAACAGCAAAAATATTCCCTATGGAACTTGGTAAGCTGTAGGAGAAACGCAGAGTGACAGACAGGGAGGTGGAGAAAAGGGCACAGCAGAGCATAGCGCATATGAGGATGACAAAGAGAACTGGGGATATGTAGGAAGGAGGATGACAGAAAGGTCATGGGAACACTCAGATGGAACTGATTCCTGGAAAGGCACAGGGGTCAGCTGCTTCTAAATGCCAGATAAAAGGAGCACAAAAAGGTTGGTCCCCTTGTGATAGAGAAGTTCAACATTGCCCAGGAACAAAAACATGACCCTGAACAAAGGAAGGCCACAAAACATTTTTTTCAATTTCATTATTTCTGAAAGAATGTGCAAAGAAAACCATGGCTCATAGCTTTATTTCTGAATTTTAACACTTCTACTTTGGCTTTAGGTCACTCAAGAGACAGTGGTTTTTATTCCTTTAATTATTTCAAGAACTCTTAAACTCAAAGATTACACATACACACAAACACATACACAAAAGTTCTTATTTTTGTCCAAATTCTTCTTTAAGACAACCATACTAGTTAAAATTTAAAAAGATGTGGTTTGACTGCTTTCTTCTAATACTCAAGAATAGGTTTTCGCGTCTTTGAAAACAATGAATTAGGGCAACCCAGGTGGCTCAGCGGTTTAGCACCACCTTCAGCCCAGGGCCTGATCCTCGAGATTTGGGATCGAGTCCCATGTCAAGCTCCCTGCATGGAGCCTGCTTCTCCCTCTGCCTGTGTCTCTGCCTCTCTCTCCCTCTCTCCTCTCTCTGTGTCTCTCATGAATAAATAAATAAAATCGAAAGAAAGAAAGAAAGAAAGAAAGAAAGAAAGAAAGAAAGAAAGAAAGAAAGAAAGAAAGAAGAAAAAGAAAAGAAAAGAAAAGAAAAGAAAGAAAGAAAGAAAGATAGAAAGAAAGAAAGAAAGAAAGAAAGAAAGAAAGAAAGAAAACAATGAATTAAAATAGTTTAGAAAAGGAAAAACCACTAAGAACTATAATTCTTCCCCACAAGCCAAAATGATAGCATGAAAAGCCAAGGGAGGCCAAGCTAACTAATCTCTCTCTCACCTGGCACCTCCTCAGGACCCCACCCACTCCCTAAAGGAACTCATGGTCCCTTCTTTGTTGAGTGGCTCTCACACAAAGAAATTCTGCAATGACATACCATTTGTGTGAAGAAGAAACTGAGAGAGCAGTCAGTCTGGCTTGAACAGAATATCCCTAACTTCAGCCAGCTGGCGGAGATCTAATTAGGCAAGCACTCCATTATCATTCTGTTATGGTAAAGTTTCCAGTCTCCTTCTCAACAAAGAAAGGATCCAAGGCCAGCCTAAATCTCTTTGATATCAGAGGGAAAAGGAACTTAATAGATTCTAATTTAACTCCAAATGACTTAATACAAGTACCACCTAGAGCAGAATAATGAACAGTTGGCTGTTGGGGAGCATGGCAGATAGAGCACGTTCATCAGACCATCGAGTACTGGAGAAGGAAAGAGGATGGTGGGTCTGCAGAGCAGAGAGCTGCAAAGGTAAAAGAACACCTGGCTGTGATCCCTGGCAGGAGCTACCCTAACATAACTGCCATCACCCTGACAAAAGCCTCCTACCCACAAACCTAGTACAAACTAATAAAGGAGTACATCAATCTGAAGAAGAGAGGGGAGATCACCAGACTCAAAAGTAAGGAATCTAAAAGGTGCTGTGTGTTCTAAAATCTCAGGTTATAACATTTCTTCCAATAAAAAATAAATTGGTGTACGTGGAGCCCATAATTTTTTATTGCTCTAATACTCTTAGAAGTTTTCGGGTCTTGTAATGAAAATGTAAGTTTGTACAAGTAAAGAATGATCACAAATCAAAAATGTCTGGTGGCTTTGTCATTTTTTTTCCTTCTTTCAATCACCAAAGTTGAACATATTCTCTGTACCAGGCAGAGCAAGGCACAGGGCATACTGAGATCTATTATCACTTTCCCTCTAGGAGCTAGCTGGCAACACAGACAAGAAAATAGTTTTAAATACCACAATATGGTTCAGACTAGGAAGAAAGATTTCACATATTACAGGGGGAGCTCACTAAAGGCCCACGTAACCCCCAGCCTGAGAGGCAGCAGGCACCTTCAGGGAGGAGGCTTGGAGATTGAAGAAATGAGCTGTAGAAGACTGAAAGGAAATCCAGGTAAATGCAAAGCACAGGAGGCCACGTGGCACACCAGTGGAGAAATGCAAGGGATTCCACAGGGCTGAAGCATGGAGACGCAATGGAAGACAGTGAAATGAGAAGTAAGGCAGAGGAAGGATTATGAAGTTGTCTATGATCATACTAAGGCATCTGAAATTTAACTCTAAGGCAACAAGGAAGCCATTAAATAAGTTTAATCAAACAAGTGACATAATCACATCTGAACTACAGGAAGTGTTTTCACCTGGCGATGTAGAGCCATCAGACTGGAAAGGTAAGGCCACAGGTGAGCCACATGTGCTGCAGCCTCCAACTGAGAAAACAGGGAGCCTCAATGAAGGGGCACAATGGGAATGGAAGAGATTGTCAGGTTCAAGGGACATTTATGAGGGAAAAAGTAATATACCTTCAATCACTTGGCTGTAATGGCGGGCTAGTAAATGTTTAACATCTGCCTTTAAAAAATGCCCTGATTTGTAGCATTTGTCAATTTCTATGGGGTAAAAGTTCCCTTCCTGGCTTTTTTCAGACTCCTAGATGGTGTCACTGAACTTAGAACTGGATAGAAATGTGCAGTCAGCTCCTGCGAGTCAGTGTGAGTCAGCTCCAGCACTACTGCCAGAATGTGAGACTGGGGAGAGGGAGGAATCTAGGAAAATTCAAGGCCTCCCCTGGCTTGGAGACCTGGGTAGAGCGGGAAATGCAGGGTGTTAACTGTGCTCCTGAGGTCTGGTTGGGACATGCTGAGTTACACAAAGATATCAAAACGTCCAGCAGGCAGATGGACATAAGGGATGTGAACACTGCAGAGAAAAATCTGGCTAGAGATTATAGTTGAAATGGACATCATGGGGATCCCTGGGTGGCTCAGCGGTTTAGCGCCTGCCTTCAGCCCAGGGCATGATCCTGGAGTCCCGGGATTGAGTCCCACATCAGGCTCCCTGCATGGAGCCTGCTTCTCCCTCTGCCTGTGTCTCTGCCTGCCCCGCCCCCCCATATGTGTGTCTCATGAACAAATAAATAAAATCTTAAAAAAAAAAAAAAAAGAAATAGACATCACGATGAACTGTGTGCAAACCCAGAAGAGGATAAAGCCAGAACCCTGTAAAATACCAACAGTAAAGGGATGAACAGAGAAGAACTTGGTTAAAGATGCCTGAGAAGGATCTTAAGAAAAGGGAGGGTTTCTCAGGACCAAGTCCCCAAATAGTTCCCTGATGGATAATCAATTTACCAAAGAATTAACTCACTAAAGTTACCAAATTAAAAAAAAAAAAAAAAGTTATCAAGTTTACCTATTTTTAAAACCTACTTTTTAATTATTTATAAAGCAATTGGTTCATTGGAGGGTCTTGTTTTCAGCAAATTGGCTTATCTGAATATAAAAAGCCAAAGGAGTTTTAAGTAGCAAGGAAAAGTCAGGGCAACAAATGCCGCCTAGGAGGTCAATAGCTAACAGAAGCAAACCTTACAACACCGCTCCTCAGAATGGCAGTGGTGGGAAGATGCCCAGTGGAAAAGTGAATGGACAGAGAAGCAGAGGTGGTATAGAAGATTTCACTAAACGGAGTAGAGAGGAAACCTCAGGGAGAAGCTGCTGCTCATTTTTCCTTTTCTTGTATTTCCTATGTTGAATGGAAAGATCCAGCATTTAAGAAGAAATTGAAGGATTCAACAGAAGCACCTGATGTTCCAGAAGGGAAAGAGGGAATAAAATCTGCATTAAAGGTGAAGAAGGGAGGAGATACATTTCTCTAACTCATTTCTGGAGCCATACTTCTGTTAGCATTTGGAAAATTGCTGAGTTTCATTTTACCATGACAATCAAGGTACATGACATCTACTTAAGAAGCTCTTTGCAATTCCATTTGATTCTAGTTAGAAAATTTCCTGAATGATACTGGTCTGTACGCTGAAGCCACAGGAAACAGGAACCAAACCTGAAAGTATGCCAACCTTGCATCATTACAGGCACAAAATTGTTTTAGATTCTCACTGTCCCAAACCCTCCTCCCCCAACCGTCATTGTTCTTCCCTTGAAATAGCCTACCCCTCCCAATGGCTTCCCACTTTACCAGGCCAAGAAATAAATACCCTCTTTTGTTTTTAACCCAATATATTAAAAACTTATTTCACAGGTATTTGATGCTGAGGATGATTTCTTCTTATGCGTAGAAACACTGATTGTTTTATAAAAGTACCAAATTCTTTCAGATCAAGTCACTAGCTTAAGTAAAGATCACCAGTATCACTTTAGCATTCCGCCATGTCAAAACTGTCCCCTAACCATTACTGAAAAGTTATCCGTTCTTATAAATGAACTCTCTGCCTTACAAATGTTTGATTATTTTCTCGTCAATTTAGGATTTTCTCTTAATTAGAATTTAGTTATTTGCCAAAAACAGTCAGGGATTGAGTCACACAGGACTCCAGCATTGTAATGTAATATCCCAGTCATTACACAGTCATTCAACAAATTTCTCTGGCTACTCTTTCACAGGAAGCCAACTGAGAAGGTTCATGTTCACTATATTGTATAACTTTTATCTGTCTTTTGTAGCCAGGGGCCAGAACAGTGAGATAAGCTAGGGCTGAAAAGAGTGAAAAACCCTTAACAGAAATTCCACACATCTGGGACAAACCATAAAGACTGCAGATTAAGCTGGGTAGTAAAGTTTGGCAAAAAGAAACAATTATAGGTTTAATTCAGCTCTCAAATGGCAAATTGAGATAACAGGGATTTGATATGATTTGATGTAAGGATTATATTTTGCTTTCTTTTACAAACTGTCAACTATAATGTCTAAAAAACCAAACACTTCTGATCTTTAGAGATTTATGCAAATATCAATTCTTAGAGGAAAATGTCTGACCCTCCTGTAAAAACTGCTACTACTAAAGTGTATGTAGAAACAATGTAGCTGATTGTCAAAATGAGGATAGTTGCTTCAAAATGGAAATTCTAAAAACATAACTTACTACATACAAAAAGAAGAAACCCAAAGAGAACATCATCAAACAATATACAGGGGGGTTGCTAAAGAGGATTCTACTTTTACCTTAAGAATCACATGCAGTGGAAAATCAAGACTTGGGTTACCAACATGAGCCTTTGGTTTTGTTCTAAGAAACACAAATTAGTAACCTACCGTCCGTCTGAGATTTACTGAGGAATATTGTGCTGGCCCGAGGATGGTCTGAAGGATTGAATTCCATGTTCAAATCTTTAAAAAAAGAAAAAGAATATACATAAATATCCATTTGGTAACGAAGAGGAGTCAAGATTATTTTCAGTTTTTTTTTTTTAATTTTTATTTATTTATGGTAGTTACAGAGAGAGAGAGAGGGAGGCAGAGACACAGGCAGAGGGAGAAGCAGGCTCCATGCACCGGGAGCCCGATGTGGGATTCGATCCCCGGTCTCCGGGATCACGCCCTGGGCCAAAGGCAGGTGCCAAACCGCTGCGCCACCCAGGGATCCCTATTTTCAGTTTTTTTAAATTGCTAATATATCCAAGGATTCTGGTTAAAAACCTAGAGTTATTATGTTAATATATTCTTCTAAGTTCAACGAGAACACTGTTATTTAGAAATTTGAGAAAGTAACACATAAAAATTAGACTCTTGGTGGGAGATCTGTTGGCCTAAAACTCCCATTTTCTTTTTAAAAGTCTGCTCTGGATACTACAAACCTGAGGATACTACAAAATAGCAAGACAGAGTTGTAATACTCAAGGAGAATTATGTGCTACAACTGACTCATCTAAAATCTACAGTTACGTGAGTAATATTCCTTGTTGAAGGTGAATGAAATAGAATATCTCAGCCAAATGAGCAACTACAAACTGTTTGATTAAGACTGTTATTTTCTAAAAAGGCAAAACTTTATCTTCAAAGCAAAGGCCACAGATTGGCCATCTGTGGGCATAATCCAGGGCCAGGGATATAGTTTGTTTGGTCCATATATTTGCTTAAAGTCTGAACCAACATATTATGATTTTTATATTTCAAACATAAACCACAAAGAAAAATGTCTGTATTTACAGCTTCTCTTAAGAAATCAGATCATTTGGCAATACTGGGCTCCCACCCAGTGGTCACAATGGGCTGGAATGCAGCAGCTGCCGACCCCTCCCAGTGGGACCTAGGATTCCAATCTCCAGTGGTCACCCCTCCAGCTCCCTGACACTGCTCAGGTATGCTCCTCACTTTCAGACCTTCCTACCCCTATGTGCATTTGGTTTTGTAATCCCTGCCTCAGAACAATCTCCAAGAGCTTGAAGCTTATCAGTAGAGTATAAACAATTTAGAATCCCATCATAGAAGAGTTTTTCCAGCTTAAAAAAAAAAAAAAAAAAAAAAAAAAGATTCCATTGGGAAAGAATATTTAGGGAAAACAAAAGAATTAAGTTTGGGAAGGGAGAGAGAAAATCAAAATGACTAGAAAGTCAGAATGGTCTTCAAATCAGTTTCCAGCATCAGAATGAAAACTATTTTGAGAGTTAAAAATAGACCTGCCCTACAACCCAGCAATTGCACTGTTGGGGATTTACCCCAAAGATACAGATGCAATGAAAAGCCGGGACACCTGCACCCCGATGTTTCTAGCAGCAATGTCCACAATAGCCAAACTGTGGAAGGAGCCTCAGTGTCCATCGAAAGATGAATGGATAAAGAAGATGTGGTTTATGTATACAATGGAATATTCCTCAGCCATTAGAAACCACGAATACCCACCATTTGCTTCAACGTGGATGGAACTGGAGGGTATTCTATGCTGAGTGAAATGAGTCAATCGGAGAAGGACAAACATTATATGTTCTCATTCATTTGGGCAATATAAATAATAGTGAAAGGGAATAGAAGGGAAAGGAGAGGAAATGGGTAGGAAATATCAGAAAGGGAGACAGAACATAAAGACTCCTAACTCTGGGAAACGAACTAGGGGTGGTGGAAGGGGAGGAGGGCAGGGGGTGGGGGTGAATGGGTGACGGGCACTGAGGGGGCACTCGACAGGATAAGCACTGGGTGTTATTCTATATGTTGGCAAATTGAACACCAATAAAAAATAAATTTATTATAAAAAAAGAAAACTATTTTGAGTAGTTAGTATTTATTTATTTAATTTATTAATAATTAATACAATTATTTCAATAAATTTGCAAAGACACCAACAAAAATGGATTGCAACTACCCTCAGTTTTCATAGCTAGTCAAGTCAAAAATAAAAGGGAAAAAGGATGTCCATATACACATGGGAAGCAACACCAAACCATTTATTTTATTTCCTGCTCAAAAATACATAGGCAGGCCCCCTTATGCAGAGCAGTTTTCTTGGACTCAGTTTATTATCAAAATTATCATTAGGGGTTTGTAAAATACCACAAGCAAAAAGTGTAAAAAGTCTCCCCTCAACAATCCTTTGAAGTGAGGTATCTTCCCTACATCAACCAATGGCTTACTGGACTATATAGCTCCTGACCTTACACTGGGTTCCTAATTAATGCATACTGAATCTGTAATGCTGTTTCAATTATCTGGTCCTCCTCCTGTGACAGCTATTAAAATTATATCTAAAGTGTAGCAGTTTCATACCTAAAGGCTATGGAAGAGGAAAAGGAAAAAAGACAACTTCTCAGACTTGCTTCAATTTGAACTAGATAAAATGAGGCCATAAATCTGGTGAAAATGAGTCCTTAGTGAGGGGGTTTCCTGCTCAAGTAGGATTTTGTTACAAAAAGGTCAAACAACCAATGTGCTATCCAATTTTTTTTTTTGAGAACTCCAGCATATGAAAACTGAGGGCATATATGTAATCCCAACCATGAAGGATGCTGTTAATTTCCAAAACCTTAATTTCCCACAGAAGTACTGACTGTAAAAACAAGGTGCCTGCGGTATTCCATGTTGGTGGGAGAGCAACAAACTCAATCCCCTAGCCTTGGACAGTGTCAGCACTGCAATTTCTTGGTTTGTTCCCTTAATCTCCATTTTGGACCAGTTTTGGAGGGTTTCTTTGAGGGAGTGGGATGGGTGGAAGACTGTCTAGTGAGATTTTAATCTAGACATTTGAAAAATACATAGGCAGGCCCCCTTATGCAGAGCAGTTTTCTTGGACTCAGTTTATTATCAAAATTATCATTAGGGGTTTGTAAAATACCACAAGCAAAAAGTGTAAAGATTTTCTGCTTCAAGCCAATAGTGGAGCCAAGATAACACAAGACTGCCACTTCTTAGGGAACTGAGATCCTACTGCTTTTAAGTTTAAGAATGTCCTGAAAGAAGAAGACCTACACACGGCCAACAGATACATGAAAAAAATGCTCAACATCACTCAACATCAGGGAAATACAAATCAAAACTACAGTAACATATTACCTGCCACCAGTCAGAATGGCTAAAATTAACAAGACAGGAAACCACAGATGCTGGTGAGGATGCAGAGAAAGAGGAACCCTCTTACACTGTTGGTGGGAATGCAAACTGGTGTAGCCACTGGGGAAAACAGTGGAGGTTCCTCAAAAAAAGTTGAAAATAGAGCTACCCTATGACACAGCAATGGCACTACTAGTTATTTACCCCAAAGATACAAATGTAGTGATCTGAAGGAGCACCTGCACTGTAATGTTCATAGCAGCAATGTCCACAATAGCCAAACTGTGGAAAGAATCCAGATGTCCATCAACAGATGAATGGACAAAGAAGAGGTGGTATACATATCTGTATATAGATACAAAATGGAATAAATGGAATACTACTCAGCCATCAAAAAAATTGAAATCTTATCATTTGCAATGACATGGATGGACCTAGAGGGTATTATGCTGAGTGAAATAAATCAATTAGAGAAAGACAATATCATAGAATCTTAAGCAAATGTGGAATTTAAGAAACAAAACAGAGGACCATAGGGGAAGGTAGAAAAAAATAAAACAAGATGGAATCAGAGAGGTAGACAAACTATCAGAGACTCTTAATCATAGGAAACAAATGGGCTGCTGGAGGGGAGAGAGGGGTGGAGGGATGGGGTAACTGAGTGATGGACCTTAAGGAGGACACATTATGGGCACCTGGGTGGCTCAGTAGTTGAGCATCTATCTGCCTTTGGCTCAGGTTGTGATCCCGGGGTCCTGGGATTGAGTCCCACATTGGGCTCACCACAGGGAGCCTGCTTCTCCCTCTGCCTGTGTCTCTGCCTCTCTCTCTTTCTGTGTCTCTCATGAATAAATAAATAAAATCTTTAAAAAAAAAAAAAAAAAGGAGGACACACGATGTTAAGAGCACTGAATATTATATAAGACTGATGAATCACTGAACTCATCTCTGAAACGAATATGCAGTATCTATTAATCACTTGAATTTAAATTAAAAAAAAAAGATCTGGAGGACAATCCCTGGAGATAAGATTCTATGCTAAAATGGTCACAAACCCTAGAAACGGCTAAGAATGGAGACATTCAGATTCTGAAAGGGCTGCCAATAATAGGGCATTTGTTATAGTAAATAATAGTGTGCCTAGATACTGGAATGCTATGCCACCATAAAATAATCATGTGAACTGCACTAATCATGGTGAGCACAGCATAATGTATAGAATCGTTGAATCACTACATTGTACACCTGAAACTAATGTAACATGTCAACTATACATAATTTAAAAACAAAAAACGTGAAGAATATTTGATTCACAAGGAAATAGCAGTACCATATGTCATTAGGTGCAGAAAGCAGGTGATATTTTTGGAGGGACTATGCATAGATATAGCATATATACACTAATATTTGGTTACCTTTGAATAATGCAAGGGAGACTTTTTTCTTTTCCATGTTTTCTACATTTCCTGCATTGAGCATATTTTCTGTTAACTTATGAAATTTCAAACATCTGTGTTTTAAAACTACTTGTGAAAAATGATTTAGGCCTTCATGATCCTCTAAGTAGGTGGGCTGTTACTTCCCCAGCAGGCGCTGGTGTTTCCAGGAGATGCACTGCGGTCTCTTGGATGTGGCTATCGCATCCCCTCCCCACAAGTCAGGGGCATACAGCCACCAAGATGTGTCTCCCCACAAGCTCTGGCCACGTGCTGTAGGAACTCATGATAAAAGACACCATGCTGTGAGGGACTCCTGAGTGGAGGTGCTTCATCCTGCCAGCAGCCACTATGCATGTACACGACATTTCCTGGTTTAAACAGAACAGGGCCACAGGGGAGGATGACTGCTTCTCCTTCCACGCAGAGCCCAAGGAGCAGGAATCATGTTTCATACCATCCCTACCAAGTCTGATACAGGAAGAGATTATCATGTTTCCTTTATGGCCAAGTCATAATTCCAGGTCTGAATATTAACACTCACTTATGTCAGAGGTGGTTTCTTGCATGAGTGGCAGGTCAATTATCATCCCTACCCAGTTCAGAGACACAGAGGAAGTCATGTAGAGTTCAGAAGAATCTTCACGATCAGGAATTGACATGATACTTGCAGATAAGGCAAGTGAAGCTGACAGAGGTTGAGGGTCTGGCTGTGTAATCATAGAACTTTAACCAAAACTCTGGTCTCCACCTGAAATCTGGAGACCAGAGTTTTCCTTACTACTCTTACCTAGGCCAGACCTTGCCTCAGATCCTGATTGCCCTACAAGGACTTAAGTCTTTAAGGAGGCAAAAGCTGGCACAGAGGAAAATCCAGAAGCCTTGAAAGCTGGGTTCACACAATCTTTAAGTTCTCCCTGGAATTAAAATTTTAGGACCTAGATCTTGGATGAGATAACTAGGAAGTTTCTACACAAAGAAAAATCAAGGAAATCTCTGCTTCTAGATGCAAGAGTACATATAGCACTGCTAAGAAAAACAGAGAGAATCAGCTCATTTTTATCTGCAAGCACGGCCAGATGTTACTACCTTCTCAACACTTGCACAAGCTGCCAGTGCATTACTCAGAAAAAAGTATTTAACGACATGCTGATTTGCATTTCTTCCAATCCTAACCCAGATCCACATTCCATAACCATAGCATGGAGAGTAATAAAACTTTTGCCAGGTGTAGGCCAGTGGGCTAACTTTGCATGGGACAAGTCTGAAGGTCAGATTTCTCTTACCTGTTAATGTGAAGGTGGGCCAACCACAGGACCCAGTTTACCAGCACTGATTTAAATATGTCCAACAGCAGAATACAAAGGTACAAGGAACTGCCCAGTGTTTCTTACATACAGGTTTAAAAGAGCAACTCCAGGTCTTGACGAGAAATACGGCAATTACAATATGCACTTTGGCAAGGGAACACCAACTGTTCAGGAACAAAAAATGGGAAAAGGCAGCATTCTCACAAGCCAAGGAAAGTAAACCTGCCATATCACTCAAAATTACACTATGAAGTCAAACATGACAAAATTGCTCCTTTAGCCATAAAGAAAAAAAATCCCCATATTGCAGAAAGTCAGGAAAAATGATACCCCAAATGTGAACAGTGAGTTGGAACACATTTGGAAGAGTGTAGTGATTTCAGTTCGGCTCGGTGATATTTTTCTTTCTTTTTTTTTTCTTTTTTTTGTCTTTTTAAATTTTGATTGAGGGACCCCTGGGTGGTTCAGTGGTTAAGTGTCTGCCTTTGGCTCAGTGTGTGTGATCCTGAAGTTCCCAGATCGAGTCCCACATCAGGTTTCTTGCATGAAGCCTGCTTCTCCCTCTGCCTATGTCTCTGCCTCTCTCTCTGTGTCTCTCATGAATAAATAAGTAAAATATTTGAACAAAAATAAAGATTGATTGATTGATTGATTGATTTAGAGAGAAGGAGGGAGGCAGAGAGGGAAGACCGGTGCTCTTGAGCAAGGTAAGGAGTAGAGGTCGAGGGAAAGAAAGAATGAATGAATATTGTGGGTGTTTATCAAGGCCAGTCCAACCTGCCATGGTTTTCATTCATTCATTCAACTAAAGTGAGCATCTTCTAAGTGGAATTCAGGTACTGCTGAGTTCTACATATTGAGGATACAAGATACAGAAGGGAACAAAATAGATCAAGTTTCTGCACTAGATCATCCTTCTAATTTTAAGGTGTGAAGTACCAGTGGAGAAAACAAAAAGAATAAAAAGCCATTAAGAATACTACAAATTCGGGATCCCTGGGTGGCGCAGCGGTTTAGCGCCTGCCTTTGGCCCAGGGCGCGATCCTGGAGACCCGGGATCGAATCCCACGTCGGGCTCCCGGTGCATGGAGCCTGCTTCTCCCTCTGCCTGTGTCTCTGCCTCTCTCTCTCTCACTGTGTGCCTATCATAAAAAAAAAAAAAAAAAAAAAAGAATACTACAAATTCTATAACCCACATTAAGAAAGCTAGAAGTCAACTATCCTGGATTCTAGGAGTCATTCATTCCCCCAAAGAGAGGCTCAAATTGTGAAGCAGAAAAACACCTTTTATAATGTAAAAGATCTAGATTTGCATATACCTCTGCTAACTCTATGGCCTTGGGCAAATTGCTATACTATTCTAGGTTTCATTTTCTTCTACAAAGTGGGCAAAAAACTCCTAACTTAGAGGACTGCCACGAAGATTAAAAGATATTCATATAGGGACGCCCAGGTGGCTCAGTGGCTGAGCGAGCGTCTGTCTTCGGCCCAGGGTGTGACCCCGGGGTCCCTGGATCAAGTCCCACATCGGGCTCTCAGTGGGAAGCCTGCTTCTCCCTCTGTCTGTGTCTCTGCCTCTCTTTGTCTCTCATGAATAAATAAATAAAATCTTTTTTTTAAAAAAGTTATTCATATAAAGCAATGAGTAGGGGATCCCTGGGTGGCTCAGCAGTTTAGCGCCTGCCTTGGGCCCAGGGCGTGATCCTGGAGTCCCGGGATCGAGTCCCATGTCAGGCTCCCTGCATGGAGCCTGCTTCTCCCTCTGCCTGTGTCTCTGCCTGCCTCTCTCTCTCTCTCCCTCATGAATAAATAAATAATCTTTTAAAAATAAATAAATAAATAATGCAATAAGTATAATTTCTGTCAAATAGATACCCCATATAGAATGGCTACTAAAATTTTAGGGTATTAAAAAACTTTATTCCATAGCATCTAACTCAGTGCTAAAGACACAAAACTCTCCAAAGATGTATATTAAATTTAAAGACACTAAAAATGATGCTAAACCATCATTATACAATATCTGTTCTCTAAGGAGTCCTGGTTGGAAACGGATGTTTATAACTTCAGTGTTTCAAATTCCTAATACAGATTCTCCTACCTCTTATAAAAAAGGATAAGATAATCCATTATGACAAGATGAAGTAGCCTCTAATGGAGTGATTCTTTAGAGAAAAAAGGCAGTTTTAAGAAATGTTATGGAATCCCTAGCATTGACTTCAGCCTAAATCTTGGGAAACAGAGTTTTCAACTATTAACTGCTTCTTTATCATAATGATCATGTGATATTAAGACATAAGTCAAATTAAAATATTAACAGAACAGACATTCTAAGATTCTCCTGCCCCACCTTCAGGTTAATTACAAAGATATTCAGTCACACGGCTTTGAGTCCCATTTGAGCTGAGTACAGGTTATGACGGGATCCTTTTATTCAAAACTGAAAAGAATCAAACAGCATGCCTGCCAACCAGTTTGATTCAGCAATATTCTCCAATGTCATGTAACCTAATTTTCTTCTGTTCTTTCCACAGATGTCACAGTATCAGGGATCCACAATTGCTCATCTTGGCTTTTTAAACCAGCAACAGTGTTATAAAATAATGCCACGGATAAGCAGGAATATGGTCTGGAAAGCTAGAAAAACAGAAAAGTGCATCAAGGCCTGTAACGTAATGGGTCTAATATAGATAGAAGAGGAGACACAAAAGACAATTTGCATAAAACAGACAGAAACTTCCACCTTCTACCTCTTTTCTCTGCACTGCCAGCTGCAGGTTGATCACTGTTTCTTGTTTTTAGACAAATATCTGACACGATCAAAATCTCAAACTTTTAATTTCACCTTTAGGTAGACACATTTCTATATCTGGCTATGATCTTCAAGGCAATGACGAAAACAAAGTCTGTTAATTTTAAATCAGTTTGGTTTCCTTTTTTTTTTTTTTTTTTTAATTACCATGGTCCTACTGCCTAAAAATCAGTGATTATTCCCCCATTCATTAGCCCAATGAGACCAAAATCGAGACCATCCTTCCCACTCCTCCACCACTCCCCTCCACTGGTTTGCTCTATGTGTTGCCACCAGGCAGGCCTTATCCCAGCAGTTGAAGACCAATTTATAATAATCACTGCTGCTGCGGCAGCAGGCTGCTGGTACCAAACTTCCAGTTAATTTTAAAGCCGTTTTCTAATCCCACTGATTTTGAATTTATTCTTCTAATTTGGAGTTTATTCTTGCAATTATTCTCACACACTTAGATTTGGTGATTCTATTTTCACTCTACTTTTAGCTGCCTGCATCCCCAAGGGTAGTCCATGCATGTGGCTTTGTGAGCACTGATATCTGGGTCCACACATCTATGTATGCTGGGTCTCTAGGTCTGAGTCTGTGTCTGCATCTCTCTGCACACACACGTCTCTCTCATTTGCATCCTCTCCTTCCCTCCATCAACCTATCTATCCATCTACCTCTTTCCAACCTCTCCTTCCCTCCATCAACCTATCTATCCATCTACCTCTTTCCAACCTGTCTCTCACTCTCTTCCACTCACTCTTTTCCTCTTTCCCCCACTCCTTCCCTCCTTCCCTAAACCCTTCTCTAGCCTCTCCACTGTCTCTTTCTAATATTCTATTTTTTAAAGATTTTTAAAATTTATTTATTCATGAGAGACAGAGAGAGAGAGAGAGAGAGAGAGGCAGAGACACAGGCAGAGGGAGAAACAGGCTCCACGCAGGAAGCCCAACGTGGGACTTGATCCTGGGACTCCAGGATCATACCCTGGACTGAAGGTGGCACTAAACCCGGGGCTGCCCACTAATGTTCTATTTTAGGATGAACCAAAGGAGACAGAGAGATCCTAATGTTGAGACTACAGACAGATCTTGTGCCAATATGGCAGCTTGGATAAACTAAAAGCTCCCGCACTGCAAGCACTCAGGAATGTGAGATAAAATATAAGACACCCTTGTAAATGCCTATGAGAGTGTGTCAAGAAGTCAAGGAAATGACCTGAAGCCCTAACTAGAGAGAAAACTGAGGTCTTCCAGCAAGGATGGGCTATCCAGCAGTAAGAGCTGGGTCTGAGGTCTCATCTATCATCCTGGCAGAATTACTAATCTAACCTCCTTTACTTAAAAGTGCTTTGGTTGGAAGTCACCTTACTTTAATATCCTACAGGTTAGATATAAGCCCTTAGAGTGGACAGAAGTTGGAATTGCTGCTTTTACATATATGGGCTATGGTCTCAACAAAAACTAAAGTGGAAAAAAAAAAAATGAACGCAGATGAAAAAGGAGTCCAGGATAAGAAAGGAAAAGGATCCCAATCCCCCACTAACTGGTAATCATTGGTGTGTCTCCAATGTGGTTTTGGAGTTCTACTCTACAAATATAGTTCAGGAAATCCCTAGACACATTTATACCAAACTGGTCGCATGTCAGTGATATACCTGAATCCCTGACAGAATTCACTGTAAACTGCTCTGAAGAAGCCTGCCTCCCAGAGCTGCACCAGACTGTCCTCTAAAGATAGGCTCACCATCCAAAGTGGCAAGACATAGAAGGAAACAACCCATTACAAGCAAGAGTCAGAAGACATGACAAACAGCAAGATTAGGCTTTCAAGAACTTGGGATAAGAGAACAATTGGATAGACATCATAAAATAAATATGTGCACAATTATATATATTAAGTAAACACATAAAGAAATAAAAACATAAGAGAAGAAAGAACATTTTGGAAAAACTCAAGTCCGTATGTATGTTCATATATACATAATGAATGTATTATACATGTGAACACATATATTCTAGAAATTAAAAACACAGTCCTTGAAATCTGAAATTGAATAGATGGGTTAAATAGCAGATTAGACTCATCTGAGCACAGAACTCATACCCTGAAAAACATATCTTAGGAAATCACTTAGAATGAAGCACTGAGAGATAAAGAATTAAGAATGTATAGAATGAAAAAATCCAACTAATAGTGGCTCTGCACTCCATAACCCTTGAAGATAAAAAAGACTCATAGCAAATCCCTTTAATCTGATAAAAGGCATCTTAATAAAGGCTATGTGCCCAAAACCTACAGCAATCCTCATACTTAAATGGTGAAACATCAGGTACATTCTCCTTAGGTCAGGAATAAAGCTGGAATCTACCTACCTTCAACATTGTATGGAATGGGATAAGAAAAAAAACAACATAAAGAGAATTTACTGGATTGGAAAGAAACAGAACTGTTGTTATTTGCATATAATCCTCTACTTAGAAAATACAAAGGGCTTTACAAGTCTATTGGCATTACATAAAAATTAAGATATAGGAATTATTTTCATTCGATTACCCTAGTAATAGTAATAGTAATAGTTTACCTTAGAATACCTTTCAACTAGAGGAACAGCACCATCTCCTTTACCCTAGGGTGTTGAGAAATGTATGGGGACAATTTTGGCTGTCACAATGATAAACAGCAGCTACTTGTCTATTACCACAGTCCCACACAATGAGGAACTATGCCACACAATGCCAACAGGGCATTCACTGAGAAACACTGTGGCCTAGAGCAATAAACAGTGTAACGATAATATTAAAAAGGTTCAATTTACTAAGTTACAAAAAAATTATCATTAAATTTAACAGAAAATTATAAGATCTTATACATAAAATTGTAATATTTTATAAAAAGAACTAAAATAAATATATATGTATAGATGTTCTGTGTGTGCACACACACACACACACACTCAGAGTCGCATACAATTATTCACATGCATACACATCCTTATTTGGCATCACACCTATCCTGTATCAGACCCCTTGGTACATCCTGAGCTGGGGATATAGCACTAAACATCAGACAAGGTTCCTGCTCACAGAATTATCAACCCAAGTGTTTGAAAGTTTAAATATTATCACTCTGGTCATGTTCATATTACAAACTAATCTCTTCCACTTAAAAACTTAAATTTGGGCAGTGGCTTTTCCAGGGTACTTTACTAGCTTCATCCTAACATTACTCTCCTTTGGGCATTTCGCTGATTACTACTACATCCACTAGAGGTCAGGCAAGGAAGAACATAAAACAGGTTAAGCTAATCATTAATGGGAGGGGGAGGGAGTGGGGGCACTAAGAGCACTAAAAACAGTGCTACTACATGCTCACTTCCATATTAGATTTCGTGGAAGTGCAGGTACAAACTAACACATCCAAGAATATTTTGTTCAACACAGTACTGTTATTTGCATATAACCCTCCACTTAGGAAACAGGAATAAGCTCTCACTGACTTACATGTTGGGTCATCACTCCTCTGTATACCTGGCCAGTGCCATACAACTGGCTGGCCTGGTTTCCCACTTTTCTTTGCTTTATACCGCTATACTTTGTTTTCCCCACACACATAACCTAATATCCTTTGTTTTCAGGGGCTTGACCAGACCAACCCCTCTACCAGGAAAAAACCCTCTCTAGGTCAGCCCACCTGTCCATTCCTGCCCCCACCTCACATCTGGCCAAGGCTCATGGTCCCTGGGAGATTTCTTGACTCATCTAGGCTTGCTCACTTGTCCTTCTCCACACCAACCAAACTTGTTATATGCCTGTGTTCTAGCGATGTTTTTCTTCTATCTCCATAGCTGTTGGTCTGAATGCATAATCCCCCAAAAGTGTGCTGACTGTATAAAAGGTCAATGATGAGTTCAGATATCTTTTAGATGCCACCAAGGTAATGAATCAGATGTATGTATTAATATAAAGATATTCCAGAATAGTCCCCCCCCCCATGAAGGAGCTTCTATCCTCCAACACATATACACACATATACTTAGTTCCACAAATCCTTAAGCAATTCAGAATGCAAAAAGGATCATATGAGTAATGCTGATGGGAAGTGCTCCAAGCATGTTCCCATCTTCCCATCTGATAGAACAGAGAGGACTCCCTAGAACAAATGAGATTTCAGTGGACCTGACAGAATTTTATTCGGAGAAGGCTGCTCAAAGAGGGGTGCATTTCAGCCAGAACGAAGAAGATGGGCCAAGGCACACACTGGACAGAAAAAAACTTATTAGGGGATAGACAGGAGACATACATGGAAAGCCTGGAGAGTTGAGAAAGAAAAACCAAAGGAAAGAAAAGCAAGAAAGATGGATTCAGGCCGAACTGCAGAAGACTATGAATGCCAGAGGAAAAAAAAAAAAAAAAAATGAATGCCAGAGGAAGAAGCTGCATTTTTCCTGTGAAGAAAGAAGGACAAGCCACTGATGGTGTTCAAAAACACAAATTTGGCTGCTGGTATCTGTGTTTAGAAAGATATTCATTGGAAAAAATTTGAAGGTGAAGGGACAAGTTTAAATTCAAAAAAAAAGGAGAACCAGAAAAATCATGCATCAGATAAATTTATTAAACAATACTTAGTCTTTCCTGGCATCAGATTGTTAAATATATACTGCAGTGTTTAAAGTCCAGCAGACAACAAGATTAAAGAAAGATGCAATTGAAAGCTAAAAGACTAAATTCTGGTTTCTGCTTAGCCACTTAGCCATGTGACTTCTCTAAGTCTCCATGAAATACGGATGATAACTGACAGCTTCACTTGGTCCTGTGATGATCAGAGGCAATGGAGGTGAAAGCCAACGGTATTCATGGACTCATGTAGGGGTCGCACGGAATCAGTACCATCTTAGGATAAGGACCACGTGTTCCAAGTCCAAATGTTCAACAATAATTAACTGAATATTGGAAGTAACATAAAATAATGATCAGGTGAAACAGATCTTCTGAAGAACTGAAAGAAAGAAAAGAAAAATTTGGAAGGACCAACCATTAACTCAAATGTAGATTAATTCAAAGAGAAAGAATCTCCTAGCAACCGCCCTCTCATGAGAGGCATGATTTAGCACTATCACTGAAAGAGGAAAAATACCACTGGGATCACTTATATTTTAACACCAGGCAAATAATTAGTCTTTTACATATGGGCAACATTGATCAAATCTGCTACTGTAGACAATTAAAAAATGTCCAAAATGACACTCTGAAAGCCAGGAAAGAGACATTTAACTCCCTTATCATTACTTAATTCAATAATCAGCAATTGTTTATTGAGAATCAATTTGATGTAGGCACTGTGTGTAAGAAATACACTGGTGAATAACCCTGTGGCCCACTAGAGTGGAAGGCAGATAGAGTGAGCTCAGTGTTTTGCTAGGGGCAAGTGCTAGCGGAGAACCAATAAGACTGCTGAGGCTTCCAAGAAGGCAGTTAGTTACCCTACATGGAACAAGAATAAGGGTATTAAATGTAGAAAAACTTGTGTATCAAAGACACAAAGTTTTTTGTTTTGTTTCGATTTGTTTTTAAAAAGCACACCTTTAAGACACACTTAAAATATTTAAAGAGTAAAGGACGAAGTGGGTGAGAAAGAGTTCTTGGAATAGTTAGGATTTTACTGCAGGACACCAGGAAGCTACTGAAGGAGTGATGTGACATGATCAAATCACACACTTAGAAAAAATGACCATGGCTGCACAACGGAAAAAAATGAACTAAGGAAGACCAGACTGGAGGACAGGATACGAGAAAAGAGGCTGTGGCCATAATTCATGTGGGAAGGAAGGTGGTTAAGAGAAGTGGATGGATTTGGGAGATATTACAGAGGGACCCAATAATTTGGTAATGGATCCATGCACAGAGATTAGGCATGGAGAAGGGAAGGAGGAGGGAAGACCCAGCAGCACATCTACTGGGTTTAACCTACCTGTGGGAAAATAATAGTCCCAGTTAATAGTCCCACTAACAGCCATGCTAAATGCCTTCAACTGCTCAGTTCCCCCATTTCCCAACTCCATTTCCTCTAGTTTAAACAAGATAACCTGTTACCATCCAGCATAATAGAGGCACACTCAGCCTAGGCAGCAGTTTTCTGAACCTCCTCTGCCTACCATTGACTTTGAAGCCTTCAATGATGGCTAGTGCATAACTCCCAACCTTCCATGATGCAGTTTGTCAATGACTGCACAAGAAGTCAACAGCATGAATTTACTGCCCAAATTAGGCTTACAATTGCTTATTTTACAGCAAATGATGGTAGAAATTTTAAGCTGTGAAAATGTTTATCATTTGCTTATATGCATAAATTCCTAAAGGAGAGTTTGGGGGTTTTGTTTTGTTTTGTTCTTGCCTTTTTCACTCCAAGGATGTACTACCAAATTTAATCAGTTTTTTTTTTAACTATTTTAATAAATCTTGTTAAAAGTTCTGTTTGACATACTTCCCTAGGTCTTATAAATGATGTCATTTGTTTCAAATTGTAATCTCTTAGTTTTAATGATTCTTCTTTTCTAAACTTGATGATGCCATGGTTTCATTATTTATTACCCTCCACTAGCTCATGTCTCTTTAGAATCCTCTTATCAAAAAATCATTGGTTCTTCCTTCTATAAGATTCCATAATGCAAAATCCTAGCTTGAATTCCTCTAGTAAAAGAAGTCACTTAGAAGTCATGAAGATCAAGAGCCTCCATCTGCTAAAAAACAAACTGCATTCAAAGTACAGAAATCCCCCCACCTTACCAGCAGAATTGGCTTTTTTTGTACCCAATTCCCCAAATATCCCTAATTGAGGCATAATATTGCTGATTACACAAAACAATCCCAAGGAATGCCAAAAATACTACTTCTTCTCTTCTTCTGCCTTCTCCTCAGCAAAGCAGTGAACAATACCTGGTAAAAAGGTCCTCCTGACAAAAGCACACAAAACACTGCTAAGTTGCTGATGTAAGGGGAATGGCTGGTACTTCTGACCTGGGCTGGGAGGTGACTTTTCCATCTATCACCATCTCTCTATTCCAAAAAGACCCCCCCACATGTACACCCTGAGGAGCTGCCATAAAGAGCAGCTGATATAAGTGTGCCAAATGCAGCATGCAACAGAAGTTATGGCAGAAAGGGACCTTACCCTCTGCATTTCTGAAAGCTAATCTGTGTCCTGTTAGGTTAGGAATGAGGCTCACCTTGGTTCCCAGTTTCAGCACCTCATGGTTTTCAGGGATTCTTAGAAAGCCCCAATTACAAAAGCAAAGGAGCAAGGTAGGGATGAAGAGAAGCTAAATGCAGATCTTAAGGTGTGGAAATATGGGGGAAAAAGCAAAGGAGAAACCACCCAGTCACGAGACCAAGATCCTTCTGTTGCTGGTAGAGTAGGACAAACGCTATTCCAAAGGAGGCATACCAAAAGCTCCACTTAACATGACCACTTGGAAAATACTGTTTCTTTGGATATAAAAGGGTGATATTGTTATTTTAGTAAAAATAGCAGTTTTACTTTATGGTAATACTAGTAAGCCATCATAAAAATTCCTATCCAATCTACTTTTGGAGGCTTATGGCTAAGTTGTAATGACTTGTTTTTTAGATTTAGTTAAACTCCAGTACTCCACATTCCTTAGAGTCTGACCATCGTTCAAGCAAGTGCCTTAAATAGGGGTTGGGGCAGGGGGATACACTGTAGAGCAACTTACAGTGCGTGTACAGCAACTTAGTTGTGTGTAAAGTGAGAGTGTGTAGGGGAGTAGAGTGTGCAGGGGCTAAAAACAAAAAAGCATAAGAAAATTCAGTCCACAACAAAATTTATTCCCACATTTTAGAAGGAGGCTACATTGAATAACACTGAGGCAAATAAAGTTAGTGATGTTGAGATATCCAAGTAATAAATTAGACATATTTTCTACTTTCAAACACAAACCACTGAAAGCCCATACTCTCCACAGAATATACAGCACAAGAAACAGGGCAGCAAGAGATCTTTGGATCAAATTCTTATCAACAAAGGATGGTCCTAAAGAAAGTTCTTCTTGACTGTCAACCATCAACCAAACCTCAAGAACAGAATCTAAAAAAGTATCATCCTTCATATCTTCTCCCTTTGTCTCCATAACCAGAAGGCTTCAGGAGCATCCATGTCCTCCTGAGTCAGTGCTTCAGTCTACTCAATCCACAGTCAGCGCTATCCTGCTCCCCACCCCCTATATTCCTTCTGTAGTTTATGGTACCTGGATGTCTGAGCCCACCCTCCACACATGAGCTCCCTCTCATAATACACCATATGGTGCTTAGCACAGAGCCTTCTCTATCATGTATACTCAATAAATGATTACATAACAAATAAGCCAACTGAACCTCACCTGCTAAAATGAGGCAGTAACTGAGTAAGGAGTCTTACAATACTATACCATGTCATATTACTGCGATGTCATATTCATGAGACTTTAGAAAACTTCAAGTAAAAAAAAAAAAAGAAAAGAAAAGAAAAAGAAAACTTCAAGTAATGGAGCAGATAAAATAAATATGTTCCACAAACATATTTCACATCGATTATTTCCTCTGAGCTTCTGCTACAAGTATTCTCCTTTTCCTCTTCATATTTATAGTAATAGCTTAGTAGGCAGTGCCTGCTAAGTATTCCAGGCACCATACCAAGGCATTTCACCTCCAGGAAACCAATTCTCTACCATAACCCTGAAAGTTGTTAAAAATTATCCTCACCATATTTTTTTTTTTTTTAATGAGGTTTAGAGAAGTTAAAGAAAATCCCCCAAGTTCACACAGCTACAAGTAGTGGGCAGATTCTAGGCCTGGGGGAATAGGGAGATCTGACTGAAGACAAAGGTCATTCTTTTCCATAACACCATGCTACCTCGGACCCATGAAGCCACCTCTGACATCCAAATATTCTATATTAATGTCCCCTATTGTTCCACAACCATACAACAGTGGACCAAAGGCCACTGGGGCAAAAGTCTTTAGAGCTTTTGTGTATTCATTTGCAAGCTGTCTGTCAGATGTTGTTTCATGCTGTATCAATGTATTCAGCTCAGCTAGTAATCTTTTTTTTAATTTTTTCTAATCAGCCAGGAACTGGGAGAGCAATTAACTACACTTATTAGACCTGGTGTGAAATCTCCTTGCTACAATCTGCAATACAATGTGAACTGTAAGTAGATGCTCACCCAGTAATGTCTGATTAAGTAATGAGTATAGTAATTCCCTGCTATATTGATGAGCAATTACTGATGAGTAATTCCCTCATCCTCGGCTTCCAGGCAAGTCATAACAGCAGGATGGGTTGAGCTGGGGTAGGAGCCAGAAAGGGCACAGCACCAATCTCCTAGCCCCTCTATTAGACTGGGAGTCACTCCAACAAAACACTGACTCTTCTACCATAGGCCTTCCCACAAATTCTAGACAATGGGGACCTGCCTTGCTCAGTGTCCTGATGCCTCAGAAGACACCGTCCACTGCATTCCTTCCCACCTCTGGAGGAGATTCCATGGCCCTCTCTGCTAAGAGCTCTAAGCCCAAGGAAACCTCTCTCAGCTCTCCCTCACAATGTGTTTGGAGTCAACTAAGGAACTCCACCTGAGCAAATCCCATCTAATTTTACTCTCTCCTAAATCAAAACTTTTACAAAATAAAACTTGTTTACAAAATATGATGGACTTGCCTGTGTGTGCTAAATAGAGTTTGTTCTCTTCTGTGGCTCCACCTTGAGGTCCTCAGGCATTTGAAGGAGTTTCTGCTTCTCAGGTTTGACTTTTCTGTCTTCTCCCTCCCTGTGTGTGGGTCAGCACTCTTGCCTTTCCATTTTCTGCCTTTAATCGACTAAGGACTGAGAAAGAAAGCTATTTTGCTTGTTTAGGACTGAATGCACAGAAGCAGCATGAGGGGCCCATCTAGGGAAAGAGCCCAGGGAAGTGGTACCCCCTCACACCCAGGGCACTGATTCCATGAAAGTGGAAACCCCTTGTGAGTAAGACACACAGCCAGGCTTGGGGAATCTAGATTTAAAATTTCAGCACACAGACTTTAGGATTGGCTTTTTTGGCCCCACTCCCCCGCATGGCCCCGGCATTCTAGACAGCTGAGACAAGAGACAGGGAAGATAAGATTATGGGACTTTGTACATCATCTGCCTTCACCCCTCCCTGCTTACTACAATGGCATCTCTGAGGGAAGGGACATTCTGTCTTGTTCACTGTGGAATCACAATCACTGATGCCTCGAGCACCTAACACAGAATAAGCATTCCACAAATTTGCTGAATGAGGAAAAAATGCATGAGTAATTAATGAGAATTCCTCTTCCATAATTAATATCTACAGTTCAAAATCTTTATTATATTATAGACTCCTTATAAGCTGGAATTAATAAAATCAGGAAAGAAAATTCCAATGATCTGTGTCAGCAGGAGAAAGTCGATCCTTTTCAACCTTAAAAGAGAGAAGAGAGTGCTATTTTATCTAAGCAAGTTATAGGTATGTAGCCTGCCAGGATCAACAACTCTGAGAAGTGCTGGCTAGGGTCCTTCAGCATACTGACAGCCCCCCAAAAAGCCCACTTCCTGTATGGAAGTCCAGGGTAAGCGTACAGAAACTACCCTATTAGAAAACACTACACATTACTTTTATCTTGTAGAGAAGGTACAACTTCCAATTGTTTTTTAAATGAAGAACATACACACACACACACACACACACACCATGTCCTGTTTTCGATCTACCCCCATCAAAAAGGGGGGGGGGGGAATGAAAAAATAAAACAGTAAAAATAACAGGTGAAAAAATTTTAGAGAAGATTCAACTCTATTTTTGCATTATGATTTCCCTAGAAGATCTAAATTAAAAAATAAAGCCTGAATTTGGACTACAGTAAAATAAATGTGCAGGATTCAATATAAAGATGAATATAGATCTGTTTTGCGATCTCATTACTACTTATTTCTAGCAAGGTACATCATCTGCCAGCAGGAACTAAAGGCACTAAGGGGCACAGCCTCCCAGGGCTGAATTCTGTCTATCTAGCAAGAAAGAACAGGTAGGGAGTACATGCACTGGAAACCTGTGGGAAAAACAACCAAGAGCTCCTGGACGTCACGAGATGAGAAAAGAAAATACTGACATACACCAGACTGAAGCAAGGCAGTCACAATCAAAGATCCTTAATTAGGAGTAACATCCAAAGCAAATGGAGAAAACTCTTAAAACTAAAAGTATGCCTATATAATCAGATTATCTGAAAGTAATAAATTAGATAAACCAAGTAAATAAGACTATAAAAGAGTATCACTTAAAAAATGAAAAAACAGAATACATAATTTAGGACAAGCATGGTGGAGAAACCCTGGTCAGACAGCTACACTAAATTCTCTGGTGTTTCCCCTAGGAGAATTTTCAGAGAGGGAGAATAAAGAACTGGCTCACTAATGGATTCAGATGACAGAGAAAGCAGAACAATTCAATATCTTTTTACAGCCATTTATATCCCACAGAATCTGAAGATTATGTTTTAAGTCCCTATATGTCACTCTACAGCACTTCTATGATTCCTGGCAGTCAAATTCATCACATCTGCAAATGAAAAAAAATCATCAGTGTTTTACCCACTTTCAGATCTAATATATAACTTACATTTTAAAAAGAAAAAGAATTTGCTTACTAACTCAAGCTATAACTATAACCTGCCTTTCAAACAGCCTGATTCTGAGGAAAATAAAGGAATACTGTGCCTTCTGAGGGTCACCTCAGACACAAGGAAATGTGATGCGCAACTAATGATAAAATTTGAGATGCCACTACCAAGGCAGAGCTGTTCTGAATTTAATCAAGTCTGCTGAGCTTCAGACGGATGGATAATAGGCAGCCAGATGGACAAGATTTGCATTCAGAAAAGCTACATTGGAAGATCCAAATAGATGTGCCTCAGAATCCTGGCTTCAAAGATGTGCTGCCCAGTTTAATAAAACCTGAATTAAAACAATCACAAAAACAAAAATGTTTAAACAATCTATTTCATTTCTAAAGCTGAATCAATAGTAAGGCAATTAGCCTAGCACAATAGAAGCTCAGTCCTAATTCTTTATTTGTTCCATCTGAGTGCTCAAGCACGGCTGCCACATCAGGCTCCAGGTTGCACTGAGAGAGAAACAGACACAGAGAGGACGAGAATGTGCAAATTCTCTCTCCATAATTATCTAGTGAATGGTGAAATCAACTTTATCATCTTGAACATATGTGAATGCAATTATACATACACCAGTGCAATTGTTACTCTTCTGCAAAATCTGGGACATTGAGACATGGGGTAAATATGAAAGGAAGACACACTGGGCTGTTACAGTGAAGGACCTAGAGTCTGCTATTTTAAGTCAGCATGAGTATAAAAGAAAAACAAAGCCAGATTTTACCAAGGCCTTTAAAGGGCCACTCACATTTCCTGTGAGTTCAATCAAATATGTAAACAGTGTTCATTCAAATATGCTAAAAGCTATGGCTCATCACTAGTCCCAGCTCCTTCTTACAACTCAGTGAAAGGACACATGTTAGAGCTTGCAGAGCCCTAGGCATGCTACTGAGGGGGTCAGGAGATGTCAACGATGCATTTCGCACTTGCCCGAGCTCCAAAGGCCAGTAAATGAGCTGTAAAGGAGCTGAGATTCAGAGGTACCCCCAGGCATGCCAAGCCTCACTTAGGTTAACAGCAATCCTATGCAGATCATTCTCTTCCAAATTTTTGATGGAAGTTTAAGTGGGGCCTCAGATTCTCTGTCAGAGAAGGAGAAACATCCGTATTTATTCAATTTTTTTCCTACTGCAATCTGCCAGGTTTGATGAAGTTTGATTTTTAAGGCATATTTTTCTCAGCATTCCAAAAAATCCAAGATCAATTAATATATTTCTACTTTCTTTCAATTTCAGTTCATCAATGTGACTATGTTGAAAATAGGAAATGTTACTTGTTTGCATGATAAAATGAACTTGCCCTTTAAGGAGAGAAAAATGTTACCAGTGATTAGTGCTGATTTCAGTGATGGCCTGACCCTTCATAATTATAGTGTCCAAGAGAGTTCATTAAAATCTAACCATTCTATGGTTACTGTATCCAACTCAAAGGTACATTTCATTCAGAGAAAGTTTTCAGTAACATCAGACACTTCTGAAAACCCTCTAGGTAAAATGTCCCTTCCCCCATGCCATTCCCAGCTGGTCATCCACAACATCCTTCAAGAAAAAGCCGGACGGAGGCACCTGGGGGCACCTGGTTGAGTGTCTGCCTTTGGTTCAGGTTATGGTCCCAGGGTCCTGGGATCGAATCCCGCATCGGGCTCCCGATAGGGAGCTTGCTTCTCCCTCTGCCTATGTCTCTGCCTCTCTGTGTGTCTCTCATGAATAAATAAATAAAATCCTTAAAAAAGAAAAAGAAAAAAGAAAGCCAGAACTAAGGCTATGGCCAGGGACAGCACTCCGTATCTGGGCATAAAAGACACTTCAGAAATGAGACCAGCACTGTGCACACACCACCTCCTCAAGATATACTCACTCAGCATCTGCTGGACAGTTAAAGCCAAAGAGCAAAGGGAAGCCAGTGGGGTTGTAAAGGACCAGGAGAAGCAGTCAGACTTGCATTTTCAACCAATCCTTCCTTAGGGCCATTATAAAGAACTTCCGCCACTGACCAAAACCTTGGTTTCTGATTCTAATTCTCCACCATTCAACACCCGGTTTGCCCAGTTTTTCAAGGAGCAAACCTCAGAATGAAGTGTTGTGTTATGCCTCAGTTTACTTCTGCTTGTTGTGCTACAGTTCTTGGGTGGGTTTCACAGTCCATTAAAGACAAACATGGGCAGCCCCGGTGGCTCAGAGGTTTAGCGCCACCTTCAGCCAGGGGCGTGAACCTGGAGACCCGGGATCGAGTCCTGCGTCGGGCTCCCTGCATGGAGCCTGCTTCTCTCTCTGCCTCTTTCTCTCTCTCTGTGTGTCTCTCATCAATCAATAAATAAAATCTTAAAAAAAAAATAAAAATAAAAAAAATAAAGACAAACAGCTTTTCAGTAAACCTGTACTTAACCAGTCTTTCCTACAGATGTCATATGGTCCTCCCTTGGTTACACGATGTAAGCTGGAATGGCTTCTGTGCTCTAAGGGCTCCAGACTGCTGGACTGTAAAGCTTGTGCTAAGACCCTGGATCTGGGAGTCACTTGGAGCTGGTCATGTCCCAGTCTGACCACATTAGCTATGTGCCCTTGTGTAAGATACTTTAATGTATCTTGTGTCTTGTGTCTCAGATATTGCCAGGATTCCTACCCACAGACAGAAAAAGGCAGTCCAGGGCAGCCCCGGTGGCACAGCGGTTTAGTGCCGCCTGCAGCCCGGGGTGTGATCCTGAAGACCCAGGATCGAGTCCCACGTTGGGCTCCCTGCATGGAGCCTGCCTCTCCCTCTGCCCGTGTCTCTCTCTGCCTTTCTGTCTCTCTCTCTCTGAATAAATAAGTAAATAATTCTTAAAAAAAAAAAAAAAAAAGAAAAGAAAAGAAAAAGGCAAATTAAAGCTGTTTAACACACAAAAAAAGAAAAAGGCAGTCCAAACGAAAAAAAAAAGTGCTTCACTGAATATGTACCTGTTATACAGTATAATACAATGTTTTTCAAACTCCAAGTTGGAACCTTTAAGAGGATATGGTATCAATTTAGAAGAACATGAATCATATTTTTTTAAAAATAAAATAGAACAGAAAAGTTCAGAACATAATATAAAGTGCATAAGGTAAATAGAGTATATAAGGGTAAATATTGTTTCAGGTGTGTTTATGAATAAAATACAGATTTGGATCCAGATGATAAAATGTGTTTTCTTACTATGGGTCACAGTCAAAAACCTGGAAAACCATAAGTGTTATCAGTAAAACATCAATATGGTTATTACCAGACAGAGAGCAAGCCCAACTGCAATAAGCCTTAAATATACCAGATTTTCTTTCATGTACTGATTAAAATCTTTTAAAGGGTCTAGTCACTTGAGAAAAGAAAGTAAGTAAAAAGAATCCAAAATAAGCTATCAAATGCTGCTCAGTTTAGACATCCAGTAAGTAGCTTTTGCTAACTCAAATACTAGTATCATGTACCTTTTCAAATAGTAATTTTGTAGATTGCATCTGCAACTTTCAGTGTTAGGTCATTAATTCCACTCCTGGGTTTCTACCCTACTGAGATGAACTGATGTTCAGAGAAATCTCCAGGCTCAAAGATGTTTATTACTGTATTATTTATAATAGGAAAAGGAAAACAGGAAATGGCCTAAATGTTCAGTAATAAGGGACTGAATAGGTAGCAAATTTGCTATATGGAAAACTTTGTAGCTATTAAAAATAGTAATAAATTTTTATAAAAAATCAATACATTTCTAATTGGGGAAATACTTGTATTTATCATGCTAAGTGAAAAGGATACAAAATGTATATGCAGTATCACCACACTTACATGTTACACAGGTTGGGGGGTTGATTTTGTTGTTTTAGCAGTATCGATTTTAATTTAACCAAATTCAGCTTTTTAAGATACTAGAAGAAACTGCACACAAATATTCACAGGTCTCTTTGTATAAGGCAAGCTGTAAGGACTTTTTCTTTCTTTTAACTTTTCTGTATTTTTCAATTTTGGGGACATACTGCACTTTCAAAACGGAGAGGATGATATAACCGCCCAGGGATCCCCCAAGTTTTCCTTTTTAAGTATACCAATGCCACAGAGTTTTTGTATTTTACCATTAAATTTCCAACCTCAAAGCAAAAGAAATTTATTTTAAAATAGCAGAAATGTCAGCAGCTGCTTAGATGGAAAAGGAAAGGGTCAGTAAGAACTGTATACCATGAAATGGGAAGACAAACATTAAAAATTAAACAAGTAAAGGTTAAAATGTATTCACCTCCGAATAGAAATATTGTTTCAATGTAAGATAAGCAGGGTTATGCCTGGTTTAAGGCAGACCAACCCCAATATTATTACTAGTCTGATGTGAACAGAAGAGCTACTCTGATATCTGAACGGAAGGGAAGAAATTCATAGTTCATCAATCATGTCTGCAGCATTTAACCTAAATGTATACTCAGAGATGAACAAAAATCATAGGACAAACTAATAATCACTTGAGTTCCAAATGTGGAATGAAGTACAAACTGTTATAGGAGGATGTTTCAACATCATTGCAAACAGTTACATCTCCAATATTTACAATCAGTATTAACCATCTGTTCTCTGACACTCAACAGGACAAGCTCTACCCTAGTCTTTCACTTGCGCCCATATTCATTAATTCATGTAGGAACACAGAAAAAAATTATTAAACTAATAAAGTATTACCCAGATCCTGGCATACATTACTATTTGAACTACTAAAAGAAGGAGGAGGACAGTGTCTTATTAAATATTGCACTATAAGACCAAGTTGAAATAAAATTATGAAAGAAAAAGATTAACACTGTTAGGTCCAATGCTGCTTACATAACATCCAAGTCACCATGGGACACATGCAAGTTCTGCTACAGGCAATGTCTGCTGCTGGCTTGGGATGAGAACAGGAAAGAAAAGATGTGCACTGCCCAGGCCTTTCCCCAGGGGGAGTCAGCAACTCCCCAAGCAGTCAGTAATCTCACAGAGCTGCATTGTTCTTGGGGGACAAGAGCTCCAAGCTTGCCCCCAGGTAACAGGTCAAGTCCAGGCCGACCCAAGAACTAGGAGGGACTGGCATCAGGAAGCTCCTTAGTGTGTCCGTGCTCAACCTATAATATTAAATTTCACTTCTCAAGTCTAATCACCTCAAGTTGAGTATCATATAGAATTACTCCTCATGAAAGGCCAAAAAGGGAGGAACCAAATCAAACAAAACTTATTTGGAAAATTACCCTGATTTCACTTGTTCAGCATGCCTTCAGCCTGGCTGTACTCTGATACCAAAAGAATCTGTGTTAATCACTAATTTTCCAGTTACTTTAAGAAGAAATGGAAAATTACCAACTCATTCTGAGTCTGAGGCACTTGGTAACATTTACAGTTTCCCAAGTACGCACACAAAAAGCTAAGAAAACAGCCAGCTCTGAGCCTACACCAAGCAAGACAACTACACCCAAGCAGCTGATCAATCTGTGATGAAACAAACCATGTTTCTTCTTTCCACCTCTCTGCTTCTAATTAATTTTTGTATAGGGAAGGAGAAATAAAGGAAGAAGATTACTTCACAATTTATAAAACACACATGCTAATACACTCACACTACAGTCTTCTTGAAGTTCTTATCTTTATCCATAGTACACCCTATGCTGGGAAATACATGTTTATTCTGCATAAACTCTTTTTTAAAATACTAATTTGTGATATATATATATATATATATATATATATATAATTTATTTGGTATATAAACATGCAATGAATAGACTTAAAAAACAAAGAAATTGGAAATAATTGCAGGAAGTATTTTTAATAAATTTAATAAATGAATGGAAGGTTTTAATTCTAAAATCAAAAGATTTTATAGTAGGGGCACCTGAGTGACTCAGTTAAGCATCTGACTCTTGATTTCAGCTCAGGTCATGACCTTAGTTAGGATTGTGAGATGGAGCCCTCATCGGACTCTGTGCTGAGAGTGCAGCCTGCTTTTAAGATTCTTTCTCCAGGGGCAGCCCTGGTACCCTAGCGGTTTAGCGCCGCCTTCGGCCCTGGAGACCTGGGATTGAGTCCCATGTCAGGCTTCCTGCATGGAGCCTGTTTCTCCCTCTGCCTGTGTCTCTGCCTCTCTCTTTCTCTCTGTGTCTGTCATGAATAAATAAATAAAATCTTTAAAAAAAAGATTCTTTCTCCACTCTGCTCCCTCTCTAATAAACAAACAAGTTATTTATAGTAGAACCCCTCTAACCCCCCAACTTACCTTCTTTAAACAAAGGAAGAGATTCCCAGAGAAAGCAATCACTCCAAGGTCTCAGATAAGTGGTGACTAACAATGCAGATCCCCTGGCTCCCAGCCCACAGCTCTATCATAGTAGTAGGCTCCCTTTAGCAACACAATCTGCTAAAGATGAGAAATTTGACCCCTTGCATTTAATAGTGCCATTCTCCAAAACAGAGGACAGATACAAAATTTAAAAATTAAGTAAAAAATGGGATGCCTGGGTGGCACAGCGGTTGGGCATCCGCCTTTGACTCGGGGCATGATCCCAGGGTCTGGGAACGGAGCCCCACATTAGACTCCTGCGGACTGCCTTTCTCCCTCTGCCTGTGTCCTGCCTCTGTGTGTGTGTGTGTGTGTTGTGTGTGTGTGTGTGTGTCTCATGAATAAATAAAATCTTTAAAAAAATTAAGTAAAAAAAGTTTTAAAAAAATCTACCACATCTTAAGAAATACTGACATACAAAATGTAAAAAACCAAAAACCTACCACTATTATCACCAATCCCTTGAGTACCTCACCTCATCTCAAACATTCAGAATATAAAAACGCAGCCCTAGAACGATGGAATCCTGACAAAATATCCTTCCTAATACACCACAGAAATCTTTCACAGAATAATCCCTGTAGGGACACCTGGGTGGCTCAGTGGTTGAGCATCTGCCTTTGGCTCAGGGCGTGATCCCGGGTTCCTGGGGTCAGGTCCCGCATTGGGCTCCCTACAGGGAAGCCTGCTTCTCCCTCTGCCTATGTCTCTGTCTCTCTCTCTGTGTCTCTCATGAATAAATTAATAAAATCTTTAAAAAAAATAATAATCCCTTTATCTCTACTTATCTTGGTCAACTCAAGAAACCTACAACTCCCAGGGTGTTCCTTAACATCCCCACTCTGTCCACAACCTCTGATGTCATCCTCCAAGTCCCAAAACCCTTCCTTCTGAAACTTACAGTCATCCTCGGCACAATACTCTATATCCTCCACACTGAGTGTTCTGGGCACCTCCCTGCTCTGAGGACACCACTTCCCTACATAATCTGGCATTTTTCTGTCAAACCTCACTGCCACATTTATACCATGACTCCTTTTCCCTCCAGGCCCTGCTCCTCATCACTGTCTTTCCCATGGTAAAAATCAAGGGAAGTGATCTTACCACTTTCTGCCCTCTACTTCCATGACGACACTCTTGCCCTAACCTAGCCTCCTGTTCCCACAGTCACACATCCTGTAGTCACCTATAACAACACTCCCTGATCCCAAAGCCAAGCAGTCCCCTCCTACCATCATCCCCTACCATCCCAGCTCACTCCCTCTGATATGTCAACCCCAATTCCAATCAATTCTTCAACTCATCAATGCTGATTCTACTACCTTTTTGCTACTTTATCCTTTCTATGTCCTCATTTCCCTCTTTATCCAACTCAGAGTTCATGAGTCATCAATATAGTGGTGGTTCCCTGGCATTCTTATTTGTCACCACTCCTCCATCCCACTACAGAATTCTCTTGGTAAACCCCATACTATGCTAAATCCAACTCTTCACCCCCTCCATATCTACCCCAGTGGCTGTCACCAGCTGGAGAAACATGCACAGTCATATGACTGGTCCCACTTTTAATTCCTGACAATCCTCCAGTGGGCCCTTGGTGTTGCTAAGCAGCCCCTCTCTATTCACGTAGTCTTTAATACCCCTTCTCTTCAAGCCCCCACCACCCACCTCACTCTTAACTTGCTGCCCATCCAGCTGAGAAGACACAGCCAGGAGAAGCACTGTACCTGCTCCTGCCTCCACTCTGCCCACCCACCTGCCTCTGTCCCTCAAACACCTCTACTCTCTGCTTCCTACTGAGACACACATGATGCTCCTTCCCAAGACTGACCGCCGCACCCCTCTCTCTCAGCTTCTACTACCACACTGTCAGCTCCTTTTCATTCTCCCTCCTCAATCTTCTTTATCTCCCCTCTCCAGGACTCAGGACTTCATCCTCACACCTCAGGCCTTTTCCTTTCCACCTACACTCAGCCTGCTTGGTGACCTTAGTCACAAGACTGTAAATAGCCCCAACATGCAATGACTTCCACATGCTGTCCCCTGCATTTATGTCTCCCCTGAACTCCCCCATTGACCATTCTACAACCTCCTTGACAACCTACTACATCAATCAAATCAACAAGTTCAAAACCTACTTCCTTTCCTGTCTTTCTCAGCTCACCAAATGACAGCTCCACTCCTCAAGAGACTCAGACCTGGACTCATGTTCCACTCCTATTTCCCACAGCCATACATCTAATACATTAGCAAATCCTATCAGCTATAACCAGGATGTGTAACCACTCCTTACTACTCCCTGGTCTCATGTTTCTGCCCTTGACTCCTTCACAGCAGCCAGAGGAATCCTGTCAAAACCTATTTTGGAGCATGTCTACTCAAAGCCTGAGATGGTACCCACCTCAGAATACCACCGAGGAAGTCCTCACAATGGCCCCAAGGTGGGACATGCTGTGCCCCTCCTGCTTCTTCAACCACAGCTCTCAAGGGTCCCCCTTGCTCCTTCTGCTCTCATCACATGGGCCACCTTACTGCTCCTCAAATCCAGCAGGCACATATCCACTATGCCCAGGAAGCCTTTTCCCCCAGATAGCCACATGACTCATTCCCTCACAGTTCTCAGGTCTCTGCTCAAATGTCACCTTACATAAGAATTAATATAATAATAATGCCAAAAAAAAAAAAAAAATAATAATAATAATAATAATAATAATGCCACTTTATATAAAT
The DNA here is from genome assembly GCF_053574225.1 of Canis aureus. Lineage (NCBI taxonomy): Eukaryota > Metazoa > Chordata > Mammalia > Carnivora > Canidae > Canis > Canis aureus. Next base: position 3,552,031 of record NC_135615.1, on the reverse strand, counting down.
ATTACCTTAATAATATCTAAGGTTGTTATGAGTCAGGCACTGTCCTAAGAACTTTAAGTATATTAACTTATTTATTACTTAGTACAAATCATTTAAGAATATTATTATCCTCATTTTACCAATAAGGATACAAACATGGAGAAATTAAAGAGCTTGCCCAAGTCACACAGCTAGTAAGTGATGAAGGACACATTCCAACTCAGGCGGTTCACTGGATTCCCCTGGTGGCAAAGGTGCTCCTTCACGAGCTAGAGGAAAGTGGCAACAGGCTGGCAGCGAGCTGAGCAAAGGAGTAGAGGCTTGGAACAAGTAGCCTTTCTGGGAGCAGAACGTGGGCAAGTAGGTATACCATGAGCAGCCAAGTGCCGCACACAGACACTTTTATCAAAGGAAATCCGGGGATAATCCTACACATTTTGGTTAAAAGTGTATCATTTGTTTCTTGCCTCTTATTTCCTTATTAAACTATTGGTCATTACAGCCACATTTTCCAGTCAAGTTACAGACCAAGCACAAAAAAAGCCAACCTTTGTAAAGTAGATTAAGCAAACCAGTGAACAGAAATCCCATGAAGCCCAAAAACTACCCCAAAGTGCCACACATGCTCATTACTTGTGGCATGACAACAGAAACGCTATATTTGGGTTATTATTTATAAATCTTTCAAGCTACCAAAATGACACAGTAACTAAACACCTCAAAGCTCTGAAAACCTTAGAAATTAAGATTTTATTTACATTATTTTCAATTCTGCCATATTTTTCTTAGGAAACAGTGTGGCTAACAATCCTTAAGTGACTGAGATGATGATGATGATAGTCATCAGCATCTCAAAGACCAGAGTGATGTTTCCTACCACCTGCTTTTAAGTATAAATAAAAATCTCTCTCTGGTTTATCATGTTTTCACCAGTAAACCACGGTCAGTCTCAGTCTCTCCTGGGTCCAGCAAGTTGGTGTCAGATACAAATGGACCACTGCTCTCCACCAACAAAGACCCTGGCAATGAAGGGAAGCCACATGTGAAAGACAACTTGACATGGTAATATTTTAATTCCTGTTCATGTGTTTTATGTTCAAAATATACATTATATATGGCAACTATATACTACCATGCCTTTACTAAAAGCAGAGAAAAGACAGGACTAACTTCTTGCACACTACTGTGTTCTGAAGGTCAGTTAACTTAGGACAATTAAGTACTATTTCAATTAACTAAAATGTTCTATATTTAAGGGAGGAAACTCCAAATTTTTCCATTGAGCATATTTGTCCAGTGCCTAAATCAGAAATAACACTCTGGGGATTTATTTGACATGTTAAGTATTTTGAACAGAACTTTTGAACCTCAGTGATCTCTTATCTCACTTCTCAGGCTATTAATAAATAACAGAGTTTTGCACTGTGGAATCAAACACTGGTTAAAAGCATTATTTCTTTCTTGCCTGTTACTTCCTTATCAGACTATGTGATTACAGCCACATTTATTTCAAGTGGTCCAAATAGCCATCATTTCCCTCCATTTTTTCTGCTGATCAGCTACCAACCAACAGACTGATATCTAAAAAAACATTATAGTATAGTCCAAGTCCCAAATTTTCTCCCATGAGACAAATAACCACAAAGTATTTCAGGAGGTCGAGGGGACTTTCTGATTATTTTCTTTTATAAAGCTTTCCAAAGATCTTTTCTGATGAGAGTAAAGAGTGCTAAATACAACCTATAAAACATGAAATATTTATGAGTAAAAGCTTCAACTGTCTGCAACTGATTCTCAAATTGTTCAGGGCAAAAAAAGCAGCATGTATGAGGAAAAAGAATAATAAAGCAAATGTGGCAAAATCTTAACCACCAGTGACTACAGGTGAAATTAGTCCTTCTAGTCCAACTTTAAGTTTGAAATTGCTTACAAATAAAACATAAAGAACATGTATCCACCAAGTTTGCTACACAGAAGAAACGTTATTTAAGAGATTAACTATCTCCCACACACACTCCATCTTTTCTTCCCTCTCGCTTCCACCCTACCTCCTTTCCTAATCAAGCTTCTATGAAAAGTAGTCTGTCACCTCCTACTCTCTGCTCCAAAGTAGCTTCAAAACATGGCTTCTGTCTCCTCTCAAGTGAAACTGTTCTCACCAGTCATCAATGACTTCCTAGTTCCCAAATCTGCCAACAAATTTCAGCTCTAGGTGTACTCCATCTTTTCTGATAGGGATGCGGATTTAACTCCTGGTCGGTGTCGCCATGCAATTTTCTTCCCCTGATCCTCATATCTTGCTCCAACTTTTGTTAATTCCTCATGCACTGCCTTGAGAAGGCTCTTGATTCCAGAGGTTCAGCGGGAATGAGAATGAGTAGTGATGGTTTAGGCAAAGCCTGCAGCAGTGGGTAGAGAATAGGAAGTAGGAGTGGAGATGGAGCAACATGTCTCCTGGAATCTGACATCCCTCCCCGCTCTACCTGGGTTTCATTTCTTGCTCTAAATGCTCTCATTGGGTAGTTACTTCCTTCTTCAACTGCAACTACTTATTTACAATACCTGCCAACTTTTGCCTTTTAAGGCATACTTCTCTGATATCCAGACCTATACTGCCAATCACCCATGAACAGTTGCATTTACTATCCCATACGCATGAACTAATCTGGTGCCAAAATGCACTATTTCAAAACCACAAACTGAGTTAAAATGGCACCGCTGGTGATCTTCTTGTCCAAAGCACAAATCTAAACATTTCCCAGATTTCTTCCATTCCCTTGTCCCTCACATATCCAAATCCAGTCAATTCTCCCGTTTAACTATATTTAGATGGTCCTCACTTATCTGTCTCTCTACTTCCACTACCTTAAGTCCTCATCGTCTATCATGTGGACAACTGCAATATATTCCTAACTCACCTCTTCTCCTCCTCCATTCCCAATCCATTCTCCACACTGCTTTATCAGGATTATCTTTTAAAAATACAAATCTAACCTAATATGTAAAAAACTATAAAATAAAAGCATATGAAATGGAGAAAAGTAACACAAAGCTACTGGCCCCCTCCCACAGTTCTTCCAGTTCTTACCACCCATCATCAGTGGGGCTGACATTCCTTCCTGTGGCCCCCCCAGCTTCATTACTCATATCCCATATGTTCCAAACATGACAATGTCTTCTGTTCCCAAAAGCATCATGCTGTTTCATATCTCTGTACTTCAAATGGTTTCCCTTAGCTAGAAAATCCTGGTCCTATTGGCAAACTTCTCTTTGTCTTTTAAAATTATGTTCAAGGGGCACCTGGGTGGCTCAGTCAATTGAGCATCCAACTCTTGATTTTGGCTCAGGTCATGATCTCAGGGTTGTGAGATGGAGCCCCATATGGGGCTCCATGCTGGGTATGGAGCCTGCTTAAGATTCTCTCTTTCTCTAGGCAGCCTAGGTGGATCAGCGGTTTAGTGCCACCTTCAGCCCAGAGTGTGATCCTGGAGACCCGGGATCGAGTCTCACGTTGGGCTCCCCGCATGGAGCCTGCTTCTCCTCCCTCTCTGCCTGTGTGTGTCTCAGCCTGCCTGTCTGTCTCTCTCTCTGCCTGTAATTAATTAATTAATCAATTAATCTAAAAAAAATTCTCTCTCTCCCTCTTCCCTTTGCTCTTACTCCATATATACTCTCTCATTCTCTCTCTCAAAAAAATACTGTTCAAATGTCAAGTCCTAGAAGTAGACCTTCCTAACTCCCATCAAAGAACATCCTATCCAAGCCATTTACAGATGTCTCTGGTCACATTATTTCAAAATCTTTTCATTATAAAGCCATCTCTCTCCCCAAATACTATGAGCCCGATGCATATAAACTAAATTAATTTTATGTCCCTTTAAAGACTCGCACTGCTTCAAAGTTCAACATTCAAGGTTACCAATAATTTGTCACTTTTTTATTTCTATTATGTGTATATTTACATCTTTCACTTCCACCAAACTGATGTACTTGTTCATGAACCACCCCTAAGTGGTCAGCAAACTTAGTCCATAAAGGTTTAGATCATAGATATTTTAGACTTTGTGAGACACACAATCTCCATAGCAACTACTCACCTCTGCACTGCAGAGCAAAAGCAGCCAAAGACTAGATGTAAATGATGTCAAATGATGGTCATGGCTTCAGGCAGCATCATCTGCCCTATCCTAGACTAATTTTCACTTCAGGTTTATTCACACTATTCCTGTAGCCTGGGAAGTCTTCTTTCCTCTCTTTTGTAGGGTCCACCTGTCTTCTCTTCTGCGTAAACCCAACTCTTTTTTTTTTTTTCTAAACCCAACTCTTATCTAGTGCCTTTACTCAGAGACCTCAGACGGCACTTCTTTCTCTACATTTTGCCCTGTCTTCAAGGTTTGCAAAGGCCCAAGCCCAGCTCATGACCCTACACATAAGGAGCACAGAAAAGTATTGTTAATCATGTAAGCTAACATATTTATTCCATAGGTTATGCCCACATTCACTATTGCTTCACTAGACTTTTAAACTATTCTTAAAATGTCATTCCTCTACTTCACCATTTTATATATTTTCTATCTCAAACTATAAACGAAAACTTCTCCTTTTATATATTCTTTTATAACATTAGGTACTTTTTTAAGTATGATCATCTTATATTCTAATCCTAGGTTTATTTTCCAGAAACACACATTTTCTTTTATCTTAAAATGAGTCAAAAGTAAAAAGTTTCATTAATTGAATTAAGTTTAGTAAAAACATCTACACTTTACAATGAGGTACACCATTATTAACTCATCAAGTTTACAATAACCTACTACTTTTTCCCATTTAAAAGTCCAATTTCTGAGATAAAGGCATATTAATGGAGCACTGAAATTAAGAAAACCGCACACAATGCAGATACACAGGAAAAGAAGCCTTGTGTCACTTTCTAAGGCCACAAGCACATAACATCTGGAAAAGCTCTTATTCTTCCTGTCAGTGTCCCTGCCAGAGTGAAAGTAATTTCAAAAAAGACTTTCTGCTTCTTTGCTAACAATAGTTTAAAAGCCAACTTGTTCTCCACTTACAATGGCTCCATTCTGCAACATGGTAAAATAGGCTGTATTCAGAAGGAAGACGCCAAAATACCTGTCAGGCGGCAGAATCCCCCCATCCCCACCCTCAGACCACAACGTTCCCTACAGGGAAATGTCATGCAGAGAGAGAGACTGGAAGAACAAAAGCCCATCTTGCAACCAATGAGATTTTATGGAGTGTATTTTTGCGCAGGCTATTTTATAATTGTAGCACTTGGAAATCAGAATTAAGTTTCTATATTAAATGTCTACTACTAGATTTTGTCCCTTTAGTATGAGGAAAACTTCTATAAAACTGACATTTTCAAAAATTTTACATTTCAAGCAATTTAAGTCAGTATAATTTTAACATATCCCTTTCTCTAATAAAGACAAGGGGTAAAAGAGGACAATTCCCCTTCTGTCATAAACATTTATCGTCTGAGTTTCTATTACAGGCCTGGCCTCAAGTAAATAATCTATATGCATACTACTCATCTTATTCTAACTCCCTAAAACACCTCACCTTCCTATTTCCAGCAAATGGGGTCTTGTCGGGGAGGTTCTGCTATAAGAATATAGAATGAACTCTGGATTGGCAATCGTAATTCTCTTGGCTGTAGAAAAGTCACACCGTTTCTCAATACCTCAATGCCTCAGTCCCAGAGCTATATAATAGAAGTAAGAGCAGCCATCCTTAAACAATTTCATGGGAATGCAAAATAAATCAAAATTGTATGTAAAAAGAGAGGTCATAAAATAGTGATGCTACATGAAAACCTAGTCATATTTCAACTGAATTTGTAAGTTAGACAGTTTCTCTAATAGCATAATTAACAAGTGTTATTGACAAACGTATGCAATGTTTATCGGAAATCAAAATGACAAGGGACTGGAACCCTAGTGTGCTCAATTATGGGTCATTCTACTTTGGAATCTGCTTTAAACTTCATCATTTCTGCTACCCAGGGTCTCTGTTTCCAGAAGCTGGAGGTCCTTTCTTTCTTGAGGTCTTTTTTGTTTCCTTCCTATAGATGGTTGCCACTACTGGAGATGTTCCAGGGTGCAACTGTTCAAAACCTAGATGCTATAAGGCAGGGTCTAGAACACTGGGGTAGCTGCAGTCAGAAACCTTAAAGTTTATTCCAGGACATCTAGGAAAGAATCATCTGGAGGAGGCAGAGGAAGGGTCCAGGGCGGGGGTGTACAAATCCTGCCCCAGTTATTGTTTTGAGTAGAGTTTTACTGAAACTCAGCCAGTCCTGCTGATTTACATCTTGTCACAATGCCTTCTGCAGTATGGTGGCAGAACTGAACAGGTGAGACAGAGATCATGCAGGCCCTTCTAGGGAAAGTCCAATGACCGCTGGCCTAGAGCTAAGGAAAAAGGCCCATGCTGAGCACTGGGAACCATCTGGATACAAGGAGGACAGGGAGTATAGATGTCATTCCCCAGCAAAAGAAGAATGTCTACAGTAAACTAATGTCTATGAGATGTACAGGGAAAGGTAGGCAGAGACCATCCCATGCTCTCTCCCTCCAGTAACTTCCTCCCACAGCCGCTCTCTTCTAAGCAGAAAGTAAGCAAGATTAATATTCATTCTTATAAGAAAAAACACAAGAAATGGAAAATAATTGTGTTTAGCCTTCTGAAAACTTTTTTTTAAGGCAATACAATTTCATCCTTTTTATCCATGTATGAAGAAATACAGGGATAAATCATTTATTCAAGAGTCCCTTACCCTCTAATGCTAATTATCTCAAAAAACTTTAAACACTTGAAAGTGTCTGAAAAGCATTTACATAACCCAAATATATACTTGAAAAATAATTCACGTATTTTGCTCATATGAGAACACTTTTTCTCCTCATTCCCTACCGTTTGTCTTTCCTATGCACACAGTTGTAACCACACAGATAGGGTATGTGTTGATGTGTTTTGCATTCTGCAGAAGTTAATAAAATCCTAACGCAGCTAGTTAAAGCAACCCTATAAAGTAGGTACTTTTATCCCCATTTTACAAATGGAAACTGATGCTTACATAAGTGAAATGTGATGTCACCAATCATAATGATGGGGAAACAAGCTTACAGAGGTGAAATGTGATGACACCAATCATAATGATGGGGAAACTGAGGTTTGAACCAAGTCTGTTGGTTCACATTTTAATGTGAGTACAAAATGTGTATAAGAAGGCATGGTGGGGGGGGAGGAAAACTCCATAAATATAATGTAAATTCAGCAATGTAAAGAAACATCTTAGAAAAAATAAACTGGAAGGAAATCAACAAAACATTAAAAGTAATGTTCTGAGAGATTCACAAATTCAGAATGAATATGTGTTTTCCTCTTTGCATTTATATTCAATTTTCAAATTCCATGGTTAACATTTATTCTTACTATAAACAGAAACAAATATAATTTTTCAAAGCAATGATTTTAGAAGTATAACCATTCAGGCCAGTTGAGGGTTAGAGCAAATATTTTCATACATTTCAATCAAGGCTGACAGTCACTATTTCAATACAATTAAATGACTGATGAATCATCAAGAAGAAGCTGAATCCTGTATAAAAGACTCTGTATTAGAAAACAACAAAGCCCATCATAGGTGCCCTATGTGCTTATTACTTTCAGAACCAGAATGCACTTTAGAGATCATTGGGTCCAACTCACTTTACCAATGGACAAACTGAAGCCAAAAAATTAAGTGCTTTCCCAAGGACTTTACTGTTCTTTGGACTACATCACTTTAGAAAGATTTCCATCAAGTATAGATAAAATTAAAGCATTCAAAGTGGTAAACTTCAATTCTTAGGAAAAGTCACATGTATGTACTTCATGTCATTCTCCAATTATGCCAATAAATATGACATTTCTCATTATTTCTAAGTAGCTATAAAAATAAAGGGCAATGACTACATCACTGTCTTTCTAAAACTTCCACTACATCTTATTAAGCCTCTACTGCCAGACCGCCTGTCCTTCATAGTTAATTTCTATATTTGTTGCTAGAGCTTAGAATACCATCTGTGCCATTTTCCAAGTTAAAGACAGATAATCATTTGTTTCAATGCTAGCTCACTCTTTCTTTTCCTTTCTTGGCAAAACTGGATCTGTGGCTACTAACATAGAGATCTAGATTTTGTAATTCTGTTCTACAACCACCTTTAGTGGCAAGGTAAAGGAGTTAAGCATTGGTTTTCCAACCCTTCACCCCCACCGACCTCCACACACACTTTTCCTATTGCTAATGCACATATATAATATGCTGCCACAAAGTGATGAGCTTACAGTTCAGTTATAGGTGGGAATGCTTGCCAAAGACTAATTATTATGGTATTATCTCTGCAGAGATGTGAGGGTAGTAGCCCTTGGCATTGTCAAACCTCTGAATTCTGAGTATCTATCTAATGAGAATAAGGAAATCCCACAGGATTATTTTAAACAGTTCTTTAAAGAAATTCAGATAACATTCTCTCTTAAAAAAAAAAAAGTATATTTATTTGAGAGAGAGAGAGCTCACGTGAGCAAGTGAGAACAAGTGGGGGAGAGGGGCAGAGGGAGAGGGAGAAGCAGACCCTCGGCAGAGCTAGGAGTCCATCACAGGGCTTGATCCCAGGACCCTGAGATCATGATCTGAGCAGAAATCAGACGCTTAACCAACTGAGCCACCCAGGCACCCTGGGAAAGACTATGTCTTGATGGAGAAGGGAGAGTAGCATGCTACTCACAGGTTGTACTCAACAAGCACCTTTATCTGTCCCTGGTGGATTTCCTCTTCTTCCTGCTTCTAGTTAAGGAGAGAAGGTTGGGAATGTAGGAACCTCAGGACAATGGAAAGTCAAATAAGGACATCCAAAAGGTGATTCAGGTCTTTCCTGGTCACAAAAGACCATTCGGAGAACCTCTCTCAAATTCTCCCACCAGGGTATTACAACCAAATTAGACAAGTCATGGGATGTGGACACCTCAGAACTTTTTACTTTTAAAAATTCCCAAATTGATCGAGGCCCTTTAGTATATTGATGGTGGAAAATGTAAACTTCTGTGGTAGGCAATTTGGAACTATCTATCAAAATCAAACTGTATAAACTGTATAAACCACTTCCACTCCCTGGAAGATGAAATGGGTGTATTTTCCCCTATTTCTCTGCTACACACAACCAAATCCCTGGACGTTATAAAACAGAAGATGACTCTGAAAAGTGGAGAGAACAAGGCAGACTAGCTATGAATATCAGGACCAGAGGAACACCAGAGTGGTGAGTTCTGTGAACTTTTTTTTTTTTTTTTTTACCTCATATAGCTCAGACTTGGAGCTGAAGAAGGCAACTGACAAAATGAACAAATGCAGACCATAAAAAGCCTGTTCTCTCTAACTAAAAGCACACAAAGCGAACCACCTAGCAAGACACGAGACTTAGACAATAACCACTCTACTCCAGACAAATACCACGGAAAAGACTGTGGCCCTGACTCTACTCATAACAAGGTTAAGAGAGAGATGCTGATCTTCAAGAGGTGGCTGACAAGGTGCCCAATACTCCCACCAGAGTAAGGGTCAGAGAAGCTGGGCCTTCATCCCACACTGGCCAGTAATAACACCCTCCTTCAGGATAATAAAGAGTCCCCCGCTCCAAACACTTTAGTCTTCAACAGAACTTGAACTTCTACTTGTATCAGAGAGTGACAAGGCAGTCAGTGCCCCTCCTATCTCCTGTCAGTGCAATGGCATAAGACAGCTACAGCAGGAGGTTTAGTAAAGAGGCAGGGGTCTCACTGCATGATAAGAAAACCAGGTCTCAATCAAAATATCACTTATCATACCAAGAGCCTGGAAGATCTCAATTCGAATGAAAAAAAAAATCAATATATGCCAACACTAAGATGACACTATCTCTAAATTATTAGAATTAGGATTACCTAACAAAATTTTAAAGCATCCATGATCAAATTCAAGTGTAAACTTGAACTGAGCAGTTATAAACACACTTGAAGCAATGCAAAAAATAGAAAGCTGCAGCAGAGAAAAATGGACTCTCAGCAAAGATACAGACAATATAAAGAACAACCAAATAGAAAATTTAGAGCTGAAAAATACAATGGCCAAATAAAAAGCTCAGTGGATGGGCTCAATACCAGAATGGAGGAAACTGAGGAAAGAATCAGTGAACTGGGAGAAAAAAAAAAAAAAAAAGAACAAATGAAATTATCTAACCTCAACAGCAGGGAAAAATGGGCAAACAGGAATTATAAAAAAACAAAGTAAAAAGCAAGTTGAGCCAATAGGAACTTGTTACAAAGGTCTAACATTGGTATCATTGAAATCTCAAAAGGAGATAGAGAATACAACTTGAAAAGTTCTTGAAAAAGTAATGGCGAAGAAGTTCCCAAATTTGTCAAGAAATATAAACCTACAGACTTGAGCTGAGTGACTCTCAAACAGAATAAATCAAAGAAATTCACATCCATAATTTAACTTCTAAAAACTAAAGACAAAGAAAATGGTGCCAGAGAAAAATAGCACCCACCTATAAAGGAAAAACAAAAACAAATTGCAGATTTCTCATCAGAAGTAAGTAGCACAACACAGCAGTGTGTGTTATACTATCATTTGTGTGAAAATAAATGTACATTCATATCAGCATGTCTATAAATGCAAAGACTGCCTTTGGAGAGCTGCACAGGAGCTGCATGAGAGGGCTTGCTTCCAGAGAACTTACATCTAGGGAGCAGAGGACACTGGGGGGAAAGGGGACAATTTTCTCCATTTCCTATTTTAATTCCTTTCTATTTTATTATCTAATTTTAAAACTTCTTGGGGCACCTAGGTAGCTCAATGGTTGAGCATCTGTCTTTGGCTCAGGTCCTAGGTTCTAGGCTGGTAGTGGGCTCGCCCTGTATATTTATTTAAACACAGCTACTGATTTTATAAACCCTCGAATTGCCAAGCAAATTCTTGCTACATTTGTACTTAGCTTCATTTAACAGAATATTTTTAATAGTCAAATTATAATTGAACTGAAAAGCTTGCTGTAAGTGCTGAGTCTAAGGCCATACCTATGGAAAAATATGTTTTTGCCTAAAGACACCGGGCAAGTAGGACATAAGACCCTCATGTATTTTGGCAGTTCAAACCCAGTTCCATCAAGTCACACCAAATATAATGCTTTTAAAATCGGCTCTTTAGGGCAGCCCCAGTGGCGCAGCGGTTTAGCGCCACCTGCAGCCCAGGGTGTGATCCTGGAGACCCGGATGGAGTCCCACATAGGGCTCCCTGCATGGTGCCTGCTTCTCCCTCTGCCTGTGTCTCTGCCTCTCTCTCTTTCTCTGTGTCTCTATGAATAAATAAATAAAATCTTTAAAAAAAAATCGGCACTTTAAATTCTGAATCTGTAAACCAGGCCACTGATAAGAAATGGGGGAAAAAAAACTTTAAAAAACTCATTTTAAGCTTTCTGAAAATTCCATTTGCATCAAATAGACAAACATCAAAACTGATGCAGTTGTAAAATCTCAGCAACATCACAATCCTCACAATAGATCTCTCCTTGGAGCAAGGCTCAAGCTGAGATGGGGCCTGGGCTGCTCTGCTACATGTCCAGGTGAAGTTGGATTCCCCGACAGTCTTCCCACTGCTGACCAATTGGGAGACTCTCCAGCCAGGCTGGGAGGCAAAATGACAGAAGGCAGCAGTGGAACCCCCAGCACTGACAAGGCCACCATGAACTGAGAGTCAGAAGCAAGAGCTGAGTGATGCCTGAGCTGGGTTCTGACAAAAGGGAGGCAAGGAGAACACCAGTCTCTTCAGATGCTATGCCCTCAAGACAACCTTCTTAGATACATGTTGAAGAACAGGGAGACGCGTTGAGAATTACCTTATCTTGGAAACAGTTACTTTGCAAGCACTGTATCCCACCACCAGACATACCTTTCAAGAGCCCTGTCTTCTCCAAAAGACAGTGTCCAAACTCCTGACCCCACATTCAAGGCCGTCCTCTTGACCCTACACAAAACATGTCAGGCTTCTGTCCCACTGCTGCCCTCCCCAATCCTACATGCCCACTCTCCAGCTGGGTTGCTGGGCTGCCCCTCTCTAGTTCCCATCTCTGCATTTCTCTGTCTACCTGAAATGGCCTCTCGTCCACCATCCAGAGTATATAGGTCTCCCTCACTTTTTTTAAACTTCTGCTGACCACCTCCACCTAAAATGAACTTTCTGCTTCAGAGCTCCAAGAGAACTATATATCCTCATCATAACCATAGTAATAGGGAAAGGAATTTAAACATCTTCATGACCACTGTGTGCCAGATACTATCTCACTCAGTCCTCACCCAAAGCCACTATTTGATACCCATAGTGTAGATGAGGAAGATGAGGCCCAGGGAGGTTGGGAAGGGCATCTGAGTACAAGTCCACATACTCCTAAATACAAAAGCTTTTGCCAACAGTTCTGATACTGAAATACTTTAATTGAACAATAGTAAGTAAACAATAACTTGGGAAGGGCACAGAGATGTAACGCAGCTTGACCATGTCCTATTATCTTTAAAGACCAATGTTGCATTCTATAAATACAATGTGTATGTGATTTCTTTAGTATAAAACTCATCTTTACCATCACTTACCCTCAGGCAGAACCAGTCCTCCACGCACGCGGGCCATATGGCCTACAATACAGCCCAGTCTGAGACCCACTAGGCTACACTGCTTCCCGAGGGTATGACAGGCTTATTCTGTACACTGGGCTTAACCCTTTGTAAGACGCCTTTGTGCACACATTCTATCTTATTTCATCTTCACAATAAGCCTGTGAATAGGCAGAGTGGATAGTTATTCTCATTATTTTACAAATGAGGAAACAAATTATCAGGGAGATAAGCATTGTATCTAAGCGTCCTGCAACTGCTGAGTGCCCTGGCAGGGATGGGGTCATGACACTTCTGACTCCTACTCTTGTAATATTTGTTTCCAACCATCATTCTCCATTGCCATGCCTTCAACAGTGCCCTCTCCATCCCTGAGACATGAAAACTGACATGAAAATTGATTGTGAAGCAGGGGATCTGGGTTTCCCCCTTCACCTCCTCTCCCTCATCTCTCCTTTACCAGCCCACCACCCTGTGGCACTTCAGGTACAGAATTTTGCTCATTTATCTTCTAAATTTGATATTTAGGTGGGGAGAACACAGAAGATAACACATTAAAAGGCAAAAATAGAAGAGTAAGGGGCACACAGTGAAGAAAAGGGGGGGGGAATAAATGAGATAACAGTTAACTATCTACCCCCAAGTTTGGAGCCATAGTTGAGAGCAGTAAATTTGCTAGGTTTGGATAAAAAGAACATTCTCAGAACTGTGATATAAAGATGGAACCAGGAAGAATTACTCAAAGACAGGGATCCCTGGGTGGCTCAGCAGTTTAGCGCCACCTTGCGTCCAGGCCGTGATCCTGGAGACCCGGGATCAAGTCCCATATCATGTCGGTCTCCCTGCATGGAGCCTGCTTCTCCCTCTGCCTGTGTCTCTCCCTCTCCCTCTCTCCCTCTGTCTCTCATGAATAAATAAATAAAATCTTAAAAAAAAAAAAAAAAAGGAATTACTCAAAGACAGCTATGTATTGGTTTAATTCAAAGCATCCCTGGGATTAGAATGTAATACTTCATAAGCAGAAAGGGGATTCTCGCTCTTCAACTTGAGAAAAAAAAATATTTGACAAAGGGTGACATCAGGACAAAATATAAATATAGGAAATTAAAGTTGAAAATAAATCAATTTGTCTTTGATGACTTTTTAAAAAACCATTTGCCGAATAGTGCAAGTCCCTAAAATTGAACACTCACATGAGTAATTTTAATTACACCAATAAGACAGGATAAAACTCTCCAGGCAACAGCCAGTCTCCTGCCACATTGTGGACACACTACTCAATAGTCTGCCCAGCTGGGCCTTCAACAAGGGCCGTGGGAGTCATAACTAATTCATGAGGGTAGAAAAATTACACAGCCATTGCTTTTTCCTTGAACCTGTTATGCCCAAATCCCCTATTCAGACAGAGGGAAACAACATAATAACACATGGCACTGGGCCAACCTTTTCTAGACTGGCCTTTGTGGGGAAAAACCCCAAACTCATAGTGAGAGCTCACGTCAGACTCACATTATCAACTTGGGCTGCACCTTCCTTCATGCTTCATGTCACTTAAAATACTCTGAAGAGAATGAATTAACACAAGTTTATTCGCCAGCTCAAAAAAAATTCACAAGCAGCCTTCTCCCTTTCCTCTGTCACTTACAAGAGTGTGAATATGATTGATGACACTTTGCAGAGCTAAAATTTACTGTCAAGGAAATACTGCCAATACCAGTCAAATTTGTACAGTAAAAGGCATCACTTTCAAAAACTACTATTTCTGAAGACAGCAGAGCTCAGAGAGTATGTATATCATACACTAGAAAATCTGTGTTTCTTTTTATTCCTAACAGTTAACATATTCGCTTAATTATTCTACTTTGGGACAGAGAACATTATTCTTCACTTCTCTTTTTTTTTTTTTTTCACTTCTCTTCTTTGACAACAGATATGTTTTACTATTTCCGAAAAACCTGTCAGATAATTACATTGATATGAGATTTCCTTATGGTAGTAAAGGTTAAAAAGAAACCAAAAAACTGTTTTTATTAATGACATAAAAAATACAGAGGCAAAAAAATAAATTTAAGAGCTGAGAAAAAAGTAAAGAGAATAATATTTTATTTCATTCAAAAGGTCTTACAACAGAAAGGGGAGGAGTATGATGGGAGGTTGCATTTTAGTTAACATTATCTTAAAGAGAAGCTATCTTCATGTCTCTGTGCCAAAGTGAACCTTCATCCAGGTGCTAAGACCAAGGTATTCATGGTACTAGCACATTAGTACCACTAAAAAGATTTAATAATGTTTTACCACATTTCAGGTACTTTAGGACCAAAAAAAAGCCACTGATAAAAATGATAAGCAAATGAACACAATGAGCTGCCAGAATATCCTCCACCTAAACAGAACACACTCAAGTGAGACTCCAGAGGCTGAGGTCACATCTCTCCGTTCTGCCACTAACTAGCTGTGACCCCTTCTGCGTGCCAGTTTTCTCAGTTGTGAAATAAGAGGATTAAACTAGATGTTCTCTTAGGGTTACCTTCCAGTTCTAAACTTCTACATGGTGAAGAAGAAACCAGAATATTGAGATACCAGGAATATTGTATTGGGGTTCTTGTCCTTTCTTATACTATGTAATTAAAATATTTGTTTTGTCTTTCATGCTCTGTCATTGGATCTTTCTTAACCAACAGGAAGAACTGAAAAGTTCCTTTGAGAAAACATTTCAATTTCTAAACTTAAGGATAATTAAATTTATAAAACCCAAAATGTGAATTTGTTTTTGTTTCCATATTAAAGAAATTTTCATTTTGTGATCTAAAGCTTCCACTGGAAGGAACAGATTATCTTCATGAGATGACTGATCATCTCATGATCAGTAAGGAAGGAAGGAAGGTAAGGAAGAAGTACTTAAAACATCATAAAACTAGGGGCCCCTGGGTGACTCAGCTGATTTTGGCTCAAGTCATGATCTCAAGGTTGTGGGGTTCCATGTTGGGCTCTGCACTCCGCAGGGAGTCTGCTTCTCTCCCTTTTCCTCTGACCTTCCCCCTGGTTATGTGTACATATGCATTCTCTTTCTAAAATAAATAAGTAAAAGCTTTAAAAATATACATTATAAAAAACAAACAAAAATATGTATCATCTTCTTATGCCCATTGTGCAAGATAGTCTGTTCAGTTATTCTTTAGTGATACGAAAATTACATGAAGGACTGCCTAAAATTCCAAGTTTCAGTCAAAGGTAAGCTGTCAGAAATGTCAATGATTTATTTACAAAATTTAGAGAATTCCTCTTTATTAGGGCTATTATACAACAAGCACTCTTAGGTTCTTTCTCATTTCGTCACTCCAACAGTCTTCTGAGGTAGCTATTGGTATTCTCACTCATGATAAGTACACCAAGGCTGAGCAAAACAAAAATATCCAACCACAGTAAACCTCAGCAAGCAATGGAGGCCGAATTCCAACCCAGCTCTTCTGACTTAAATCTAATCCTTCTCCCCTACTGTCAGACAAGCAGTATCAATCACTCAAATGATGCCATATGACTCGAGTATTTAAATCACTGATCTACCAAGAAGTTTCGCCACACTGACATTCTATCCACAGCATGTGATGTGTCAATCCTCAACAGAAGAAAATGCACCATGATTTTTCCCAGACTCTGTGTTAAATACCATACACACCCAGATGCCAGCAACCCCACGGTGTAGATAGTACTTTCTCCACTTTACAGACGTGGAAACAGAGGATCATAATGTGAAGCTAATTAACTCAACATAAGACCAACACTCTGTGCATGGTAGAGCCAAGGGGCTAACCAGCCTGCGGAGCTCCTAAGTCTGAGTATGGACTACATGCTTCGAATGCTTCTCCTTCCCCAACAAAAGGAACATGGCTTCATCAGATTTTGTGATAAGAACACATGTCAAAACTCTAAAGAATGACAGCTTAGTCAATTTTTTTTAAAGATTTTATTTATTTATTCATGAGAGACACACAGAGAGAGAGAGGCAGAGACACAGGCAGAGAGAGAAGCAGGCTCCATGCAGCTTAGCCTATTTTTAAATACAGAACTCGTTTCTAAAGCATCTGTCAGCTCAATTAGGGAGAATTCAAAGGTTAGATAAATGACGGGTTGAAACTACAACCTCGAGAACTGTTTCTCTCTCTCCTTGCATGCTTACAGAAGGGGGCCAGAGGGAGAGAACTCCTAAATGTGAGCAATCTTACTTACAAGATCAAAGACAGGACAGGAAAAAAGCTATAACAAATTATATAATCCTACTTCTCTGCAATTAACTGGCTTGGTATATAAACACATTCATCAGAAAGGTTTATCCAAATAATCAAAGATTCATTTAAATACTAAATTTTTTAAAACTTCTACATACATAACTTTTTTGGAAATGCATCTACTACATAAAATTATGCTCCTTTATATTGTTATGCCAGTGATAGAGGTATGAACAAAGCAATCTTTTTTCTTCTTAAACTGGGTTAAAATATCAATCATTACCCTTCACTTCTGACAGGCCGTTAAACAACAGTTACTCTTTAAACTCTAATTTTCACTTAACTGCTTCTCTCTTGAGCATTAATACTCTGCATTGAAGTTGCTATTATGCACCAACCTATTCTTAAAAGTGCAAAACTCCTGTGTAGTCCAAATGGTTATCTCCTAACTTATCTATGTGATGGCTTCATTTTTTCAGTCACAAAATCATCCATATCTCCCTCTTTCTTTTCCCCCCTCCTTCCCTTCACCTTTGCCTTTAAGGAAAAAAAAACTACTATGAAATCCACTACGACTTGAACTTGAAATTCTATGGTAAGATTTCAGCATCTCACCACTTTTTTTTTTTTTTAAATGATCAGACTGAGAGGCATGGACTTCACTAAAGTCATAGAGTTCATGTGTGACAGCCAGGAACAAGACAAGGGAGCATACAAAGTCTTATCTGTTACAAACCTGTTCTTTAATTTTATGCTAAAACTGCTACTGATGAAGCCCATCACTATTAAGCTGTAAGTCAAATAATTAAACCTAGTTCCTGAATAATCAAGGATTATTTCAAAGATACTAAGAATTTTCCGCTTCGCTTGTTTAGCAGGCATTTTTTAAACACCTGTCCCAGCAATAACAGAATGAGTCTGCATATTTATCTCTAATACACAGACACATAAAGAGAGCTTATTACAACATGGTTGAAATGACCCCAGTAAAAGTAACAGCAGATGGAGCTATCAATTTATTGAAGTTACTAAATACTAGGAACTGAGCTAGATGCCTTAAAAGAGATTATCTCCACACTCATAGCAACCCCATTTTCTTCCTATTTTAAAGATCTGCAAATGGAAGTTAAGAGTTTAAATAATTTGCCTAATGTCAAACAGCCAAGAAGGACCCTACATCAATTATTTTTAAGCTCTTTGGTCTTAAGATCTCTTTATAACTCTTAAAAATTATTGAAGACCTCAAATAGCTGCGGTTTATGTGAATTACTTCTCTTGATATTTATCATACTGGAAATTAAAATTGAGAAATTTTAATACATTTTATTTATTCATTTTAAATAAGAAATAAAAGTTTTAAAACTTTCTACCAAAAAAAAAGCTTTAAAACTATTTCCACAAAAAAATAGCTATATTTCTCAAAGCAAAAGTTGATAAGAGTGATGTTATTTTACATTTTTGCAAATCTCTTTCATGTCTGGCTTAAGAGAGGGCAGTTTTCCCTATTCACTTCACCATTCAATCTGTAGCAGTATGTTGCTTTGTTTGAAGTATATATAGAAAATCTGGCCTCATACATATATGAGGTTGGAAAAGGGAGGAGTATTTTAATAGCCTTTTCAGATATTACATTCTTCTTTGATACCCTGCCAAATAAAAGTTTCCTAAAAGGTTAGCAGCAAATATGGAATCTGCAACCATGTCAATGAATCTTTTGAATTCTGTTATATGAAAATCCATTGGTCTATCTTGTACTTTGAATGAATATTTTATTCAAGCAAGATTCTCTAACATTTCGTCAGCCATTTGAAAAATATTTATTCCCTCAGTTGTATAGATCTTGTAACTGCTGACATATTTCATTATTCTTTTTTTTTTTTTTCCTAAAAAATCACATCATGGGCACCTGGGTGGCTCAGCTGGTTAAGTGTCCGACTCTTAGTTTGGGCTCAGGACAGGATCTCGGGGTTGTGAGATCAAACCAGTCAGTCTCCATGCTTAGTGTGGCATCTCCTTGAGAATTCTCTCCCTCTGCCTCTGCCCCACTCCATTCACACACTCCAAAATTAAATGAAGTCGGAAGGAAGGAAGGGAGGAAGGAAGGGAGGGAGGGAGGGAGGGAGGGACCCACATTATTACTAACTCCATCTCATCAGAAATGTCTTTAAGTAACAGAAAACTGTTAAACCTCAGGTAACAGATACAAGTTTTCCAAAATTCTAATTTTTGCATGAAAACATGAACCTTATTACTGGCAACAAGTACTGCAGATGTTTTCCTTGAAGGGACCAAGTCATTTTATTTATTTTCAGGAAAATATCCACCTGAATAACTTTAGTCAACTGTTCTTTCAACTAAAAATGGTGTTCCATGGGGAAAAAAAAAAAAACTAGTTTAGTTTGCAACAATAATCACATAGGTGCTGCCACTGCTTTAATGCTTGTTAATGAGCCAACAGTTTTACCCACCAGTGCCGCGTACTATTAGCACAACGTCAATACAGTGAAAAATGCAAATATTTATTGATATTATTTTGAAATCATTTCTGACCTCATGAACTATCCCCCTTGAAAGGGCCAAAGACCAGATTTTGAGAGCTGCTGAGCTACGTATCTGAAACAGCTAGAATATAACATACTCAGTGTAAGAGTAATGAACAAGTTGTATAGCATTCATTGAGCACTTCTTACATACTTGGCACTGAGCTAATTGTTTTTATGTGCATATTTAATCTTCAGATAGCACAGTGAGATAATACTATTTTACAGATGAAGATACTGAGGCATGGAGAGATTTAAATAATTGCCCCAGTGTCTCAAAGCTAGAAACTGGCAGACCAAATATTCAAACCTCCGTCACTTGACCCACAACTTATTAATCATTTTAATCTCCTGCAGATCTACATCATAGGTGAACTCAACATGTTAGAAAAGCTTAAAGGCACTTCCATGCAGTGCTGCCTCTAGGGTATGGTGAAAAAGGGCAACTGTCCAAGACCCTTGTTCTTTGTGACTAAGAAAAGTCAAGATCCAGGAATGCAGTAGTTGGGAGAGGAGGTGGTAATTCCTTAGTACATTTAACCAATCCTCAACTCTACTACTCCAAAGGCCCTTGTGGTAAATTATACTCCCCTCCAAGACAGTCACACATGTTCATTAAAATGAATATTTTAACTAGTTAACTAAAATTAACTATTTAATTTTAACAAATTAACTATCATGATTTTGACTGAAAAAAAGGGAGAGAGGTCTAGATGTGTTTCAGCCCTGAAACTACTTTAGTAATCTCTGAGCTCAGGAGGGGAGGTACTCGAAGAACCGAAGAACCGAAGACACAAGATATGGTGTCTCTCAGTAAAAATGAAAACGAAGAACATGAGCCTCTTCCCTCCCAAGCAACACTTGTTTAGTGAATTTAAATAACTTTAGAAGAGAAACTAGAGCTGGAGATTTCATCTCTTTTGTCATTTCAAGTTCTGTGTTTCAAAATACCCAGGCTGATTTTTACTGCAAACTATTAACCAGTTGTGGCATCAACCCTAAGATTAGAAAGAAAAACAAAACACAGTTAACAGCTTCTACCTTCAACTCCCATTATACTACACTTCTTGCCAATCTCACTTCTTTTATGTTATTTTTTTCACTTCAGTCCTGGATGAAAACTCATGGGGGGAGCCAGAACTGGATTGCATTTAATGGTTGCATTTTGCTTCACCTAGCATTTACAGAGTGCTTACTATGTGCAGGACAACAGACTGGCTCTGAAGACATGCCACTGAGTCCCAAACTTGCTCTCAAAGAGTTTATGAACAGTACAGGTCAGTTTAAGATGCAGACAGGCCAACAGATATGATATACACATACCCCTCACTACCCAGGCTGGTAAGATCATTAGCACTTGGTGGTGTGATTCTGTTAGGAAGGGGACTAGAAATACACTTTTCATGTATGCATGAAAAAAATGCCATCAAAACAAACAAAACAGGGAAAAATTACTACAATTAAACAGTGTGGATGCTCCTCAAATGTTTAGATTAAAAACAAAGTACTTGTGCTTTGCCCTGAGTAAAGGCCTAGCAAGTACTTTGCTGCCCTGGGGTAGGTACAAAATTCCCTAAAGCTTACTTAGTAAACAGGATCCTGAAAAACTAATTCCATGTGAAAACTAAATTGTCAAAGTAAATATGGAAATTGAGAAACAGCTACAATAAAGACTTAGTTTTTAAAAGGATTTTGTTAATATGTGGTCAATTCTTTTCACATGTCATGAACCTGGTTTTTCCCATCTGCATTAATTACCATTCACAAACAACAAAAGAATCAATAAAATACATTATCATTCTGTAGTAAAATTCAATTTCAGAAACATGCAATCTCTTATGCACTAATATTTGAACAAAAATGCAGACTTACACTATCTTTTTAAAAACTAAAGTTCATCAGATGATAATTTTTTAAATGTAAATGATGGACACCATTATGCCTCCAGACACATCTGAATGGTTAATATGCTCTGGCAGACACATTACCATGGTCAGAAAGCTACATATACCATGACTACAAGATTAATTCCATTAATGCTCCAAAACACCTGACATTTTACTCACGGTACATATGGATAGGCTATTTTCAGTGAATGATTTTCAGTATTACATGTCACTAGTTCATGCTTAGTGATTTTTAAAATAAGGAAACTGGTGTCAAGTAAATCAAGTGCTAGAAAATGAAAAATGTGACGTTTTCACCATCATTCAACAATAAGGATCCAAATTCTTAAGATCCACAGCAAGGGGTTTCGTCAATATAACTGTACTCTGGGAATGAAACTCCCTTTATATTTATGTCTGTCTACTGTTTCACTCTCACACTCTCTTCAAGGAAACCATTATGTGTGGAGGAAGCAGTTTGTCTTCTATAACCTACTGCCAAAGTCACTGGCACCAAACTATCACTATGAAATGAAATCATGCTTTGCTAAGACAAAGAACCGCCTTAACTTGGCTCCAAAATTGGCATTTTACAAGAAAACAGAAGATAAACCATGGAGAAGATAAAACATAATTCAGTATGTCTTAAGAATAAGACACATGTTCTACCACACAAAATAATTCCTTTCAGAAATCATTATTGGCCAGACTCAGAAAAGAAACTAAACACACAGCCAGAGTATCTAAAAATTCCTTCTCTGGAATCTAGAACACACCCACACAAGACATTGAATACCTCCTAACATGCCATGATACAGGATTTCAAAAATTTGTTTAGATTTTTCTAAAGTTCTATTATAAACCAAACATACACAACCAGAGTATTTAAGAAATCTTAAAAATTATATTGACAATCATGACATCTTCACTACCCGGCACATTAAAATACATAGGTTTATCACTGAATGATTCTTAGAAGATGTTCATCTCTCTGAAATGTGTTTTTCTATATTTTCACTTTTATCAAACATATTATCCATTATAAAAATAAATATTGAGCAAAAAACGGAAAGCAAAAATCTAGAGCAACACCACCATCATTCATGGTACAACTTAGAAAAAAATCCTGTAAATATTTTGGTAAACTTTAATCCAGTACTTTTATTTTCCTTTTAAATAATTACAACAGTGTGTGGAATAATATACAAAATTTTTAAGCTGGCTTTTATTGCCTATTTTCTTCATTTTAAAAGTATCATATGTTCATTGCAGAATGTTAGAAAATGTAGGAAAAATAAAAATCCAAAATCCCTTCATTTTGTCAACATTTTACATTATTTCCTTTCATTCTTTCTTATTAATATAAAGTTGAGTTCTGTATCCATATAAAAATTACTTTAATTTAAGCACATTTAGTACTGGAACATTCTTAGATGCTAGTTGGAAGATAATATAAAGTACTTCCTGAAAGAAAATATTCACTTATGGGTTATTTTGTTTTGCTGTATAAATTTCTAAAATACCCAAGTTATTCCATATAAATCTAAAGATACATGATACAGTTACTTAACTTTTTGGTAATGAAATCACCACTACATTAATTTTTATAAAATTCTCTCTTACCTGAAGGGGTAAAAAAAATACCACGTAACTCTCTTGGCACATTATCAATCATGTAAACACTAGTTTTGAGTTACTATAGGGTCCTTAAGTACTGAGGGAGATAGGAGCCTCTGCCCTCAAGGAAATGGAAATGTGTCCTGAAACACTATCAAATCAAAAAACTGGATCAGAATTTATCTATAAAAAGTCACCAAGGGATCCCTGGGTGGCGCAGCGGTTTGGCGCCTGCCTTTGGCCCAGGGCGCGATCCTGGAGACCCGGGATCAAATCCCACATCGGGCTCTCGGTGCATGAAGCCTGCTTCTCCCTCTGCCTGTGTCTCTGCCTCTCTCTCTCTCTCTCTGTAACTATCATAAATAAATTTTAAAAAATTAAAAATTAAAAAAAAGTCACCAATACACCAAGATTGCATTGGTTATTATAATAGCCCAGTTGAACCTAATCCCTTCCTTATACCAGTTTCTAGCCCTTCTTCTATTCTTAGAAACCTTAACAGTATAAATTATCCCTTCTCTTTCCTGCATTGACATTTAATCTCCTCATCCATATTTAAACATGTTCAAGTCTCCTGTTTAAAGGGAGGAGAAGAAACTTTCCTATCAATATCTCTACCCCAACCCCACCTATAGCTACCAACCAAATCTCTTGACAAAGTCGCTAGACATGATGTCTCCATTTTCTTCCCTTCTCCTCACTCCTCAACCCACTCCACTCTAGCTCTCATCTTGCTGCCAACAGGTCTCCCGGTGGCTGTTGCTAACCCGTGGCTAATTGCACAGGTTTGTGTGTGCTCACCATTCCAATCCTCTCCCCAGGTTTTCTTCCAGCCTACCTAGCCACTCCTTTTCAGGCTCCCTCAGACTCAGCCTCCTCCTTTTCTCAGCCATTAAGGCCCATCCCTGAAGGCCACTTCCTGACTCAGCCCCTAGACCCTCTCCTTCCGGAGGCTCACTTGTCCAAGATAGCTCAGAATCATGCCTTGGTCCTAGACCTCTCCTCTAAGCTCAAGACCATTGGTCTAATTGCATACTGCACACGTCCATTTGGAGGTCTCAAAGGTAGTAATTCATACTCAATACATCCTTGTACTCCCAACTTGAACTCTCCACTGTTCGCTCAAGTCCATGGAGCCACAATGCAGTTGCAAAGCCAGAATACAGTTCTCTCACCCCACATCTGGCACATACTGTCAATGTTACCACCTAATTCTCAAACAAAATTCTCTCTTCATTGCCATTATCTCTCACCTATACATCTTTACATATTCAATCTAGATCTTTCTAATCTATTCTCCATAGCCGCCAACCAATTCTGACTATGTCTATCTGTCTTGTATGCATCTCTCTTCAGCCCTCCATCCATCTCTCCCTCCCTCTCTTGCTTGAACACCTTCAATGGCTTCTCATTTCTCTTACTATAAATTCCAAAAGCATTAATATAGCCTACAAGACCTTGCATAATCTGCCTGCCTCTTCAGGACTCACCGTACATCTCTCTCTCTCTCACTCTTTTGTTCTACCCAGAGTGGTTTCCAGCAGTGCCTAGATGACAATTCACATGCTTTCCCCTCTACTCAATACACACCACACCACCATACTATAACCCATCCTTCAGATCTCAGCTCAGCCATCAGGTCTTCAGCAAAATCTTCCCTGAGCCCCAGGTGATGTCAGGTTCTCTTTGTTCTAGGCTCTCAAGGAATGCACCCAGCATTCATCATGGTAGTTTTATCTTACTGATGCCCTTCTATCCCACCTGATTATAAACAGCAGAACAGTGACAACATGTTTTTGTTCAACATTTTACCCCAATGCTTGCTTTACAGTAAGTACATAATAGCTATTTAACGAATAAAAGAATAACATATAATTGGACAAAATGAATCAATCAAGAGTAGTAGTCCAATTTATGTGCCAATAAACTTTCCCCTACCTTCATCACTGGGTAATAACAGGTATTTTACCAAAAGGAAGGTAAATTTAGATGTCTTGGCTAAGTGGCTCCTAGCAAGAACCGCTGCCAGGTCTGGTGGGGGCTATGGTCCAGGACACAGCATGTGGTGCAAAGTTCCTCTCAACAGTTGGCAACTGTTAGCACTTGGTTTGCTTTTCCCTAAATCCCAATAAGGGATAGAATTTGAGACTTGATTTCAGCCTATCTTACCAAGACCTGTGATAGGTTCCAGCTGACATTATACCAGATTGTTGGCAAATCTTAGAAGCTAGTTCCAACTTCCTTGTGATCTATATTATTTATTTATGTATGTGTCTCTGTGGGTCACAATAAATTTATATGTATATATATACACACACACACACATATATATACATATAAATTTGTATATTTATATAGAGTAGGTATGTGTACCAATAAATACATTTTACAAACATAGAAACACTTATTATGTACCAGGCATAACACCAAAGGTTTTACATGCATTATCTCAGTTAATCCTTATCACAAGGCTTCTAGTCTATTATCATACTCACTTTAAAATGAAGAAGCTGAGGGTTAGAGAGGATATCTAACTTGCTAGAGGTTACCACTGGTAAGTGGTAGGGCTGGCACTCAGCACGTCTGTCTGTCTCTACATTTATGTTCTGGATCACACTGCCTCTGTCATCTCTTCTCAATAGATCCTTTGGATAACATTATGATGCTTCTGCCAAACTACAGCCAACAATCAAGGGTTCATCTGGTCCACTGGATTTCAGCTAGATAACTATCAAATCATTCTGAACACCTATGAATTCAACCTGAGATGTAAGAAAAGAATGGCTGGAACTATATAAATAGAAAAGCGACCACTTTTGACAAGGTAGGAGTGAGGAGAAGTGAAAGGGAGGGGATATATGGGAAGATAAACAGCTGGGGGGATGGGGGAAACAGTCTTGCAGCACAAAATCAGAACCTATAGAAATCTGCTCCACTGAGAGCCGTCTCTGTCTGAAAGGTGCTCCGGGGTGAAGGGGGCAGAAACCTTAAGTAGGACAGTATGGTCTCAGGATCTCCAGGCTAAGAGAACGGGGGTGCCTGAGCCCGCACAGCTCCCAAGCATTGGGGCAGGGAACTCCATGCAGTCTGCAAGCTGGGGAAGGGGGTTCTCAGCTCCATTCACCATAAACTGAAGCACTGCAGAATTTGGCACCAGCTCTTTGAGCCAGGAGCCTTGCAAAGGGCACAAAAGCAGCAGCTATCTGCCTCCCCACCCTTTCCCAAGAGGGACATCACGGGTACCGGGTGCTCGGGCGACAGGAGGATCGCTCTCCTCGGGGGTCCCCTCAAAGGACAGAAACTAGCGACCCCCCTCCTTCCCTCAGGGAGGATGGTGCTGGTGCACTGCAGGAGTCCACAGGGTGTGGCCCCACAAAGTGAGGATCTGCATCCTGCAATTCCAAGGCTGCAGATCCCAAGACCACATCTCATCCTCTCAAGAGGTGCAGAAAGCCAAAGAGAAAGACCAGGAACAGCTCCTACTGTGTCAAGCCCCAGGCAAGGGGCGGTCCACTGCCACCTAGACACAGACACCTGAGATCCAGGGCAGCAGGCCCCACCCAGAGACCAGGTGGAAGGCGGGGGAGCACAGGGTTAGGGGAAAACAGTATAAAAAAACTCGAGGTTTCCTTCTCATGATTCACTTATATTTCAGTTAAAATTTTCCTTTTTTTTTTTCAACTATTTTATCAGCTCTTTAAGTCTCTTTTTAACTTTCATTTTTTACATTTACATTTTATAGATATATTCTTCATTTTTGGCTTCCTTTCATTGTATTCAATTTTATTTTTGTATATATATATATTAAGTTTTGCTTTCTTTACAATTTTGAGATTCAGGGTCTTCTAATACACAGACCAAAATACACTCAGGACCAAGTGGATCACCCTGTTTTGTCCACCTGGACAATTATATTCTCTTCCCACCCCTCTTTTTTTCTTTTTTAGGTTTCTGACCTCTTCAGATTTGTCTAGTGTGTATTTCGCTTGAG
The DNA here is from genome assembly GCF_053574225.1 of Canis aureus. Lineage (NCBI taxonomy): Eukaryota > Metazoa > Chordata > Mammalia > Carnivora > Canidae > Canis > Canis aureus. The sequence goes on along the minus strand of NC_135615.1, from coordinate 3,525,081 downwards.
TCAGGGTTGATATTTTTTATTTTGTTCACTTGTTCATCCATCCCTCTCTGGGCAAAATGACTAGGAGGAGAAATTCACAACAAAAGAAAGAACCAGAGATAATACCCTCTGCCACAAATTTAACTGATATGGATATAAGTAAGATGTCAGAGCTGGAATTCAAGATAACAATTATAAAGTAACTATCTGGACTCAAAAAAAAGCATAAAAGACACTAGAGAATCCTAGTGCAGAAATGAAATCTAATCAGGCTGAAATTTAAAATGCTCTAAATGAGATGCAGTCTAAATTAGACGCTAACAGCCAGCGTTAATGAGGCAGAAGAGAGAGTAAGTGACATAGAAGACAAGTTGATGGAAAGGAAGGAAGGGAGGAAAAGAGAGGAAAACAACTAATGGACCAAGATGGGAGGCTTTGAGAAATCAGTGATGCCATAAAACAATACTGGAATTATTTCGATCCCCCAGAGAGAAGAAAAAAGGAGGGGGGGGGGGGTAAGAAGGTATATTTGAGCAAATTGCAGCTGAGACCTTCCCTAATCTGGGGAAGGAAACAGGCTTTCAAGTCCAAGAGGTAGAGAGATAAAGGGCTAGTAAAGAACTTATCAAACTCAACACCCAAGAAACAAAGAATCCAGTCAAGAAATGGGCAGTGTTGGGCCAGCGGGGTCAAGGGAACGAACGGGAGGCACCAACAAAACAGCGGCGGATCCTCCATCTCGCTGCCCTTGCGTCCAGACTTTCCCGACACCAGCGGACCACCCAAGGACACGTCATCGTGGAGAAACAGGACCTGTGCAGGAAACAAAAACCGTACCTTTTCTAACCGCTACCACATATATATGGACATAAGCAGCTATCGCCCTACACTGACACCACCCTACCCTTTCCTATAAAAGCCTGTCGTATTATGGCCTCGCGCCACTTCCCCAGCCCGAGACTCCCCGGTCTCACCCCTGCCCGGTCTCACCCCTGCGGGCCACGGAACCTCCCCGAGAGTGTCTCCATTCACAGCTTGCCTCCACCCACCTTCGCCTGGCCGCTCTATTTCATTTCACTACCAACCAGACCAAACCTGACAGGCAGAAGACATGAACAGACATTTCTCCAAAGAAAACATACAACTGGCCACAGACACATGAAAAAATGCTCCGCATCATTTGCATCAGGGAAACACAAATCAAATCCACAATGAGATACCACTTCACACCAGTGAGAATGGCTAAAATTAACAAGAAAGGAAACAAATGTTGGAGAGGATGTGGAGAAAGGGGAACCCTCTTACACTGTTGGTGGGAATGTGAATGTTGTGCCCAATTGCGAATCCGAGAAACCACCAAGGAGCCGACACCGATGCAAACATACGAGGGTTTATTTACGAGCTCAAGCTTGGGTCCAAGTATACCCGACACAGCCGAGCAGGGACTTGGGACTTGGACCCCGAGTCCAAGAGGCGTAGCAGCTTTATAGGGGCCAGTGGCCAATGGGATACGCAGAAAGTTGCACAGTCATATCGGTCCACACGCAGGGGGCCGACTGAATTACATTTTACCCTAAAGTATCCATTTGAACTGGCCTATCACTGAGCCGATTTCCAATTAGGGTGTGCCCTGGGCTTGACTAGGGTGGGGCAGTGCCCTAAGCAATAAGCAGGTCAGCACAAGGCAGGTGCAGCACAAAATGGAGTCAGTCCTGCTCTGCTTGTCCAGGGGTAGGGGATTTTTGTTAAATTTCCTGGGTCCCACAGTGAACTGGTACAGCCACTCTGGAAAACAGTGTGGAGGTTCCTCAAGAAGTTAAAAATAGAGCTACCATACGACCCAGCAATTGCACTACTGGGGATTTTATTTACCCCAAAGATACTGATGTAGTGATCTGAAGGAGCACCTGTACCCTAATGTTCATAGCAGCAATGTCCACAATAGCCAAACTGTGAAAAGAGTGGAGATGTCCATGGACAGATGAATGGATAAATAAGATGTGGTGTATATACACAATGTAGTATTACTCAGCCATCAGAAAGGATGAATACCTACCATTTACATTGACGTGGATAGAATTGTAGAGTAGTATGCTGAGTGAAATCAATCAGAGAAAGACAATTATCCTATGGATTCATTCTCATGTAGAATATAAGAAACAGCTCAGAGGATCATAGGGGAAGGGAGGGAAAACAATGGGAAGAAATCAGAGGGAGACAAACCATGAGAGCCTCTTAACTCTGGGAAACAAACTGAGGATTGCTGGAGGGTAGGTGGGGGTGATGGGGTAACTGGGTGATGGGCATAGGAAGGGCATGTGAGGTAATGAGCACTGATAAATTATTGAACACTACATCTGAAACTAATGATGTATTATATGTTGGCTAACTGAATTTAAATAAAAAAAGAAACAAGGCAAGAAAACAAAGCCAGAAAGATTTAGGGAAAAAAAGAAAGAAAAAAAGAGCTCATTATGAATTTGAAAAATAATACTTTAAGAGAATAAAAAGTAACATCTTTAGCTTAATTTTTCCATGCTAGAGGCAGGCCCTGGTCATACTATGAGCTAGCACGATGCATTTATTCTGAGATTCTATTCCATCATGGAGTAAATCCCAGACATAACCACATTCAATCATACACATCAAAGAAAAGGGTGGGGGGAGCTTCAACGAGTAATGCAATTTATTTTGGAAGTTTTTTGGAATTAACTTTACTGATTGCACCCTTGCCAGTGTAGATGAGAAACTACAACATGTGTTTAAGAAACAAGTTTTTTAAGCACTGAGAAAATAACTATGCCCGTCCCTGGAAAAATGCTCATGAGATACAAACACCAGGTACACAGCAACACCAGCACACTTGTCTACTTTCTCTGTTCACTGTTTTAAAATAAGCTTTATCAAAATAAGTCAGAGAAAACTAAATACCATATGATTTCATTCATATGTAGAATTCAAGAAACAGAAGAAATGAACCAAAGGGGAACAAAAAAGAGGTAAACCAGGAAGCAGACCCTTAACTTTTGAGAATAAACTGAGGGTTACCAGAAGAGAGGTGAGTGGGGGATGGGTGAAACAGAAGATGGCGATTAAGGAGGGCACTTGATTCTGACAAGTAGCAGGTAATGTATGTAAGTGATGAACCACTAAATTCCACACCTGAACCTAATATTATACTGTACGTTAACTAGCTGGAATTTAAATAAAAACTTGAAAAAATAAGCTTTATTTATGTAGTTTATTGATAATTAACCGTACCCACATCAAGATAGAAAATATTTTTTTTATAACCCCAACAAATACCCTTGTACCGTTCTCAATCAATGCACCTGCCTCATCCTGCCTCCAAGAAAGCCCTGATCTGCCTCTGTCGCATTAAACTGGAATTGTCAGTATAAACTGATTTGTCCGTTTCATATAAATAGATACTTATAGCATATACTCTTGTCCACTCTCTATTTATGAATCTTTATCCAGTGTGGCACAGTTTCCTCAATGTTGATATTTAATGTGTTCCAGCTGTTCTACTTCATGCAGGAATTATTCCAATGAATCACAAGGGGTACTGAGCCTCGTTCAAACCACAGGTATGTGCATATGTGTACACACACAATGTGAAAACACAAACGCCCTAGCACAGCACTGTACCCAGCCCAAATACCCCAGGGAAGAGCAGAGGGAACAAAGCCTGGGAATCACTGGAGGCTTTCCTTAGGCACTGGCTGCTACAAAACTGAGAGCCAAAGTCAGAACAGGCCCTTAAGGTCTCTCTAAAATTATATTAAGCCTCATTTCCATCTCATTTTACATTTTCAACCTAAGCCTTCTGTTCTCTTTCATACCATTCTTAATTTACGATATTACATGTGTGATTTATCAAGAAGAAGGTAAGCTTATTTCTTCAAATGGACATGAGGACAGGAAGGCAAGAATGGGAATTAAACACTGTTCCTCCTCATCCATCAGAGAGCTCTTCTCTACACAAGATCAAATATTCACCAATGCATCTGGACTGCAGGAACACTCAATCCTGGCAGCACAACAGACTCACTTGGGAAGTTTAAAAAATGCTGATGCCTCGGTCTGGGAAGAGACCTGGGCCTGGAGGACTGTCAGTCACTCAGGGGATTCCAGTGGGCAGCCAGATTTAAGACCCCTGCACTGGGGTTGGCCTCCAGGTCAAGCACCTTATCTAGTCACTACTATGAGAGACCCAACAGAGGCCATAATCCTGACACCCACGGTTCTCCATGCCAATATTATAATGCCTCAGTCCAGTCAGGGACCAATTAAGTCCCACGACAAAATTGATTCCTTGTAGCATGCCCTACTGCTTCAGCTTACGCAGTGGATTTTTCACTAATGCTTAATTAATTTGTGAATAGGGCTTGTTGAATTAATCCACTAATTTAAAGTTACCAAATACTTTTTTAAAAATCTTATTTCTGCTCTGCATAAGACACAAATACACCTTGAAGAGAGCATCGATGTCTCTATGATTGTGGTTCTATCTGTCTAGGCCAAGACAGGAAGCGCCAGAGGCACTGGCTTCTCCTCTTCATAAATCAATCTAATAATAACAAAGGAACCACAAAGCCTATTGTGATACATAGGTGGGTGGAAATTTGGCTCCTTCCTCAGAAAAAAATTGTGAAGTCTCTTCTGAAGTCCTTTCTGTCAGAGTGCTGGCTTATGCAGAATTGACAATTCAGGATATTGCTCCAGGGTGGAGGAGTTTCCAGAAAGATTTTTGGCTTCAAGTTAGCATTTTATTTTGGAGACAGAGTTCCAAGAAGATGGATTTTGGCTTTGAAGTCAGTGGAACCACTGGTTCCACCTCAGAAATTTTCCAGACAACTGACACTTTAATGTATCACACTATTAAAGAAATTCTAAGAGAATGTTTTAAAACGTATTATTGCACACAATTCTGCCATCCTGAACAGAGTGTTTTAAACAGTATTTTGCCTGTTCTTGATGCCTGTCCAAAGTTATCATAAACCTCAGCGACTCCATGTTCATACAGTGAGGCTCACTGGGCTATTTGCACCAACGCTGAATGGAGTTTGAATTATGATGGGTTTTTTTGAGACCCTGGTTTATATTTCTATACTTTTTCTGTCTCCTTCTTCATTATCAGGCCTTCCCAGGAACTTGTTGCCAGCTGGGCAACCAGACAACACGACATGTTTGTAGAGGTCTCAGAGCTAAGGCCTAAAGCGCTACTCATCCCACAGGTATCCTGGGGACTGCGAGTGGAGAGGAGGATGAGTATGCAAGAATGGGTGTGGGTGTCCATGGTGAGTGTGTATTGGTGCAGTGCAAGGCAGAGAGCAGCCAGGGTTTTCACTGAATGAAGGCTCTAATGTGAGAATGCCCATCGGACTTCTTGGTGCTATTGGCTGACAGCAGGGCTAAGAGTCTCCCCAAGAGACAGCCAGAAATTGCAGTCCCCTTCTGGAACCTCTCAGCAGCATAAAAGAGAATGTGCCCTCCCAGAGAACCAAGACTGGTCATGGCATTGGCTGAGTTACTGACGATAATCTGTTGGTTTTGTCTTCAGTTTTTCTGAATGCAAAAGCAACAAATAAAACTATTTAAACATTTACACAACACAGAGAAGTTTATAAAGTGGAAAGTCCTCTTCAATAATGTTACACTCCCTCCACCCCTCCTCTGAACTAATAGAACACATTTTTCTTCCTCATTCCTTTCTTCCTCAATGGTTTCTCACTCCCCTCTCACTCTATATGATGTTACAAACCAACATTGGATTACTCTTTCCCTACGATTCTTCAGTGAGCCCTTCTTAATTATTTGAGGTACCTTTTCAGAGTAGTACGTACAAAGCTCAATTAGGCCTTGTATAATATCCCATTCTAGGAATATATCATAACTTATTCAACCAAGCTCCAATAAAGAGCTTTTTATAAACTATGCTTTGATAAACTCCCTAGATCTTTGCAAACATATAACAACTGTTTCTAGGATACATTCTTTTACATGGAAATCTCTAGGTGAAAAGGCATGAATAAATTAAAACATATATCTTCCAGTTGCCTTCCAATCAGGTTATACGAATTACAGAACAATTTTTAATCTAATACAACACCAATGCAATAATCTTTAGGCCTATCCAAGGTTCCTGGCCAAACAGAAGAAAATAATAAAAAACAAGTCAATTAAGTGGGTTGTGGCACCGTTGCTATGGGAACTGCATCCCAAAGCCAATCCTATTTGGAAGGAGACCCTCTCCCATCAGCCTGGCAATCTCTGCAGCACAGGCATGGGGCCCACCTCTCTGTGCATGCAGGCATGACTGCAGATGTGCAGGGGTGGGAAGTGGGATTTCCATAGCTACACCTGAAGGACCCCTTCAGAACCAGAAAGAAACCCAGAGACTCATGTCCCAGCCAGTCTACTGGGGCAGGAAGAGGATATTAGTGGCAGAAATCATGGTTCTGTTTGTTTTTATAACAATACTGTATCTGACATTTTTCCTTTCACTTTCCATGCTGGTATAGCTGAAGAACAATGTAGACTAGGCATTTCTCTAGAATTGTAACTAAAGGCAAATCTGCTCTCAGGAAAGGAACTATCTAAAATCACACAATGCACGAGTTTTAAAGCATGAATTTTGTAATCCTTATGTGCCTACTTTGGAGGGAATATTTTGGGACACAATACCTTGGTTCTCAGCTGCACTCCTATGTTACAAGACAAGGTGCTGGTCCTGCCATGTAAAAGCTGGGTGACCCTGAGCCAGCACTCAGTAATAAGTTGTTGTTGTTGTTGTTTTAAGATTTTATTTATCTATTCATGATAGACACAGAGAGGAGAGAAAGGCAGAGACACAGGCAGAGGGAGAGCAGGCTCCATGCCAGGAGCCCGACACAGGACTCGATCCCAGGACTCCTGGATCACGCTCTGGGCCAAAGGCAGGCGCTAAACCGCTGAGCCACCCAGGGATCCCCCCAGCACTCAGTAATAAAAGGCATATCTCCCTGAGAGATTCTGTGAGCATCAAATGAGATATTGAATGAGAAAACACTCCAGAAACCACAAAGCACAGCACAGGTAGAATTATTATTCACTTTGGGCAAATGATGAAACAAGGCCCTGAGTCTAAGCAACTTTCCCAAATCCCCAGACCCTTTAGGGAGCTGCGCTTGCATGTGCAGGCAGCCCAAGGCATCTGACTACAGAGCCAGGCTCTTGCCTTCTCTGGCTCTGCCACCATATCACTGGCATAGGGATTCCCTCCGTTGGCCTCAGTTTCCTCACTGCCACACTGAAGGGTCAACTCAGAGGTCACCTGAATGGCTGGCTCATCTCTAGCTCTCATGTTCTACTCTATGATTTCTATTAGGTAACTGAAAAAGTGACCTTTGGATAAGTGCAGCATTACTGGAACTCTTAAAAGCAAATTTGAGAATTTTCAAAGGGCTGTGTTCTGCTACTTGTAATCATTTACCTAACCTGGCTATGGCAAGTAACCCCAGGAATTAAGGCAGGCCAAAGTTCTTGCACAAAAGCCGCCTTTGCACAGTTCTCCAAAGGACTCAGTCATTAAAACAAAACTCAGACATCTGCTACCATTCAACAAACTCAGAGAAAAAAACATTCTTTAATAAAGTGTTAATTCTCAGTTTACCAAAATAACCTGCTGCTTATAACACACACCACACCCTCATTATACACCTTCCCCCAAAAAAGCTTTTCAGTAGAAAACTATTAAATAAATGAAGAGAAAAAAAAAAAAAAACAACTATCTGTAGAGTCAAAACAAATTAAAGGCAAATATCAAACAGACAAAATGCTACCCAAAGAGGGTCAGTCATCTTATTTTAAGAGACTGCGCGAGGTGGAGAGGTAGAAAGTTCAGCATACAAAGCATACCCAGAACAGTGACTCAAAAATTAAGTGATTTTTCAGCCCCGTTAAGGCAGTAACTGTGGATGGCTTAATACCACCTAATAAAATTTGAAATCAGTTTAAAAGACTGCAATTTACTGAAAGCAAAGAAAACATTTATAAGGACCTTCACTATAGCTAGACTACTAAATGAGTCAATATTTTTTAAAGATAAACAGGGGAAAATGTGCAAAACATAGATAACTTTATACTTAACTAGATGTTAAAAGTATTTCATCTTCATTTAAGTGGCAAAAAACTTTCTCCTATCCCTTCAGCATTTAAGTGACAATAATAAATAAGTCTTCCCTTTCTCCCAAACTGTATGAAAATTAAGAGAAACCTCTTTCTTTGATCCCATCCATTATAAACCAGAATTGACTGATTAAATGTGAATATAAAATAGGTATTTCTAGGGGTGCCTAGGTAGCTCAGGCGGGGTTATGCATCTAACTTCAGCTCAGGTCATGATCTCAGGGTGCTGAGACCAAGCCCCATGGCATGGGGACTGCTCAGTAGGGAGTCTGCTTCTCCCTCTCCCTCTGCCCTCCTCCCACCCATGGGTGCATGCTCTCTCAAATAAATAAAATATTTTTAAAAATAGATATTTCTGGGCAGCCCGGGTGGCTCAGCGGTTTAGCGCCGCCTTCAGCCCAGGGCCTGATCCTGGAGACCCGGGATCGAGTCCCACATTGGGCTCCCTGCATGGAGCCTGCTTCTCCCTGTGCCTGTGTCTCTGCCTCTCTCTATCTCTCTCTCTGTCTCTCTCTCTCTCTCTCTGTATCTCTCAATAAATAAAATCTTTAAAAAAGATTTGTAAGTTCTCAACATTTTTAAGAATAGGCATAATAACTACCATTTTCTGAACATCTCAGATATGCAAAGCACCTTGGTACATACTCATATTTAGTTCTCTCAAATGCTAATGAGTTAGGTCATACTGTAAGATAAGGAAACTGAGGTAAGAGAGGTTAAAGAAGCTTGCCCAAAGTCACTCAATTAGGCAAATGTTGAAGCCAGGACCCAGATCTAATTCTAAGCCCAATGTTTTTTCCCAAACACAACTCCCTGTATAAAATTGTGACTAAAATCCATATGAATGGACTAACCCATCCTGGCAGCCACCACGCTAAATGGAAAGAAAAGAAAAAAGAAAAGAAAAAAAATATTCCAGAGAGTAGAGGTACCAAGAACTAGCAAGTGATATAGAGCAGTGTTTAAGACAACAGGCTCCAGAGCCAGGTTGTCTAAGTACACACCCTGGTTCCCCTACTTAGTAACCTGATGACTTGGAGCAGTCACTTACCCTCTCTGTACCTGTCACCCCATCTGCCAGACAGGGATAACAGGAGTACTCACCCTCATAAGATTTTTATGAGGATGGAGTTACAATTCACCCAAGATTGAGAACAATGTCTGGCCTATACTAACTCCTGTACTACTACTAATAATAGTAAATATTAATAGCAAAAATAGAAGAGAATGCAGAATGACTTGATTCAAACCCAACAGGCTACTATATGAGCCAGGAAATAAATCAGAAGAGAAGTTATAAAAAACAAACAGGGTGAGCTGTAAGAAATGATACTCTGAATAAAAATGAGTGACTAAGCTCAGGACAACAGGGAGGGAATTGCTCCTAACTAGGGTAAAAGTTCACCCCAGACTCCAGGTTAACGGAGTCCAGGTAGGCAAACTCACTAGCAACTGGCAGTTTTGACAACAAGCCAAGAGGGTATGAAATTGAATCCCTGACAAAAACCATCTGACTCTTGTAAATACCAAAGGGCATCAAAAGAAAATCACTTGGCCTTAGACTGGAGAAGAGAAAATGAAGGTAGACTAGCAAGTTCTGGATTGTTCATGGCAAAGGAGTCTAAAATAACAAAGGAAAGAGACACCTAGATATGACAGGATACCAGTGTGGTAAACCTGCATCAAGCTGAGTACTGGAAGATGAGAGTCGAGATTTACCTCAATTAAAGTGAGAGAGCAGCATGAAACACCATGTTGTGTTAATGATGATCTACCCTACAGTATGGAGAGAATAACTTCACAAAAAGTCCACAAAGCAGGAATGCCATCCTAAAGAAGAAATATCCTCTCCTTTTTACATTTGGCCTTAGAAAGGAAAAGCACATGGGCGGGCTTTTCCACAGGTGGCCTACAGGACACCTGTGTGGCTGAATCCTTGTGGCCTTAGCTGAGTCCTCTGGACTTTATCCCGCATCCAAGATCCAGCACCAAAGCAGAGGAGGCATCAGCATGAGGGCACACAGGCTGATCTCAGTCAGATGACAATCCTATCAATTCAGCTGGCTGTGGAATAAATGAAATAAAAGAAAATATGCAAATTTACATGTGGCCATGACAGGCTCACATTTGGCCTAAAATGCTACACAGTATGATTCTGAATTACTACACAATGACACTTTTTTCACCTAGCCAGCCAAAGGCAGAAGTTAACATAAGATTTTGAAATGAGAATTCAGACTCATTTCCATCTAGACACCAAATTAACGGTTAAGAGTTAGCCACCACTCACATTCAGCTTAGGTTTGACAAGCAAAACTGCCAAAAGAAAGCATCTGTTTTTTACAGCTTGAGAGCTTTTTTTTTAAGTTTACTTAGCATTCAGTTCTTATTTTTTAGGTGAGACTGTTTACATTTTTTTTTAAAGATTTTGTTTATTTATTCATAGAGACACACACAGAGAGAGAGGCAGAAACACAGGCAGAGACACAGGCAGAGAGAAAAGCAGACTCCATACAGGAAGCCTGATGTGGGACTCGATCCCGGGTCTCCAGGATCACACCCCAGGCTGCAGGTGACGCTAAACCGCTGCGCCACTGGGGCTTCCCTGTTTACATTTTCAAATGAGATTTTGAGGTAAGACAGTGCTTCTTCTTCATGATTCAATTATCAGGGACTGGATAATGTGACCCTGGATCCCACATTCACTCTCCAGAACCCCCAGAGAGGTGTGAGTTTTATATCATTCAAATCACACTCTGGCCACTTTCACCTTTTTTTGGACCTCAAATCCATTTACCTAAAAGCTACTGGTGCCAAGTCAGAGGCATAAAAATACCATCACAGCAGCTTCACACCTTCTCAAGAAACAAGAGAAGATCAGTGATAAAGACCCAGAATATCCAGGAGGACCTACTTTCCCCAACTAGCTCTAGCTTGTTCATTAGGACCTTTAGGACTAGATTCCACAATTTGGCTCCCGGCACACAGGGCAACAATTCTAGAATGTTACCAAGCACTCTTTTTGCACGAAGGACAGGAATCATACACTTCTGCTTATCAACAAAAATTAACTCATGATGCAGATTTCTGTAGGAAGCAAAGTGATTTAAATGAAAATTTCTGGAATTCAGAGACATGATATTTCCACTATTTTATCTGAAAAAGAGAGACAGCACAGGAAAAAAAAAAAAAATCAAGCAAGCACAGGCATAGGACCCCAATTAAGAACAACAGAAAATTGAGAACAGGAGTCACCAAAACTTTTCAGATAGAGAAAAATAAAATTGGATAAGGAAGAAATCATTTGCTGGACCAAATCTGAACTGTGCTTAATGAAATATGATGGCCATATTTCTTTTTCTTGTAATTTTATCATACATACTCTTTAAGTATTTTATGAAATAAAGCTCAAAATCAATTCAAAGAATTAACAGGGATGAAACTAAAGTGAATGGCATGTCTATGGAGGTCTAGTCTGGGAGAGTCTCTAAATTCTCTCCCCCATTATTCTCTCAACCACTAATTACACATCTCCATACTGCAAAGAAAGGGAAAGGTCCAACGCGCTGGTACACACTTGTGTTAGTTATTCCAAGAGATTCTCAGTCTTCCTGCTGCAAGTCTTCTTCCACCTCAGACCCATCCTAGACCACTCTGCTGATGTTCCCATATCTTTAAAATGCTTTCTTTGTGCCACCTCTTTACATAACATTTTTAAGGCTTACAGGATTAAATCCAAATTCCTTAGCATCACATCACATTAGAGATGCTTCACAATAAACCTCAACCTGCGTTTTACTAATTTTTCTCCAAGAGATCCTAAACAATAGAGCTAATACAACTGAGTACTCACAGTATGTCAAGATAGCATCCTAAGTACTTTACATCCATTAACTCATAATTACTATATGCTGTAATTACTATTATGATCCCCATTCCATAGAGGAGAAAACTGAGCACAAGCAAGTAAACTGCCTCCATCTGATCTCCTGTAATTAAGCAATAGGGCCAGGATTCATATCAGAGCCCTACTCACCCCCCCACTTACCCCTACTCACAAATGCCACATTTGTCTCTACCTTCCATTGTCCCCCTGCATGTCTCTCATTCTTGTACCCTCTCTTCTCTGAGTTCCAATAGCATCTGCTCAGTTATAACTTAACCCATTTATCATTTTATGTACAACTGTGACACCACACCTGAGAACACGATGTCTTGCAAACAAAAGAGTTACCTTATATGAATTCTGTCCATGGTACATGGCTCTCGAGCTTGGTATGTGGAAACTGGTTGGATAGTTCCTCTGCAGGTTCAAACTGGGCATGTTTCTGTCGTGTTCTCTGCAGTTTCTCCCTCCTAGGCAGAGAGAGCTTGGTGGCACAGTAGCTTTCCTTGAAAAGATGCAGTGATCTAGAAAGAAGGGTTTCCAAGCCCTTCCATTTCACCATCCCAACTGCAGGCAGATACAGGTATGTGTTGGTTGTGAGACAAGCTCATTAAACACTCCACCCAGGCCACAGAAGAAAGTTTCCTACCTGTTATTGCTCCTAGCCATTAATGTTTGCAAACCCTGATATGAAAGAGGGCACTTACTTATTAGCTCTCCAGTACATAAATTCTCAGCCCTTCACTAAAATTGAAGCTATATGATTCAGTTTCTACCTTATAGCACAAAATCCACTTTATACCTAACAGCCTCAGCCTCAAGCTTTACTAATGATTTTTCCTAAAGGAGACACACTCTAAAAGGCCATGGGTTTAGAGCTTTTTTAGACTGACTGCAAATGCTATCAGCTGAATGTCACACATCTTGCTGAAGGCTTCCTTGGAAACTGCTGATGAGAAAAGAGCACAGATTGCCGGAGAGGTCAACTATTCCTAATGGCTTGCTTGTCACTCTCCCAGCCCTGTCAATACAGTGATATGTTGAGAGATCCTTAATGTAATGCAGAATTCTCTGGAGCACAGTGAAATCAGTTCTGAGAGCTGCCTTGTTCATTATTACTGGGGTACCTAAGTTAAAATAAATTAGCACAATTAAAAGATGCAGATTTAATTCCCTCGAATACCTAAGAGAAGCCACAGAAGGCACACCAGAGGATTAAAACCATGCACAACCAAAACCTCTCTAAAGCATCCAGTATTGAAATGCCTGGGTGGCTCAGTGGGTGAGCATCTGCCTTCAGCTCAAGTTGTGATCCGGGGTCCTGGGATCAAGTCGCGCATCGGGCTCCCTGCAGGGAGCCTACTTCTCCCTCTGCCGTATTTCTGCCTGTCTCTCATGAATAAATAAATTAAATATTTTTAAATTTTAAATGAAAAAATAAAGCAGTGTTTACAAATGCATTCTGAGGAATTGGGTTTTAACCTTTCCCTTAATTAAGACGAACATGCTCAAATATTTTAATTGAAACTAACCAGCATCAACATTTCTTTCCTCTATAGATAAAACCATAAACATACATGAGGATAACTTATTAGCTCCTAACACACACACATGCAAATGGACAATGATCTTGCTGACACAGGATTAAAAAGGACTTACTCTTAAGGCTAACAGTGATGATAAGTACGGCAGTATTCTAAACTTTAGTCATTTAAGAATCATTTTATACTTACAACTGTCCTATTAGTGACCCTATTTTACCAATAAAGAAATTGAGGCAGAATAGCTTAATAATTTGCTCACGCAGGATGTGGTGGATCAAGAATTCAGATTCTGATGCCAGAGCCCAGAGCCCGCTATAGGATCAGCCCTTCCTACTGCCCCTGAAAGGCACTGCATCAGGAAAACACCTGTATTACAGTCCATCAAGGTGACCAATTCTAACATACCTTCTTGACAGAAGAGCTTTTAGGAGAGGTCAAAGCAGTCCAGAAGTCTAGCGAAGATCAGTGTTTCATGTGTTTCTCACATTTCCCTGGCACCCTTACAATGAGCTGGGGCCAAATAATAGGTTCAGGCTCATAAGCTGTAAGGAAACGTGATGTTTCTCACTTCCAAACTAAGGCAGTTACATATACCTCTTCCACCTCTCTCCTTCTACTGACATGACCCTGGAGAAGATGAAAAGGGTCACCTCGAAAGCATGTATGATTTTGGGTGAGCAAGAAATAAACTTTTGTTGTTACAAAACCCTGAGACTGGAGGGTTGCTGATTTGTAAAATCATCATTACTGATTATGACTAATGTAAGAGGCTTGAGAATGTTCCCAGACTTGAATTTCCTTCCTGTTGTGCTTAAGCTGGACTCTTTCTTCCCTGGTTTCCTCTGGGCTAGAGTTTGATCCCACTGCCACCTGTCTGAACGAGATTATAGTGTTTCCAGAAGCTAAAGCAGTCATGGTTGGAGTGATCTCTAGGCCACGTAAGCAGGTGGTTCAAGTCCATCCTTCCAACCGGTTCCCATTCCAACCATCTATTAACAACAATCAAATAAATCACTGACATGTAGTTTTGTATAATAAAAAAGACCGGAAGCAATAAGGAATCTTGCTCTTATTCTGTGGTACCTTCACTACCATTTTCTCAGGTAAATTTAATACAATCTAACTTGGAAATTCAGGAGATAATTCTAGGTACCTAGTATCATGCTTTTCCAAATTTATGACTTATTTTGTGATTCTTCTCAAAAATATAATTCCAATTTCTTCTCAATCAAAAGCATCCCCCATTCTTACGGATAATGAATGATCTCCAGAGATCCATGGGACCTCCATGGTAATTCGTAACACCACTGGAAAGTAAATGTTGTGAGTCAATGGTGAAAGGAATAGGAACCAAATAGAGTACTATGTCACCTAGATGAATATCGCAATCTACAGAAACCCAAAAATGTCTGCTTCATCAAAGTAAATGGTGGGCAGTCAAGGATAGAGGTAACACCCACACAAATCCTAGCCCAACAACACACACACACCCCCAGCTATCCTAAGTTTCCAAGTCACATCACAAGTTGCTGATTGACAGCACTCACTAGTGTCACTACCTACCATGGATGCCAATTTCCCTCCCTTTTGAAAATCAGGTGCTAACATGATGTGTAAAGCTGTTCTTTAAATAGTACGGGAGGAAAAAAGCAAAAAAGCAGGAGACATAGACATGAATGAGCAGGACTGGTTCCTGGGACTGCTAGCACCCCTTCCTGTCTCCTTCCAACACCCAATGAGACAGACCTGAAGGGCAGAAGCACCTTCCCATCCCTCTATCATTCTCCTGCTGCAGCCGGAGATAAGTTGTTCTCAAACACAGATCTAAATTATACCATTCTTGGGATCCCTGGGTGGCGCAGCGGTTTGGCGCCTGTCTTTGGCCCAGGGCGCGATCCTGGAGACCCGGGATCGAATCCCACATCGGGCTCCCAGTGCATGGAGCCTGCTTCTCCCTCTGCCTGTGCCTCTGCCTCTCTCTCTCTGTGACTATCATAAATAAATAAAAAAAAAAATTAAAAAAAATAAAATAAAATAAATTATACCATTCTTCCAGTTTAAAGTCCCCCGTCTGCCTATAGGACCAAGTTCCAATTCCTCTGAAGGCATACAACTTTCCAAACTTCCCTTCCATCTGCACTCTTCTCCATGACCTTCTATGGACTTTATGATTCATCTTCATAAAACTGCTTACCTTCTCCCCAAAATACACCATGCCCTGTCAAGGCCCAATGACTCTGTTCTTGCTGTTCTCTCTGCCTGGAATGACCAGTTTAATCCTGGTTCCTCATCCCTTCTTGGCTAGCCAAAATCTCTGCATTCTTCAGGGCAGTGTCAGTCTCAAGGTGTGGCTTGAGAAGGCTTTAACACTACCTCCCAAACTACCCCAAATAAACTGTGCTTGTATGTAACCCCTGCTAATCAGACTACTACTCTATCCCTAAGCCCCTCTTATACACGGAAATTCTGAAGCTACTGCTTCAAAGTTCAGATCACATTTCATCTCCTGTATGAAAATGTCTGCTGGCATCAAGTAAATCACTACCTTCAACCATGGACCTCAAGCTGCTTGAGGGCATGCTGCAAAAGTCCTAAGAATAAGAGATGTATCCTGGAGTTCTATTCTATGGCAGGCAGTCTCTAGGTTCCTCATCTGCCCAATGATTCCCACCTCCTAGCATTCATTCCCTTGTATAATTCCCTTTCCTGAATGTGGGTGAGGCCTGTGAGTTGTTCCTAATCCACAGGATATGGCAATGGTGATGTCACTTCTGTGATAAGTTTGCAGGAGGCAGGGACTTCAATCTTGCTGGCAGACCCTCATTCTGTCTTGGTGGGTTTGATGAGGTAAGCTACCATGGTAGAGAAGATCACACAGGAAAGAAATGAGGCCAGCCTCCAGCCAGCAGCCAGCAAGGAACTGAATCCTTCCAACATCCAAGTTCTGTGAGTACACCTGGAAGCACATCCTTTCCCCATTACACGTCCAGAGGAGAGCCCAGCCATGGCAGTCACCTGGACTGCAGCTCGTGAAAGACCATGAAGCACAGGACCCAGACATGCCCAGACTAATGACACACAGAAACCGTTATAATAAGCTTATTTGTTATTTTTATAAATGTGTGTTTAAGCCGCTAAATGGATGATATTTGTTATACAGAATCAGAAAACTAAACAGCAGGGACAGATTAAAAAGACTACAAACCCTTGGGCTAGAAGTTCCATTCTTTGACAGAAGCTCAGCAGCAGAAGGGAGCTGGAGAGGTCAAGTCCAACTTCCACTGGCTCTGCCCCTCTCCTTTATGGAAGACAGGGAGAGAGCTACATGTCTGCTACATAGTGTAACTCATTACATCTACCCATCAATTCTCAGTCAAGTTCTGAAAAGTAAATCCTCCAAATTTCTACCTCCTCTTCCATTTAAGTGTCACAGGAGTAGTTTTTTTTCACCTTCCTAAACTCCTTCAAGCTCCAATGGTAACAGTCCATGTGCTCAGCCTTAGCCTGTTCTGGCCATTTGACAGTTAACCACTCCCTGCTTGCTTAATCCTCTCCTCTACATAAGACATCACTTCCTGGGTTCTCCTACCACCTATGAGAACATTCCCCCTAAATCTCCTTCAAACAGCTTCTTCCTCTGCCCATGTCATACACACTATATAGGTCCTCAACCTTCTGAGGACACTCTTCTCTTTAAACTTCACACCTGAGAGCAATCTCGTTTATTTTTATGGTGTAAGTGCCACTTTCTTGCTAATATGCTCAAATATATCTTTTCAGAGCAGAACCATATATATCCAGCGGCCTGCCAGACATCTTTATCTGAATGTCTGATAATCACCTCAAACTCTAAACATAAACCCAAAATTAATCTTATTCTAGTTCAATCTTAATTTTGCTCTTTCTCCTCCTGCATTCCTAACCTTGGTGATTTTAGCACCAACATCCAACCACTGAATTCATACTAGACTCCTTTCCCTTTACCTTCTCCCCACTTCCTTCAACCACCCACTGAGTCCTACCAATTTTACTCCCTAAAATAGCCCTTGAATCTACCTCATCCTTTCCTAACCTCCTGCAGACTTTCACCACTTCTCTCCTGCAACTCATCTTGACTCCAATATTGACCTCTTCTAATCTAACCCCTAAGAATCATATGAAAAACAGCATAAAAATCACCTCTTGGTGTCTGCCTCTCTTGTGCCTCCCTCCATAACCCCTCTAACACAATACCAAAAGATTTAACAGATGGATCATTCAATAGGCACTGTTCTAGATACAAAAGATACAGCAATGAACAAGTCTTCATTTCCATGAAGCAACCCACTGTGTATGCCTCTGATTCACATCTGCTATTCCTAATCCACAATCTGGCCCCCATCCTCTTGCCTACCTAGCAAATTCTTAATTCCATCTTCAAAATCCAGGCTAGTTGTCCTTTCCTCTGGGAAGGCTTCTCTTTTATTCCCTGCCCCCCCCCACCCCCACCCACCACCCCCATCACTCCCTCATCTCTGCTGCTTCTATACTTTAGAAACATACAGCTATTTTTGTACTTATTAAATTGCATAGTAATTTATTTGATTTTATCCCCTTCTGCCCTTCTAGAGGAAGGAACTCCTCAAGGAACTATTTCTCCTCAAGGAACTATTTCTATTGATCTCTGAATCCTCCGTGTTAGCATGATATCTGATTTTTTTGTAGGCAATCAATAAATATTAAGGTAGCTGAATCTCCATGTATGGTAAACTAGATTGTTTTCCACTATATTCTCCCTCCTGTAACAGGGTTATAACTCCCACCCCCCTCATACCCACTATCCCCTGTCATAGACCATATCCTTGCAACTGCTGGAAGTTCACTTCTCAACCTCATTGACTTTGGCCATGTGACACTCTTGGCAAACATGATGTTTTCTCTATACCCATAGAAGCTGTGAACACAACTGCATGCTTTGGCTCAGATTCTCCTATACTCCTGTCCTCCTCATGAAAACTGCATGTCCCAAATAAGCTGCTTCTTCAATCCGGGTCCTGATAATAGATAATTAAGCCAGTGCACAGCTCACCTGCACCTCTCATGATACGAACAAGAAATAAAGGTAGTGATAATAATTCAGTAAGATCCTGGTGTGGTCAACCCAACAAAGCCACCCAGATTTTCTAGAACATTCCAGATACTCCTCAAACTTCAGCTTAAACACACATTTAGGGAGAGCTCACTACTTTTTAAAGAACATTGCATCATTTAAAAATATTTCTTCAGGGATCCCTGGGTGGTGCAGCAGTTTGGCGCCTGCCTTTGGCCCAGGGCGCGATCCTGGAGGCCCGGGATCAAATCCCACGTCAGGCTCACGGTGCATGGAGCCTGCTTCTCTCTCTGCCTGTGTCTCTGCCTCTTTCTCTCTGTGTGTGACTATCATAAATAAATAAAAATTAAAAAAAAAATTTCTTCATATTGATGCCAAATATATATCCTCCTATTTTTTTCAACCTTGGACCTACTCTTACCCATGTTTCATAAAACACATGTAACATCTTCATATTTGCAGAAAACTATTATGTGATGTCTTAAATAGACTCAAGGCTTCAGCATGACACATTCCTCCAACCATTTTAGGTAATCTCTGTCAATACCCTTTTAAATATCTTGGTCTCGTTCCTCAAAACACACTCTCAATTTTGTCAAAATCTTAAAATGTGGTGCTAGAATTGTAACAAATGGCCTGATAGTTATGGCCTGGCCATGGAAGAAATCCCTTAGTAGAACACAAAATTTATCTTGGCTTTTTCTTTTCTTTCCCAGTTTAGCCTAGCAGCACAAACAGGCTATAAGATGGAAAAGATATAGTTCACCATAATCTTGTTTTAAACAATATTGTGGTCAACCCAAATCCCCAAGCCTCAATCCTATGTTTTCAAGTCTCCTGTATTTATACTTCTAACTATAGGTATTTTACATGTATCACTGCTAAACATTACTTTTTACTGGTCCTACATTCCAATGTACCAAGATCATTTAAAGCCACACTCTGCCATTCAACACTATTAACTAGCCACCCCACCCCGCCAATTTTTTGATGCTTCATATTTGACATACTAGATTGGAGCACTCTAACAAAACACTAAAGAAATCTGTGCAAGGTAAAATGGTGACCACAAAGTTGCACATGCTTTTCAATCTGTAAGAGGCCCCTTACCCTCCACTCACCACCATTAATACCTCCAACCAACATGCTCTTCTATATTTTCCAAAAGTTTTAAGCCCTGCCCCCAGTCCACCAACAGTAAACATAATGAGCAGTGTTCTCCAGACCAGCAGCATCAGTGTAACCTGGAACTTTTTAAAAATGCAAAGTCTTTGGCTTCGTCCCAGATCTACTGTGCCACTGTTGTTCAGATGCAGCTCAAGCTGAATCAGAGCTCTAGGGCATTTCCTTGACTGTCCTGTCCAGCAACTCTCTCAAAAATTATGATATCCTCGTGCTGAATTTCTCCTGTTTGAACTTAGGCCTACTCTTAGTTAGCTCTTATTTGTAAATAGCCATTAACTATTTATTCAGCCTCTCTAGCAAAATTAAGTAAAAATAATAAAGTCAATTCACCAGTCCAGAGTGCAGAGAGGCTGTCTTTTCTCCTTCTTATGGAAAAAAAAAAGACATTATTTGCTGTATCTTATAATACTTCTTTTCCACTGTTGATGATTTCCCAAAAGTTATCCATACTGCTTCTGTGATTACATGTTGTAGTAGTTCCCTTAGACTCTGAGACAGAACTTTTTAAAATCTCTCTTAATAACTGTCCCTCTATCTGGGGTCTCAAACTGTGAGGCTGGTATACAACTACAGCAGGGATGAAAGCTGGAAAGAATCAAGTTGTTTGGCTTTTTTTTTTTAAGATTCTGTTTGTTTATTTGAGAGAAAGAGTGAGATAGAGAATGAGTCAGGGGAGGAGCAGAGGGAGAAGCAGACTCCCTGCTGAGCAGTGAGCCTCAAGGCTTGAGCTGGAGCTCCATTCTAGGATCCTGAAATCATAACCTGAGCTGAAGGCTGACATTTAACCAATTGAGCCACCTTAAATCCACCTATATCACTCATGAGCATGTCTCTTTCTTGGTCCTGTTCAAAATAAAAGATTCTGTTTCACTGTTTCGTTTCTAAGTCTCAGTTTAGTGTGGGCTTTGACATTGTTCTGAAAAGTCAGAGCTTCCCATGCACCTCTGAGGTTTCCTCCATCTAAGGGGATAAAACAAGGTTGATTTTTTTTCTCACTTTGTTCTTCTGTACCATCTAAGTTGTGTATAAGAATCACAGACAACTTTTTAACATACAGATAGAATATTTCTATCTCTATATTTAAATGTTATTTTACTTTAATGTGAGTTCTTTGAAGCACTCCCTGCACTTTTTTCCCTAGGAACATCTGTACATTAACTTAAGACAATTTCTTTTTTCACTTTAGATTTATATTTTTCTTCTGCTCCCCCATCTTCTTGCCACTCTGGCCCAGCCACCAGGAAGCAGGACACCAGCCCTTTTTTCTGTTCACCGCTGTTCCTTCCCAGCTCCCGCAGTTACCCCACAGCTACTCGAGCTCCTGGGTGGGTGGCCCCCGCAGCCAGCAGTGGCCTGAGCTGCCTCAGCCAAGCCCGGCACCTGTCTGCAGGCAGGCTCTCCCGGCGCATGGGCTGCCGGCGGAGCCGCTGGAGCTGCGCTGGAGCCGCAGTAGTTACTACCGCCGGGCCCCAGCCCCAGGCAGGCTCCTCGGTATTCAGCTGGGATCCTCTCACAGGCGCGGTCCTTCTTGGTGAAGGCAGCTGGCTCCAAGGCATCCCAGCTCCGCCTGGTACTGGGGTCAGTTAGCCCCCCACTGCACTACACAGTCTCACGGGGAACACATGGCCTTCTAAATGTCGTCTGTTTACCTAATAATAAGGTATTAACTAGAGGAAACCTGTTCTCCTTCATCTTTGTGCCTAGATCAAGGTAAAAGACAAAGACTTTATTTTTACTTTTCTCTATAATCAGAAAACAAGAACAATAATTAAGCAGGGTGATGGAAGGAAAAATAATGAGACAATATTGTTTGTTGATTTGTTTTAAACAATTTCTAATGTCAGTTTCTCTAAGCCTTTGTTCATTCTACCTCCAACATCCTGGAGTAAAGCTGGAAATATTTTGTTCCCTTTCTCTTGTGAAAATAAATTTCCCTCAATCCACTATACCACTAATTTTGATTAAAAAAAAAAAAAAAACCTCAGGGGATCCCTGGGTGGCTCAGTGGTTTGGCGCCTGCCTTTGGCCCAGGACGCCATCCTGGGGTCCCGGGATCGAGTCCCCTGTCGGGCTGCGGGCATGGAGCCTGCTTCTCCCTCTGCCTGTGTCTCTGCCTCTATGTCTATCAAATAAATAAATAAATAAATAAATAAATAAATAAATAAATCTTTAAAAAAAAAAACTTCGGAATGAGAAAGGAATATTCCTTTGCTTGAAAGTAGCCACTCCCTACTCACCCTCCAAAAATACTTTGGGAAATTTAGAATTGATTCTGTTCAAGGATAGCTGTTGAAGGCGAAGACTGACAGATACTCATGTAATTTGGAAATAACAGAGCAAAAAGGAAAATGTGTGTTGTGGTCCTGTCAATATTACCTCCCAAGCAATGAACATTTAACTAGACAGATAAATAGCATGATCACAAGAGAACATCTGCAGCCTCCTCTCCTCAGGTGAGCAAATATCCTTTCACATAGAACTCTGCACTCGCCTCTATGCCTCTGTAAGTTCTACTCTTATTAAGCCTGAGAAGGAATCAAGGATGCACAGGGCACGCAGTATAAAATTCCACCAAAGGGATCCCTGGGTGGCGCAGCGGTTTGGTGCCTGCCTTTGGCCCAGGGCGCGATCCTGGAGACCTGGGATCGAATCCCACGTTGGGCTCCCTGCATGGAGCCTGCTTCTCCCTCTGCCTGTGTCTCTGCCTCTCTGTCTCTCTCTGTGTAACTATCATGAGTAAACAAATAAAATCTTTAAAAAAAAAAAAAAAATTCCACCAAAAAAGGAACTGCTGGTGATGGACACAGCCAAACATAACTGCCATGTAGGCTGCACCTCTGCCACGTGCTCCACACTGTATTTCAATGTTCCATAAAGCACACATTCAAAAGCCTCTCTTCTCTATCATCTTCTTCCCGCCAAAGAAATAAAGTGCACATTAAAATAATAGACTAATGCCACCATATGCTTACTATTAAACAGATAAACACAATAGTCTGGAAATTCATGCTAAGGTTGCCACAGCAACTGTTCACAACCCAACTTACAACATTAACCATTCCATTCCCAAAGCTTTAAAAGACTCCAGAAAAGAAAGTGGAAGGATGACCAAGTTATAAACTGGGGGATGGAAAAGACAGAGACTCCCTTGTTTTCATGTACTTGAATTCTCTCCACTGAATATACTGTTAAGTACATATTGCACATTTATATTCCTAATCCCAATTATCTAACAAATAGTAGATAACTTTGGAAAGATCTACTGATAGTTTTTTTTAGTTGAGGGATAACAGAGAGATGTTCAAGGAAAAACTCATAATTTTTAAGGACAGAAATATGCATTCTCAACAAAGCATGGTCTTAACCAAGCACAAGAGTTATTTCAAGTAATCCAATCAAGTCTGCAACTACAAGGCTCCAGACCATGATGCAAAGTATCTTCTCTTTTTGTGAAATGGCTAATCCAAAGGGACCAACTGAAATGCCCTGAACATTCATTCCCCAAGTTAGGGGTAGAGGATGAGAAGGAGTTTAATTGTACAGCTTCCCCTTCTAGAAGGTGAACAAAACCCCCAGCGCTGTACCATGAGATTTCAAATGGAAGGCCTACTCACCAAATTACAAGGAAAAATTTTTAGTATTTCACAGAATTCACCAGGCTCCTTCTATAAAACTGCCCACATCAAATATATATCGCTGGAAGGGAATCCAAATATAAAGAAAGGCTAGCCACGTGGCTCAAACCAGGAAAGAGAGATTGGCATGTCCAAAAGGCTTCAGTAGGACTCCAGCTCCATGTCTTCTGAGTACCCCTAAAAACAGGAGAACAATAATAAGCCTGGCCTTCCATTTCAATAGAGGCATGTAGCCTCCAGTACCAGTTTAGAGGCTGATCCTGTATTCAGCCCAATTGTCCCCATCCTGTAGAAGAAAGCTCTTTCTAGGTTCTCAATATAACAATTATAGTATTTTTCCCCCAGTGTGGCATTAAAGGGAGCATATCATTGGGATTAGCTAAGGGGAAATCCAATTACATATTTCCCTGTCAAAACTCTGCCTATAAAAATAAATAAATCTATTGTAGAAAAGATATAACTCCTTTTTAATTGAGGAAAACAAACCAAAAAATAGCCTGTGTTTTCCTTTGCAGGAAGATGCTCATCCTTGAATTTAATCTAATAAGTATTCTTCCTGTGTTGACCATATGGCAGGCAGGCTGGGATCTGAGGTCATGTCACCATCTTCTCACCACTTCCAATATTCCAGCACCCAAAATCAGTGGAGGGGCAGGAGGCTTCCAGGAAAGGAGAGCAGAGAAGCACAAGGCACCAGAACCTGAAGGAACCCTAACCATGGCCAAGCATCTCTGGGCATGGAAAAAAGTCCTCAGCATAGGTAAGCATCTGTGAACATGTGTAAACAACCCTGAGCATAGACAAGCACACCTGAGCATGGAAAAAAATCCTGAGCATGAGCAAGCATCTCTGAACACGAGCAAGTGTCCCTGAGTATGGGCAAGCATGCCTGAGGATAGAAAAGGAACCCTGGGCAGTCAGTCAAGCTGAGCATCAGCAGCCAGACATGGGATTCACAGCGTGGTAGGGGGCTATGATCTGAACACATTAGGGAAGGATATTCAAAATGACCCCAACTTTCAAGATGCATTTAGTTGCCTTAATATCAAGCAGACACAGCTATACACCCTAAAGCAGGAACTTTAAAATGTGAAATTGAAAAAATGGAGAAACCTCACCGGCCTACAACATTTGTTTGGAACTCAAGATACATTTCCATAGAAAGCTGGCCAGCCCCTTCCATACTCCTGATATCTGACAATAACATCACTCTCCAGAGCATCCTCCACCTCACATGTGGATCAACATGAAGAGCTGAAAGAAAGGACACGTATGAGTAGGTGGGCAGGAAAGGAGATAGCCAACACCTTACTGAGGGAGTTTTTGGGATCTCTTCATAAATAAGGAATCTACTGGAATTGTTCAGTCACAACTCAGGCACTGCCAGCATCACTACTTCTAGCCAGAGTTCTCAGTCTTCAGTCTGGGAAAAGGGCTCTTCTGGTGCCCTGCATACAAGGTTGACCCCAAGAGTATACTTTGATTCCCTCCCACTACCAACTCTGTGCCTCTCCCCTCACCTTCTAGGACTCAAGCCGCCTCAATTCAGGGCCAAAAAATCAAATGGTGCCCATTATCAAATGCATGTCCTAGTCTCCAAAGCATTCCCAGCCCTAATTATCTCCATGCCCCTAACCTCTACCACCACCAATCAAAACTTTTCTTTAGTTTAGAGATGTCACAGCTAAGTGGCCAGTTACAAACTAACCCCCACCCCTGAAGGTTGGAGAAAATAAGCGATACTCCTTAGCATCCCAAAGGTATAATATTTATATCTAAATAATAATAAAACTTACTGAACTCAGCAGGCAGAATTCAGGCAATAAAGTAAAGAGATCTGATGGGAGGAAGCTACCAGAGACATCACTGCTGCCTGCACATAGGCCCAGGTACCAGGAAAACTCCCCTTTTCTTCAGAATACGAGTTCCCACTATCCTCAAGTTTTTCTGCCCTGTTTATTTTCCTTAAGAATTCACACAGCAATGACAGAGGGATGCTAGCTCTGGGCAGGAACAGGGCT
The DNA here is from genome assembly GCF_053574225.1 of Canis aureus. Taxonomy (NCBI): domain Eukaryota; kingdom Metazoa; phylum Chordata; class Mammalia; order Carnivora; family Canidae; genus Canis; species Canis aureus. The sequence goes on along the minus strand of NC_135615.1, from coordinate 3,499,570 downwards.
GTGTTATGAAGTGTGGAGGTCAAACAGTTCCCTGGGACACCTTTGTAATAAGCAGTACTTTGAATAACCGCCCATTAACCCCAACACTGGAACTGTAGTAGGCAGAAAACTGATCTGACTCTAATGCTCCCAAATTTTCCGTACCAAATAGGAGCTAAGATTATAACCCTTCAAAACTGAGAGTCCTAGAAACACAGAGCTTTAAAGGAATCTTGCAAATGACCATTTATTGCCAAGAAGAAAAACAACACTGGATGAGTCGGCTAGAGCAGATGTACAGATTTCTACCTGGTGAGCTTTGTGGGGAAAAACCCAGCAGAGGACTCCAGGGGTGACTTAACTCCCCACCCAAAAATACTGGAAAACCTCAGCAACCACTCCTATAGCTGCAGGTAGGGGATGAAGCAGGCTCAGCAGGAATCTTCTTTTCTCATGTAAGTGCCTCCTCTACCAATTTGAACTACCTTGAGCTCCCCCCACATCCACCCTATAGAGCAAAGCTGGAGTGCTGCCCCCACCTCCAGAATGGTTAGAAACTGTTCCTTAGAGAGTCAGTGGAAACACGAAGGCACCACGGCTCATTAGCAGTACCACAAGAGATGGTAACATTCAATTACTCAGGACCAAGCAGAAGAGCTAATTATCCAATTCAGGGATTATCCAGGCCTGCTTTCCCCTCCACCCGCCTCCTCTTGGCAGCCTGCCCTTTCTCATGCTTCAGCTAGGAAGGAGGCAAAAAAGAGAGGTGAAACACCAGTCAGCCTCTCTGATAAGTGGTTTGGGAAGGAGTGAGAATGAAACTACTAATCAAAAGGAAGCTTTCAGAATAATTACAGCTTTCTAAATTCCAGGTTTCCGTATTCCACGATTCCCCTGATCCTTACCAAAGATAAGAAAAAGATGGGCCAGGACACCTGGGTGGCTCAACAGTTGAGCATCTACCTTTGGCTCAGGGCCTAATCCCGGGGTCTGGGATCGAGTCCCACATCGGGCTCCTTGTGGAGAGCATGCTTCTCCCTCTGCCTATGTCTCTTATGAAGAGAGAGAGATGGGTCTAACTTTCATAAAAATGAAAAGTTCATTGCTATGTACACTACTTACTGAACACTTGCTAAACACTGTGTAAAACACTGTGCTAGGGGACAAGGGATATGAAAAAGTTTATAGAGATCCTAGCCCTTCTGGGAGATCATGGCTTACAAAAGAAGGGAGACACAGAAAGAACCAATTGTACTGTCACATAGCAACACACGTGCTGAGGGAGACCAGAATCCTCTCTGAGGTGCCAACCCCATGACACTCACACACTGGCTACCTGAGAACAGCTTTGAAACTCCCTAAAGGATGAAAGTTCTGCCTCTCCAAAGAGCCCTAAGCCCTAAATGGAGCCTTCTTTCAGAAACAATAGAATATGAGGGTAAGAGGTTTTTTTCCTTTCAATCCAAAAAAAAAAAAAAGAACCACTTGTAAGAATTAAAAGTGACACACAGCCAGACACGCAGGCACACAAAACAGAGCTCAGAAAGCCAGCACTACACCTATCACTTTCTGGTGAAAATATTTTTTCCCTATTACTGTACCCCAATAAACAAGACTTCAGGGAGAATAATGCAGGAGTCACTAGTCTGGGTCACTTTTAAGGAAGCAGATTAATAAAGAAAAGAGGATAAAACAGAGAACCACCATTACTTTGTTAAAGGAAATGATGCTGCCTCATTACATATCTTATTTCTTCACTCTTAAATTCGTAATTCCTATTTTAGAGAGGGAGAAAAAATAGGGGGCAGAGAAAAAAAGAAACAAGTGGGCATGAGCAAGAGGTTTCAGAAGAAAAAGTCCTTGAGTAGGACTTTGGGAAGACAACAGAGTAGGAAGCACCAGCAATCTGGTTCCCCTAGGTGTAGTGGCAGAGTCTGTCTGACAGAACTATTTTAGAACTCTGGAGTCCACTAAAGACTTGCAACTTCCAGGTAAGACCCAGAGAGTAAACTGCAGCTTTTAGCACAACAGTAGAAACCCACCCCCCTATGTCCGCAGCAGCTTGCATATAGCTTTGGCAGCCAAGGTGGGCAAAGAGTACCCTGTCCTCCAAATATCAGGGATCTGTGCTCTTACTGTATGTAGATTGTAGCTTCTGATCACAGAGTCCAACAAAGAGGCTGGCGACTGTTGTTGCAAGCCCCTCCCTTTCTGGGTTGAACTGACTTCCAGGGTACTTAAAGAGCTGGCCGACTCCTTTATTTTTCATTCTTTCCCCTTTGGAGACCCAGATGTTAAAAGACTAGAACATTTTTTTAAAACCATTATATACACAAGGAAAATTAGAAAGTGATTGCACATGCCCAAGGAAAGGCTCAGAAAAGACCTAAAACATATCCTTGGCACAGAGAAAGCCTACAACAATCAAAACACAAACAAAAACAATAAAAACAATAACAACAACAAAAAAAAAATCACAAGACATACAAAGAAACTGTAAAATATGATCCATTCAAAGGGAAAAAAATTTCAACAGAAATGATTCCTGAAAAGAAATGATGGCAGATATACAAGACAAAGACTTTAAAACACTCTCAAAGAACTAAAGAAAGAGGTGAGAAAGTCAAGAAAATGATATGTGAACAAAACAGAAATACTGATATAGAAATCTTTATATAAAAAATTCTGGAGCTGAAATATATAATATCTAAAATAAAAAATTCACTAGAGGGATTCAAAGGCAGATCTGAGCAAGCAGAAGAAGAATCAATGAACTAAATAATAGAACAATGGAAATTATCCAGGCTGGGGAACAGAAGAAAAAGATTAAAGAAAAGAGCCTAAGGGTCTCATGAAACTCCAAGTAGACTAAATACGCATCACAGGAATCCCAGAAAAAAAGAGAAAGGGACAAAGAGATTATCTGAAAAACAATGTCTGAAAAGTTCCCAAATTTGATGACAGACATGAAAATAAACACCCAAGAAGCTCAAAAGACTCCTGAAAGATGAACTGACACACAATCAAACTTTCAAAGAAAGAATATTGAAAGTGGCAAAAGAGAAACAAGCCTATAAAAGTTCCACAGTAAGATTAATAGAAGATTTCTCCTCAGAAATTTTGGAGACCAGAAGACAGTGGTCTAATCCATTCATAGTACTAAAAGAAAAAACTAAACAAAATAATACTAAATTAAAAATAAATAAATAAAAGAAAAAACTATCAACCAAGAATCCCATAGCCAGCAAAACTGTCCTTCAAAAGTGAAGGAGAGGGATCCCTGGGTGGCGCAGCGGTTTGGCGCCTGCCTTTGGCCCAGGGCGCGATCCTGGAGACCCTGGATCGAATCCCACGTCGGGCTCCCGGTGCATGGAGCCTGCTTCTCCCTCTGCCTGTGTCTCTGCCTCTCTCTCTCTCTCTCTGTGACTATCATAAATAAATAAAAATTAAAAAAAAAAAAAAAAAGTGAAGGAGAAATTAAGATACTCCCAGATAAACAAAGGTGGAGGAAGTTCATGACCACTAGATGTTGCCCGCAAAGAATGTTCAAGGGAGTCCTGCAGGGTGAAATGAAAGGACAGTTAACTCAGAGCGGTATGAAGAAACAAAGATTCCAATAAAGGTAAATAAACACCAACTATGAAAGTCAGCATGATTCTAACAATAATTTGTAATTTTACTTTTTGCTTACTTTCTACATTAAGAGATAATATATTTAAGGAAAAAATATTAATGTAACAGTATTATCATAACTTCGATTTAGAACTCCAAATTTTGTTTCCTGTAAGTCAGAAATGAGAAACTTGCCTTAAAAGCAAAAACAAAAAACCTGGATTAATAGGCACAAGAAGTCATGACATTTCAAATATTAACAGAGTCTGCATAAGAGCACACGAAAATGATAAGTCTCACTAAGAACTGACCACAGTGACTGCAGCATGTGGCAAAGTGATCCATATATTTCATCTTAAGATTTGATTCTTGGGATGCCTGGGTGGCTCAGTGGTTGAGCGTCTTGCCTTTGGCTCAGGGCATGATCCTAGGGTTTCTGCCTCTCTCTCTGTGTCTTCATAAATAAATAAATAAAATCTTAAATTAAAAAAAAAAAAAAAGATTTGATTCTTAAACCAACCAACCTTTCAGGGCCCTGCGGCCCATGCCACCCCTCCACCCCCCATCCCTGTTCCAATTATTTTTTTTTCTTTTTAGCAAATCTGCAATCAAATGAATGTTTTTATTAAACAATTTAAATCATACTTATTAGGGTTTTCACAGCGTGAAATTCTTTTAGAGACCCACAAAAATGCTAATGCTAATTTACTAAAGGCAGTTTGGGGAACTCCTTATTTTTCAGCATTCTCAGCATTAACCTATCTTTATAAACCACTCCCATCCAGGTTTCTCAGAGTGAAAGAAATAAACTAAAAGTTTAAATCAGAGAAATCAGAAAACTCCCAGATGGGTCTTTAAGACAGAGTCCAAGACCAGCACGGCTCTGAAGGGCATTTCTGGTCACACTTCTTATCTCTCAGAGAAGGCAGAAGAGGCACCTACTACTCATCACTGATGAAAGGAGCTGACACTCAAGTTGGGCTGAGCACTAGAAAGCCAAGTAAGTAACAGGTTTACTGAAACAAAGTTTTATCCAAAAAAAAAAGGCTCAACTCACTCATTCTGCCCACCCAGTCATACTCCTGCCTCAGTACACACTGCTTTCTTGTATGTCAACATACACCCTTTTTCTACTGACTTTACTTACCAAATGAAGCCTTTACCACACACTCAGAAAATGGAGAAAACAGCCTAGAAGTTTAATAAATGAAAATAAGCTCTAAAGCCTTAGCTCACCTAGTCAGCTCCCTCTTCAGTAAGAATGGCTTGAGAACCATTTAAGAGAAAAGTGTTAAGAAAAACATCAGGGAAGCAAAAACTAGCTGTCTGAGGCCTTCAGCTCAATACCACCATTTATATAAATTCTCCCAAAACAATCTGTGAGCAAGGGAGGTATCCCTATGAAGCAGGCATAGTGAAGTGGAAGGTACATGAACTAACAAAAAAGGAAAAGCAGGGGCCAAGATACCAAATAATGCCAATTCACACCAACTCACAGACCTGCCTCCCCAAAGAACAAAACCATGATTTCTCTCTGAATGGATCAAAGGCACAGGACACCACTCATGACAAAGACAGTAAAAAAAACTCAGGACAGCAAGGAAGAAAATACTGCTATTTGATCATTCCCTCAAGTCAATTCAATTTGTCATATATTTATTAAAGCACCTTTCTACTGGGCCTATGTTAAATTAAAAAAAAAATTATTCTGACACTTCTTAAAACCAGGAAGACTTTATTCAGGACAACTGTGATAGATGTCAAGACTATTACAACAGGAGAGAGATGACACTGAGCTCCACACACCTGGGCTGGGTTCTATAGTGCCCACAACCCAAGTCTTCCTGGTCTCTCTGTCCCGCACTCTCCCCAGCACACCTGTCACCTGGGCATCTCACTGCTCCTCGCAGCTCTACGGTGCTCCACAGCTCTGCAGAATCAGCCTGGGATTTGACGTCTCCCTTACCTTTTCCTCTATCCTAGGAGAACATGCCCTTCCACCAAAGTGGCCACATAAACACACCTTGGACTGTCCTGCCCCCTCGCCTCTCCTCTACCTGTTTCTCCACCAAAATGTGCCACCTTGGACATCTAATGAACTCCTAATTCACTTCAAGACCTAATTCCGATGCCTGTGGAGCCTTCCCAGGTCCTCGCCAGTTAGACCTGACCTCCTCATCATTATGAGTCCACAGATTATTTTTTAATCCATTTAGCCCCATCTGAGTTGTATGCTCCCTGAGGGCAGGAATCCTGCCTTGGACCACTCTGCATCCTTCACAGCACCTAGGAAAGTGCCTTCCCTTGGTCTTTATGTCCATGAGAAAAACCTTCTGCTTCTTTACCAGAAAGCAAATTAGCCAATAAAACACTACAGACTTAAAACTAATAGGAATAATCTAAAAGAAAGCATGATTAAGAGGGTGCTTCCAATTACATTAACAAATCAGGAAGAGAAAAAAAGAATAGAGAGCTGGGGTTTTTATCATTTTATTTAAATTCAATTTAATTAACATATACTGTATAAGCTTCAGAGGTAGAATTCAGTGATTCATCAGTTGCATATAACACCCAGTGCTCACTATTTAAATGTGCCCTCCTTAATGCCCATCACCCAGTTACCCCATGCCCCTACCTCACCTCCAGCAACCCTGTTTGTTCCCTACAATGAAGAGTCTCTTATGGTTGGTCCCCCCGCCTGTTTTCCTCTTATTTTTTCTTCCCTTCCCCTATGTTCGTTCATCTCTTTTATTTCTCAAATTCCACACATGAGTGAAATCATACAGTATTTGTCTTTCTCTGACTTATTTCACTTAGCATGATACCCCCTAGTTCCATCCACATTGGTGCAAATGGCAAGATTTTGTCCTTTCTGATGGCTGAGTAATATTCCATATTATATATGTATCACATCTTCTTTATCCATTCATCTGTTGATGGACATTTGGGCTCTTTTCCATAATTTGGCTATTGTTGATAATGCTGCTATAAGCATTGAGGTGCATGTGCCCCTTCAAGTCACTATGTTTGTACTCTTTGGATAAATACTTAGTAGTGCAATTGCTGGATCATAGGGCAGCTCTATTTTTAACTTTATGAGGAACCTCCACACCATTTTCCAGAGTGGCTGCACCAGTTTGCATTCCCACCAATAGTGCCAGAGGATTCCCCTTTCTCTGCAACCTCACCAATATCTATTGTTTCCTGAGCTGTTAATAAGAGAGCTCCTGTCTTAAAAGATCTTATGGTTATTTTCTTCTAGGTTTATATATTTTTTCTAAATTTTCTGTAACAAATATGTATTATTTCTATTAACACAGAAAATGTCATCTCGAAAATAAATGTTACAGAAATTTAGAGAAGGCTGAGATTCATGTGACTAGGAACAGGCAATGATATGGTCACAGAGAAAGTGGGGCCAGTACTAATTGGCAATGAAGGGCTGGCAGATAAAAAGAGAACTAAAAAGGGAGAGAGAGGAAAGGGAGAGGGAAGGAAACTGGAGAGGGAGAGGGAGGGGGGGAGAGGGGGAGAGGGGGAGGGGGGGAGAGGGGAGGAGGGGGGGAGGGGGGAGGAAGGGACAAGGAGAAGGAGGGACAGGGAAGGACAAGGGGGGAGGGAGGGGGAATGAAAGGGAGGGACAGGGAAGGAGGCTGGGGGGGAGAGAGGGAGGAAAAGGAAAGAGGACAAGAGAAAGAAGAAAGGGGGTACAGAGAAGAATCAACTTCTGAGGCGATCATGTATTGATGATCTACTAGATCCCAGGCTGTTTACATGCATATTTATCTCATCTAATCCTTGCAATCACTTGGTAAGTATTATTATTATTCCTATTTTAAAGATGACAAAACTGAAAACTAGGGTGTGACTTGCCCAAAGCCACACATATAGGAAGTGATGATGGAGTCTGCGCTCTTCTCACTCTGCTAGGAATTTTTCAGCTGGGCTCTCTGTTTACCAGAGGGATCAGTAGTAGGTACTTGGCCTCAGGCCAAGGCCCTCAGCAGGAAGGTTCCCATTCAGTATCAACAGGAGCAGTTCACTGTAATCCATTTTATGCATTCTGAGTGTCAATATAAGATGTCATTTTTTAAAAAATAGGAGTTTCAACATTTCAAAAAATAAACAATAGTTTAAAAACCATTGCCTGATGCCATACTGCCCAACTACAAAGGCCCTGAGATATATTTAGTAGGCATGTTGGGCTGGAAACGCCAGTGGAAGAAGAGGTCTGTCCTGGATGTGTGTTAGGACCTGTGTTAGGATGTGTGTGAGGACGTGTGTTAAGACCCTGAAGTAAGACAAAGGTAAGGAAGCCCTTTTACTAGTTGACACCTGTGAGCCTTTGGCACATGTCCAAACGAAAGGTGTAGGGATATCCTCTAAGCAGCGTATATAAAAATTTTAGAAAACCTGTTGTTTTCATTAGGGCTAGCTTTGATATAAAGAATTTCAAATACCAAAACAAATGCAACAGGTGTGCAACTCTATTTTAAAACCACTTGAATATGTGTGTCAGTCTGCCAAAATAATATACATTTTCTCCACATTCTTGCCCTTGTGGTGAAGACACTGTCTGTTGGCTCACCAGGCATCCTGGATAAGTTTTTTGGGGTGTTTCTCTATTCTAGGTTCACCTCTTACTAATTAATAATTGAAAGATAACAAAAAAGGCATTTAGAGGAATTCAAAATTAACGAACAAATATTTATCTATATTCAGCCATAAAGTAAGATCAAATTATGCTCTTACACTGATTTAATTTATATACTATATTTTATAGAAACAATTTGATAGTTCTCACAGTTTGGAAGCATAATCCTTATGCAAGTCAATGAATGCTTAGTATGAGATTTTCCTCACTTTCCATTTACTAAATGCTGAGCAGATTTATTACTAAGTGATATTCTCTGTTTAGAGGAGAGCAGCCTTCAGATACACAGTGTTAATTCATTTTGTTCATCTGGTTTCACAGTCATGACCAGTATCAGATGATGCCTTTATAAGAGATGATAACAATAATGCATTCTTAGTGCACACACAGGTTTTCTAAGCCTGGCATTTAATGGCTTTATGGAAGTCAAGAGATAAAAGGGTTTTTGAATTCTCACTACTTTGCTATAAAAGTCACAATTCTCTAGCTCTCAAAAGTTTGTTCATAAATAAAATCAGGGAGCTGAAATACTTTTGTCTGAATATTTACTTAGTGAGCACCCCACATGTGCACCAGGTGCTATGGTAATGCTGGGAATTCAAAGATGAAATAAACACAGTGCCTGATTTTGAGAAGTTTGTGAAAGGTAGGACTCAAATTTTGATAACTTCCATATAACCTGGAACAGATCGGGGTACTACATAAACACAGAAAAACCTGTGGTAGGCAGAATAATGGCCCCAAATATGTCCATATCCTAATCCCCAAACTTGTAAATGTTACCTTACATGACAAAAAGGAATTAAAATTGCATATGGAATTAAGGTTACTAATCCACTGACTTTAAAACAAGGAAATTAGCCTGCATTACCTGGTGGGCCCAATATCATCCACTTAAAAGTGGAGAGAGGAGGCAGAAAAGGAGAGAGATGTGATGACAGAAGCAAAGTTCAAAGATGCCCTGTTGCTGGCCCTAAACATAGAGGAGGGGACTGATTCTTCTCCGTACCCCTTTTCTTCTTCTTTCTCTTGTCCTCCTCCTCCTTCTTCTCCCTCCCCCCCCCCAGCCTCCTTCCCTGTCCCTCCCTTTCATTCCCCCTCCCTCGCCCCCCTTGTCCTTCCCTCCCTCCTCCTCCCTGTCCCTTCCTCTCTCCCTCTGCCTCCTCTCCAGTCTCCTTCCCTCTCCCTCCCTCTCCTCTCTCTCCCTTTCTAGTCCTCTTTTTATCTCCCTAAAGAGATATAGTCCATGAAGAACTACCAACTCCTTGACTTTAGCCTACTGATATCCATGTCAGACTTCAGAGGTAGAGAACTGCAGGATAATACATATCTATTGTTTTAAAGCAATAAACAAAGCAATAAGCTTTATTGTTTTAAAGTATGTAGTCATTTGTTATGGCAACAATAGAAAATTAATCAACAGTCCTACAGTTGGGAAATATAATTATTTATACCCAAAAAGAGATCACTCATTCTTAACCAACACTTCATCATCCATGCTCAGCAAGAAGAGAAAGGCCACTAAACCTTAAAGCTCCATCCAGAAATGCAAATGCCAAGTTGTACACATTCATTATGTTATAAAAAGTCGGGGGTCCCTGGGTGGCTCAGCGGTTTGGCACCTGCCTTTGGCCCAGGGCGGGATCCTGGAGTCCCGGGATCGAGTCCCGCATCGGGCTCCCAGCATGGAGCCTGCTTCTCCCTCTGCCTGTGTCTCTGCCTCTCTCTCTCTCTCTCTGTGTCTATCATAAATAAATAAATAAATAAATAAATAAATAAATAAATAAATAAATTTTTGAATAAATAAATTTTTGAATGAATGAATAAATAAATAAATAAATAAATAAATAAATAAATAAATAAATAAATAAATAAATAAATAAAATAAAATAAAAAGTCTCCAGTAACTGTCCCTAAAACATCCTTTAGATACTCACCAGCCAAAAGAGCTGTGATTTGGGAGACAAACTACTCACCAAATACAAGGCCACAACTATCCTCCCAGTACTGCCACTGAACACTTACGTGGCATGTATACGAATGCCCACGTACGCTTTCCAAAATGCCTGCTATTAGACAGTCAACCGAGACTCCATAAATATAGCCTACTATGGAGCACAACATTTAAATGTAATACCAGGAAAAACTGCAGAATCATTTTCCAAACACTGGTCTGGAGCCAGAGAAAGTCTATTCCTCTGGAATTGCTCTCCAGAGGAGTCAAAAATAGCTGTGAAGTTACCTGCCAGGCCCCATTCTGAAACACTAAAGGAGCATGAAAAAGCAAAGGGGGCGGCTTCCCCTGGATACCAGCCCAGTATTTGTTTGCTCACTTGAGATGACTCCAGGGAGCACAATCTCAGCAGGACTGAGGCCAGAGAGGAAGGGCCACACCTAATTTGGTTATTTTCAGGAAAGTCAGGCTTGCATATGGAATTCTACAGCTGTGTTCACAGTCTATCAACTATCTGAGGCTTTAAATATCATCTTGTGGAATGGTGAGTTCACTTAGGAGGACAAAGCTCAATTCTTCTACATGCTATACATTAACTACTAAATTTATTCTGACACTAAATCCAAAATTTTGTCTCCTTTTCTGAACTTAGAAAAGTTGCCCACAGTAAGTTTTTAAGTAACGAACTAAATGTATACAATCGCTTTTAGAAATATGTGTATGTGTATATGTATACTTCCCTCCTCCCTTTCCTTGATTTCTTTTCTTTATTTGCTCATCTCTTCTCAGGATTACCACCTGACATCCTACTTTGCATATCTGATCAACAGACTAATAACTTAAGCCATTCCCTTTCCACCATCTTTGTCCCACACTAAGCAAACAGTCTTGTTGCAGCTTAGGGTCACACTGTTCTCTCAGTTACAGCAGCTTCCCCTTCATTTCTACTCTCCCCTGGTACTCCCAACAATCACTATCAGCCATTCTTATCTTATGTTTTCTTACAGAAGCTCCTCCAGCCTCCAGACACACTAAAGGAGCTGCACAATGCTCTCCTAGGAGAGGCCCACAAGATGGTAAAAGTTAATGTGCTTTAATAGGGATCCCTTTCCAGCCCAGTCCTACCTTTTCTCTAATACCAAGATTAAGAGAAGGTAAGGATCTTACGGCCCCATAAACTGCCGTAATACAAAGATAACAGAAGAAATCACAAATTGTATGGCTAATATGAATGTGATGGATAATCTGTCAGCCAGCCAATACCAAGTTAAGCATCCCAAGATCACATGACACAAATTCTGAATTCAAGCTAATGGAATTATACATCTGGAGGTCCAAAGCACAACCACATCCTGTTCCTCTACTTCTCATTTTAATCAGATTGTTGGAACAAATATATAAACAAACAAAGGAGCAAAAGACTTAAATCAAGAGGAACACTAGTACAAATGCATAATAATGTTTAGAACTCACCTGTCTTAATGTTCACAGAAATTGACAGTGTAGTGCTAACCTCTTTTCTTTCAGGTAGCTCAACTTGTCACTTTCAATTAAAATACCTAAACACTTATTCTTAGAAGGAGAGGAACACAATTTTCTCACTTACTGAGCACACATCCAAATCTTACATTGGATGGTTCTAATGTTGCAAAGTACAAATTGGGTTTTAAAAACTTTTTGTCTACTGGGGTGCCTGGTTGGTTCAGTGGGTTCAGTGACTGACTCTTGATTTCAGCTCAAGTCAAGATCTAAGGGTTATGAGATCAAGCACTGCATGGGGCTCCCTGCTCAGCAGGGAGTGTGTTTGGGATTCTCTCAGATGCTTTCTCTCTCTCTCTAAAATAACTAAATAAATCTTCAAAAAAAAAAAAACAAAACCTTTTGTCTACTATTAGGAGGAGCACAGTGAAACTAAATTTCACATGTTTTTTTGTTTGTTTTTTTTTTAATTTTTATTTATTTATGATAGTCACAGAGAGAGAGAGAGAGAGGCAGAGACACAGGCAGAGGGAGAAGCAGGCTCCATGCACCGGGAGCCTGACGTGGGATTCGATCCCGGGTCTCCAGGATCCGCCCTGGGCCAAAGGCAGGCGCTAAACCACTGCGCCACCCAGGGATCCCTAAATTTCACATGTTTAAAAAGTAATATCCAGTGTACCTAAGGATGGGGAACAACTGAAATTCTCAAGCTTTGCTGATGGGAGTATATATTCCACTTTGGAAAACTGTTGACAAAATATTTCATGCATGAACTAAAGTTTGCTACACCTCAAGTTGTTTCACTATTTTAGATAATAAATACAAAGAAACATTCCAATGGTTTCAAAGAATGACAGAATTACAATCACCATGCTAGCAGTGTTTATTTCAATCCACTGTTTAGCTCACACTGGTTGGAGACATACATTATGCCCAAAGTGAGTTCAAGATTACAAATCATTATGAACTTCTTTCACAACTAATGGGTATAGCTACACAAACATATATGGAGCCAAATGTACAACTTCCATGTAAAACAGAATGTTTATTAAAGTAAAAAAAAGCCTCCATGTTTACTGTGGCAATATCTGGAATCTAGACCAACAAAAGATTTGGTGAGGGAAGAGATATCATCAACATTGTTTGTAATAGCAGGCACATGGCAGTTTAAAAAAAGAAAAAAAAGTCTGACTTTTAGTCAGCTTTACTGTTTTTAAATCTTCTGCAGACAACAGACCCCTGTTCTGCCTGCAGGGGGCAGGGAAGCCAATTACTCCCATTTCCCTATTCTTGGTTAATCACCATGTGCCAATCAGGGTTAAAAAGCATTAAGTAATAATGCGTTAATCTGAAGTTTAGACATCTTACAAATATGTGAAATCTCTTTGACCTAATACTTCCAGTTCTTGGTATCCATTCTGCAAAAACATGCAAAGAAACATGACAAAATGTTCATGGCATCTATATTTGCATTGGCTTTGAGAGACAGACAATACATTGTATTAATGAGTTAGAAAAAAATAGAATAGCTAGATAAAATAGGGTATAAAGCTACACTTGAATACTATATAGCAATTAAAAGTTATAAACTATACCTGTATGTTTTATCTATAATTTTCTAAATCTTAATTTCATATATTTGTATAACTCAGATTTAATACTTTCAAATTACAATAATAAAAGACGTAAGCAACCAGATTATGAGCCATCAATTCCCACCAAGTCAACGACTGTTACAGTCCTGGGTCTCTGCTCTATCTTGATGCCACAAGCACTGTAATATATATGGTGAGCTCAATCCATATGTTGGGAACAAAGGTCCCTGGATTAGATTTTGTCCACTAATGTGAGTTCCTAGAGATGACTGCCCTTAGCTGAAGTAGCAGCTGAAAAGGAATTCATCCGTCATCCAAGCACTGGCAGGAACTTCTGAGTCAAACATGGGTGTACATCTAGGGGAGGAATTAGATAGCCCTCCCAAGGCATTACATAAGGAACTAACGAAATTGTCAGAGGGCAGACTGCCATCATACGTTCACAGAAGTGTCTGCTATGGAAAACTCTTCCACAAACCCAAGCTGAGAATGCCCTAGGCCAAGTCTATGCACAGGACTGGCCTGGAGGCATGTCAGTGCCTAAATATGCAGACCCAGATGGAATCAATATAGGTTCAAGTTCTACTCCAGTGAGCCATGATCTGCATCAATGTCACTCTCCACTGCAGGGTCAGTACTCTCATCTGCTTATTTTCCAGGACATTACAAAGCCAAGTAGCTATCCTCCTAAAACACTAACAGGAAACCTCCCCTTTAACTAGAATTTGTTAAGAGTGTGTTGTTATAATTCACTGTTTCTGAAAGCGTTGTCTGCGGATCATACTGCCATGTGCTTAAAACAAAGAGGATTCCATATGTAAATAAGTTTGGGAAATGTTGATATATATTCTTACTCCCACACCTCGTAATGCATATTATTTATCATGTTAAACATTTAGCAAAGTGCTTTATGAAAGAAATCTGCTTTACTCTAAGGCAGAGTTTCCCAAAGTTATTTGACAAAGGAACCTTTTTTTCCAACCTTTCAAAAGGACTGTTTCCCATACTCAATCTTAAAAATCACTAGGGTTACTGTTAAAACTGAAGATTCCTAAGCTCTACCCTATTTCTTGATCAAAATCTTCAAGGGACACGTCATGAAATTTAAAATGAATATCTCGGTTAACTTAAATCAGAGCAGTCAAAAATACTGACAAACTAGCACTTGGTCAGAAACACTATTTTTTGTTTAAAATGTTTCTAAGCCAATTCCTTGATTCAAGGTCACTATTCTAAGCATTATTATCCACGTAGAGTCCTGAGGAGGTAAAGAGCATAATACCTGTACTGGTCTTGAAAATACGACAGCAGTTTTTTCATCCTTTGGGTTTCTTCTAAGTCCATCATAATCATTACAATAATAACTGAGCTCTTAAATGTATTATCTCCCACTATTCTCACTTACTGAGCACACATCCAAATCTTACATTGGATGGTTCTAATGTTGCAAAGTACAATTGGGTTTTAAAAACTTTTTGTCTACTGGGGTGCCTGGTTTTTTCACAAAAACTTAGCAGAAAAATACAATTATCTTGCCCATTTTGAGGACACTAGGAAGCAGGCTAAGGAAGTTTAAGTTTGCCCTAAGTGAGAGTTTCACTCTCAGCACTGTTGACATTTGGTGCAGGAAAACTGTCGGAGAGGTAGGCAGCCTATCCTGTGCACCATAGGATGTTTAGCAGCATCCCTGCTTTTACCCATTAGATGCTAGTAGTACCTCCCCTCCAGTTATTCAACTAAAAATGTCTCCTGACCTCGCCAAATGTGGGCAAAACTGGTTAGGAACCAAAAGTAGGAGCCAGAAGTCTCACCACTAGTGTCTCGGCCCGCCGGCCTCCCCCAGTAGCTGCTACTCCGCCTCTGCATGCTCTGCCCTCTGCAGCCTTCCTCCTCCACAAGCTCCCAAACTGAGAAACCCAGCAGGCCCTGCTGGCACTCTCAATGCTCCATCTCACAGTCAGTCTACACTGAAGAAAGGCCTGAGAGAAGCTCATCAGGTGACACAGTGAGATAAAGGTAACCAAGTGCCAGCAATTTCTGGCACAAAGTAACAGCTCAAGAGAAGTACTGCCTGTGTCTTTCTTCCTATCCTGCCAAAGGCTCCAGTTTGAAGTATGAAAGAGTCTCAATCTGTTCTTTTTCTTTTTTTTTTTTAAGATTTTATTTATTTATTCATGAGAGACACAGAGAGAGAGAGAGAGAGAGAAGCAGAGACACAGGCAGAGGGAGAAGCAGGCTCCATGCAGGGAGCCCTATACGGGACTCAATCATGGGTCCCCAGGATCACACCCTGGGCTGAAGGCGGCGCTAAACCGCTGAGGCACCGGGGCTGCCCTCAATCTGTTCTCTTAAAAATGAATCATAGAAAAAGCATTCTGCCAACAATGGCATACTTAGTTAATTCAACACCTGGGAAAGATCATTTTTTAACACTTTCTTCATATGAAAAAATTATTTTCCATAATAGTTATGTATATTTTGATTTGTTCTTTAGTATTAAAACATTTTTTGAAAGATTTTATTTACCTATTTAAGAAACAGCACAAGCAGAGGGAGGGGGAGAAGGTCAAGCAGACTACCCCCTGAGCACAGAGCCCCACACAGGGCTCCATCCCAGGACCCTGAGATCATGACCTGAACCAATGTCAAATGTTTCACCAACTGAGCCACCCAGGTGCCACAAAACAATCAATTTTAAAATGATAAAATTCACAGGGCGCCTGGGTAGTTCAGTCAATTAAGCATCTGCCTTCAGCTCAGGTCATGATCTCAGGGTCCTGAGATTGAGCCCTACATCAAGCTCTGCTCAGCAGAGCATGCTTCTCCCTCTCCATCTGCCACTCCCCCTGCTTGTGCTCTTGTGTTCTCTCTCCCAATAAAATATTTTAAAAAATTAAACTAGTCAAAAAAAAATTAAACTAAAATTTAAAAATGACAAATTTCAACACATATTATGCAAACATAGCAAAATATTTACTGTATGAACTAAAATTGGCACTTAACTAAACAAAAATATTATACCTTGAGGTTTGCACTGTGTCACTGTTTTAATTTTTAAGCAGAAACAAAAACTCCAAGTGATCAATAATATTGAGGTTATTAAACCTCAATAATACTATCATTGTTTACTTCAAATCTATTGTTTAAACCCAGAAAAATGCAGCAACCACAGGGGTTAAATGCACAAAAAAAAAAAGTCTGAGGCAAGCTTGAACAATTTTAAACTCTTAAAAATCTCTGAAAATGAATGCATGTACCTGGGTACCCAGTGTTGGGGGCCAACTGTATAATTAAGAGTCTCTGATTCGAGTTCTATATAGTATATAGTATCTATCAAAGGATAATCAAAAAGTGCTCATTTGAAGCTTACATATATATTATTAAAACTCAAGTTACCATAGCAATTATTTAGAATACTCACCAACAAAAGATTTTAGACAAGGAATATGTTACAACTGACTATTTAGAACTGCAGAAGCAATTCTGGACTGTTTGACTTTGCAGACAAACTTTTTGGATGGTTTTTATTGTTATTAAATCCTCTACAAATAATGCATTCCTTATCACCACCCAATCCTTGGGACAATACAGTCTGTTTAACATGGTTAAAATGGTACTCAAAAGCTTCAAGTCCAAAAGCAGTTGGCTACAAAAGACTAATGGAAAGAAAAAAAATCACAAGAAAATCATCATAAAGGAAATGATGAAATAGATCTCCCGGTCCTATCTCAAGTCCAATTCCAGCTTACCACGTATGTCAGACAAGCCATGAAACTTCTTCAGGCAATTCAGAGTTAGGAAACAGGCTTTGAATGCTGGCTTCTGTGTAACCCTGGGTAAGTTACTTAATCTTTCTGGGCCTTTCAACTTTCATATCTTCAAAATGGAGATATAATACTATCTGCCCTATGGGGCTGTTGAAGGTAATAAAAGGACAGCACAGTTAAGTGCTCTATACAGAAGAGTTAGCTGCACCTGGGCAGTATCTTGAAATTAGTGAATCTAGGTGATGAATTTATAGGGATCATTACACTATTACCTTTAATTTTGTGTTTTTTTTAATTTTTCAAAATGTCTGAACTTAGTTATTATCTTAATGTTCTTCATAGAGGCATACCTCGGAGATATTGTGGGTTCAACTCCAGAGCATTACAATAAAGCAAATCAAATTAATTTTTTGGCTTCCCAATGTATATAATAGTTATGTTTAAAATTAAAAAAAAATGGGGTGCTTGGCTGGCTCATTTGGTTAAGCATCCAACTCTTGGTTTAGGCTCAGGTCATGATCTTGCAGTTGTACTAAGCTCCCTCCACTTTGGGCTCCACGGGGAGTCAGCTTCAGATTCCCAAGCCCTCTGCCCCTCCCCCACCTGCGCTCTCTCATGGGCAAGTTCGCTCTCAAATAAATAAATAAAATCTTTTGGGATCCCTGGGTGGCGCAGCGGTTTAGCGCCTGCCTTTGGCCCAGGGCGCGATCCTGGAGACCCCGGATCGAGTCCCACATCGGGCTCCCGGTGCATGGAGCCTGCTTCTCCCTCTGCCTATGTCTCTGCCTCTCTCTTTCTCTCTCTCTCTCTGTGTGTGACTATCATAAATAAATAAAAATTTAAAAAAAAAATCTTTTTTAAATATTTAAAAATAAAATTTAAAAAAAGAAAACTAAAAGTTATGTTTACACTGTCCTATAGTCTATTAAGTGTGCAATAACACTGTATGTATCTTAATTTTAAAATATTGCTAAAAAATGCTAACCATCACCAGAGCTTTCAGCAAATTGCAAACACTTTGCTGGTAGAAGGTCTTGTCTCAATGTTGATGGCTGCCGACTGCTCAGAGTGATGGCTATTAAAAAGCTGGGTGCCCTCTCTTAAATAAGAAACAATTTCTTAAAAAAAAAAACACAATGGAATTTGCCACTCTTGACTCTTCCTTTCACAAATGATTTCTTTCAAGCATGCCATTCTGTTTGATAGCATTTGATCCAGAGCAGAACTTCCTTCAAAACTGGAGTCTAGAAAAACAAACAAACAAAACTGGAGTCGAGGGACACCAGGGTGCCTGGCTCAGTGGCTGAGTGTCTGCCTTCAGCTCAGGTCATGATCCCAGAGTCCTAGGATTGAGTTCCACATCAGACTCCCCATAGGAAGCCTACTTCTCCCCTCTACCTATGTCTCTGCCTCTCTCTGTGTGTCTCTCATGAATAAACAAATAAAAACTTTTTTAAAAAATAATAAAATTTTATAATGAGATTGCAGCAATTCACATATAACAATAATGAAAATGTCTAAAATACTGCAAGCAGTATCAAAATGTGACACAATGTGAGCAAATGCTGTTGGAAAAAAGGTACCAATTGACCTGCTCAATACACGAATGCCATAAACCTTCCATATGTAAAACAAAACCAGAAACAACCCCCCTCCGCGTGCGCGCGCGCGCACACACACACACACACACACGGTTATTTGTGAAGTATAATACAGCAAGAGCAGTAAAACAAAGTATGCCTATATATAAAACACCAGAGAAATAAAGACCTCAAATAAGGTCTCCTTGGACTTTAAAATCCAATTGTATATACCAGACTGGAAAGAGGGCTCAATTCCTAGGTGCAAATCAGGAGCAAGGCAAGACATTCCAGAAATAAATTCAGACTACCAATCATCTCTCAGAGTGATCACTGCATAACCGATGCCTTACACAAAATGTTCAATGACTGGATGTCAGACTAATTCCAAGCATTCATTACAAAGCACAAACCAAGATGGGATGAGCACTTCCAGATCTAAGCCCCAAGGATCTAAGACTGGTGTCTGGCCTAGGAAATAACCTGAATCTTTCTTTCTTTCTCTTTTTTTTTTTTTTTTTTTTTTTTTTTGAATCTTTCTATTCTTTGCAGAGGAGAGACCAGTAAAAGGCACAATGGTGAGAATTGATCCTGAGGGAGGCACATACCCAAAAAATGTTATATAAGTTGAATGAATTCATACCACTAATGATTCTAAGGCTTTCTGGGGGAATTTTACATTCAAAAGATGGAAGAATGGGCATTCATAATTAACTCTATTTCCTGACTATTCAAATGAATGAGTGAAATGTCAGCAAAACTTAGAGATCTAGTATAAACCAGGAAAAACACGACCAAACAAGTACACTTTCCACCAAGCTGGAATGGAATGTCTATTTGCATGCACACAACATACAATATATAAAATTTTAAAGACAGTAGAAATAGTTCAGATGGACCAAAAACGGGGGCGAGGTGATTCCAGTACCTTGGAAAATGATATAATTTCATTTGAGAAAACATTGTAAGAGTCATGATCCGTTTCTGAATGACCCCAGTGAAGTCACCTTCTGAAAAAGACAAATCACAACCTCTCTTCTCTACCTCCAAATTACCCTCAAAGCAGCACCTTCCTTTCCACTAAAGCAATGAAAAAGTAAAAGCAAATTTTAACAGATGTTTTGACATCATTTAATATTATAATTCCTCAATATTACAAACATTTAACTATATAGTAGGTTGTTAAATTCATGGCCTATTGGCTTCTAAAACACACCTTTCCATGTGTAACCTACCAATAAAAGAGTTTTCTGAGTTCAAAAAGTACTATCACAAAGCAGTCCTCCTCAATCTACTAATTCGTGTGCTGTATAACCTGCTTTGTTGGGACAGTATAACTGCTCCCCTTCCTGTATGGTGAAAGGAGGTTTCAAATTCTCTGACAGTTGGCTCCACCGACTGCTGGCCCAGATTTACTCACTTCCTAACAACCTCCCAGGTAAAACAGGGCTGGGATGGAGACAGAGACAAGCAAGAAAGAGCTCTCAGAAAAAGAAAGCAATATCCCTGCATTTGTGGCCTTTCTATACCACTTTCTCTTCTTTTCCCACACACTACACTTTGTTCCCAATAGTCTAACACTCTAAATCAGCTAAAATGCCTAACTTTATTATGGGAGAGGAAATGTGCAGTTACAGGATACACAGAGCTGAGATCATGCAGTTATAGTCATAGCTAAATCCAAAAGTCCTTCCAGCTGCTCACTCAATCACTCCCCTAGAATCAAACTGCTAGTTGCTGGGTCCCTGGAGAAAGATGTCTTTGCCTATAATACAGTCTGGCTCCACTTCTGATGTTTGACTGCTGACGGTTTTTAAGACCTAGCCCTCCCTGCTTCCCTTTCTGCCCCACTTATGGACAAGCTGGCAAGGGCCCCCTCCTTTGACACAAGCAGGAATTTCAAACCACCCAAGCCCAGGCAGGCAAGGAAGACTTCAGCCAAGCTCATCTTCTCTACACAATCTCTTTTCCCTGCCCTCAGACAACACTCTCGACCTACTCAACACCTGCCCCGTGCTCCTAAGATTCATTTTGTGAGTGGGAGTTTTCTCAGCCTCTCCTGGTATGCAGGTGGCCTTATCAGTTTTTCGACACATGAACCAAATTCTGGGTAGGGTCGCTCTGACCTCTGCAGAGTGGCAACAACATTTCCCTCAAATAAATGATACTGATACTCCTGATACTCCTGACTTCAAATCTGCTCTAAGGTAGCGACTTAGCACACCAACTCCTCCAGTGTCTAATTAAAACAAGCAAGCATCTACTAGGAAGCAGGAGGCCTGAGGACTGGTACCCATTCCACCACTGACTAACCACATGCCTTTAGATTAACATTTCTGAATCTCATTTTCCACACCTATAAAACAAGTATAGTAAGATCATCTCCTTGTCTAACTAGTATGATCATGGTGGGACCCAAAGGGTCAGGATGTAGGACATCACACTGACAATCAATGCCTACACATACCATAGTTTCCTGAAGTGGGAGCCCATCTGTCTCAATACATCCTGCATTCCAGCTCTCTGCCCAGCACCCAGCTCTGCTCTTCCAGTTTCCTCCAGGTTCCCTTCTGTCTCTCTCCAAAGGCTTTCATAGGGAGCTACAAGTTCACTAAAACAAAAACCAAAAAACCCTCCTAATAAGTCTCTCTCACAACACATACACAACTTAGCATAAGAAGCAACCAGAGGGATCCCTGGGTGGCGCAGCGATTTAGCGCCTATCCTTGGCCCAGGGCGCGATCCTGGAGACCCGGGATCGAATCCCACGTAGGGCTCCCGGTGCATGGAGCCTGCTTCTCCCTCTGACTGTGTCTCTGCCTCTCTCTCTCTCTGTGACTATCATAAATAAATAAAAATTTTTAAAAAAATTAAAAAAAAAAAAAAGAAGCAACCAGAGAGGACTCCAAGCAAGCCCTTCTAGGAAGTTAGGTTCCTAGGTTAGCATATGGATTAACACCAGACAAAATCTCTTCATTTATACAGTAAAACACTGAAGATCACATATCTTATCAGAGCCACCAAGGCCAACATCTAAGGTCCCCTTCCAACCCCTAAGCCCTTTGGAGTTACTTTAGTCACATCACAGAGAATCTACTTACAAAGGAAAGCAACGTCCTCCACTTAAAACAAGATCTGTAGTAAGGAAAAGCTCAAAAGCCAAGTAGATGTCCATTTTGAAAAATCTCAATACGACAACAGTCACCTCCAGGTTAGTTATCCAAATAGCATGGTTGGGATGAAGTATACACAAAAACCCTGCCAAGACAGTTTGGACCGCTAATACAATGTCGGAAATGAACGAGCTGTCCGAGATGTATGAAGAGAGCAATGACCTGCAGATGGATGTGATGCCCAGCGAGGGTGACCTTCCGTAGATGGAGGTAGGTGGCGGTAGCCGGGAGCCATCCCCGAACCCCTCCCGCCACAGGCCCCAGCCACAGCTGGAGAAGGAAGGCCCAATGGAGGAGGAGGCGGCCCTGCCAATGGCGGAGCCGCAGGGGGACAGAGGCCTTGCTCACCGCCCTGGGGAGCAGCCAGGCCAGCTCGCCAGCCCTGACTTCAAGAGCGAGGATGACTATGATTATCTGGAAGAGGAGCAACTAAGTGGTGCCGGCTACAGAGTATCAGCGGTCCTGGAAGAAGCCAACAAGATGTTTCTGAGAACATCCAGAGCAAGAGAAGCAGCCCTAGATGGCGGGTTTCAAATGCATTATGAGAAGACCCCGTTTGATCAGTTGGCTTTTATCGAAGAGCTTTTTTCACTTATGGTTGTCAATCGTCTAACCAAAGAACTCAGCTGTGATGAGATTATTGACAGAGAGTAATTAAATGCTGTTAAAAGAGGAGGAAGCTACTCGAGGATGCAACATTCTACTATCTTATGGGCTCATTCCAGATAGATAGTAACGGTGCCAAGGAAAAAAGTTGATCTTCAAAGAAAATTTTGGGGGCGGCCCTGGTGGCTCAGCGGCTTAGTGCCGCCTGCAGCCCAGGGTGTGATCCTGGAGACCCTGGATTGAGTCCCACGTCAGGCTCCCTGCATGAAGCCTGCTTCTCCCTCTGCCTCTGTCTCTCTCTCCTCCCTGTGCATTCTCATGAATAAATAAATAAAATCTTTAAAAAAAAAAAAAGAAAAAGAAAATTTTGTTGTTGTGCAGAACAGAATAGGGCAGTGACTGCACAGTTATGAAAAAGAATGAATAAGAAACATATTAGGACTGTGGAAATCTGTTTTCAAGAATGTTCCTGAAACACCTGCGGCTTAAGACTTTGTTACTGATCCCAATTATTTTCCTTGCATTGGGGAAAATACCTTTCATATTTCACTATAAGGAATGGTTTTGCAAGAATAAGTTATAAACAAGCCAAACTGCCAGTACAAGACCCCCACTGATACCAATTACATGAGAAAAAGTAGTAATATCCAATTTAGGACACCAAATGTCTGAATCATTTGGACTGAAAGCCTACTAAGAGAACTCTGACGGTTCCACTTTGTGGTCTGTCCAAGCCAGTGTTCAAAGGCTAAATCTTTAGTGTAAAATAAATTGGGTATTCTTCACTATCCCAAAAAGATAAACCCAAGAAGAAATATATATCATGTGTGATATATCTCAAAATGTGTTTTCAAGAGCATCTGAAATTTTGTTTGTATGTGTATCTTGATCATTTATAAAGCTACTATGATCTATAATTCAAGAAAATTTGTCTTATCATTTTTAAAATTCAAAAATTAAGACGTCCGTAGTTTCAAAGTTAGACATTGAAATATATGTGAAAGAACAAACTATTTCTGATACTCTTACATACTAGAGAAGTTGTTTTACTTGCTCTCTGTTTTTCATTTAACTTACAGGTGAAGGACTTTGGTTGAATTTCATAATATAAAAACTGTTAAAGTGAAAATGTCAAGTAAAAGGACTGAACAATTAAAGTTTTAAAACTTGCCCAGAAATCCACCTCAGTATCTGAAGTTTCCCTCTGTCTCCTCCTCTAATAAAGCTTGTCATTGGTTATGCACCAGCATTTGGGATAATAAAATTTCTTGTTCTGGGGGGGAACCCTTCCAACTCTTTAAGGTAACTTAAAAGAGTACTCAGGAACATTTTGTCAACAAATAAAGAAAAAACACTGTTTCAAGAGCTTCTGACCTTCTCAGAAGTCAGGTCTTTTTTTTTTTTTTTTTTTTTTTTAAGATTTTATTTATTTATTCATGAGAGAGAGAGAGAGAGAGAGGCAGAGACATAGGCAGAGGGAGAAGCAGGCTCCATGCAGTGAGCCTGACATGTGATTTGATCCTGGGTCTCCAGGATCATGCCCTGGGCTGAAGGCAGGCACTTAACCGCTGAGCCACCCAGGAATCCCCAGGTCTTAATGTAAAATGGACCCAGGTGAAACCTGTCCCAGCTAAGGCACATGCTATGTTCAGGCCAACGCTACTCAACCTCCTCCCCTCTCAGCTGCTCCACTGCAACACTGTACAGAAATCAGCCAGGACCTGTACTGCGCTAGCATCTGCATTCCGTCTACTCATCCAAATGGACAGGGGAGCCAACTCTTGGAAAGAGCTGACGGTTGGAAATTGCACTCTGTCTGCCTCAGACATCTTCATAAGCTCAAACATCACTCACAAGAACTCCTGACAGGGGCTGCTTGGGTGGCTCAGTCAGTTAAGCACTGACTCTTAGATTTTGGTTCAGCTCATGATCTAAGGGTCATAGGAGCCCCACATCAAGCTCTGCGTTCAGCACAGAAGCTTGTCCATCTCCCTTTAACTCCTCCCTCACTCCTTCCCCACCCCTGCTCTCTTGCACTCTGAAATAAATAAAATCTCTAAGGAAAAAACCCTTGCAGGTAGGAAAACAGCCAGAAGTCAAATATGCAAATTCTTCAGTTACTTCATGTCCTTCAATATCAAAGTTATCAAGAAACCACCAACTGGTGATCTATACATTCAATAAAGCAGCCTCTCTTGCACCTTAGCATCCAGCACAACAGGTAGCTATTTAACATGCCCTCCTTCCAATCCTAGCCCACAGGAGTTCATGTATTAATCTCATATTTATCAATGCCCATATCCCCCCTGGGACACTATGTCCAGTACTAGGGATGAAAGAGAAGAGCATGGATCAAAGACAACAAACATAAATAATACAAGACAATAATATCAGTTGGATATATATATTTAACATCTATTATGTGCTAGTCCAGCAGTTCTCAAAATGTGGTCTCTGGATCCCTAAAGGTCCCCAAGAAACGTTCAGGGGTTCTGCAAGGTCAAAACTATTTGCATTGCAATACTAAGACTTTTTTTTTCCTTTTCACTATGTCGATGGCTGCAGTATTGGTGTAAATGCCAGGGGGAGTAAATCTGCTGACACCTTTACACAAAGCCAGATAGTGACACCAAACTGTACCAGTAGTTATTCTAATTCTTCACATCACGCACTCACAAGGGAAGAAAAAAAAGGTCAGTTTCACTTAAGAATGCCCTTAATGAAGCAGTAAAGATTATTTTTCTAGCCCTGAGTGATTATCTTTTTAATATTCTAGATGAATATTATGAAATGGCAAGTATTTCAATGGTCACCTTGAAGAAAAGCACCTAAGCAATTATTTGGGTTGTAAGCTAACCTAGCCACTTCTTTCACATTCTAACCTGAAAGAACAAATGATAAACCATGCCAATTCAGGCTTGTGTACCTGTTAATTTTTGAGAAAATATTTGACAAAGGAAGCCTTTAAATTATTTCAAATGCTTAAGGCCTGAGCTTTCTCCAAAACTCAGAATTCTTGAAAACTCTTATCTGCCATCGCAACCTTAAAACTTCCCAATATTAAGATTTTTCTGATGATATCAGTGATGAATCAAATATAATTTTAGATAAACAGATAGATTAAATATGTCAACATTAAGAAGATCTGCCTAACTTAATAAGCTAATATTTTCTAAATGATCCAAGCATGGTGTTAGAAAATCTTGCATGGGGGAACCCTGGGTGGCTCAGCAGTTTAGCACCTGCCTTCAGCCCAGGGCATGATCCTGGAGTCCCGGGATCGAGTCCCGCATCAGGCTCCTACATGGAGCCTGCTTCTCCCTCTGCCTGTATCTCTGCCTCTCTGTCTCTCATGAATAAATAAATAAAATCTTAAAAAAAAAAAAAATCTTGCATGGGTAAAATATCCACTTTGAGTACAAACTAGATTAATAAATTTTAATGTAACAGAACAAATGGTTTCAGATTCCACACTGTAACTAATCTTTAATAAACTACCACCTGTCAATTTTTGTTACAGTATCAAAGAATATCCACATTATGTAAAAAAGACTAAGAAAAATACTCCCAATCCCATGGCTAATATTATATTCAATAGTGAAAGGTTTTCCTCCAAGATCAGAAAAAAGACAATGGTGAAGAAGTAAAAGATCTGTACACTTAGAACTATAGAACGCTTATGAAAGAAATTGAAGAGGATACAAAGAAATGGAAAAGTATTCCATGCTCATGGATTTAAAGAACAAAAATGGTTAAAATATCTATTACTACTGGGGTGCCTGTGTGGCCCAATTGGTTAAGTGTCTGACTCTTGGTTTCAGCCCAGGTCATTATCACATGGGTCATGGGATTCAGCCCCAGATCAGGTTCCACAATCAGCAGGGAGCCTGCTTGAGTCTGTCCCTCTGACCCTCTGCCCCTCCCCCCACAGGCCCACACATGCTCGCTCACACTCTCTCTCTAAAATAAATAAATCTTAGGGTGCCTGGATGGCTCATTCGGTTAAGTATCTGCTTTTGGCTCAAGTCATGATCGCAGAGTCCTGGTAGAGCCCCATGTTAGGCTCCCAGCTCAGCGGGAGCCTGCTTCTCCCTCTACCCCCTGCTCATGCGCTCTCTCACATGCTCATCTCATCGTAAGTAAGTAAGTAAGTAAATAAATAAATAAATAAATCTTGGGACACCTGGGTATCTGGGCAGTTGGGCATCTGCCTTTAGCTTGGTGATCCCAGAGTCCTGGGATCAACCCCCACATTGGGCTCCCTGCTCAGCCTGCTTCTCCCTCTCCCTCCCTCTGCCTGCCACTCCTCCAGCTTGTGCTCACACTCTCTCTCCTGTCAAATAAATAAATAAAAATCTCTTCAAAAAAAAAAAAAAAACCCTAAGATTTACATGTAAAAAAATAAATATTTTTTTTAAGATTTTATTTATTTATTCATGAGAGACACAGAGAGAGAGAGGCAGAGACACAGGCAGAGGGAGAAGCAGGCTCCATGCAGGGAGCCCGACGCAGGACTCAATCCCGGGACTCCGGGATCACGTCCTGGGCTGAAGGCAGGGGCCAAACTGCTGAGCCACCCAGGAATCCCCAATAAAATCTTAAAAATAAATTAAATGAATATTTTTTAAGTATCTATACTACCCAAAGCAATTTACACATTTAATGCAACCCCTATCAAAATACCACGAGCACTTTTCACAGAGCTAGAATAAGCAATCCTAAAATTTGTATGGAACCACAAAAGACCTCAAATAGCCAAAGCAATCCTGAAAAAGAAAAACAAAACTGGAGGTATCATGATTCTGGATTTCAAACTATATTACAAAGCTTTGGTCATCAAGACAATATGGTACTGGCACAAAAACAGACACATAGATCAGGGAACAGAATAGAGAACCCAGAAATGGACTCACAACTGTATGGTCAACTAATCTTAAGACAAAGCAGGAAAGAATATCCAAAGAAAAAAAGAAAGGTTCTTCAACAAAAGGTGTTGGGAAAACTGGACAGTAACATGCAGAAGAATGAAACTGGACCACTTTTTACATCATACACAAAAATAAATTCAAAATGAATGGAAAACCTTAATATGAGATAAGAAACCATCAAAATCCTAAAAGAGAACACAGGCAGCAACCTCTTTGACACAGACCATAGCTACTTCTTACTAGACACGTCACCACAGGCAAGGGAAACAAATGCAAAAATGAACTACTGGTACCAAGACACCAAGACAAAAAGCTTCTGTATAGCAAAGGAAACAATCAACAAAACTAAAAGGCCGCCTACAGAATGGGAGAAGGTGTTTGCGAATGACATATCTGATAAAGGGCTAATATCCAAGATCTACAAATAACTGATTAAACTCAACACCCAAAAAAACAACCCACTTCAGAAATGGGCAGAAGTCATGAATACACACTTTTCCAAAGAAGACTTCCAGATGGCTAAAAGACACATGAAAAGATGTTCAACATCACTCATCATCAGGGAAATACTGGCTCCATCCCCTGAGCCTTCAAAACACATAAGCATCTGCCATTTGGGAAATAAAAACACATTGTCGCTTTCAAATCTCACCAATGAGTGATCTGTCCTCATTGCTGCATCCTTTGTTGACTTTAATGCAGCAGTTTAGCTTCTGTTTCCATTTAAGTCTTTAAGAAACACACCACAGTACCATTAATAGCATACTGAATGCAGTGGGATTTACTCAGCCTTCACCAACTTACCTAAAACACTCAATACTGTTTATCATACTCTTCATCTTGAAGTTCTTTCTTCCTTTGACTTTTGTTGCTGCTTCTCCTGGTTCCTATCCTAACTGACAGTCCTTTTCTGTCTCTCATTCCTCCACTGGCCTTCCAAACCTGGGGACTAAATTCCCAAGGCCCAGGGCCAGTGCCATAGGAATAATTACATCTCTGCCAGTCCTGATCCTCCCTAAGCTTAGTCCCACACTTCAAACTGTGGGAAGGAAAAACAGGTGTTTTTCATGACTGGTACAGACTCAGTTTGAAAAAGGCAGGATAGGACCTGTAGAAAGGCAGTTTGTGGAGGGCATCTCATGCCAGTGAGGGTTAGTGAAGGTCACGGAGGAGGGAAATGACTTGTTCAAAGTAATGTCTGCAGAAAGTTAGCCTGGCAGGATGGTGAAGGATGGATTTAAAAGCAGAAACAGAGGCAAGGAAGACGACTGAGTCAAGCCTTGGAAAATAAAAACAGAAACTAATATAACAATAGTGGAAATAGGAAGGGGAGGTTCTTGAGAGTCCAAGTTGAATGAACAAAGAAACATTCGCTGTCCAGGTCCCCTCTCATCAATCAGCCAGTCCCTAACAGGTATCACCTTCCTTCTGTGTCCCTTTCACAGGGGTGGGGAGTGGTACCACCACCATCACCCACATACAGTCCCTGTTTTGAAGGAACACATAGGGCAAGTAGGCAAGAAGGGAAAAGAAATCCAGCCTCTTTTCTAAAACTTCATAAAACAGTACGTAAAATAAGCTAATGAGATAATCAAAAATGAAAAGGGTTTCTACCCAGGATTAGATAGGAAATAGTAAATCTAACGAAGAAGAGAGTTAAAAGGGAAAGTAGGAAGTACTTCACATTACCTGGCCAAGTCTCTAGAAATACTGCACAGTAATAAAAACAGAGCAGAAGACTGAATCATTACCATCCAAGGTCTATAATTAGCTAAATTTATAATTACAGTGTTCAATTTAGGCTTCATACTTAGCCCACTTCCAGGCACACAGCAAATATAAATCCCAAAAGAATATGTGGGGTAACTCACTTCCTCTCTATACCCTCACCTGTGAAATCCTGGGATTGATCTGTGAGGCTTGAATGAGCTATAAGACAAAGAGCAAATCATCTGCACAATTTACTGAAAATACATGTTTCCCAGTCCCAAGCCTATAAATTCTGAATTTAGAAATCTGTATTTTTAGGTAACTCTGATGGTATAAGTGTACAGGTCACACTTAAAAATGTTCTTAGGGATCTCTGGGTGGCTCAGCAGTTCAGCA
The DNA here is from genome assembly GCF_053574225.1 of Canis aureus. Lineage (NCBI taxonomy): Eukaryota > Metazoa > Chordata > Mammalia > Carnivora > Canidae > Canis > Canis aureus. The sequence goes on along the minus strand of NC_135615.1, from coordinate 3,470,137 downwards.
CCTGCCTTCAGCCCGGGACGGCGTGATCCTGAAGTCCCAGGATCGAGTCCCATGTCGGGCTCCCTGCATGGAGCCTGCTTCTCCCTCTGCCTGTGTCTCTGCCTGTGTGTGTGTGTGTGTGTGTGTGTGTGTGTGTGTGTGTCTCATGAATAAATAAATAAAATCTTTTAAAAAATGTTCTTAAAAGTGGTCTGCAAAATTTAAAGTTACACAGGTCAGAATTCAAATGCAGTTTCTAAGGTATTTGGTCACCTCTAATCTAATAAAAATATTGACTTCTCTGAGGTCCAACTTATGAAATACGTATGTGATAATGTGCAGAAGCAGAAAAATACTCAATTGTACATTAGTACACTTAATTTCAGGAACACATTTCAGTTGCAAATGTTTATATATCTTCAGCTCAGCACAGTAATAAAAATCCTATGGAAATCTTAGGCAAAATAAACTCAACAAGGGAAAGCCCAATGGAGCAGTTTTCTCAAAAGCATAAGCCAACAACTCATTCTCTTAATTTATATTTTCATAATTCTTTCCTATAAACAATTGATTTCTTCTGTGTTTTCTGAAAGCAGGAATCCCAAGTTTTCAGTGATTATTGATACAGTTCTGTTTAAGTCTTGCCAGAGACCACAGCTTTCCTAAACTCTGTCAAGCCTTTTACCCTCGGCTTTGCAAATGTGATTAACAACAAACCTACCTCTAACACCAAGCCATGTATACCCTTAATAATTTGGCCGATGCTTCCGGAAGGATTAAAAACGGAGCTGCTGAGTTCAAGGTCACAAGCAGGATCTCTGTCAAGGCTCATTTTCCCTGCTTTGTCCCTCTATCCCACTGATACCCACATGGAAGGCATCACCCACAGTCACCAGTACTTAATATACTCTTTACTAATCTTGTCCACAATACCCTGCAAAGCCATTTCTGCCTGATAATTTATTAGCTTTTTGTATGTTTAGCACTGGATTACTTCCACAAAGCAAACAGGACAGATTTCCATGATGTCAGATCACCAGTAAGTTCCTCAAGATAACAGGCAGGCTACCACTACTCCATCCTGTACACCAGAAAAGTAGAACACTGAATGATTTCTGAATATAAACAGCAATAAGATCTCAGAACTTAGTAGTGGAAAGCACACCAGTTTGCAGTCTGGAGATCTGCTCATTGAGCCCAGCCTTATGACCTCAGATAACTCTGAGCCTTGATTAAAGAGAGTCCAGTAAGATGATCTCTGAGGCCCCTCTGAGGATCTAAAATCTATGATTCTCCATCAAAGTCTTCTTTAATACCAACTTAAAAGGGCACTTCCCATGCCTGTAGGAAGCCTGTCCCCACCCACGGGGCCAATTTGTGGAGCAGTCAGTGCTCCAAGGCATCACTCAGCTCCACCTCGGAGGAGCACTCTGAAAACATCATAAAATGAGGATATGAGGCTGTTCTACCACACACCTGGGAATGGCAGAGATATGCCTATGACAGTTGAAAAGAGTATAAAATGAGTACACCAGCCTATCATATCTATGAAAATAACAAGTACAGATAGGTGAACACCTGGTAGCAGAGAAAAGGAAAAAAACTCAAGACAATTTCATATAAGAAAAACAGAATAATAGCGTAGCAATTCAATTTTAAAAGCTCTTTTCTGCAAATAAGGAAAAGACTATGATTTTCCATTTTTTGCAGTAGTTTCTACAAATCAGTGCTAGACAGGAGGATAGAAACTTGAACCCCAGAAAATATACAAGACTTGCCCAAGGTCATGCAGCTAAAGACTGAGTGAACACTGTACCAGGTCTCCCAGTTCCTGGTTAGGTATTTTTCCACTACAGGACTGCCTTCCCAAATCAGCAGTTCTCATCTTTGTCATAATGACCTCTAGGCAAAAGGATCACAGCCTCATCTGTGATCAATTCCAGACTCTATCCATCTGTACTTATAAGAGTTCCTTTAGAATGTGCACCTAAATCACTCTCCCCATGATTTTACCCACTTCCTCATATTGATACAAAGATAAACAAACGGCACCCTCTAAGTAGCAACTAAGCATTTTAAACCAGCATCTATACTCTAAAGTTTTAAAAAGGGTATTGGGGGGCTGTATGTGGACTGGGAAAAATTAGAGGTCCCCTAAAAGTAGGTTTTGTTCAACGGAATTTTTAACTTCTAGTAATTGAGATTTGCCTTTTTCTGGTTTACGAAAATGATATTTAAATGGCAGAGCTGTGAAAATGTCCATTTATATAAGTGTGCCCTGACAACCATGCCCACTTCCCAACTATACTGCTTAAGACAGAAGATGCGCTCTGGCAAACAGCATGTGACTTCTCCAGAAGAGGTCACCTTTGGGAAGCCAACCTCTCTCAGAACTGCATTCCAGACATGTCTAAACTGTCCTACATTGTGTTTGTTTTACTCTGTAAAATCCATGAGATTTAAGCTCCTGTTATCTCATACGAAATGACTCTCACTTATCATTATTATTAACTAGTATTTACTAAGTGCTTCCTTTGTACCAAATACTTTGTCTTTACTTTTATTTTTATCCCTAAAACAATTCCATGAGTTAGATATTTGTATCCTCATTTTACAGAAAAGGAAGCTGAGGCTGAAGCAAATTAAGCAAATTAAGTAAGAGGCCCAAGTTCTCACAGCTAACACATGGTAGAGCAGAGATTCTAACCTGAAATCTGACTGAAGAGATCCAGCTTGTGACCCCTGGGTCTTCCTTTCAATAAGTTTGAAGCTAAGAACAGCCATTGATACTGAGAAATATTCCTGTCTCCAGACAGGAATTCTAATTTCCCTCCTTTTTTAACTCCCTCTCCAATATAACCTACTAAAAACTCCAACTCAATCATCAACATCACTCTCCTGCTGCAAAAAAACATTCCTCACTGCCTAAGAATAAAGTTCAAATTCCCTGGCTTTCCACACGGCCTCAGACGACTTCTTCAGTATTCCCTCTTCACTCCCATATGAACCTTTTACAGTGCCAGAATTACTCTCTGAAACGCTTGCTTCAAATTCACGGTATTCGAAAAATAATTACTGGGCACCAACTGCTTATCACTTACTCCATTACTTATTGTTGAGCATCGAATAGTACTAGCACTATGCTAGACTCTGGGCTATAGTGGTAAACAGAAAGGAATTGGCCTCTGCCCTCACAGAATTGTGAAGCAAGCCTTATTCATAATACCCTCCATGTCTGGAAAGCTCATTTCATCAATTTGATGAATTGATCAAATTCATCATTTTCCATCTAGGTTCAGCTTGAGCCCTCCTCCTCCTTCTGATTGCACCCATGGTTTTCCTCCTCCAAAGTGGGTCTCGTGGCCTGCAATGATCACACAACACTATCCAAAAGTACCTTTGACATTCCTCTACAGCTATATCAGACTCAGTAATGAGCATGAAGCATGGCACAGCGCCAGGTGAATTCAAACATGTTAATCCATTTGCCTCTTCCAGCTTTTTATAAAATAATGATTTTGTAACTTTTCACTGTGAATCTTATTTCCCACATAAATTCTCTATTCTTTAATGAGCAAGTAGTTATTCCCATCCATATACAGCCCTACATTTTCTATAGTCAGTACTTATTAAAAGAAAAGATCTTTTCATTATCCATTCTAAAGTTTGAGGATTTCATCTCCCTGCTAGTAATCAGGCACTGTCCCAGGCTGCTTTAGTATAGGTTCACTTCTGTCACAATTTTAAAATTAGTACTTAAAATAATGCAAGTAAATAAGCATATGTAACGATGTGCTACATAATACATCATCCGGGAAATGCAAATTAAAACAACAATGAGATACCACCACTACACACTACCACTACCTAATAAAATGACCAAAATACAAACATTAATACCACAAAATGCTGGCCAGGCTGTGGAACAGGGACTCTCATTATTAACAGAACAGTGGGAATGCAAAATGATACTCTGGAAGACAGCTACTTTGGAAGACAATTTGGTGGTTTCCTACAGAACTTAAGATATTCTTACCATCCAATCCTGCAAGCCCTCTTCTTAGTATTTACTCTAAGGAGGTGAAGACTTACCTTCACACAAACACTTACTTGCAGATGTATACAGCACTTTTTATTCATAATTACCAAACCCTGGAAGTAACCAAGATGTCCTTCAGCAGGTGAATGGATAAATAGTGATACATTCAGGAGATGGAATATTATTTAGCACTCAAAAGAAAGGAACTAAAGCCATGAAAAGACATGGAGGAATCTTTAAATGCATATTACTACATGACAGGCCAAGGGCAGGCTTACTCCAAAATGTACCACTTTGGCATACTGATTACTCAGAATAAAAGGTACTTAACAGACATCCTACCTAAGAATATTCCAACCCTCTTCTGTCCCCTAAAAGCAGGCACTAAATCTCCCGTGGAAAAGCTACCCTCCTTGTACTAGGAGCTAAAGAGACATCCTTATCACCAGGGATGGGACATTTAGAGCCCAGAATGCTGTGCAAACAACCCTTGTTACTTTTTACTAATTTACTACCCCTGCCCAAATTCTGCTTAGAATTCCTTACTAATTGACATTCCCAACATTGTTTTCTTTGTCCTGTCAATTCCTTGCAGATTTATTGTCTTCTTTGTCTGAAAAGTATAAAAATTGCCTCGGTCATTTCTTTGGGTCTCAATTTCATTATTGTGCCTCTGTGCACATGTAATAAAACTCTGGTTATTTCTCCTGTTAATCTGTCTTGTGTAAATTTAGCTCTTAGCCCAGCTGGAAGACCTTAACAGATAGAAAGGAATTTTTCCTTCCCTTCAAAACCAATCTAAAAAGGCTACATACTGTGGGATTCCAACTATGTAACATTCTAGAAAAGGCCAAATTATGGAGACAGTAATAAAAGGAGGGGCTGCCAAGAAGTGGGATGGAAGGAAAGAACAAACAGAAGGTGCAGAGAGGGTGTTAGGGCAGTGAAATATTCTGTACTATAATATGGTAAGGATGGATACGTGTCATTGTACATTTGTCCCAAGTCATAAAATACAGAACACCAAGAGTGGACTCTAAGATAAAGTATGTGATTATGATGTGTCAGTGTGGGCTCACCAACTGTAACAAATACACCACTCTGGTGGAGGATTTGATAATGGGGGAGGCTATGCATGGAAAGGGGAGCAGGGAATATCAGAAATCTCTGTACTTTCTTCTCAATTTTGCTGTGAACCTGCAACTGCTCTAAAAAAAGAAACTCTTTAAAAATACAGATAAATAAAAAATAACATAGGCCACTTTCTTTCGAGAAGCCTCTGAACTTGAGACCTTTCTCAAAAGTAAGATAAAAGAGCATCCTAACCAAAAATGTGAAAGAGGATGAACCACCTTTCCCAAATGCCAATTCAGAGGCAAACCCTGTGGGGAAGGTGGGAGCAATGGCAACAGGGAGCACTTTGGCAGTGTACATTAAACAAAACAAAAATCTAAATAGCTACCTATCCTCTGAGTTAGAAATTCTAATCCTAAGAATTTCCTAAGGAACAAAGCAAAGATGTGGCCCCAAAATGTATGTGATTAGTCTTCTAAGAATTTTATGTAATATAAAAATTGTATGTAATATAAAAAAGGATAACTAGATAACAGAGTCTAAAAATGATGAGACAGAAGTATGCTTATTGATATGGAAAAGTTAAAATGAAAAAGATGGAAGTTTTGTAATGGTACCCTAAAGGTACCTCTCCCCCAAGGTACCCCACAGGCAAGGAAACAAGTAACACTATTTCCACAGCAAGTCAGTTAAAACCCTTTTAGTGGAGATTTTATATCGAACACTGGACAATTCAGTTACCCTATGAAGATCTCTGTCCATACCCCTTCCAACACACTGAAACCGCTATTCAAAGTACACCACTCAAGAAACTAGCAATGTCAGCCCTAGACCTGTGCTATCCAACAACAGCCGCTAGCCATATATGGCTACATTTAGATTCTCTAAAATTAAATAAAACTTAAAATTCAGTGCCTCAGTCACACTACCCATATTTCCAGTGCTCAAAAGCCACACAGGCTGGTGGCTACCATATTAGATGGCCCATATGGAACACTTTCCTCATCACAGAAATTCTACTAGAGGGCAGGTCCTACAACAAGAGAAAGGAGTAGGCTCCAGGAAGAAAGAATGGAAGGAAATGCAGCCCAAGCCTCCACTAACCATAGCAGGGCCTATATATATACAGCAACTGCTGAAAATCCTCAAACTCCCATCTGTTAATAGAGATGTCACCAGTAACTTAAACATGAAATATGCATCTAACTGAAATCCTTTGAGGTGGAAACATACAAATGTTAACCTTAGTCCAGTGATATGTACATGGTACAAAAAGACTTCTGTACTGTTACTGGGAATGAATCCCATCCATTTCAAAAATAAACAAAACCTCATTTCTTAAATTTAGATCTAAATCAGCATTAAAGCATTTGATCACTCAACTTGTACATGAAGCCCCAAATCACGTGCTGCTTTTTGCAAAATAAAAGACTCTAATTTATTCTCAAAAAGTAAATCATTGCTGCCATCCCATCAAGAAAATATATGTGTAAATATATGTGTAATATATATTTTAGAAAGCCAGTGACCTCACTTAGATGCACTTAGTGCACGTATGTACACAAACTGGTATCTTTGCATATTTCTACACATATGGATACAGAAGATGAGAAAGAACAAATATGCATTTACTAAACACACTCTAACACAGCATCTCCATCCTCCTGAGATACATCAACTCTTAATTTTTCAGGTCAATGAACATGAACAAGGAATTCAACCATCTAAAAAGAGAATCTATTCCCATTCCCTACAACAGATAAATAAATGTCTTTTATCTGGTTTTGTGATACACTAATAATGCAATAGCTGATAAAAACAGCTTACTCATTTTTAACTTCTTTTGAAAGAATTTTCAGATTACAGAAGAATTTATAAAATTTCAGAGTTCCAATATTATATCCTTTACTCAGCTTCTCCTATGGTTAATACCTTATATAGGCAGGGTATAATCTTCAAACTAATATAACTAGCTAAAGATTTTATTTAGATTAATAATTATTTTCCTTTTATCTAATACTACACCTAACTGGAAATTTCTAACAATCAATGATTAATGGGGGCAAAAGAGAACTGACAATTCAGAACCAAGGGAAGTTAACCAAAAACATCTCAACTTGCAATAGGTAACCTGATGGCAGGTAATCCTGACAGTAACAACATAAAAACCAGAGACCATTTCAGCTCTGGTTATTTATTCTTCTGTGACTTTTAATTTGTGGAGTTTATAATTTATTCAATTGGTAGTAGGAAGCACAGAAATGTATCCTTATTTGTTAAGCACAGAAGAAATAAATCTAGGTTTTCTTTTGACCTTAAGATATTAACGCTGCAGTAAAATAGCCAACCACTTATTCTACCCATGTCTATATCATGAGGACAGTTAAAAATAAATGTGTAAATATAGTTTTTTTCTTTTCTAGCTAAGTATCAAATTTACATTACTCTTGTAGCTTTTAATTTCAAAAGTCCTCCAGAGAAGATCAACAATGTCCTCCAGGAAAGATAATCTATCTTTATTTATACTCCATAAACCTCACCAGCTCAATAAACATTACGAGGTAAGTGTGAGATAGAACTGACTCTTAAATACGAAGCCTAGTGATAAAAACCTTTCACCTGTATTTAGAATTTTCCACCTTCTAAAGCATTAATGTCCAAATTTCAGTATGATGCAAAATACATTTAAGTTGACTGTTAAACATATCCTAAATGGCTAATCTCAAAAGCATATATATAGTGTACTTGGACTTATACCAGCACTAAGTGAACTCACAATAAAAAATTTCCACATTTCAGGGCACCTGGATGGCTCAGTCAGTTAAGCATCCAACTCTTGATTTCAGTTCAGGTTATGATCTCAGGGTTTTGAGATTGAGCCCTGTGTAGGGTCCTCTCTCTCTCTCTCTCTCTCTCTCTCTGCCCCTCCCCATCCCTGTGTGTGTTCTCTCTCCTTCTCTAAAAACTAAAAAAAAAAAAAAAAATTCCACATTTCAACAAGGCCCTAATTGTCAGAACCATTCGTCAGGGGCAGCCCGGGTGGTGCAGCGGTTTAGTCCCCCACCTGCAGCCCAGGGTGTGATCCTGGAGACTGGGATCAAGTCCCTGCATGGAGCATGCTTCTCCCTGTTTGTGTCTGCCTCTCTCTCTCAATAAATAAAACCTAAAAAAAAAAAAAAAAAAGTACCATTTCTCAGATTTATGCAGCCTTTGCCTTGATTAAAGACCTCAAGTTGTAAAAGAAGATGGGTTTTTTTTAAGATTTTATTTATTTATTTGAAAGAGAGTGTTCATGTGCGCGCACAAGTATGGGGGAGGGGTGGAGGGAGAGAGAGAAGCAGACTCCCCAAAGCACTGGGAGCCAGGCACGGTGCTCCATCCCAGGACCCTGAGATCATAATCTGGGCCAAACCCAGATGCTTAGCAGACTGAGCCACCCAAGGCACCCCAAAGATCTTTTCTTCAAAATGTAATAATTACATGACAGCGTTAATAGGCTAATCTCTAAAGAACCCATATTTTTGGAAAAACATAAAAATGGTAACTAGAGAAAATGAAGTACAAAAACAAAATTCACAGAAATAAATTGCCTAATAAGCACACTAATGTAAGTAACATTTATATTAGAGCTTTCACATAAGAATTGAAAACTTTTTATATGAAAACTTAGAAAATAAAGGTATAATATAAATTTATAGGTATCTGCAGCCAGAACTGTCCGAGTCCTAATGAGAAGGCAGTAACTGGACATTAATCTGGTATCATAGGCAGTCCACAAGCCAGCAAAATGTGTGTGGTAATGAAGCAGGGAAAGCAAAAAATAGCATAACAGCTAAAGAAGAAAAAATCAGTGGATATTTTATAAGCCCATTAAAAACAGGATATTTCAAAAAGAATGGTATATTGAAGTCAAATGGACAAGATAATTTGTTATAGATTTGTTATTAGATACCCATGATACTAATCACCACCCCATCAACAACATCATCATAGCTACAAATCACTGAGAACCTGCCATGCATGAGTCAAAGTCTATTCTTGTGTCTATCAACTCCTCTAGGTAGCTATTCTCTGTAATTTACAGAATAGTAAATTAGGGGCTGCAAGATTTCCCACAACCTTACTATGGGATCAAATAATTTGCCTTGAGTCACACAGAGCTAGTCTCACATCTCGGTTTTTCCATTTCACTCATCATTAGAATGACCTTGGGCAAATATTTTAACCTTTTAACTACTTAACTGTGACATTATGTTACATCAGTTTTGTTATTTAAAAAAAATACTTTATTTATTGTAGATCATTTGTGTAATTGATGCAGTACTTTATTCTTTTTTTTGCAGTACTTTATTCTTAAATAAAAGAACAGATTGCTTACAAATTTTTAAATTAAAAAATTCAAAACGGTTTAGAAAATCATCTTTAATATTTTACACTACTATGAATATGAATTCAAAGATTATCCTAATGATCTGACTCTTCTATCACAAAATATTTTTAAATTAGTTAAACACATAACATTTTTAACCAATTTAAAAACATATGTCTGGTGGTCAAAAATTGGTATATCTCATTGCATGAGAGACAAATACAATGGAAAATTTAGTCAACTTTCCATTTTGGTGTTATGTAGAACAATGGCAGCTTGAATAACCTAAAGACAAGAATTCAAAAAAAAAAAAAATTGTTAAATGTGAGTACTTCAATCTCACCCCTGCATGCCTGTTCTCTTCTTCAGAAGGATGGGGAATATTGGGTGAAAGGGCTAAAAGACCAGAAGTCATATGAGATAAGAGATCAAAAATCTCAAACCACAAAAGCACTGTTAACATACATCTCTCATCAAGGAAACTAGTTATAAATCTGGATCCTCCCATCATCTCTTTGACACCAATCTGGGGATGAGAACATTCAGATCTTTCCACATTGCCTGGATTAGAAAATTTTATTAACAGCAAGTCTATAAGATGAATTTTAGAAAACCTGTTTATCACTTACCACTGAAAAAGACTGAATAAGCCTGCCTAAACTCAAAAATTTCACCTTCTCCCTTTTCAAAGCCAATTCTTCCTCCTTACTTCTCCAACCTCCCCTCACTAAAACAGCATTCAACCAGTCCCCAAAGATGCAGGGTCAACTCTGACTCCTTCCTTTCTCTTACACCATTAGGCACAAAATTATATTGCTGCTTCATTCATTTCTTTCAACGACGATTTCATAACTACTCAGTATCAGGTGGGTGGGGAATACAAAGACTTTTTTGTAAAGTCTGTGCTCTGACTCTTAGCACATTTGCAATGTCAGAGTGGGGGGAGGGGAGTATGGCAGCAGCAGGATGGCTTCTATGGATAACTTCCTTTCCAATCCAACTATCCCACACTCAGACTTTCTCAGTGAACCAACGCCACTGATCTTTACTGTTTCCGATCTTTTCCCATTCCCATCTAGTTCTCATGTCTCCAACATATTAACCTTCCTAGGGCCACTTTGATCAAGTGAGCCTACTATCCAAAAAACCTGACACTCCCTAACTTGGCATTCAGGACCCTACACATGAACTCGTTAGGCTGTGACAGGCCCAAGACTTGTCCAGACTATTCTTCCCCTCTTCTGAACTGACTCCATTCACCATGACCCAAATAAATCCTGTAGTTTCCCCACCTCTAGGCCTTTCCTATTGTTATTCCCCATCTATCTGAAATGTATTACATTTTCACAAGAACCACCCACCCAAAAGACCCAGCCCAACCCATTCTTCCATGAAGCTATCTTAGATCACATGAGGCAAAAGGTATCTCTGCCACATTTGATATCTTACAGCACATTCTTTTTGGTTTGATTTTAGCATCTACTTTTATAACTAATGCAGTACTTATGATACAGTGCCTTAAATGATAACATGTATACTTCTCATCTTTCACAATTAGAATTTCACGACCTATTCAAATTTAGTGACCTAGAATCAGAGGCCATATCTCATGTATCTTTGTAATAACTTGTGTATTTAATAAACTATTATGGTCCTCAGTATATGTTCAATATTATTTCTTAATTAATCAATGAAGATTTCAGTAAGCAAACTGACAATTCTCAAACCTACATTGCAAATTACCCACATATACCTGAAAAATAACAAGCAGGTTTTTTTTTAATTCCTACCTACTACTTGTCAAGTTTTATTCCTTTGCCTCAAAAAAATTGACCTTTAGAAATGCTTCCTAAGGAAATGCCTCCAAAGACATAAGAATATATTATTATTTAAGAGGTTTTTAAAAAGAAAGAAAAACCTAAAGGACAAAAATCTAAATTCTTAGATTCAATGCTACCATAATTAGTATTGTCATGAGCAATCTAAATAAGTTACAGAACTGATATACTTGCAGCAACTGGGTGGCTCAGTAGGTTAAGTGTCTGCCTTCAGCTCTGGGTTTTGGGATTGAGACCTCCGTTGGGCTCCCTGTTCAGCAGAGTCTGCTTCCACCCTTTCCCTCTGCCCCTCCCCTGCTTGTGCGCGCGCGCTCTCTCTCTCTCTCTCTCTCTCTCTCCCTCTAATAAATAACAAAAATCTTTTAAAAAGTACAACCTGGGGCAGCCCTGGTGGCTTAGTGGTTTAACGCCACCTTTAGCCTGGGGTGTGATCCTGGAGACCTGGGATTGAGTCCCACATAGGGCTCCCTGCATGGGGCCTGCTTCTCCCTCTGCCTGTGTCTCTGTATCTCTCATGAATAAATAAATAAAATCTTTTAAAAATAAAAATAATAAAATAAAAAGTACAACCTATAGTAATGTTAATTTACGTTAGATTATTTTGAATTATTAGAATTATTATTTTATAGTAAGAGAAAAAGAAAATTAGGAGGTCATAGTTATAGCATTACTCCAATTCAAAGGCTTGTTTGGAGGTTCTAGCAGGGGAGTGCAGCTACTCCTATACCCTTGACAGAATAGTCCTCCTCTATCAGGGAAGGTGGCCCTCTTCAGCCAAGGATAGCTTCAGGAGGGATGCACAAAGAGCAGTAAGGAGGGAAGGGGACACCAACCTAGCCAGCCAGCTCAGTCAAATCAACTATGGTGGTCAATGGAGTGACAGATGTCACAGCCAGATCGCCCCCACATCCTCCATGACCCCAAATTGAAAGGAATACACATCTAAGTCTATGTATACAAAATAAATGTATTTGAGAGATATGAACCAGTGAATAAACAGATGAAAAATACCTGTATTTTAGTAATCTCCCACCACATAAACTTGCTTTCTGACCCATAAACCTGTATTTTTTTTTTTAATTTTTTAACAGATACATGTAGGGTAGGCCGCTTCAGGATGAAGCTGAACATCTCCTTCCCAGCTACTGGCTGCCAGAAACTCATTGAAGTGGATGATGAGCGCAAACTGCGTACCTTTTATGAGAAGCCTATGGCCACAGAAGTTGCTGCCGATGCTCTGGGCAAGGAATGGAAGGGTTACGTGGCGTGAATCAGTGGTGGCAATGACAAACAAGGCTCCCCCATGAAGCAGGGTGTCTTGACCCATGGCCGTGTCTGCCTGCTGCTGAGTAAGGGGCATTCCTGCTACGGACCCAGGAGGACGGGAGAGAGGAAGCGCAAATCTGTTCGGGGTTGCATTGTGGATGCCAATCTCAGTGTTCTCAATTTGGTTATTGTAAAAAAAGGGGAGAAGGATATTCCTGGACTCACTGATACTACTGTGCCTCGTCGCCTGGGGCCCAAAAGAGCCAGCAGAATCCGAAAGCTTTTTAATCTGTCAAAAGAAAACGATGTCCACCAGTATGTTGTTAGAAAGCCCCTAAACAAAGAAGGTAAGAAACCTAGAACCAAAGCACCCAAGATTCAGCGTCTTGTTACTCCACGTGTCCTCCAACACAAACGTCGGCGTATTGCTTTGAAGAAACAGCATACTAAGTAAAATAAGGAAGAGACTGCAGAATATGCTAAACTTTTGGCCAAGAGAATGAAGGAGGCCAAAGAAAAACGCCACGAACAGATTACCAAGAGACGGAGGCTGTCCTCTCTGAGAGCTTCTACCTCTGAGTCCAGTCAAAAATGAGATTTTCTAAGAGTGACAAAATAAATAAGATCAGACACCCAATAAATAAATAAATAAATAAATAAATAAATAAATAAATAAATGTATCTACACATATCATTAGGGTGTTTTGTTCATATTAATATAAAGTAATAGTGTAAAATACTTTTAAAAAAGCATTGCTCTGCATGGTGGGATTATAGGTAATATTTTTCTATAGGCTTCTCTAAATTTTCTACAGTGAATATGCTGCTTCTGTAATCAAGGAAATAACAAATATTGTCTTTAAAAACAGAATCAGGGATCCCTGGGTGGCGCAGCGGTTTGGCGCCTGCCTTTGGCCCAGGGCGCGATCCTGGAGACCCGGGATCGAATCCCACGTCAGGCTCCCGGTGCATGGAGCCTGCTTCTCCCTCTGCCTAAGTCTCTGCCTCTCTCTCTCTCTCTCTCTCTCTCTGTGACTATCATAAATAAATTTAAAAAAAAATTAAAAAATAAAAATAAAAAAATAAAAACAAAATCATTCATTTTGGTCTCATAAAGGTAAATACAATTTGACAGTTCAGCTTCTGGATCAATCTTATCCATATCACATTTAAGCTTAAATGGTAACACAGATTCACCAAAAATTAAGTATCAAAACACAGATCCTTCCAGCAACTCCATTTCTGGATATATACCCAAAAGAATTAAAAGCAAGGATCCAAGCAGACGTTTATACAACCACATCTGCAGAAACATTACTCATGATAGTTAAAAGATGGAAGGAATCCAAATGTCCATCAACAGATGAGTACACAAAATGTGATATATACATATAATGGAATATTATTCTGCCTTAAAAAGGAATGAAATTCTGATAGATGCTATACCCTGACATTATGCTAAGTGAAATAATCCAATCATAAAAGACAGGTATTGTATATGGGGGTACATATATGAGATACTGGGAGCAGTCAGGCAGAAAGACAGAAAGCAAAAAGGTAGCCAGGGGGAGAAGACGGAGATGGAATTATTATTTAGTAAGTACAGAGTTTCAGTTTAGGAAAATGAGAAAGTTCTGGGGAATGACAGTGCTGATGCCTGTACAACAATGTCAATGTACCTAAATGGCTCTGAACTATACACTGAAAAATGGTTTTACGGTTATGTATAACTTTGCCACAATTAAAAACACACACACAGTTGTTTAAAATGACAATGTTTGCAGAAATCCAGTGACTCTGTATATATCATGGATAGCCTAACCTAGGATTTTCAAGCAAATGGCATCTATAATTTTTTTTTAAGATTTTATTTATTTGACAGAGAGCATAAGCAGGAGGAGTGGCAGGCAGAGGAGATGAAGAGGCAAGTTCCCCACCGAGCAGGGAGCCCAATGTGGAGCTGGATCCCAGGACCCTGAGATCGGGACCTGAAATGAAGGCAAACCTTAACCGACTGAGCCACCCAGGCACTCCAACATCCATGAATTTAGATTAGATGTGAAGAACAGAGTAGACAGAACAAAGGCTCTCAGAACAACCTTATACACATTCACATAATAGCTTATTACAGAATAGACCTCTATACAGGTGGGACAGGACAATGCGAAATACAATAGCCTGAAGGACAATTAGAGGCAATACAACTATTTTGTGTGGAGTTATCAATCACATCACAAAATGAAAGAGGTACAGAAGAATGCTCTGCCATGGTGCCCCAGACACCCTGCATTTATCCAAATAGTCCATGTAGACAAGATCTGAACCACAGTTGATATGACTTAGAGGAATATCTTACGATCCTCCTGTATCACGGGGGGGGGGGGGGGGGGGGGGGGGGTCTAAGGAGCCACTAAGAGGTTGTCTTAGTCCATCTATACTGCTATTAACAAAATATCACAAGTGGATAGCTTACAAACAACAGATATTTATGTCTAACAGTTCTGGAAGGTAGAAGTCGAAGATCAGGGTGCCAGCATGGTTGGGTGAGGGCCCTTTTCTGGGTTGCAGACTTCTGTGTCCTCACGTGGTAGAAGTGGCTAAGGATCTCTTTGGAGTCTCTTTTATTATAAGGTACTAATCCCAATCCTGAGGGCACCATCCTCAGAACTTAAGGTCCTCCCAAAAGCCCCACATTCCAATACTAGTGTTAAGATTGCGGGGATCCTTGGGTGGCGCAGCGGTTTGGCGCCTGCCTTTGGCCCAGGGCGCGATCCTGGAGACCCGGGATCGAATCCCACATCGGGCTCCCGGTGCATGGAGCCTGCTTCTCCCTCTGCCTATGTCTCTGCCTCTCTCTCTCTGTGACTATCATAAATAAATAAAAAAATAAAAAAAAAAAAGATTGCAACACTGAACAGGGCAGGGAGGCAACATTCAGATTAGCCTCCCTGTCTCTCTGGTGGCTGCCATGAGACGGGTTCTCACTGCCTCCTGGGTTCTGGTGAAGTATGGGGCTCTCTGCACATTCCTCCACTCCGCACCAAACAGAGTTCCAAAATATAAACCCACTTAGCTGCAATCTAGACTTGGCTTCCTGGCAGTAGTGTATCCCATGATACATGCCAATACACTGGCCCCTCTTACTTCAGCATCACCCTGCTTGGTATGTTGGAAAAAGATTACAGGAAGCTGGCACCTTTCACTTATTCTTTTTTCTGTTTGTAGGTAATCAACCACCTAAATCTAAAAGTAATTTGTTTTTTCTTTACTGATAAAATTGGTCAGGCCTTGGCCTTGCCTTGTCTTACAGGTGTGAGTTCAACAAGAAGTAGTCACAAATGGCACCAAGTTCTTGAGACTACTGCTACAAACCAAATGGTAATCTTTACATGTAAGCGGGATAAAGCAGACAGTTGTTAAAATTCACCTTCTCAATTTCACTTGTTCTTATGTGCGGTATGTAGCCTTACCTTCCTGCACTAAACCCATCCTTAAGAGCAGATACAGGGGCGCCTGGGTGGCTCAGTGGTTGAGCATCTGCCTTTGGCTCAAGACGTGATCCCGGGGTCCTGGGATGGAGTCCCGTACCGGGCACCCTGCAGGAAGCCTGCTTCTCCCTCTGCCTGTGTCTCTGCCTCTCTCTCTCTGTCTCTCATGAATAAACAAAATCTTTAAAGAAAAAAAGAAAAATAAAGCAGAGACATGCTCTCTTCTACTTTCCTATATAATTTTATCAGCCCAGATAGATAGCATTATGCATTGGCAGTACTCAGTAAGTATTGCTGACCACATGTCATTTAGTCCCTGAGCTACAAGCAGATAAGGTGCTACTCTTTGATTTCATAGAAACAACAAGCAAAATCATGACAGTTTAAAAAAAGAGAGATTTATTTAAGGTCACATTTTCAGGAATCAGGATTTGCTACTGATACTATGTGATATTCTATAAGGAAAACATTACATCCATATTTTTTAAGAGGGAAGAAAATTTTTTTTCCCACACCAAGAGAAAAATGATTTCTACAAAGCAAAAATCCTGCCAGAAACTAAGGAAGTGCTCAGGAACAATTAGGACATATCTAAGGAATATAGTTTGGAAAGGAACCAGTTTAAAGAGGCTCCCACCACCAAATCTGGTGCTGGGACAAGTCAAGCAACAAAAAATAAGAAGAGATTACAACTCACCAAATAAGAATCCATGACTCCATACTGATTTTTATACAATGGGGAGAAGGAAGAGCTCTTCCTTACACTGCCTACCAAAAAACAGAGAAGGAACTAAAAAATTATTAATGGACATTACAACTAATGAGTGAAAGCTTGATAAGAAATAGAATACTTACATAGTCTCAATCTCCCCACAAATTACTTATTATTATTAATTAAAGCTACATTACACTGAAGAAACCTGAATGGTACCACTCCTCAACCAAACAAAAAAACAACATCACCAATGATGAGACAAACGGCATGTGCCTCTTCATGTATCACTTCTGTGGTATTCCTGCCAAAAATGTATATACAACCTGAACCTAATCAAGAAAAAACATCAGACAAACCCAAATTGAGTGATATTTTACAAAATAACTGGCCTGTGCCCTTTAAAAATGCCAAAGTTGTAAAACAAAAAGAAATGTTTACTAGCTGTAAAATGAATGCAGTATCTCTAGTTGTT
The DNA here is from genome assembly GCF_053574225.1 of Canis aureus. Lineage (NCBI taxonomy): Eukaryota > Metazoa > Chordata > Mammalia > Carnivora > Canidae > Canis > Canis aureus. Next base: position 3,452,897 of record NC_135615.1, on the reverse strand, counting down.
CAAATATTTACTGAGCAACTACTATGTGCCAAGGACTGTTCTAGATAATGGGAATATTATGATGGGCAAGACACACACTGTCCCTATCCTCATGAGTTTATATTCTGGGGGAGACAGACAACAAATAGGCAAACAAAGTGAGGTAAGAAAATGATAGAACTGCCACAGTGATGAGAGTTCCTTTCCCTGAATTGTGTTTCTAGGGATAGACCCCCGAGGAGGTGACACAGGTTGCCCAAGAGCCAACAAGGTAGTTATCTTTGGGAAGATCTTGCAAAGTAGAAGCTATAACAAGTGCACAAACCTTAGACCAGGACAAGCTTGGTAGTGAGACAAACATCAAGTAAGTCCTTGTGGCTGGAGTCGCTATATGAGAAAGGAGATTTATGTGGCAAGCAGGGACAGAATAATGACTGTGAGCCATGAGGAGGAGTTTGTGCTTTACTCTAACTACAATAGGAGCCAAAGTAGGTTTTTATGCAGGGCAGTGACATGATCAACTCCACATCTGTTAAGGGGAAAGAGACAGGATTAGAAGAAAGAACAGCCTGAAGAGAGTAAAGCAAAAGAAGCAATTAATAATAATAAGCCAGAGAACTTGCTCCATCTTCCCAGAGATTCCTGCAACTGCAATACAGAGTCTTTTTTCCTCTACCAGATTCTAACAGGAAATAGCAGCACTATTACCAAATCTAAATCTACAATAATGGTGTATTATGTGAGTAATACATTAGGATAAATAATTGGAGTAGATTTTTCCAGAGCAGCACCACCCAGCAAACCTTACTGAACCCAAGTTAAGTGGACCCTGCCATAACCAGAATCACTCTTCTGGTCTCCACATCCGCCCTGCCCCAGTGGCACTTGCCTTGCTTCCCCCATTCATATATACCACCAGCTTCCCCACTCAGAGACTTCTGAGAGCTGTTAAGAGAGCTATCTACCACACAGCAATTCCCAGACAACTATGTCAGTCTCAACTTTTAATCAACAAAACAATGCTTTAACATATATAAAGGTTAGCATTTACCACATACTTAATCTGCTTTAATTGCTGCTACTACTGGACGGCTCAAATCAAACTCTAAGGACAAAACTCAAAACTAATCTCCTGATTAATCTACAAAGCAAAAAGAAAATTACTCCCAGGAAAGGCCTTCGGTGTCTATCTTCATAATACAAAATATTTTACAGCTGGGCAGCCCGGATGGCTCAGCGGTTTAGCACCGCCTTTGGCCCGGGGTGTGATCCTGGAGACCGGGGATCGAGTCCCATGTTGGGCTCCCTGCATGGGGCCTGCTTCTCCCCCTGCCTGTGTCTCTGCTTCTTTCTCTCTGTGTGTCTCTCATGAATAAATAAATAAAATCTTTAAAAAAATATATTTTACAGCTATGTCAAAGTATGTACTATTTTTAAATGCTATGGAAGTAAATATGCAAAAATGTCAATAAAAATCTTTGCTTCTTTATAATTTATTTAAATCAATTAGATTGGTTTAAAGCATGGTTTATGTGAAGACACTAAATGGGCAGTTTTAGAACAGAAGAGAAAATGCTAATTTCAAGTTACATAAACTGCTAAAAAAAAAATCTAAGATAGGAAAGTTGACAGATGTTCACAGCATTAGAATGTTTTGTAAAAAGTAGATAAATCTGAAATTTATAAGGGGCAAGTTCAAAAAGAAAGAGAAATAAATTATAATTTTATTCAAAACTTACTGATCTTCTAGCTTTCGAGTTAACAAAAGTCTCAAAAACATTTCTGTTAATTTCTTAATATAAACAATCATGTTTTTCTGCTAAGGTTGGTCTTGTCAAAAATGAACTCCCCGCTGAGTTTTACCTAAATTAATTCATCTTAGGTCTACTATTTTGGGAGTATATTGGGAATGTCTTAGGAAAACCAAAACATGTATTTTAAAAACAAAATATGAGGGATCCCTGGGTGGTGCAGCGGTTTGGCGCCTGCCTTTGGCCCAGGGCGTGATCCTGGAGACCCGGGATCGAATCCCACATCGGGCTCCCGGTGCATGGAGCCTGCTTCTCCCTCTGCCTGTGTCTCTGCGCCTCTCTCTCTCTGACTATCATAAATAAATTAATTAATTTAAAAAAATAAAAATAAAAAAAATAAAAAATAAAAACAAAATATGAGAAAATTACTTCTGTCCTTCACTGGGCTTCCCCCAACCATTTACTATCCTCTCCAAACTCACCCCTTGTATTCATTCCCCACAACAAACAATGGTAAGTCTTCCTGTCCATACTCAACCTTGACCTTGACCATGTCATAGATGAGTCTTCCTGTCCATACTCAACCTTGACCTTCACCATGTCATAGATGACTGGACACCTTTCACAGGGGGAGCCATCCTATCAACTAATTTAAGTGAACTCAATCCTTTCTCTTAGGAAATCGGAACAGAGCTTCTAGTCAGTCTTTTGCGGACCTAGAATTGAAGACATTGAGGTAGCCATTTGCTACCGTGTATAGAGGAAGAAAAGAAGCTATTTTATAATAAAGATTCACAGAAAAATAAATAAACATAGAGAAAGATAAGATCAATTAAAACTGACAAGAGAATTTAAAAGTAAAATATTGAAAGAAATAGCTGCCTCAGTTCCTACAAGCTATCTAACTCCCAATTCCAAGTAAGACTCAGGTATGTTCTGCGCCATTGCCTTCTATAAAAATATTCTCATACACTTCCAATAATACTTCCCTCCCCGGTTCCTCACCCAAATCAGTTTTAGGGGACTTCTGCTACAAACAAAAGAAGTTTTAATTAATGCTTGTGGTAAGGAGCCTCCAATACAGTCCCTAAAGTATCTCTAGGTATTCACATTCTTGTGTAACACCATTCCCTTGAATGTAGGTTGGATTTTAGGGATTTAATTCTAACAAGCAAGCAATGATGGAATATTACTTCCAAACTTGGATCATAAAACAGCTGTGTCTTCTATCTTGCAGGTCTCTCATGCTTTCTTTCACAACACTTGCTCTGAGGGGAGGCAGCTACCACGTTGTCACTAGTTGTGTGATGCTGAGGAGCAATCCCTCTTAGCACAACTGCTGTATCTGTAAAGTGAGGATCTCTATGGTACTTGATTGTATGAATGTTCTAGGATTCTATAAAGGCTATTTTCTCATACTCAACAAAAGCAATATACTGCTTTCACAGGTCTGAAAACATCTATTCTCTCTCCCACATTATACCTTTGAGTAATCATTTTACAAAATCCAGAATGTATGCAAAATACACAAAACTGGTCTCCACATCCATCAACTATGAAATCTTTTAGAATCAATGTCTTCTTAATGTGCATAATTCATTACATAAGATGTTTGGGAATTAAGCCACCAACAAGTTCCACATTCCTTACTGACTTCAGAATTAACCTATGTGCCAATCCACCCTGGCACCTTTCAAAAACAGTTTCCTTCTGCCTGCAGCACACTTCCTGCCTCTTCCCCACTCCCATCCCTCTTGCCCTTGCCATAGCCTTCTCTGACCACATCTCCTCATCAACCAGGACAGAGGTAATCACTCTGGCTTCCCTTCTATCTCTGTATACTGCAATCATCCATTTGCATATCTGTCTCCCCTTAAAAGATTATTAGGACCTTAAGGGCAAGGTCCAAGTTATATTGATCTTGCATTCCCAGCATCCAGTGGGGAACATGGAACTTAGTACTTGGAGGAACTTTTTGTTTGTTGACCAAATGAAGAACTGAACCTTAAACTCCTGCGGGGGGTGGGAGGCAATCAAATTCTCACACTTCTTAAAAATGGCCCCTCTGCAGAGCCAGCATACCTATGGGACTGACCACAGTAGCCATGACTCTGAGCCTCATTGCAGGCACCAAATTCCCCCCTAAAGTGTTAGAAAATAAGCATCTCTCAGCCAAGACTTGCCTACTGAATTCCATTTTCTCTCCAACATCTTCTCTGTGGTTGAAGAGAACACATTCTAGTATCATTTCCACATAAGGGGTTTACCACTTACTAAAATGTTAATTTAAAAGGAAAGGAAAAAAAATAAAAAATAAAAAATAAATAAAAAAATAAAAGGAAAGGAATTCCTGTAACTTCTCTGCTTGCCTAGGCCCTTACAGTAATAGCATTCTGCTTAATACAATCTCTTTATCTACAGCGAGAAATCCAAATGAAAACCTGTCACCACTTCTGGACTCTGGGAAAAAAATAGTAATAATAATTTTGTGCTCAGTTTTCAGCCACCTCACACATTGATCCCACCATCAGGATTAACAGTTATTTTCAAATAAAAAATCAACAGCAAGAGACAAGTATTCTAGATAAAAAAATGGAATAAAAAAAGTGAAATAAAGGCCAAAACATTATATACCAAGCATCTTATAACAGTACTGAAAATAAGATGAATTATTTAGACAGTCAGAAACAAACAACACAGCTAACTTAGATCTCTGTAATCATTCCCATCACAAGCTGGCTAAACTGAAACACCAAACTGTACAATGAGAAATGGCTCCAAAAACTGTTAAGCTAAAGACATTCAAAGCAGCATTGGTCTTTATTAAGAGAATATAATTTCCATTCATTATAAATACCCCTTTACTCACAATACCTTAATAATGAGCTAGTTACCCGTTCACCAAAAGTGGTCCTCTAAAGGCACCTAACAAGAAGCATTTTTGTTCATCTTGTTCCAATGCTTTTATATGCTTAAAATGAAAATATCTTAAATATTCTATAACCATAATTTTCTGTTGCAGATTTATGCCCCTGGTCCCCATGCTAAGAGCCCTCATGTAAGTAGTACAAAATATGTTTTGTCCTATTTTCATTTCGTGCAAATAGGCTTTGTATACATTTGCATTTGAAAACCAAATGAAAGAACTCAATACATTTAACTTGGGTAAGGCTAGACCTTCCCTGAGAGACTTCATTTCACAGCAACAGGCATATACACTAGGGTTGCTCAAACTTTAGATTCACCCTTAAAACAATACCTAATGTCACTTTGGAGAATACAAAAAGAAAAGAGAGAATATAACCAAGGTCTAGCTGTTTCTGCATGGCTTAATATGATCTAATGAGTTTATCTTCCATATCCCTTCCAGGTGTGCCAAATGAACTAGAAGCGGTTCCTTCTTATGACTCCCAATAATGCTACTAAATGGTTCTGCAGACACTGACATGACAGCCCCAGAAATAGTCACAGCACCGAGGACTTGGTCTTCCCATCATTCTCCCAGGAGCCTTTTCTTTTTTTTTTTTTTTTATAAATATTTTATTTTTTTAAGGATTTATTTATTTATTTATTTATTTATGCGAGAGAGAGAGAGGCAGAGACACAGGCAGAGGGAGAAGCAGGCTCCATGCAAGGAGCCTGATGTGGGACTCGACCCCGGGTCTCCAGGATCACACCCTGGGCTGCAGGCGGCGCTAAACCGCTGCGCCACCGGGGCTGCCCCCCAGGAGCCTTTTCAATCTCAGACTAATGGCTCCAGCAACCCAGTTTCCCTCTGTGTTTTCTAACAAGGGTGCTGAAAACCACCTCTCTAAATGAATAGCTGTACTTTTATAATGATAACGTTTCCTAACAAATAATATGTGCTATATGGACACAGAAGGGCTTGACTATACATTTTCAAACCTCAGGCTTTTGGAAAATATCTTCAACTTCATGAATCACTTCCAGGGGTGCCTGGATGGCTCAGTCGGTTGGTTGAGCGTCTGCCTTCAGCTCAGGTCCTGATCCTGGGGGTCCTGGGATGGAGTCCCGCACTGGGATCCCTGCTCAGTGGGGAGTCTGCTTCTCCTTCTGCCCACCACTTATGCATGCTCTCTCTCTCTAATAAACAAAATCTTTTTTAAAAAAAAATTTTTCAAGTCACTTCCGTTTGTATCTTTACACTTTTATATCTAAGGGACTGACATTTTGAGTTCAAATATTTTTAGAGGAAATGTCTGTCAGGAATACAGCACCACCACATTTTTTGGAGCATTTTTCCTCTAGATAAGCTACAAATCAAGAGTTGAATCTTCAACCTCTATTTCAAGAAGCCAATACCACCATTTCCTTATTCCAGCAGAAGTGTCCTCAGGTAAAGAAAGTGACTCCTGAAATCAAATAATTGAAATAGGTACCTCCCTAAATATGTTTCCTTAAAAGTATAACAATGCAACACAGATGCAACCAAGAGGTTTTTTCCCCCAAAGGTTTCTAAGATGTTCTTAAGTATCAGACAGCTGAATCAAACACCCATTCTGTTCACCTCAGGAGGCCACGTCGTCAAGCTGTTGGTTGAAATTTCAAAAGGTCCACAAAAATACTAAATTGTACTGAACATTTGTCAAACCCAGCCAAAGCTACTGCAGAAAACACAGTCAGATCAAAGAATTACAGCTTCTAACAGGCATTCCATTTTTATATTCCTCATCAAAACAGATTCTCAAAAGGAAAGTCTACTGTTAGTACTATAAAATATGAAAACCCACACACAGAACTAGCTGATTTTTAAAACTGAGTAAAAAATAAAAACTGTTGGCTAAAAGAAGAAAAACTTACCATACCTTTTTGTGTATTACACTAAAAAGAAAGAGAAAGAGAAACTAGAGGAAGAAGAAAAGAAAAGAAGAGAAATCATAAAGGAAGAAAATTAAGTGATTTTTTAAATTCATTTTTGAATTCAAGTAAAGAATTTACACACCTTCTGGTACACACAGAAAGCTATCCTAACCAGCCATTGTTAGATTTGCAAGCAATGTCTTTCTTGTCCATCTTAGAACAGGATGCTAGTTCTAATGAGTTCAAATGAACAATGCAACCCTTTGCAAAGCTGGGGGAAGAGGGCAGAGCATAGATCACATCAAGTCCAGATCACCCCTTGGAGCTGTGCAGCATAGAGTCTATGAAGTTCTACACCCACCCCATCCCCACCCCCTGCCTGAATGTGTCAAAGCCAGGGACACAGCAAACCATTTGGAAGTTGCTTTACTGTTTCCTTTTCACCTTGAATTCAATGGTTCTCAGGAGAAGTAGAAGGAGAGTTGCCTCCTTAGGGAAATTATATTTGGCAATGCAAGGAGACATGTTTGGTGTCACGACTGGGGATAGGAAGATGCTACCAGCATCTACTGAGTAAATGCAGTGATGCTGCTAAATATCTTACAATGGACAGGGCAGCCCTCACCACCAACAAAGAATTATCCTGTCCAAAATATCAATGCCAAGGTTGAGAAACTCTGATATAGCTTAAGAACTCCTGCTTTACTGAAAGGGTTCCTGAATTTTACACTAAGAAGCTAGGCTCAGTGAACATACTTTCACACGTAAATATGACTAAACAAGATAAAACCCATTTATGAATGTTACTGTGAGGATTAAAAAACTAAAAATTATATAGGCAATTTATAGACTGTCCTTCTCTACTGGACATCAATACTGCAGTTTGACACCATATTTCGAATCATGTTCATTAGAGCCAGATACAGACAGAAAAGGGAAAAGCATTCATCTGATGCCTTGAACTATCAACATTCCATGCCCAAAGTGAATACACAGATCTAATCTGAGAACAATGGAGACTGGGGGGCAAGGACAAGGCTGCATTAAGCCATGCCTACGTGGAGGTAGCTGGCTGCCATCTAGCAGACTAATGTCACACTTACCTACTGACATGAGCCCCTTGCTTTCAAATTTTCACTTCAGCCAAACACTCCTTCCCACAATTCCTTTCATTCTTTCCTTCTAGTCCTATCACAGTGTTGTCTTATAAATACCCAGGCACAATAATAAATTTCATTTTCAAAAAACTCAACAAATGTTCTCTCAAAAATACTTATTAGTTAAATGAAAGAAGAAAATATTGTCTGGATATCAAGTTTTCTGGTTTCATGTCAGAATTCCTCTCCCAGCAGAACATCTCTCTCAATTCTGAAAGTCACTGCCATGCTTACTATCCATCTCAAATCATTCTCAACGATGCAGAGGCACCCAAACATCACCCAATATAAAAGCAACCAATCCACTTCTGATGCCTATTTCTTACGTCTCAGGGCCTTGCTAGGCTATTACAAGGCATGCTGTGCTGTCTTGCACCTGGGTCCCATCTTAACGATGCTGCCACAGTTCCTCCCCACCTCCTCTGCTCATATACTTCACTTCCAACACCCAGAGGCTGCCAACAGCTTCCTAACTTGAGTTACCAAGTAACCCTCCTACTAGTAGCTCTACAAACAGCCAAGCGTGCTCAAAGAGCTTGCATGGTGCTTAAGATACATGGCCTGTCAGAAAAAAACCATCTTCCACTGAAGCAAATGGTTTGCAAAGCAAGAATATGTTTCCCATCTCTTAAATTTATCCCTAAGTGGTTAATACTTAAAAGTCACACATTTGAATACCGGCTTTGCTAGGCTTCCTCTGCACTTCCTACAAAATCAAAGAAATGGAAAAAAAATCAGACATTAGATTTATTTTATATAGAAAAGGATCAAATATATGCTCAAGTTAAAGTGAATAAACGATCTGTATCTCTTCAGTAAGATCAACTTTAGTTTTCAGGAGGCAGAAGGTGATCTCTAATGCTATATAAACCCTGTTTACCCATGCTTTTCAAGCAAAACTACACATTAAAATAACAGTCCATCACTTACACATAGCTGGAGGCTGTGGGAAAATAAAATCACCCATATAAACTTCCAAAAGTAATCCTCACTGTAAATAAAGTAATCTCTGATGAATTTGTAAGTTTGAAATTTTTGAAACTGAATTAAACATGGCATCACAACTTCATTTCTCAACCTGGACTTTGACTAGGTACACAGAAGCCCTAAAACCTACTCTTTTAAGCAACTATACAAAGTCTGGATCCAGGGATCCCTGGGTGGCGCAGCGGTTTGGTGCCTGCCTTTGGCCCAGGGCACGATCCTGGAGACCCGGGATCGAATCCCACGTCGGGCTCCCGGTGCATGGAGCCTGCTTCTCCCTCTGCCTGTGTCTCTGCCTCTCTCTCTCTCTCTCTCTCTCTATCATAAATAAATAAAAATTTATTAAAAAAAAAAAAAAGTCTGGATCCATACCTAAAAGCCAGAGATAGCTTAAAGGATAATTATGATTACACTTAATGGAATAGATGTATTCAATTAATATCCTTAAAAACTGTAAATTCGGGATCCCTGGGTGGCGCAGCAGTTTGGCGCCTGTCTTTGGCCCAGGGCGCGATCCTGGAGACCCGGGATCGAATCCCACGTCGGGCTCCCAGTGCATGGAGCCTGCTTCTCCCTCTGCCTGTGTCTCTGCCTCTCTCTCTCTCTTTCTCTCTGTGACTATCATAAGTAAATAAAAAAAAAAATTTTAGAAAAAAAAAAAAAACTGTAAATTCATTAATGGACAGAATACTAAATTTTGAGTGAAATCTTTTCTTGAGAGACAAAAAAGATGTTTTAACCCATCCATGCATGCACTAATTCCTCTGATTAATGGTAAATTTGCAGTGAAACAAAGAGTTTACCAAATATAATCAAAATACTTTTAATAACTTCTTTTTCCCTTTTTGCCCACCAAGAACAAAAGCAACCATTCACAGGAAAGAATCTGTTTATAAAATGTTTTAAACACATCCACGGGCTTGCAACACACAGCTATATTACATATGAACTCTCATGCAGGGTATTTCCTATACTTCCTCCTTAAAGCCAGAAGGTCTATAATCAGAGGTGTCCAAAATAGAAGTGACTTGCATTTCATCATCCAACTAAGATTTTCTACAAGGCTCACAAAGCAAACTGGCAAGGATGCAATTGCAGTTGCTAACAATTATCTTTAGTGTACTCCAGCTGTACTTTTCTCAGTGCCAAAAGCCAGCTGACATGTCTACAGATGCTAGTAAAGCTATGCTGAGCATGGAACCCACAATTATCATACCCAATGAAGCCCCGCTATATCCCAAGTAGGGAGTAAAGATCACAAAGTGATGACCCAGGAATTAAAATTATATGTAGTAGGTAATGTGGCTATAGATTATTGTTAACCAACTTAACAATAATTTTTTATCAAAGTAGTATAACTATGGGAAAGTAGACACTTAGCCCAGAAATGTTAGCATCGTCCAAACATTTTATTTTTTTTAATTTATTTTTTATTGGTGTTCAATTTACTAACATACAGAATAACCCCCAGTGCCCGTCACGCATTCACTCCCACCCTCCTCCCCTCGTCCAAACATTTTAGAACTCCTTTTTTATTACTTCCTATGTTCAATTTTTTGGCCATACTAAAAAAACAAATCAAAAATAAAAGTTCCTTAAAATAAAAAAATAAAAGTTCTTGACAAAATCAAAACTAATATATAAAATGTCAATATTCTGACAAAGGTGAAGAAAAAAAGACTTCAAGGTTTTCCAATCCAGTATTTTAAAGCAACCTTCCTGGCAAGGTAACAGAGATGTCCAGAGTGTAGTAGTCTGTAGCTAACCAACCCCTGAGATGATCTCTTTTCTCAAATTCACCAAGACTTTCCAGGCAAAATCTTGTTGACCTGAAGTATCTGTCAATTTGTGTGTCAACCCTCAATTGAAGCTTTGAAATATCCCTTTCCTCCAAGAGGCAGACAGCAAAAAGAGGCACTAGAAGAAGTAAAAGAGCCATAGAAAACAACTACAAACAGCATAAATGACCCAAGAAAAGGAAAGGAAAAGTGGGTTAGAGCTCTCTGCAATTGTGAATCTAGCTAGACTTTCTGGAAAGAAATGGCTACAAACAGCCAATAACCTGTTTTGGGCTATTTGAGCTCATTTTTCAGTGCATGAATTCCCCTTTACTTAAAGCAGTATTTTATTTTATTTTTTTTTTGTTTTGTTTTTTTTTTTTCTTTTTTTTTTCTTTTTTTTCTTTTTTTTTATTTTTTTTTTAATTTATTTTTTATTGGTGTTCAATTTACTAACATACAGAATAACACCCAGTGCCCGTCACCCATTCACTCCCACCCCCCGCCCTCCTCCCCTTCTACCACCCCTAGTTTGTTTCCCAGAGTTAGCAGTCTTTACGTTCTGTCTCCCTTTCTGATATTTCCCACACATTTCTTCTCCCTTCCCTTATTTTCCCTTTCACTATTATTTATATTCCCCAAATGAATGAGAACATATAATGTTTGTCCTTCTCCGACTGACTTACTTCACTCAGCTAAAGCAGTATTTTAATACAATAAATTTATGCCTTAAAACCTTCTCTGAAGAATTAAAAAAAAAGAAAAAAGAAAAAAGAAAAAAGCACCCTTCCTTCAGCCTTCACTTAAGGATACATATTACCATTCCTAGGAACTTCCTTCCCATGACACAGTCAGCGGACCAGCTGGGTGGGCTCCATTCCCTCCAGGAGTACCACTGCTCACTATATGACGCCATGGTGTGACTCTGAAGAGATGCAACCCAGAAGACCAGTAAATGTTTGAAAGAGTCGTATTCCTATTCCAACTTCTACTGCCAGCAAGCTTCCCATTCAAGGTCATACAGCTCTATATAACCTCATCCTACCCACTTTAAAATTCCAGTTATCCTTCTGGCACCATCTTATGAACACTCACTACACTGATGTCTTTGTTAGGATGAGCCCCTCAGGCTTCTAGTTTCTCTGCTTATGGAAAGTTCAAACACAGTTGCTGCAGATCTTGGAACACAATATTTCATGCAAGAACATCAACATGAGTACTGTGTTCATAATAACATACATTCATCGAGTACTTTCTGGTTTATTAAGCATTTTAACCTCATTTTGGTTTTTATGTTAGGTACCTCAGGGTATAAGGCTAAGCAGTAATTTTAAGCACATTCTTCTCAAGCAGCGAGGAAAGTGAGGCTCAGCAAGATGGAGGTCCCATAGTAAAGGCAGAGCCATGTCTGGGACATGTGTCTCCTGGTTATTGGGCTCCTGCTCTTTGTCCTCTACACACTTTAGAGAGCCAGAGGCACATTCTAAGAAGACCCTGTCCTGGATTTATCCTTATTGAGCCCTACCTCATTCTTCAGGAGACACAGGGCAGAACAATGTTGAGTCTCAGAGCACAGAGAAGAAACGGTTTCTGACCAAGACTCCCAGCAACAAACTACTCAATTCCAAGATGATGCAAAATGTGGCAGGGAACATGAACTCTCTCCTTCCTTCCAACTACAAGCTGAAAATGATACTGAATGCATGATATCAACTACTATGGACTCACCCCTGCTGCCTATATGTTGACTCATGAAAGGATTCATCCTTTGAAGTATGACAAGCATGATATCATCAAGAGCACTCTTGTGAAAAATACCAAATGCTGCTTCCTGAAAGTAAGCCCAATATGACATACTTGGAGCTACATCCCTGACCTGGTGTGACTAAAACAGAATTTCAATGCCACTCACATGTCTTACACCTTGTTATTTCTTTCCTTTTGGTTCTACCCCTTCCTAGATAGGAATGAATTCAATGTTTGTGTTAACTTCAGCCAGAAATGTGAAAGTAATTTATCTCCTTAAGATAATAAAGACACTCCACTTTGTAGAAAAGGGTGAGAAAATCTACCATTCTACAAAATTATTTAATCTTTGCCTCTTTCAAAAAGCAGGCAGAAAAGTAAAAATCCTAATCACAAAGTATTGCTAGCTCAAAGCATACAGACGATGAATGAATGTTTTAAAGCAAAGTGGACACGGGCCAGGCACAAGGACAGGGGTCAGTTTCTAGACCCAGGTCATTCCCTAACTAGCTGTCACAGGGCCGTTGAGATGTGGAGCTCTCGCAAGTAATAGCAGATTGAATCCTAACCCTGACACTAACTAGCTATGAGACCGTGAGCAAATTTCTTAACCATTCAGTCTCAATTTTCTCCCCTGTAAAATAGGAAGAATGATATAAAGATTAAAAAGGATAACACAGGTCAAGTAATTAGCATAGCACTTGGGCCAAAGTTAGCACACAGTAAATTCTACTACCCTTGTCCATGCTCTGCATGAACTGGGCAGGAAACTGTACCTCTCCAAGATTCAGTTTACTTATCTGTAAAATGAGGGGGAGAGTAAATGACTCCGAGACTAAACTAGAAAGGAAAATAACTAAGTAAAGGTTGTGGATTCCTCATCAGTGCTTTGGAGAATGGTCCCCTCCGCAAACCTTTAACATGCACCTCTCCAATCTGCCTAATACATGTCAGTCCATGCTCAGTCAGAGTGTCTCCACAAATCTTGCAGGCAGTGCAGCTAATATATCTTAGTATGGAATGAAAATCCACAGATAGAGTTTTGCCCATCAGGCTGGAAATGGTCAGTGGGTCTGAGACACAAGAAGAAATCCAAAGAGATGAGGCTGCATATACCCAAAGAAACCAAGATCAGTCATTTAAGCTAATAAAATAACGTGCTTAGATTATAAATTGCTTCTTTCTCCCCCAACTCTTGTAACAGTGAGTGCATTTTTTTCTAGCTACCCTTCCCAGACCTAGGATAAGCCCCTTAGGCTTCTAGTTTCTCTGACTATAGGAAGTTAAAACACTAATTGCTGTATATCCTAGAACGTTTCACATTTAATAAAGAAAATCACCAAGAGTGGCTAAATTACCTATGTTGCAATATGCATATGTGTATGCATATTTATGCATATGCATAAACATTGCATATGTTTATTAGTACTTTTTGGTCTATAAAGCATTTTGGCCTCATTTTGATCTTTAAGGATGTAAGGCCACAGCTAAAGCCATTCATCTGAACAGATAAGGAAAAAAAAAACTAAATATATCACATTGTTAAACAGACTACCATTAGCCATGGTTTATTTCAGGTTAGTTTTTTTTTTTTTCTTTTGTTATGCTTTATAACCTTTAAGCTTCATTTTCAGGATTTCACCCTACCTGCTACCTCCCAGGTTAAAACACAAACAAAACCAAAAAGTTTCATATCCACTCTACTTTCATTATTACAAGTCTTGGTCTTTCTCTACTTCCCTCCTGCTTTTCTCATGCAATAAATACACATGATGGTACTTTGACTCCAACATCCTTAAGTTGTTGGCTTCACTCATTCATTCAAATACAGAGCGTCTTCAGGGTAAAAGGCACTTAGGTTACAACAGCAAACAAAAATGTTCTATTGAAATTTACATAGTAGTAGATAAAAATAGTTATTATATATGTATATACTTACAATGTATATTACAGATGATTTCTAAGAAAGAAACAGTACTTCAGAGAATGTATACTAGAACTGCTGATGAGGTAATAGGAGAGATGTTAAAGGAGGTGGTGAGGAAGGCCTCACTGAAAAGAAGGAGGCATGAACCAAGACTGTAAGCAGTCAAGAGAGTTAGACAAGAGGAAACAAAGAAAAATATTCCAGGCAAAGGGACAGAACAAAGTCCTTGGGGTGACAGCATGTCGGGTGTATTCAAGGAACAGCACTGAAGGATGGATGCCAGTGTACCTAGAGTGAGCTAACGAGTTGAGTGAAGAAAGCAGGCAGCTCACACAGAGCTCTGAAGTCCATTGTAATGACTCCATCCATGGTAAAAGTCCATTGTAAAGCTTTTACTTGGTATGAAATAAGGAGTCACTGCAGTTTTACAGCAGAGGAGTCACATGTTAAAAGTTTTTAAAAGGATCTCTCCATGGCTGCTATGCTGAGAACGGACTGTAGTGGGCAAAGGTAGAAGCAGGGAGATCAGTTAGGTGGCTTAGCTCAGATGAGCAGCAGGAGAGGTTTAAGTGGTTAGATTCTGGATGTATTTTGAAGGTTGAGAGCCATTCTTTCCTAGCAGATTGGATACAGGATGATGGAGAAACTGGGTTGTCAGAGAGAACAGCTGATCTACACAGGATGAAATTGCCGGCAATTATTTTGAGACAAACTAGATGTTACAGGCATTCTCTCCTGATTCACTTAGTCTCAATTAATCTTAAATTCTCTTTAAGTCCACCCCTTTGTCTCTCCTCCTACAGAAATAATCTTTTTTTTTTTTTTTTTTTTTTTTATTTATGATAGTCACAGAGAGAGAGAGAGAGAGAGAGAAGCAGAGACACAGGCAGAGGGAGAAGCAGGCTCCATGCACCGGGAGCCCGACGTGGGATTCGATCCCGGGTCTCCAGGATCGCGCCCTGGGCCAAAGGCAGGCGCCAAACCGCTGCGCCACCCAGGGATCCCTACAGAAATAATCTAATCGGGGAAGACCAGTCTATTGAAGATAGATGTTTCTTTTCAGAGAAACTGTGGCTAAGACTGCAAAGACACACACTTTACCCTAGAAAGCAACCCCAGGACTAATTAATGTTTGATAGCTAATCAAGCAACAATGGGAAGTTTCTATGTGTCAATTACTGACCATATGACTTTGGGCAAGTCATTTCTCCTCTCTCTGCCTCACTTTTTGTCTTAAAGAAAGGACAATATTATCCTAGGGTTATTGTGAATACTAACAAGCAGAGCAGCATCTGGCACAGAGTAAACAATATCTAAGGGCTGCAAGCATTACTACCACTGTCGTTAAGTCTTTTTGTTATTTCTCAATCCCAGAATAATTTTATAAGAAATACCTAGGGAGTTAGTTGATGAGTCCCATATACATTTCCAAAAACATGAATTACCTAACACCACAAAGTACTTTGTACTTTGAGTACAAAGACAGGACAAGTTGCTGGTAGGTGTCATAGAAACCTAACTGCCCTAACTGCCCTGACTCAGTCACTGAAACACTATAGGACAAATATTACCCATTGTGTTTTGAGCAGGGAAAACATAAATTCAAACCTTATGCCTCTGTGATTTTAAGAAACTGACCTATCACAGAAGCCCCATGAACCCCTCTGAATCTTCAATTCTATCTGTCTGAGATGTCTTTAGGAATAAAGATGGTACTTGAGCACTTCAGGTGTTATATACTAGAATAAAGAATGCTTCAGTAGTAGTTTTTAAATGTTTACTAATCATCTATCAATATAATTCAGAAGTTAAAATCTATACCTATATGCTATTTCTATATGCTATTTAACTTAAATCTGTTCTCTTCTCCCAGCTTGATACTGAATGAATTTCTATGGAAAATGTCCCTGAACAACAGACTTATCCAGCCAGGGATTCTCAATCCTACCTATATCTTCGAATTACCTGGAGAGCTTTAAACATACTAACACCAAGGCCCAGTCCTAGATTTCTGGTGTAATTGAAACCAATGTTGAGAAACATATATAGGTAAATCCTATAAGTATTATTTATTGAATTTGGCAGAGAAAATATCGTTTAAATAGTAGATTAGGGGATGCCTGTGTGGCTCAATGGTTGAGCATCTGCCTTTGGCTCGGGCATGATGGCAGGGTCCTGGGATGGAGTCCCACATTGGGTTCCATGCAGGGAGCCTGCTTCTCCCTCTGCCTATGTCTCTGCCTCTCTCTGTCTCCCATGAATTAATGAGTAGATAAATAAATAAATGTGAATTAGTATTTCGGTTTAAACTAACATCATCAGGGCAGCCCGGGTGGCTCAGCAGTTTAGCGGCGCCTTCAGCCCAGGGCGTGATCCTGGAGACCCGGGATCGAGTTCTGAGTCGAGCTCCCTGCATGGAGCCTGCTTCTCCCTCTGCCTGTGTCTCTGCCTCTCTCTCTCTCTCTCTCTCTCTCTCTCTCTCCTCTCTGTGTATTCTCATGAATAAACAAATAAAATCTTTTTTAAAAAATAAATAAATAAACTAACATCATCATATGAACTAAGTTCTGGAGCAAGAGGACAGTACAAGCCTAGATTAGAAATCTTTTTAACATGTGCGAGAGTGTCTTAAACTATCCTGAAATTCCAAAACCAGATTTGGTGGTCCTCTGAAGTTTTCTCAAAACTACTTGAGACCAAATCTTAGATTTCTTTCAAATGAAAGAACACACAATACTATTCTCTTTTTGTCTAGCAAAATCCTTCTAAGACGTAGTGCCAGGGGATCCCTGGGTGGCGCAGCGGTTTGGCGCCTGCCTTTGGCCCAGGGTGCGATCCTGGAGACCCGGGATCGAATCCCACATCAGGCTCCCGGTGCATGGAGCCTGCTTCTCCCTCTGCCTATGTCTCTGCCTCTCTCTCTCTCTCTGTGTGACTATCATAAATAAATAAAAATTAAAAAAAAAAAAATCCTTTAAGACGTAGTGCCAAATACCTGGTTATAATTACTTTTTTTCCTCTCATTTCCTTACTATAGTCAGTAATAGCATGCAGCTTGGCTCTAAGAAATGTACATCTTCCTTTTGTCTGTATTTTTTAAATTTGTATTTAAAACATAAAGCTTCCTCCCAATATTAGTGCACAGCATGGAGAAATTATTTCCAAATGTTTTTGCCTGTCAGCGTTGTATAAGACTCGGTAATGGCTTTCTATAATAAACTCCTGTATTCATTCATTCCTTTAAAATATAATACTTATTAAAACCTTTACTATATACTACACATTTCTTTCAACTGCTTGGACCATACCAATAATCAAGACAGTCCAGACTTTAATACCCTTCTAGACGACTTTAAATGCATTAAAGTATAACTGTAGTTCAAAGACATCTAAAGAGTAGGTTAAGATAATGGAAATCTATTATAACTACACCAGAAATATCACACGGAACCCTAATTTACTAAGTGCCTACTATAAACCAGATGTTACATTAGTGCCTTTAAGATACAGTACTCCTTTAATAAAGTTGCTGTCCTGCAAAGATGACATAACTCTTTAGAAAAAATTAAGAGGCCAAACAATGAGAAAATTCTTTCCTTTAGCAGAGTTTAAATTTGGTTTTCCAGACTAGAGGGAATTCTCCATCCTAAAGCTGACTTGTAATAGAGTTGTGTCAATTCATTCACACAAGAAATTTTTCATCTTAGTTGAACTACACCAATTGTATGAAGATTTGGGGGTTAAAACAAGAAAATCACGTTGCATGAGAATATACTTCCAAGTTCACATTTTAAGTTGAAAATTATGTAAATTCAAGCATGATGCATAAACTACCTATCCATGATAAGCCAGGTAGCTTAAGGATAAATTAGTACTAAGGAAGATACTGTGGAACCAATAATATAAATACACATTACCAGGTGCAGTGATCAGCCCCTTATCTTCCCTTACAAACACTAGTCCGAACATCACTCAGCTCAATCAGAAATCCATAGGACAGTCATTCTGCGCCAAGCAAAAACCGGGTGACAACCCAAAGCTGTCTCCAAACCATTCTGATAATAATTGAGTTTGCTGTGTGTGTGTTTTAAGTATTCAGGTGAATCTATTTCACTCCAATCCTGCACATACCTCCCCGCCACAAAAAAAAAAATAAAATAAAATAAAATAAAATAAAATTAAGTTTTTAACGGAAATAAGGAACTGCCCAATGGGGTCAATCTGTAAGTTTCCGGGGGAAGCCGATACACGCCAACCCTGTTCTCCCCACTCTAGGTAGAGACTGATTCCGAAAAGGGATTCACTCATTTCCGCCAAACATCATCCAGTCCTTCCGCCTCCCAAAGGACGAACGAGAAGAACTCGGCGTGCGGGGCCCGCAGGCTCTCGGGCCGCCCCCAGCCCAGCACCGCCGCTCTCGGCTGGAGCGCGGCCAGCTCGCGCCGCCTCTCCACCTGCGCCCCCCGCCCCGCGCTACTCCCGAGCCGCCCGCTCGGGGCCTCGGGCCTCGGGGTCTCGGGGGCCGGGGGGGCCGGGGGGGCCGGGGGGGCCGGGGGGCCCGGGGGCGAAGACCCGGTCCTGCCCTGCGGACTCCGGGGCGCAGGCAGAGGCGCGGCGCTGGCGAGGCTCACCGTCGATGTTCTCCCGGTCGCTGATGTGCTGCAGGTTGCAGCCCGTGTCCTCGCGGCTCAGGTCCGCGTCGGGCCGGTAGGACTCCAGCCGGGAGTGGGCATTCCTGCGGAGCTTGGGGCTGGACGACACGCAGCACGAGGTAGTGTTCCCCATCTTCGGCGGCCCCGGCTCCTGCGGCTCTCGCCTTCCTCCCGGTCCCCCGGCGCGGGGCGCGGGGCGCGGGGCGCGGGCGGCGGGCGCGAGGAGGGGAGGCCCGCCCGCCGCCGCGGGAGGGGGCGGAAGCGGCGGCCGGCCCCCGGGTCAGCAGCGGCGGCGGCGGCGGCGGGTCCTCGCCATGGGCGGCGGCGGCGGCGGCGGCGGCGACGAGCGGGCGGCTCCCGGCTCCCCCCTGCCTCGCTGCGCGCCCGCCCAGGTCCCGCGGGCCTGTCCGCGGCGGAGGAGCGCTCGGGTCCGCGCGACTGCGGCCGCCGAGCCCGGCTCACCCCGCCGCGGCCATGGCGGGCGGCGCCGCGCAGGCCGCCTCACCCCCCGCGCTTCCCGGTCGGCGCCCGGGTCTCCGGCGGCGGCGGCGGCGGCCCACGAACAGCTTCCGGTTCAAGCGAGGGAGACGCGAGTTCGTGAGGGCGGAAGGGCCGGCGGGCGGGCGTCGGTGCGGCCCTCGGGCGGGGCGCGGGGCGCGGGGAGCCGGGAGCCGGGAGCCGGGGAGCCCCGCGCGGCGAGCGAGGATGCCCGCCCCCGCCCCCTACGGCGCCCGCCCCGCCCCGCCCCGCCCGGTCGCCGCCTCTTCCCTCTGCCCTGGAAGCGGATGGGCGGCCGAGGGAGGCGGCGCGCCGAGTACGGAGCAGGGGTCGGGGCCGCCCTCGGGCAGGCGGGCGCGGGGGCCGCAGACCCAGCCGGTGGGAGCTCCGCTCTCGGCGTCCTCCACCTCCCCCGAGCCCTCCCCGGGGACCCGAAGTGCGCGGCGGGCCTGCGCCGCCCTGGGCCCGGCCGGGTCCCCGGGGGCCGCGGATAGGGGGGACGGAGCCGGAGGAGGGGCTGGGGCCGCAGTGGGGGAGGGGAGGGGTGCGCCGGGGTGCCGCGGGGGGGCGGGGCGGGGACGGAGCCGGAGGAGGGGCTGGGGGCGCAGTGGGGGAGGGGAGGGCTGCGCCGGGGTGCCGCGGGGGGGCGGGGCGAGGACGGAGCCGGAGGAGGGGCTGGGGGCGCAGTGGGGGAGGGGAGGGGAGGGCTGCGCCGGGGCGCCGCGGGGGGGTGGGGCGGGGGACGGAGCCGGGCTGCGGGCGGCGGGCGGCGGGCGGCGGGCGGCGGGCCGCGGTAGGGAGGGGCTGGGGCCGCGAAGGCTGTCTCGCACACCGGCGGGAAAGGGGTTGTCTTGTTTGGCCTGTTTTGTTTTAAGCATTTAAAAGGAAACGGGACCCTGATTTGGGATTTCTCGCGTCTACTTTGAGTTCTGACCTTGTTTCAGAGGGTGGGGTAGATCTTGGGGGGTCCCGGGCCACACTCCTGTCGAAGTAGCCAGTGTTCCTGAGTGCGTGGGAAGTTAACGTGCGGACCGGGACCGCTAACGCGCGCTGTCCTGCACCTCCCAGGGCTGCTGAGTGCGTCTTGCGGAGACCAGCGTAGCCTGAGCGTGTGAGCGGAGATCAAGGGACGCGATGGGACGTGCCTGGCCCACGGTTGGCGGGCTCCATGCCCTCCCAGCACCCCACAAAGACCTCCTCAGGGTGCAGAAATAATCTTCCCATTCTTTCCAAATAGTCAGTGAGCAAGTCAGGAGAGACTCAGGGGAAAAAATGGCTGTGAACACAAAAAATACGGTGCAACCCTCTTCATTTATATCTGGGGATACTTGAAGCCCAAAAAGATGAAGCGCCTCGATTTGCCCAGGGTCCCAGTACAAGTCCGTGATAGATGCAAGCACTGAAAGGGAAGAAAAGGATTGCGGAAACTAATACATCATCAGCAACGTGTGGACTTCTTACCTGAGGCTTTATAAACACGTATTTCGTTTAATTCTTGATATCTAGCCCTTTTAACAACCTGTACTCTCTCTGCCATGCAGTCATGTTTATACATTTATCAGCCAATAATCAAAAGAGCCTCATGCTCTCCAGTGGATTAATGCCATTTGTTGCAATAAGTGGCGGATGTCCTTGGAAAATAAATGGCAGCAAAGTACTGATGTTGACAAGATGAGAAAGGGAGTTCCAAAGAATTGCAGCCCTGAAAAGGTGGCTAGATATCAACAAGACAAAATAATGCTCCTTATTAAGGTGGTTCTGATCTTGCTTCCCAGGAAAGTTATAGGGACATAACTGCAAGTCACTGAATGTGAATATTCACATTTCCAGGGCTACAGCGTGCGGATAAGATGGATGAAAATTGGGACAGGGGTTATCATATTGTCTGTTCTGATTGCTGGTTTGTAATTGGGGCACTATAAACACCCAGATACTGAACCATAAGTGTATGGCATATCCATTCAGGCATATTAAATAATTTTCATTTAATTGTGGAATTTATAATGTTTTATTAATGATATGGTTTGAAAGGTTTAAGAGGAAAGGCAGAGTAGCTGTTTGCAAGCTTCCTGTACTGGCGGGTCACTGGGCAGTGTTAACAAAAAAGAGCATCTCGAGGCGAAGGAAGACAGGACCGGGGGTCAGGGTAGCCACAGACTTGCCAAGGTGTGGATGGCCATTGGTCTACAAGGGCTTTTCCATCCCCCACCGTCCTCATCCCCTCTTCCACATTCCTGCTGTGTTCCCTGTTGGACTTACTCAGAAGTCTTGACTTTTAGTGTATAGGCCCAGGACTACTATTAAAGCCTTATCAGTGACTCACCTGAGTGCCACCCCCTTTTGCCCTTCCCCTTGGCCCACACACATGCGCACTTCAGACTGCTCCAGGCAAAGATACCTCGCCTTTGAAACACAGTGACGCTTTGGAGAGGTTGCAGAAGCAAAGCAATTCCAAGACACTAATGAAATATATCATTTATTGAACACCTGCTGAGAGTCATATTCCGTAATAAGTATTTTTTACATCTAAGCCTATGCTGTTTCCCACATTTTACAAATAAAGACACTTTAATTCTGATAATTAAACCTAAGATCAGAGTACTGAGAAAAGGCCTGAGTGGGTATATGAACCTTGGTTCTAACTGCAAAGTCTGTAAGTTCCCCTCTCAGCTATATCTACCCCAATACCTCCTGCCCCCATGTCCAAGTATCACTGAGCAAGAAGGGAGCAAAGAAACGGGTTAGAATAATGAGAGAAGAAATCTGCAAAAGTTATGAGTGGAAGAGATTCTGGAAAAGAGACTCTAGTTTTACTTCTCCTTTTTTATTCTCTCTGAAGGAAGCTAGCAGTGACTGCTTAGGACTAGTTCTAGACTTGAAGAAGAAAAGGGATCATTATTTCTGTGGGCCTCCCTCTTAACCAGAGTAAATAGACGGGCAAGAAGGTTGAAGAGAAGCATATGCAGAAATAACATGTGCATTTAGCCACAGTACCTTTAACATTGCATCACTTAGGAATCTAAATGCAAGAACACTTCCTCAGTAAAGTAAATCTAGCCCAGGATTGAAGCCAGAGGAGGAGAGGGAGGGTGAGCACTACAACCCAAGAACCCATCCTCAAATCATTCAGCCTTTTGAGAAAACATCAACCTGTATATACTGTAACCCACTCTGCTCTTTAAGCAGAAAGAATAATTTGTATATTTTTTTTTTCCTTCATCTTTCTCTGTAATCACTATTTAAGATTTTGATCATTATGAAGAGGTCAGTATGGAACTTGGGTGAACTACCTAAGTCATTGCTCTCCAATTTTGGTTTTTTTTTTAGCAGTGGTAGCTTTTTTCTTTTTTTAATTTCAGTGCAACCACTATATTTAAAACATGATCAATATTAGTATTAACCTATAAGATCTACTTATAAGAAATAAACTATTGAGAGTAAGCTATCTTAATTGAATCAGTTCATGATTATAGTCTTACTTCAGTCCCATTTATATCCCTGAAATATGAATCAGTCATTTGCATAATGCCCTGAATCACCCCCTAGAATACAGAAAACACAGAGCCAAGTTAACCAGGGCCTGGACTTTTGGTCAAAAGAAGAAAAATAGTCTTGGGGGAAAAAAAAAACCTTCTCAGAGTATATCTGCCCTTTCCTTATCACCTGGTAACCAGTTTCTTGTGTTACTTAACATTTGTAAGGCAGGTATGAAAAAACCAAGATTCTGTCTGTTGTACCACCAGCGCTCCCCCGTCACCCTCACTCTCCAGTGACCTCCCCTCCAGATAAAGGCCTCCATCTAGTACTTGAAGGTGGGCAGTCCTCTGTGTGACCTGCTCTTGAGGAGGTATTTACTTTGATAGCCACTTGACCTTGACCAGTGTAAGTGATTCACTTATTGATAAAACATTTCTTGGGATGCCTGGGTGGCTCAGTGGATGAGCACCTGCCTTCGGCTGAGGGCGTGATCCCAGGGTCCAGGATTAAGTCCCACATTGGGCTCCTTGCAGGGAGCCTGCTTCTCCCTCTGCCTGTGTCTCTTCCTCTCTCTCTCTCTCTCTGTGTCTCATGAATAAATAAAATCTTTAAAAAAAAATTATTCAAAGTGTACTGAGCCTGGCACCTTAGGGATACAAAAATGGATAAGATTTCATTCTCACCCCTCATTATCTGATATGGTAAACAGTCCAAAGATCAGGTGTAGAATATGATCATAGTCACCTAGTGGTAAAATCTGAAGACCTCCAAAACTGCAACCTGTAACTAAAAACGATTCTTGCCTGTGGATGCATCTAACATTCCACTATGGAAGATTTATTCTTATGAATAAAACCCGGAGATTGGCAGAATGAAAATTTCCACAGGCAATTAAAGATGGATAGGAATTTTTAAACAAGTCCCTTGGACTAGAGTAACTGCCAGGAACAATGTGTTAAGCAGGATTCTGAGGTCATTCCAGCCAACAGGGAAAAATGCTGCCATAAGGAAAGGAGGAGGAGATAGTACTTGTGCCACATACATACTTCCTATCCATGAGTAAAACCTTTGTTTATGGAACAAATAATAAAGCCAGGGACAGCCATAGTCTCTGGGTTTCTGGGCAAAGGCCCACTTGGAAACTGATTCATCTGTCCCCAGGCTAACCAGCCTAAGAAGTCTAATCTCTCTCTTGTCATTGCCAAGCTCTACCTACTTACTTCATCCCTCCATGCTCACCAAAAATAGAAATAGTAAAAGTATGGGCGGTCTCAGAACTAGAATATACTTTTGATAAGGCGAATCCCAGCATCTCACAGGGCCAGACTGTGAAAGGCTATTTTCTACCCAGTGTCCTCATCTTCCTTTTTATGGACCCCTGCATTTTGTGAGAACCAGCAGTATGCCCACCTCGACATTAACAGCTGGCCATGCAACTAAGTTTGGCCAATGATAATATGAGTGGAATTTTACGGGAAAGCTCTCTGAAGGTATCTCCTCTTCTCTGCTTCTTGGAATGTGGACATGATAGCTGGAATTCTGCACTTTGGAATACCAGCTGACTTTGAGGATGAAAGCCAGGATATGTCCCTATATGCTTATTTTACATGAAAGAAATAAACTATGTTGTGTAGGTCACTATTATTTTAAATTCCTAAGTAATATGCAGCCAAATCTGATCCTAATTTGGCAAGGGTTTAATATTATCCTTTAATAGAGTGTTATGTCTCTGTGTCAGCAATTTTCACTGATTAGCTTCCAGATAATGGGGACTCTGACCTAGAACTGTGCGGTTATCTTATATACTTGGCTTCACATAGTAAAAGCCAGGTTGGAATGGGAAAATGCAGTAGACAGGCTCTAGAGTCAAGGTAGGAGTTTGTTGCAAAAAGAAGTTGTTCCTCCAAAGGACAGATAATCCCCATAGAAATGAAAAGAAGTAAATGCCTGATGCATTATTTTAATATAGCACTCCTTTGGTATTCCCAGAATTAGAACCAAAGGTTCCTGTGAGCAGGAAACTCAATCAACATACCATGGTATATATGCTGAATATCCACCTGACCCAGGAAATTGTTTCCTGCTAAAAAGGTTTTTTGTTGTCGTTGTTGTTTTCCTGGACCTCTCTTCATGACTCCTACCATTGACTATTTGGAAAAAGGTTAAAAAGTTGGTTTCTGCCACCTTGTATTCTTCCAAACACACACAAGAAGTCTTTCTAGTCTAAGATGGTTGGCATTAGGGGCATTGGTGGGGAATTTATTGGATGTCTCCCATGAGCCAGGCACTTTGAAATAACTTTTATGTTATTAACTGGCCTCATTTCCGACCCTGTTCCCAACATGACAAAACCCAGCAACATTTTTTTTTTAATTTCTATTTATTCATGAGAGACACAGAGAGACAGAGACATAGGCAGAGGAAGAACAGGCTCCCCACAAGGAGCCCAATGTGGGACTCGATCCCAGGACCCTGGCATCACGACCTGAGCCAAAGGCAGACGCTCAACCACTGGAGCCACCCAGGCATTTCCCCAGCAGCATTTTAAAAGTAAAATAAGGATAGTCGATGAATTGTGTTCACTTATTGTCTCTACTTAATTCTTAACCTCCTAGGAACTCCAAATATTCCACAGCTATACCTCAACCTTTAAATAGCCCTGGGTCCCCAGGAGCAGCCAGGTAGATCCTACTGAAGTGGGCAATCCTGTCCTTCTCCTTAAGATTTGTCAATAGTGGGCAGCCCAGGTGGCTCAGTGGTTTAGCGCCGCCTTCAGCCCAGGGCGTGATCCTGGGGACCAGGGATCGAGTCCCGCGTCAGGCTCCCTGCATGGAGCCTGCTTCTCCCTCTGCCTATGTCTCTGCCTCTCTCTGTTTCTCAAATAAATAAAATCTTTAAAAAAAAAAAAAGGATTTGTCAATAGCCTCTCACAGCCTGTAGAATAAAAACTCCACTCTGCCTGGCATTCAACTCCCCTGCCTTTTCTCCAGCCAATTAGAACTGCTAACAATTCACTATCAGGCCTGCCATTCCTGTCCCACTTTGTGTGACCCCATCACCTGAACACCCTTCCTCTGATGCCCAGCTCCACCTGTTTTGTTTTTTTTTTTAATTTTTTTTTAATTTTTATTTATTTATGATAGTCACAGAGAGAGAGAGAGAGAGAGGCAGAGACATAGGCAGAGGGAGAAGCAGGCTCCATGCACCGGGAGCCTGATGTGGGATTCGATCCCGGGTCTCCAGGATCGCGCCCTGGGCCAAAGGCAGGCGCCAAACCGCTGCGCCACCCAGGGATCCCCCCAGCTCCACCTGTTTTTAATCGTCAGCCTTCAAGGCCTGGCACAAGCACTGTTTTTTCTCAGCCCCTCTGCTGGAGATCATAAATTCATATAGGTTTTATCTAAAATCACTCATCTCTTGTTATCTACTTGTTATTTTTATGCATTAATTTTGTTTTATCTTGCCTACTAAACTACACTCTGAAAGGGCACCCCTGTTTGCTTCCCTGATTGTTCTTTGTAGCATTTTGCCCCAGTGCCTGGCATGTAGGACATACTCAAGGACTATTTGTTACCTGAGTAAGAGGCTAGGCAAGTACCTGAACATGCTTCCTCCCCTGTTAATCCCCATGCTTCTCTCTATTCTTTATTCTCAGCAGGAAGACAGACTGAAGGGGGAAGGAACACTACTGTTAGTGACAACAGTAGAAAAGTCTTCACTGATAATTGTCTTTCATTATATGTTGAAATATTTGAGGAAATATATCTTGCATTGTGAAGCTTTTGAGGTTCATAGAGATCTATAAGCAATGAAGTGTTTATTACCTTTTATGCCTTCTTGCGAATTAGTTAACCAGGAATACAGCCCTTATGAAATAGAGTTGTGCTTTTCCGAACCTAGCTCTGACTGTATTAGAAACGTTAGAGAGAAAGCATTCATTAATTTGTTTACTTCAAAAAGAAAAGTTAGAATCCCAGAGTTTAGATTGTCATGCTTCACGTTTTTTTAAGCCTGAAAGCACCCAATTCCAGAAGAAAAAAGCTAATATGCAGTATGTGGGTGCATTCATGTGTGTGTATATGCATGCATGCGGTGCATACATACTCAAAAGCCACATTCGTTCAGTTGACAAATTTTGCCAATTTGTCCGAGTCAGTGAAGAAGGAGATTGCCCATGTCTGGAGACATGTTTTATTGCCACCACAGGGGAAGGAATGCTCCTACTAGTGGCTAGGAGCCAGAGATGCTGCTAAATATCCTATAGTGCACAGGATAGCCCCCACAAGAAATACACAACACAAAATGGCAGTAGTGCCAAGGTTGAGAAATCCTGTCTAAATTTGCCAGTTATTATTCACTGCACAAATGTTACTGATTCTTTCCATTAGGAGGTACACATTCTTATGCTTTTCATAGCATCTGAAAGAAAATAACAATTCATTATCTAGTTTAGCTTCAGACCAAAAACTATTTAAAAGGAAAAAGTAACACTTATTTTCAAAAGAAAAAGATATATTGTTAGCTTCAAAACACTTCTTAAGATTAGTTTCTGCAGGAGGGCTTTCAAACAGTCATTCTGGTTCCAGTTTTCCCACATTACTCTAGAAATGTATTTATGTGGGCCTGGAAATCTGCCCAGTTGCAGATAGCAGGCCTGTAACAGATTTTTTTTATTATTATAATTAAACTAAAGAAAAAAAGAGCTTAGAAGCTAAAAGAGCCTTTGAGAACATTGTTGAGTTTATGTGCAAGGCTCAGAAAATATCACTGGATTTATTCTAAAGTCAGAGGTATTAGCCCTCATTCAGTATTTTGTTAATATTTTTCCCTTTATTAAGGGAGGCAGGATTTCCTTCGACCATTTGATCATTTCCCATATTTTTTCTTGTATAATAATGTGATCGTACTATATATAAAATTTGATAGCTTCCATTTTTTTCTACAGTGCCTATAAGGTACTTTCCCAAACCAGTTAACATTTTTAAAAAATTATCAAGACTGAGAGCGCCTGGATATCACAGTCAGTTAAGTGTCCTACTCTTGGTTTCAGCTCAGGTCATGATTTCAGGATGCTGGGATCGAGCTGCACTTTGGGCTCCACGCTCAGTGTGAATGAATACTACTTGAGATTCTCTTTCCCTCTCTCTGTGCCCCTCCCCCCACTCATGCACTCTCTCTACAAGAAATAAATCCTTGAAAAAAAAAATACCATGACTGCAAAATATATAGATGTGCCATAATTTATTTAACACTTCACAATTATTGGACATTTCATTTGTTTCAGTATAATAAAAAATAGTTCCGAGGTGTGCATTTTTATATACTGATCTTTTTTTACATCTGCTTATTTACATAAAAACAGTTAGTCTGAGTCATTTTGACCAGAGAGGAACAGCTTAAAATCTCTTAAGTGTTGCCATATAGTATTTTAGAGTTCATAACCATCTAACAAATAATTGTTTCCTTACTGAAATTCCAAGCTCAGAAAGGAACTTCTGAGCATTCTATGATCTGTAATTGGATGAGTTTCCATTGCCTCTGAGATTTATACATATCTATATCACAGGTTTTATTTTATTAATACATGTTATCTTTTACCTACATTTCTCCAAATAAACTCTGAAGTGGAAAACAGAACTTGTCTATTTTTTCTAGCCCCACTGTTATGAACACTAATGCCTAAGAAACACTCCACTTCTGAGAACAGTAACACCTGACAGGCATCAAGGTACTGTCAGGTAAATCTCCAGAAGCAGTAATTGTCTCAATTGTAGCTTCCTGTGATGGACCACAACAGTTTTGCATACCTAACAAAGGGAAGCTGCAATACAATTAGCTGTTTTCTAAATCCAGCCCTCACAATTGTTCAGCATGTTGTTTTTCCAAGTCCTAAATTGCTTCCGTGTATCGTGTTATTTCTATTTTTCTTTCTGTCTAGCAGGTGAACTTACAGTTGCTATTACCTGCAGTGCTTCCTCATGGTAATATCACCTTACCCCCAGACCTTCAAGTGCCTGCAAAATGACCACGTGACTGTTAAAAACCTCATAGAAGCTTCTTCCTGTTGCTTAGTTATTATCCTTCTGCATTTCCTGGGGACTTTACCTTTTCACAGTATATGATGCTAAGTTTTAATGACTGTCAAACAGTCATTGTATGGTAAATGCCAAGAAAAACAGTGAGGGCAGCACGGTGGCTCAGCAGTTTAGCACGCCTTTGAATTGAGACCCACCTCAGGCTCCCTGCTTAGATGGAGCCTGCTTCTCCGTCTGCCTATGTCTCTGCCCACCCACCCCCCTCATGAATAAATAAATAAAATCTTTTAAAAAAATGAGTGATACAAAGAAGTGAAGATCTGTACCTTTATCCCGGCTCTATATCTATACTTTTTGTCATCAGCCCCAAGGATTGGGGTCTTCTATTTGAAAACGAGATCAGTTCCATACTTCTAAAGACTTCTTGCTATGATACTGGGCTTGAGAAAAGCTGTTCAAAGCAGGCACTTCCTTCAGTAGTGGCCTGAGGATGCAAAGTCCCCCTTTGCTTGGTGATAATGCCCTCAACTGCCTAACAGGATGCTTGAAATTCCCAGTTAGCCTCCCTTAGGACTAAGGCCTTAAAAATCTCATTTTACTTTTTGATAAGTGATCCTTGGAATATTCACACATTAGAATGTTACTGTTTTGTTTTTTTTTTTAAGATTTATTTATTCATGAGAGACAGAGAGGCAGAGGGAGAGGCAGGCTCCTCGCAGGGAGCCAAAAGCAGGACTCAATCCCGGATCCCAGGATCATGCCCTGAGTTGAAGGCAGACGCTTAACCACTGAGCTACCCAGGCGTCCCAATGTTACTGTTCTCTAATAGCACAATACCAGTTAGTGTATCTGATTAGCCAGAAAGATCACTTCTCAAGACACAAAAAGAATGGTACAACACAGGGCTGTATCTTCATTCATAAAACTCTGAGGGGCTAGAGAAAAAGCCATGAGAGAACAAGACCCATTCTGGGAGGGGCTCAGCCAGGAACCGCTGTGGCAAGGGCCTGGGGGTACTCAGAGGAAAACATGGGGAGGGGGGCACACCAAGTGACAGTGGATCAGGTGAAAAACAATAAAACCTGTGCAGAGAAGACTAGGACATGAGATTGCCACTACCTTAACCTGCTCCCAGAATGTATAGGTCACAACCTTGCTCTGCAACACATCTGTATATAAAGTGCTAAACAGAAGAGAGGAACAAGATTTAGGTTCCCCATCTCCCACAACCTAATGGTACGCATGGTAATATTGTGAATGGAATAGAGAAAGGCTTTCCTTCTCAGGAAATAAAAAACACTTTCACTCTTGTTTTCTCCACTCATAAGCCTGTAGAACTAATTTAAAAAATACTTGAAAGGAATATTAACATTTGTAGATGCTAAGTTATTTGGATAAAATGCTAATTATTTCCATTTAACTTATAATAGTGAAAAACTGCAACCTAAATGCCCTTGAAGCAATGACTAGTTATTGTTTCTTTTTTTTGTTTTTTTAAGATTTTATTTATTTATTCATGAAAGACACAGAGAGAGGCAGAGACACAGGCAGAGAGAGAAGCAGGCTCCATGCAGGGAGCCCCACGCGGGACCAGATCTTGGGACTCCAGGATCACGCCCCGCCCCGGGCTGAAGGCAGCGCTAAACCGCCAGGCCATGGGGCTGCCCAGCAATGACTAAGTTAAATAAATTCTGCTACAGACAACAGAATCTATGAAGTCATAAAAATAAAGGTGTATACACCTATACTTATTATAGAAAGCCGTGAAATATTGTCAAGGAAAAGCAGATTACATATGTGAATGTGTCCTTTGATCCTATTCATGAAAAATTATATATCTCTCTGAATATACATGTAAAGGTGCATGTTTAGGGATATTCATAAATAGAATGTATGAACAATGATAACAAGTAAAATCAAAACTGAGTTGCTTTTTATTTTGCTCTGTTTTTTTTTTTTTTACTTTAAATCTGTATCTTTTCCAAAAGCAGTAATGCATTTCCTCACTGAATCCTTTCTCCTTAAATGTTTTTCTTCTCTTGCTAGTCTTTGTCTAAGACCATTGCCAACTAAGACAAGCAAGGATTGTAAAGTAGAATCCATGCACATGAATAGAATGGAATCCAAGCTGGAGGACATCTCATCCATGGCATAAGGTCAGGAGACAAATGGATCAAGAGACACGCAGGAAAGTGCAACCTGGAAATCTGGCATTCTGTATAGAATTCTAGCTCTTAGACCAACAGGCATCAATTGTTACAGTTTCTTGCCTTTGGACACTGAAACTATTTTATTTACTTATTAAAATTATATTAGCTATGCTGCTACTTAAGCTAAGCTATCTTCTGTCCAGTCACAGTTTCTGTCTTTGAGGGTCATGCCCCCTCACTGCCCCACCCCACCCCCTCACCCCAGGGCTGTACTCTAACAGAGTAGAGGGAACTCTGTGTGTACTATGTATGTACTAGGGAATCTATCTGTACTATTTAATAATTAAAACATTTTAAAAGACAAATCTCCAAAATGCAACCATTGTCTTCACCATTAGAATATATTTGACTGGGACACCTGGGTGGCTCAGTGGTTGAGCATCTGCCTTTGGCTCAGGGCATGATCCTGGGATCCTGGGATCCTGGGATCAAGTCCCGAATCAGGCTCCCCAGAGGGAGCCCGCTTCTCCCTCTGCCTATGTCTCTCTCTCTCTCTCTCTCTGTCTCATGAATAAATAAAGCCTTTAAAAGAAAAAAAAAAGTATTTGACAAATGTCTAAACTAGAAAGATAACAAATATTAATTATATTTGATAAACCAAGGAAGAGTGAAAACATAAAACCTTCAAACCCAGCAAAGAAGCTCAATCCCTTTAGGAAGTCTCCACTCAGAAAGAGGCCCCTAGCACATGTCTAAATGAGGTGATGAGAGGCTCACAGTACCTGCTTTGTAAACCAGACCCAGCCTCGTGACTGTCCACTCTGGCATCCAGGTCTCCTGCTCCTCTGCTAATTCTTTCTCCTCTACATCATCCACTCTCAAGAAAATTCCAGCAGCTGAGCTCTGTAAGTTAAACAGCGTGATTGATCAACACTAATCTGAATACCTGCAACATTTCTACGGAATTATGAAGAATTGAGCTTATTTTTATTTTGATTTGTAACAAAAGCCCTATACAACAAAGTAGTTGAATAAATCCCTTGATTCAATTAATACAGCAAAATCACACCAACTACTTGGCTAGCTACTGTGATCTCAGGGAGCTGAGGAACCAGTTGGAAAGAGTACAAACATGGGAGATTTAAACTGCCAGATAAGCAATATGCCTAGTAACTGCCCTAAGTGCTAAGAGGGAGCCCTCATTTCAGGTTTTGGTGGCCTTTGGAGGCTAAATGGGAGACTCATATTTGTTCAGAAAAAACTCCAAAAGTCTAGTAAGGAATTTTTTTAGAAATGAAACATTGGGCTACATTTAACAATGGTCTTTATACAGAATATCTTATTATAAGTATAATTCTCTGAATAACAGTTACTTGTGCTCACTTGTATATACTCAACATTATTTTTTTTTTAAGATTTTATTTATTCATTCATGAGAGACACACAGAGAGAGAGAGAGAGTCAGAGACACAGGCAGAGGGAGAAGCAGGCTCCATGCAGGGAGCCTGATAAGGGACTTGCTCCCGGGTCTCCAGGATCAGGCCCTGGGCCGAAGGCAGGCACTAAACTGCTAAGCCACCCAGGGATCCCTAAATACTATTTTAACTGTCAAAACATCTAAATGAGTTTTAAGAATTTTAATATACAGGCATAACTACCACCACAAGATACAGAACATTTTTATTACCCACCAAATTCCCAAAATCTAGGTCAGTACTCCAGACCCCCACACAACCTGTCATCTGTTCTCTGTTACTATGGATTGATTTGTCTTTTCTAAGGTTTCATGAAACCATAATCATACTGTATGTATAATGTCCTTGTGTGCTGAGTGAAGTAAGTCAGTCGGAGAAGGACAAACATTATATGTTCTCATTCATGTGGGGAATATAAATAATAGTGAAAGGGAATATAAGGGAAGGGAGAAGAAATGTGTGGGAAATATCAGAAAAGGAGACATAACGTAAAGACTGCTAACTCTGGGAAACGAACTAGGGGTGGTAGAAGGGGAGGAGGGCGGGGGGTGGGAGTGATTGGGTGACGGGCACTGGGGGTTATTCTGTATGTTGGTAAATTGAACACCAATAAAAAAAAAGAAAAGAAAAAAAATGTCCTTGTGTAAGGCTTCTTTTAAGATTCAAATGTGTTGTTAAAAAAAAAAGATTCGAATGTGTTGTTGCATATATGACTAATCAAATTTATGACTAGTTGTGTTTATGGCTAAGTTTCCTATGTATGGATATACCACATACATAGTTTATATACAACAAATATTGATGGACATTTAGGTTGTTTTTCATTTTTGTCTATTACAAATAAAGTCATTATGAACATTCTCATACAGGTCTTTGTGTGAATACATACTTTGTTTTCTCTTGGGCAAAAATGTAGAAGTTAGACTTCTGGGTTGTATGGTAAGTGTATGGGTTTTTTTTGGTTTTTGGTTTTTGGTTTTTTTAATTTATTCATTCATGAAAGACACAGAGAGAGAGGCAGAGACATAGGCAGAGAGAGAGAAGCAGGCTCCATGCAGGAAGCCCAATGTGGGACTCGATCCCGGGACTCCTGGATCACACCCTGAGCTGCAGTCAGATGCTCAACCACTGAACCACCCAGGTGTCCCAGTGTATGTTTAACTTTATAAGAAATAACCAGACTTTTCCAAAGTACTGGTACTATTTTACATTCCCACCAACAATGTATGAGACTTGTAATTGCTCCACACTTCTAAATATTTACTGTAATCATTCTTTTAAATTGTCACCATTCTAATAAGTATGTAGCAGTAAGTCACTATGGTTTTACTCTTTTTTTTTTTTTTTTTTTTTTTTTATAAATAGGCTCCATGCCAAGCATGGAGCCCAACACAGGGCTTGAACTCACGACCCTGAGATCAAGACCTGAGCTGAGATCTAGAGTTGGACGCTTAACTGACTGAGCCACCTAGGTGCCCCTCACTATGGTTTTACTTTGCATTTCCCTGATGACTATGATGTGGACATGTTTTTGTATGTCTGTTAATATATTGGCTACTAATATATCTTTTCAAGTTTTTTGCCCAAATTAATTGGGTTATCTATTTTACTGAGTTGTAGTAGTTCTTTATATATTCTGGATACAACTCCTTTATCAGATACGTGTTTTGTGAATATTTTCTTCCAGTGGGTGGCTTGTGTTTTCCTTTTTTTTTCTTTTTTTTTTAGCATTTTCCTTTAAGGGCATAAGTTTTAACTCAGTAGAAGTCTAATTTATTGATAGCTCAATATCAATAGTTTATAGCTCTCGTTGTTTGTGCCCTAAGAAATCTCCTACTACCTCCAGTTCATATAGATTTTCTTCTATGCTTTCTTCTAGAAAATTTAAATTTCACTTATTAAGCTTAGGTAAATGATCCATTTCAGTTGGATGTTAATTTTATATATGAAGTTTGGTAAAGATCAAGGTTCATTTTTTTCTCATGTGGATATCCAGTTGTTCCTGCACCATTTGTTGAAAAGGCTCTCTTTTCCCCCTTTGAATTACTGTGGCCCCTGTGACAAAAATTATTTAACCATATATAGATCCTGTTCCAGGATCTATTGTGTTCTATTGATCCATATGTCTATCCTATAGTAATATAACTTTGTAGTCCATCTTGAAATCTGATCGTTTAAGTATTCCTTTTTAAAATTGGCTATTTTAGATCCTCTGTTTTTAATAAAAATTTTAGAATAAGCTGTAAAATTGTCTGCTGGGATTTTTATTGGGATTGCACTGAGCTATGTACAACTGAGGGAAAATTGACATCACAATATTTAGTTTTCAGTTTACAAACCTGTTGCATTTCTCCATTTATTTAGATCTTCTTTTGTTCAGCAATTTTTGTAGTCTGTTTTTTTAGTTGTAAAGGCCTTGCACATATTGTGTTAAATTTATCCTTAGGTAGTTCATATTTTTGATAGTAAATGGTATCTTATTTCAACTTCCAACTACCCTCTGCTAGTGTCAAAAGACTAGATTTCTGTATATTAGTCTTACGTGTGCTAAATTCACTTATTCTATTTGGCTTTTTGTGATTAATTAAATTTTTCTACATATACAATCATGTCATCTGCAAAAAAGGAAATTTTACTTTTTTTCCTGTATTCTTTTTATTTTTTTAAATTTATTATACTGGCTAAGACCTTCAGGATAATGTTAATCAAAAGCTTGACAGCAAATATCCTAGCTTTATTTTAAATCCTGGAGAAAGCATTCACCCAGCAGATGATGTTAGCTAAAGGTTTTTCAGATACTCTTTATTAGGTTGAAGAAGTTCCTTTCCATTTCTAGTTTGCTTTGTTAAGAGTTTTTTTGTAGTATGAATGGATGTTGAATTTTATTAAACATTTTTATGTATCTCATAAGGGGATCATATGATTTTCTCCTTTATTCTGTAAATGTGGTGGTTACATTGAGTTTTTTTTTAAATATTAAAGCAGGGGAGGAGGGGCAAGATTGCAGAAGAGTAGGGTCTCCAAATCACCTGTCTCCACCAAATTACCTAGAAGACCTTCAAATTATCCTGAAAATCTAGGAATTCGGCCTGAGAATTAAAGAGAGTACACCTGGAATGCTACAGTGAGAAGAGTTTGCGCTTCTATCAAGGTAAGAAGACGGGGGAAAAAAGAAATAAACAAAGGCCTCCAAGGGGGAGGGGCCCGCGAGGAGCCGGGCTGAGGCCGGGGCGAGTGTCCCCAGGACAGGAGAGCCCCGTCCCGGAGGAGCAGGAGCTGCACCGACCTTCCCGGGCGGAAAGGGGCTCCAGGGAGGTGGAGCAGGACCCAGGAGGGCGAGGATGCCCTCGGGCTCCAGGGAACACTAACAGACACCTGCGCCCCGGGACAGTGCGCCGAGCTCCCTAAGGGCTGCAGCGCGCACGGGGGACCCGGAGCAGCTGGGGGGGGGTCGGGGGCGGCTCCGCGGAGGGGGCTGCGGGGCGGGAGCAGCTCGGAGGGCTCGGGGGCGGCTCCGCGGAGGGGGCTGCGGGGCGGGAGCAGCTCGGGGGGCTCGGGGGGCTCGGGGGCGGCTCCGCGGAGGGGGCTGCGGGGCGGTAGCGTGAATCCAACAGCGCAGGCCCCGGAGCACAGGGCGCCGGGACACAGCCCAGGATCCGGCCTCCCCCGGGATAGGCAGAGGCCAGGAGGGCCCAGGACAGCGAGGACGCTCCTGCCCCGAGCTGAGCAGATCAGCGGCCCGGCCCGGAGCCTCCAGGCCCTGCAGACGGAGAGCCCCGGAGCTACTGTGGGGGCTGACTCCAGGGCTGCAGAGCTGGCCCCGCCACTGCGGTTGTTCCTCCAGGGGCCTCACGGGGTAAACAACCCCCCCTGAGCCCTGCACCAGGCCGGGGGCAGAGCAGCTCCCCCAAGTGCTAACACCTGAAAATCAGCACAACAGGCCCCTCCCCCAGAAGACCAGCTGGACGGACAAGTTCCAGGGGAAGTCAAGGGACTTAAAGTATACAGAATCAGAGGATACTCCCCCGTGGTTCTTTTTTTGTTGTTGTTGTTTTGTTTTGTTTTGTTTTGTTTTGCTTTTTGATTTGTTTCCTTCCCCCACCCCCTTTTTTCTCCTTTCTTTCATTTTCTTTCTCTTTTTCTTCTTTTTTGTCGTTTTTTTCTTCCTTTTTTTTCTCTTTCTCTTTTCTTTCCTTCTTTCTCTCCTCTCTTTTTCTCCTTTTCCCAATACAACTTGCTTCTGGCCACTCTGCACTGAGCAAAATGACTAGAAGGAAAACCTCACCTCAAAACAAAGAATCAGAAACAGTCCTCTCTCCCACAGAGTTACAAAATCTGGATTACAATTCAGTGTCAGAAAGCCAACTCAGAAGCACTATTATACAGCTACTGGTGGCTCTAGAAAAAAGCATAAAGGACTCAAGAGACTTCATGACTGCAGAATTTAGAGCTAATCAGGCAGAAATTAAAAATCAATTGAATGAGATGCAATCCAAACTAGAGTCCTAACGACGAGGGTTAACGAGGTGGAAGAACGAGTGAGTGACATAGAAGACAAGTTGATGGCAAAGAGGGAAACTGAGGAAAAAAGAGACAATTAAAAGACCATGAAGATAGATTAAGGGAAATAAACGACAGCCTGAGGAAGAAAAACTTACGTTTAATTGGTGTTCCCGAGGGCGCCGAAAGGGCCAGAGGGCCAGAATATGTATTTGAACAAATCCTAGCTGAAAACTTTCCTAATCTGGGAAGGGAAACAGGCATTCAGATCCAGGAAATAGAGAGATCCCCCCCTAAAATCAATAAAAACCGTTCCAACACCTCGACATGTAATAGTGAAGCTTGCAAATTCCAGAGATAAAGAGAAGATCCTTAAAGCAGCAAGAGACAAGAAATCCCTGACTTTTATGGGGAGGAGTATTAGGGTAACAGCAGACCTCTCCACAGAGACCTGGCAGGCCAGAAAGGGCTGGCAGGATATATTCAGGGTCCTAAATGAGAAGAACATGCAACCAAGAATACTTTATCCAGCAAGGCTCTCATTCAAAATGGAAGGAGAGATAAAGAGCTTCCAAGACAGGCAGCAACTAAAGGAATATGTGACCTCCAAACCAGCTCTGCAAGAAATTTTAAGGGGGACTCTTAAAATTCCCCTTTAAGAAGAAGTTCAGTGGAACATTCCACAAAAACAAGGACTGAATAGATATCATGATGACACTAAACTCGTATCTCTCAATAGTAACTCTGAATGTGAACGGGCTTAATGACCCCATCAAAAGGCGCAGGGTTTCAGAGTGGATAAAAAAGCAGGACCCATCTATTTGCTGTCTACAAGAGACTCATTTCAGACAGAAGGACACCTACAGCCTGAAAATAAAAGGTTGGAGAACCATTTACCATTTGAATGGTCCTCAAAAGAAAGCAGGGGTAGCCATCCTTATATCAGATAAACTAAAATTTACCCCGAAGACTGTAGTGAGAGATGAAGAGGGACACTATATCATACTTAAAGGATCTATCCAACAAGAGGACTTAACAATCCTCGTTATATATGCCCCGAATGTGGGAGCTGCCAAATATATAAATCAATTATTAACCAAAGTGAAGAAATACTTAGATAATAATACACTTATACTTGGTGAATTCAATCTAGCTCTTTCTATACTCGATAGGTCTTCTAAGCACAACATCTCCAAAGAAACGAGAGCTTTAAATGATACACTGGACCAGATGGATTTCACAGATATCTATAGAACTTTACATCCAAACTCAACTGAATACACATTCTTCTCAAGTGCACATGGAACTTTCTCCAGAATAGACCACATATTGGGTCACAAATCGGGTCTGAACCGATACCAAAAGATTGGGATTGTCCCCTGCATATTCTCAGACCATAATGGCTTGAAATTAGAACTGAATCACAACAAGAAGTTTGGAAGGACCTCAAACACGTGGAGGTTAAGGACCATCCTGCTAAAAGATGAAAGGGTCAACCAGGAAATTAAGGAAGAATTAAAAAGATTCATGGAAACTAATGAGACTGAAGATACAACCGTTCAAAATCTTTGGGATGCAGCAAAAGCAGTCCTAAGGGGGAAATACATCGCATACAAGCATCCATTCAAAAACTGGAAAGAACTCAAATACAAAAGCTAACCTTACACCTAAAGGAGCTAGAGAAAAAACAGCAAATAGATCCTACACCCAGGAGAAGAAGGGAGTTAATAAAGATTCGAGCAGAACTCAACGAAATCGAGACCAGAAGAACTGTGGAACAGATCAACAGAACCAGGAGTTGGGGTTCTTTGAAAGAATTAAGATAGATAAACCATTAGCCAGCCTTATTAAAAAGAAGAGAGAGAAGACTCAAATTAATAAAATCATGAATGAGAAAGGAGAGATCACTACCAACACCAAGGAAATACAAACGATTTTAAAAACATATTATGAACAGCTATACGCCAATAAATTAGGCAATCTAAAAGAAATGGACTCATTCCTGGAAAGCCACAAACTACCAAAACTGGAACAGGAAGAAATAGAAAACATTAACAGGCCAATAACCAGGGAGGAAATTGAAGCAGTCATCAAAAACCTCCCAAGACACAAGAGTCCAGGGCCAGATGGCTTCCCAGGAGAATTTTATCAAACGTTTAAAGAAGAAACCATACCTATTCTCCTAAAGCTGTTTGGAAAGATAGAAAGAGATGGAGTACTTCCAAATTCATTCTATGAGGCCAGCATCACCTTAATTCCAAAACCAGACAAAGACCCCACCAAAAAGGAGAATTACAGACCAATATCCCTGATGAACATGGATGCAAAAATTCTCAACAAGATACTGGCCAATAGGATCCAATAGTACATTAAGAAAATTATTCACCAT
Source organism: Canis aureus (assembly GCF_053574225.1). Lineage (NCBI taxonomy): Eukaryota > Metazoa > Chordata > Mammalia > Carnivora > Canidae > Canis > Canis aureus. Next base: position 3,413,578 of record NC_135615.1, on the reverse strand, counting down.
GACCAAGTAGGATTTATCCCCAGGACACAAGGCTGGTTCAACACCCGTAAAACAATCAATGTGATTCATCATATCATCAAGAGAAAAACCAAGAACCATATGATCCTCTCATTAGATGCAGAGAAAGCATTTGACAAAATACAGCATCCATTCCTGATCAAAACTCTTCAGAGTGTAGGGATAGAGGGAACATTCCTCAACATCTTAAAAGCCATCTATGAAAAGCCCACAGCAAATATCATTCTCAAAGGGGAAGCACTGGGAGCCTTTCCCCTAAGATCAGGAACAAGACAGGGATGTCCACTCTCACCACTGCTATTCAACATAGTACTGGAAGTCCTAGCCTCAGCAGACAACAAAAAGACATTAAAGGCATTCAAATTGGCAAAGAAGAAGGCAAACTCTCCCTCTTTGCCGATGACATGATACTCTACATAGAAAACCCAAAAGTCTCCACCCCAAGATTGCTAGAACTCATACAGCAATTCGTTAGCGTGGCAGGATACAAAATCAATGCCCAGAAATCAGTGGCATTTCTATACACTAACAATGAGACTGAAGAAAGAGAAATTAAGGATTCAATCCCATTTACAATTGCACCCAAAAGCATAAAATACCTAGGAATAAACCTAACCAAAGAGGTAAAGGATCTATACCCTAAAAACTATAGAACACTTTTGAGAGAAATTGAGGAAGACACAAAGAGATGGAAAAATATTCCATGCTCATGGATTGGCAGAATTAATATTGTGAAAATGTCAATGTTACCCAGGGCAATATACACGTTTAATGCAATCCCTATCAAAATACCATGGACTTTCTTCAGAGAGTTAGAACAAATTATTTTAAGATTTGTGTGGAATCAGAAAAGACCCCGAATAGCCAGGGGAATTTTAAAAAATAAAACCATAACTGGGGGCATCACAATGCCAGATTTCAGGTTGTACTACAAAGCTGTGGTCATCAAGACAGTGTGGTACTGGCACAAAAACAGACACATAGATCAGTGGAACAGAATAGAGAACCCAGAAGTGGACCCTGAACTTTATGGTCAACTAATATTCGACAAAGGAGGAAAGACTATCCATTGGAAGAAAGACAGTCTCTTCAATAAATGGTGCTGGGAAAATTGGACATCCACATGCAGAAGAATGAAACTAGACCACTCCCTCTCACCATACACAAAGATAAACTCAAAATGGATGAAAGATCTAAATGTGAGACAAGATTCCATCAAAATCCTAGAGAAGAACACAGGCAACACCCTTTTTGAACTCGGCCACAGTAACTTCTTGCAAGATACATCCACGAAGGCAAAAGAAACAAAAGCAAAAATGAACTATTGGGACTTCATCAAGATAAGAAGCTTTTGCACAGCAAAGGATACAGTCAACAAAACTAAAAGAAAACCTACAGAATGGGAGAAGATATTTGCAAATGACGTATCAGATAAAGGCTAGTTTCCAGATCTATAAAGAACTTAATAACTCAACACCAAAGAAACAAATAATCCAATCATGAAATGGGCAAAAGACATGAAGAGAAATCTCACAGAGGAAGACATAGACATGGCCAACATGCATATGAGAAAATGCTCTGCATCACTTGCCATCAGGGAAATACAAATCAAAACCACAAGGAGATCCCACCTCACACCAGTGAGAATGGGGAAAATTAACAAGGCAGGAAACAACAAATGTTGGAGAGGATGTGGAGAAAAGGGAACCCTCTTACACTGTTGGTGGGAATGTGAACTGGTGCAGCCACTCTGGAAAACTGTGTGGAGGTTCCTCAAACAGTGAAAAATAGACCTGCCCTACGACCCAGCAATTGCACTGTTGGGGATTTACCCCAAAGATACAGATGCAATGAAACGCCGGGACACCTGCACCCCGATGTTTATAGCAGCAATGGCCACGATAGCTAAACTGTGGAAGGAGCCTCGGTGTCCAACGAAAGATGAATGGATAAAGAAGATGTGGTTTATGTATACAATGGAATATTACTCAGCTATTAGAATCGACAAATACCCACCATTTGCTTCGATGTGGATGGAACTGGAGGGGATTATGCTGAGTGAAGTAAGTCAGTCGGAGAAGGACAAACATTATATGTTCTCATTCATTTGGGGAATATAAATAATAGTGAAAGGGAAAATAAGGGAAGGGAGAAGAAATGTGTGGGAAATATCAGAAAGGGAGACAGAACGTAAAGACTGCTAACTCTGGGAAACGAACTAGGGGTGGTAGAAGGGGAGGGAGGAGGGCGGAGGGTGGGGGTGAGTGGGTGACGGGCACTGGGGGTTATTCTGTATGTTAGTAAATTGAACACCAATAAAAAATAAATTTAAAAAATAAAAAAATAAAAAATAAATAAATATTAAAGCAATCTCGGGGCACCTGGATGGCTCAGTAAGTTAAGCGTCAGACTCCTATTTCAGTTCAAATCATGATTGCTGGGTCATGAGATGGAGCCCTGCATCAGACTCTGCACTGGCATGGAGCCTGCTTAAGATCTCTCCCTCTAGGGATCCCTGGGTGGCGCAGCGGTTTAGCGCCTGCCTTTGGCCCAGGGCGTGATCCTGGAGACCCGGGATCGAATCCCACGTCGGGCTCCCAGTGCATGGAGCCTGCTTCTCCCTCTGCCTATGTCTCTGCCTCTCTCTCTCACTGTGTGCCTATCATAAATAAATTAAAAAAATAAAAAATAAAAATAAAAAAAAAGATCTCTCCCTCTAGCCCTCTACCCCTCACCCTGCTCATGCATGTACTCCCTTCACTCTCTCTCTCTCTCTCAAACAAATAAATCTTTAAAATATATATTATAAATAATATATAAATAAATATTTTATATATTAATATATTAATATATATTTAATATATATATAAAACCTTGCATTATGGGGGAAAAAATCTCAGTTGGTGATAATGCATTATCCTTTATATATATTGCTAGATTCAGTTTGCTAAAATTCATTAGGAATTTTTGTATACAAAAAAAATGAATTTTTGTATCCATGTTCAATGAAGTGTATCAGTTACTACTTTTCTTTGCTTGTACTTTATAGTCTGTCCTCAAAGAAAATAAAAGTGGAGAAATGTTCTATTTTTGGAATGAGTTTATATACAATTGGTATTATTTCTTCCTTAAATGTTTGGTAGAATTTACAGTGAATCCGTCTGGGCCTGGAGTTTTCTTTGTGAGAAGCTTTTAATTAATAATTAAATCTCTTTAGTACATAATAGGGCTACTCAGATTTTCTATTTTTTTCTTGAGTGACTGTTGTTAATCTATGACTTTCAAAGAATCTGTCCTCTCCATCTGTGTTGTTATATTTATTTGCATAGTTGTAACATTCCTTTATTTTTTTTTTAATGGTTGCAAGATCCATAATAATGTCCTTTTTTCTCTACTGATGTTAATTTTTTCTTATCTCCCACCAATCCCACCAGTCTCCTATACCTGGTCTCACTAGAAGTTTATCAATTTTGTCATTTTCCAAAGAGATTTTATTGGGCTCTATGGATTTTCTAATATATAATTTCCTATTCTATGTTACTATTATTTGGTTTCCTATATCATCACTTTTAACTTCTTTATTCTTTAGTTCTCTTTACTTTGATTTAATTTGCTCTTCTGTTTCTGGCTTCTTAATGCAGATGCATACATTGATTTTAGCACTTCCGTCTTTAATAATTGAACATTTAAAATTATACATTTTCCAAGAAAAATTATACATTTTCTTCTACAAATTTTCATTCAGGTCAAAATATTTTCTAATTCGTGATTTCTTCCTCTACCCTTGGGCTATTTAATTTAAATATTTTATTTGTTTAGTTTTTAAATATTTGGGGATTTTCTAAACAATTTCAGATAATTCCATTTTTTCAGAACATGCAATCTGTAATTATTTCAATCCATTTAAATATGATGAAGCATGTTGTATGACCCAGCATTTGGATCTATCTTAGCAAATGTTTCATGTGCACTTGAAAACAAATGTGTTTTACTATTGTTGAGTGAAGCATACTGTAAATATAAATTAGACCCAGTTGTTCAATAGGATTGTCAAAATCACCTATATCATTACTGATTTTCTGTCTATTTAATCTGTCAAACACTAAGAGAGGGAATTAAAGTCTCCAGCTATTCATTTTTCTGTTTCCATTTGCACTTCTATCACTTTTCCCTTTATATATTCTGAAGCTCTGTTTTGGGTGCATACAACTTTAGGATTGTTATGTCTTTTTGATGAGTTTCCAAATCTGCATTGTTCCTGTTTCTTTTCCTACCTTCTTTTGGGTTGTTTTTTTTAGAAGTCCATTTTATTTCCACTATTAGTTTATAAGCTATTTCCCTTTGTCCTAATTATTAATGGTTGCTCTAAGATTTACAATATCGTTCTTTAACTTATTCAATCTACATTGAAATGTTATACTATATCTCGGATAAGATATGTAAGATTCTTACAACATTATGCTTATAATTTTCCCTCTTGTATTTTGAGCCCTTGTCATACATTTTATTTCCACAAGTGTTATGAACATCCTAACACATTGTACTGTTTTGTTTTTTCTTTGCTCAGTTACCATTTAAAGAAATTAATAAGTTAATATAAAAATTATTTTATACTTATCCACATATAGAGCATTTCTGGTGCTCTTCATTCCTTTGTGTAAGTCCAAGGTTTCCATCAGATAGCATTTTCCTTTTGCTTAAAGAACTTCCTTTAACATTTTTTTTTGTTTGTTTGAACTCTATTGGCTTTTTTTTTCACATTTTTAAAATTTAAATTCAATTTGCCAACATATAGTATAACTTCCAGTGCTCATCCCATCAAGTGCCCTCCTCAGTGCCTGTCACCCAGTTATCCCATCCCCCACCCCCACCCCCTTCTGCAACCCTTTGTTTGTTTCCCAGAGTTAGGAGTCTCTCATGGTTTGTCTCCCTCTCTAATTTTTCCCACACAGTTTCTCTCCTTTCCCTTATAATTCCTTTCACTATTTCTTATATTCACATATCAGTGAAACCATATGATGATTGTCCTTCTCTGATTGACTTACTTCACTCAGCATAATACCCTCCAGTTCCATCCATGTCAAAGCAAATGGTGGGTGTTCATCCTTTCTGGTGGCTGAGTAATATTCCATTGTGTATATAGACCACATCTTCTTTATCCATTCATCTGTCGAAGGACATTATGGCTCTTTCCACAGCTTGGCTATTGTGGACTTTGCTGCTATGAACATTGGGTGCAGGTGAGGTGTCCTGAGCGTTTCACTACATCAGCATCTTTGGGGTAAATCCCCAGTAGTGCAATTGCTAGGTCATAGGGTAGCTCTTATTTTTAGCTTCTTGAGGAACCTCCAAACTGTTTTCCAGAGTGGCTGCATCAGTTTGCATTCCCATCAACAGTGCAGGAGGGTTCCCCTTTCTCCACATTCTCCCCATCATATGTTGTTTCCTGTCTTTTTAATTTTAGCCATTCTTAGGGTGTGAGGTATATCTCCTTGTGGTTTTGATTTGTATTTCCCTGATGGCAAGTGATGCACAGCATTTTCTCATGTGCTTGTTGGCCATTTGTAGGTCTTCTTTGGAGAAATGTTTGTTCATGTCTTCTGCCCATTTTGTGATTGGATTCTTTGTTTCTTGGGTGTTGAATCTGATAGGTTCTTTATAGATATTGGATACTAGCCCTTTATCTGATATGTCATTTGCCAATATCTTCTCCCATTCTGTTGGTTTGTCTTTTAGTTTTGTGACTGTGTCTTTGGCTGTGAGAAGCTTCTTATCATGATTAAATCCCAATAGTTTATCTTTTCTTTTGTTTCCCTTGCCTTCATAGATGTATCCTGCAAGAAGTTGCTGTGGCCAAGTTCCAAAAGGGTGTTGCCTGTGTCCTCCTCTAGGATTTTGATGAATTCAGGTCTCACATTTAGATCTTTCAACTATTTTGAGTTTATCTTTGTGTATGGTGTAAGAGAGTGGTTTAATTTCATTCTTCTGCATGTGGCTGTCCAATTTTCCCAACATCATTAATTGAAGAGACTGTTTTTTTTTTTTTTCCAGTGGATATTCTTTCCTGCTTTGTTGAATATTAGTTGTCCATAGAGTTGAGGCCCCATTTCTGGGTTCTCTATTCTGTTCCATTGATCTATGTGTCTGTTTTTGTGCCGGTACCACACTGTCTTGATGATCTCAGCTTTGTAATATAGTTTGTAATCCAGCATTGTGATGCCCCCAACATTGGTTTTCTTTTTCAACATTCCTTTGGCTATTTGGGGTCTTTTCTGATTCTATGCAAATCTTTTTTTTTTTCTATGCAAATCTTAAGATTATTTGTTCCAACTCTGTGAAGAAAGTCCATGGTATTTTGATAGGAATTGCATTAAACGTGTAAATTGCCCTGGATAGCATAGACATTTTCACAATATTTATTCTTCCAATCCATGAGCATGGAATGTTTTTCCATTTCTTTATATCTTCCTCCATTTCTTTCAGAAGTATCCTGTAGTTTTTAAGGTATAGATCCTTTACCTCTTTGGTTAGATTTATCCATAGATATCTTAGGGTTTGTGGTGCACTTGTAGATGGGATTGATTCCTTAATTTCTCTTCAGTCTCATTGTTAGTGTACATAAATGCCATTGATTTCTGGGCATTGATTTTGTATCCTGCCACATTGCTGAATTGTTGTATGAGTTCTAGCAGTCTTGGGGCGGAGTCTTTTGGGTTTTCTATATACAGTATCATGTCATCTACAAAGAGGGAGAGTTTGGCTTCTTCTTTGCCAATTTGAATGCCTTTTCTTTCTTTTGTTGTCTGATTGCTGAGGCTAGGACTTCTAGTACTAGTACTATGTTGAATAGCAGTGGTGAGAGTGGACATCCCTGTCATGTTCCTGGTCTTAGGGGAAAGGCTCCCAGTTTTTCCCCATTGAGAATGATATTCACCATGGGCTTTTCAGAAGTGGCTTTTAAGATGCTGAAGAATGTTCCCTCTATCCCTACATTCCGAAGGATTTTGATCAGGAATGGATGCTGTATTTTGTCAAATGCTTTCTCTGCATCTGTTAAAAGGATTATATGGTTCTTGTTTTTTCTCTTGTCGATATGATCTATCATGTTGATTGTTTTATGAGCATTGAACCACCCTTGCATCCCAGGGATAAATCCCACTTGGTCATGGTGAATAATCCTCTTAATGTACTGTTGGATCCTATTGGCTAGTATCTTGTTGAGAATTTTTGCATCTGTGTTCATCAGGGATATTGGCCTATAATTCTCCTTTTTGGTTGGGTCTTCGTCTGGTTTGAGGATCAAGTTAATGCTAGCCTCATAAAACGAGTTTGGACATATTCCTTCCGTTCCTATCCTTCGAAACAGCTTTAGTAGAATAGGTATTATTTCTTCTTTAAATGTTTGGTAGAATTCTCCCTGAGAAGCCATCTGGCCCTGGACTTTTGTGTCTTGGGAGGTTTGTGATGACTGCTTCAATTTCCTCACTGGTTATTGGACTAATAGTTGCTCATAATACATTTTTAAAATTGTATTTCCTTGGTATTGGTTGTGATCTCTCCTCTTTCATTTGTGATTTTATTAATTTGAGTCTTTTTTCTTTTCTCTTCTTTCTTTTCTTTTCTCTTTTCTTTTCTTTTCTTTTTTTTTAAAGATTTTCTTTATATATTTGTGAGAGACACAGAGAGAGAGAGAGAGAGAGAGGCAGAGACATAGGCAGAGGGAGAAGCAAGCTCCATATAGGGAGCCTGACGTGGGATCAATCCTGGGTCTTCAGGATCAGGCCCTAGGCTGAAGGTGGCGCCGAGCCACCCAGGCTGCCCCTTTTTTCTTTTTGATAAGGCTGGCTAGGGGTTTAGCTATATTATTAATTCTTTCAAAGAACCAGCTCCTGGTTTTGTTTATCTGTTCTACAGTTCTTCTGTCTCTATTTCATTGAGTTCTGCTTGAATCTTTATTATCTCTCTTCTGCTTGGTTTAAGCTTTATTTGCTTTCTCCAATTCCTTTAAATATGAGGTTAGCTTGTGTATTAGAGTTTTTTCCAATTTTTTGAAGGAGTCTTGTATTGGGATGTAGTTCCCTCTTAGGACGGCTTTTGCTGTATCCCAAAGATTTTGAACAGTTGTATTTTCATTTTCATTAGTTTCCATGAATCTTTTTACTTCTTCTCTAATTTCCTGATTGACCCATTTATCTTTTAGTAGGATGCTTTTTAACCTCAATGTGTTTGAGTTTCTTCCAAATTTCTTCTTGTGATTGAGTTCTAGTTTCAAAGCATTGTGGCCTAAAAATATGCAGGGGGCAATCCCAATCTTTTGGCATCAGTTGAGACCTGATTTGTGTCCCAGTATGTGGTCTATTCTGGAGAAAGTTCCATGTGCACTTGAGAAGAATGTGTATTCAGTTGCATTCAGATGGAATGTTCTGTGTATACCTGTGAAATCTATTTGGTCCAGTGTACCATTCAAGCCTGCTTCTCTCTCTGTCTCTCTCTTTCTCTGTGCCTCTCATGAATAAATAAAGTCTTTTAAAAAAGTATATAAATTAAAAAAATGAACCAAGCTTCAGGGCCCTGTGGGATAATATCAAGTGTTTTTTTTTTTTTTTTTTTTAAGATTTTATGTATTTATTCATGAGAGAGAGATAGAGAGAGGCAGAGGGAGAAGCAGGCTCCATGCAGGGAGCCCGACATGGGACATGATCCCGGGTCTCCAGGATCATGCCCCGGGCCAAAGGCAGGCACTTAACCACTGAGCCACCCAGGGATCCCAGGGCCCTTGTTTCTTTGGTGATGTCCTGCTTTGAAGATCTGTCATTTGCTGAGAATGTCATGTTGAAGTCTCTTTATTAGTGTATTATTATCTAAGCATCTCTTTACTTTGGTCTTTTAGCATTTCTTTATAGTACAAGTCTGCAGATGACAAAGTCTCTCCATTTTTGTTTACCTAAAAGTTTGATTTTGTTTTGAAGAATATTTTTACTGAATATAAAATTCAAAATTGACTTTTTATTCTTTTAGCATTTTGTAGATTCATTTTTTTCTTGCATATTTCTGATGAGAAGTCTGCTGTAATTTTTATCTACATTTCTCCGTGTATAATGTGTGTTTTCCCTTCTCTGGCTACTTTTAAGATGTTTTTCTTAATTACTTGTTTTCAGCAATTTGACTATGATATACCTCAGTTTGTGATGCAAGTATGTGTGTTTATTCTGCTTGGGTTCTTTGGGATTTCTGTTCTGTGGTTTATAGAGTTCATCAAATCTGAGAAGTCTTTTTAGCCATTATTTCTTCTGTCACCCACCTCCCCCTTGCTTGGAACCTGGTTTCATATATGAAACCACTTGATAGGGGCACCTGGATGGTTCAGTGGTTGATCATCTACCTTCAGCTCAGGTGATCCCAGGGTCCAGGGATCGAGTCCCACATTAGGTTCCCTATAGGGAGCCTGCTTCCTCCTCTGCCTATGTCTCTGCCTCTCTCCCTGTCTCTGATGAATAAATAAATAAAATCTTAAAAAAAAAAGAAAAAAAGAAACCACTTGATATTATCCCACAGGGCCCTGAAGCTTGGTTCATTTTTTTAATTTATATACTTTTTTAAAGATTTTAATTATTCATGAGAGGCACAGAGAAAGAGAGAGGCAGAGACATAGGCAGAGAGAGAAGCAGGCTCCATGCAGGGAGCCTGATGTGGGACTCGAACCCGGAGCCCCACGATCACTCCCTGGGCGGAAGGCAGATGCTCAACCACTGAGCCACCCAGGTGTCCCAGCTTGGTTCATTTTTTAGCCACTGTAGTAAGATCTAATTTATAAACCATAAAGTTCAACTGTTTAAGGTGTTTATAATTTATAAACCATAACATTCAGCTCTACAGTTCAGTGGTTTTTAATATATTTACAAACTTGCACAACTATCAACATAATCTAATTTTAGAACTTTTACACATTCCCAAAGGAGCCCTTGTATGCATTAGCAATCATTCACCATTCCTACTCTCCCCTAACGCCTTCCAGGCCTAGTCAACCACTAATCTACTTAATGTGTCTATGGACTTGTCTATTCTAGACATGTCATATAAATCATCAGGTAAAGGCAGATGCTCAACTGCTGAGCCACCCAGGAGTCCCCCTTTGCCTACTTTTGAGACTGAGTTATTGGGATGCCTGGGTGTCTCAGTGGTTGAGCATCTGCCTTTGTCTCAGGGCATGATCCTGGAGTCCTGGGATGGAGTCCTACATCAGGCTCCCTGCATGGAGCCTGCTTCTCCCACTGCCTATGTCTCTGCCTCTCTCTTTCTCTGTGCCTCTCGTGAATAAATAACTTTTTAAAAATATTTTAAAAAATAAAAATAAGGCTGATTTACTTACGTTATTGAAGTTATAAGAGTTCTCTACATATTCTAGAAACAAGTCTTTTATCAGATATATCATTTGCAAATATTTTCCCACCTTCTGTGGTTTGTCTTTTTATGTCATGGCTCCTCCCACATGGAGAGTTTCTATCACACAAAGAGTGTTCTTCCATATGGTGGACTCTTGTCTTATGGTAGATTCCTTCCATATGGTGAGGTCCTATTTCATGGTGGAGTCCTTGCACATGAGAAAGTTTTGTTTTATGATAGTGGTCCTCCCACTTTGTAAGGTCTTCCCCTATGGTGAGTTCTACCTCATGGTAAGATCTCTGCAGTGGTGTAGTCTACATAGTGGAGTTTTCCTACATGGTGAGGTCCTACCTCATGGTTAGGCTCAGTATGCCTCCCAAGTCTATATCCTTACCTCATCTATACCTTCAAGAGAAACTCTAAGTCTCAATTATGGTCTTTCCTTTTACTACCTACCCAAACAATCTTAATTTCCTCCCCTTCATACCCTAGAGCAGACCCTTATTGCAGAGAAGGTCATTTCTTCACCCTTATCCTCTGAACTGTCTTCTGTCTCCTCTTGGTAGCCCTCCCATGAACCCAGACCTGTCCCTGATTTCCACCTCTGGTTATCTGCATGATTATGATTATTTGAGAAAGCTTGGAATGGAGCCCTTTGACTTGAGTATCAGCTTTGAGAAGTTGTGGAACCCTCTAGGTAAAACATCTGTTCCATTAATTCTACCTTTCCCCCTCCTCCCCTTTCCCTCATAACGAGCTTTGATTGAATCCAGACTATAGTTTGATTTCCCCACTTTTCCTGCATAAATACACTAGTTCTAACTCTTAATTACATCCTTGATTAGGGCCCTCAACTCTAGAACTATATTGTTCAATATGGTAGCCACTAGTTACATGTGGCTACTAGTACTTGCAGTGTGATCAGTCCAACTGAGATATGCTACAACTATAAAATACATTTTATAGTTTCAAAGAGTTAGGACCAAAAAACTGTAAAATACTTGATGAATATTTTTTATCTTAATTACATATTGAAATGATAATATTTTGGATATGTTGGGTTAAATAAAATATAAAAAGTAATCTAACCTGTTTCTTTTTCCTTTTTTTAAAATGTGGCTACCAGAAAATTTTAAATTATATATGTGACTTATACTCATTTTCCAATGGATAGCACTACCCTAGAATTGGTCTTGTACCCCATAAGCTATGCATTAAACTTTAATGCAGCCAGATTACTTAAAGACTTACTTGCCTCCTGTACTCTACTTGGTGCTGTGTCCCAAGACTAGACCACCCAGCACACACTTAGGAATTCAGACCCAACAGTCCCAAGGCTAGTTTGTCATATTTTTGAACATAGTGCCTTGGACTCCTCAGGATGATCTTTTACCGTAACTTGAGTTTCTCTAGCCACCAACCTTTCCTAATCACCTTCCTTTTTTCTTCATTTGGTCATCTCAGCAAACCACACCCTAAGCCTACTCATAATCTCCAGTCTGTTCACTTACATAGAATCCCTTTTCCACCTCAGTTCCTGCATAAATGCTGCCTATGCTACCAGTCCCAGGCCACCTCCTCCATGAAGCTTTCCTTGCTGCTCCAGTGCTTTATTGCCCTTCCTTTTTATCCAAAATCCTATAGTTACATATATTTTTAATGTATTTTTTTATTTTTTATTTTTTTTTATTTATGATAGTCACACACAGAGAGAGAGAGAGGCAGAGACACAGGCAGAGGGAGAAGCAGGGTCCATGCACCGGGAGCCCGACGTGGGATTCAATCCCGGGTCTCCAGGATCGCGCCCTGGGCCAAAGGCAGGCGCCAAACCGCTGCACCACCCAGGGATCCCCCTATAGTCATATTTATTTTCTACCTCATCACTTAGCAACTGGGCACTCTTCTGTATTATTCCCAGTTTTATGTATGTGAAGATGTCTACTTAACTGGTTTGTTAGCTCCTGAATGGAGGGATCATTTCTTAGATTTCTTTCTACCACCTTTCCTCTATACTGCCCCCCAACCTAACAGAGTACAATACAAGGCAGGCAGCTAAATTTGGCAAACACCACTTCAATAATTGATTAGTCAAAATATTCAATGAATTCAAAAAACAGCACTTCCCAACATCTCTAGTTAAATGGGAATTTACTAGGTTGTCATTATTATTCTAGCACTTGCATTACTACATTGCTGCTGAGTGATCAGTATATCAACAGATTCCTGAATAAAACTAAAAAGCAAATCCATGGGATCCCTGCGTGGCACAGCGGTTTGGCGCCTGCCTTTGGCCCAGGGCGTGATCCTGGAGACCCGGGATCGAATCCCACGTCGGGCTTCTGGTGCATGGAGCCTGCTTCTCCCTCTGCCTATGTCTCTGCCTCTCTCTCTCTCTCTCTCTGTGTGACTATCATAAATAAATAAAAATTAAAAAAAAAAAAAGATTTAAAAGCAAATCCATATTTTTTTGTTATTACCAAAGGGAAACATATAGTCAGAACTGCAAGAAAATTACATTGTGATTAAACTTCTTTCACATTTTATTTTACAATATAGTAGCATAAAGCATCTACCCAACACTTCAAAAATAAGAGAATCATTTCTTTTCTATACAAGCCTCTAAATTTCGTGTAACAAAAATAAAGTCAGATATAGTGAAACTGATTTTTTTCTCTCTTAGGTAAAGTATATATATATATATATACCTTCTTGATTACTAGATACAGGACTAAATTCCAATCTGCTACCCAGTTTTCAATTGATGAAGCCAATATTTGCACATAGGTAGCTGTTATGGAGGAGATAAGGACACAAATCAGCCCACAGAAACAGAAATGATAGTACTGCAATATGTCAAATATTAATTTGTTACTGTTAACAGATTTTGAGTCACTAGAGTGCCATGGCAAACCTGACTTGTGGTACCAAATACAATATATTAGCAGCCAGAATCGTGGTGGGTGGGAGCTCGTCATATAGAGATTAAATTCTATTCAAATATCAAGAAGCTATTTCCCTAAAATCTAGGAATTACCTCATAATCTATTACGAAAGAATCAGAGAATTGGCATGGTTTGTCTTCAGATAAACCTTGTAACTTTGTCATGTAAGACATCCTCTGATACCTCGATTATTGAATTCTTGCCTATCAGAATGCTTTAGCAACACATCCTAGTATTCAATTGTGATTGTAATACACTCTCTTGGTATGTTCTGCTTTCATTCCTTATTGCTGTAGTTATTGCCTTAAAAACAAATAAGAAACTAAAACAGTTTCACAGTCATCTAAGAGAAGCTCAGAAACCAACAACTTTTTTGGCAAGATGTCCAAAGGACAACTTAATTCAGTAAACATAAAGAGTCAGAACTATTCCCACTCAAAAATATGTTTTAAAAAAGCTAAAACTTTTGGCAATAACAATGAAGAAACAGTCTTTTATATTACTCCAGAAAATAGGTTCAAACTTTCTGAATGATAGTTTTGCAATAAATACTCATCAAAGCCTTGGAAAATTATAAACCAGTTAATCCCCAATTTCCATTTCTGTGAATTCATCCAAAAGAATAATCATTGATATGTTTTAAGAGTTTTATAAGATATACATTGCAGTGATGAACATGTGGCGAAGTTCTACCATCAAGGAAATGAGTGAAAAGTTCACCTTAGTTATCTTTTTTGGAGCATGTGCTCAGCGGAAACATACTCTGTGTCTCTCACCTCCCACCGCAATTCATTGGCCAGCTCTGCAACTCTGCAGGCAAAATATCTCCATGTTTCAATAATAGCCTATTGTTAAGTTATGATCCATCTAATGGAATGTAATGTACCATTAAAAATCATATAAGAGGGGTGTCTGGATGGCCCAGTTGATTCAGCACCTGCCTTAAGCTCAGGTCATAACCTTGGGGTTTTGGGATGAAGCTCTGAGTCAGGTTCCCTGTTCAATGGGAGTCTCCTTTTCCCTCTCCCTCTGCCCTAGCCCTCTGTTTGTGTCTGCTTTCTCTCTCAAATCTTTTTAACATCTCTTTAACACCTTTTTAAAAAATCATATCAGAAAAGAATAATAAAATATCACTGAATGTTATTACATATTTAAAAATAATATTACTGAGCAGTGTGATTCTATTCTTATTAGGAGGGAGAAACTTTAAAAAGATAAAAATAAAAATAAATAAAAATTTAAAAAAAGAAGGGAGAAATCTACACTAAAATGTTCAAAGAGGCTGGGATTATAGGTCATTTTTATTTTTTTTCTATTTATCTCTTTTCTAAATTTTCTACCATGAATGTTTAATAATCAGAAAAAAATTATTCAAAATGATTCCAGCTCCCTATACAAAAAAATTGTTTTAAACAATTGTTTTGTCTTACTTTGGCAATGTAAGCAAAGTAAGTTGTGTGGTATCTTTCTCTAATCCGAATTGTATGAGTAGTGTGTAGATTGGGCCTTGGATGTGCCTGGCAGGGTCCATACTAAGGTGAACCATCTGGAGACACTTGCCCCTTAAATAGGCAGTAAGTGTTGGCTTGAGACTTTGTTGACAATAAAAACAAAGTTTTTTTGTAAAATAGCCTGAAAAAAGAAGGGCTCTCAGAGAAGTGGCAGTTGCGTCTGCAAAGGTACCAGAAAGGAATCTGTAAGCACTGCTAGCTAACAAGAGGCATAATACTACCTTCAGTGAATGGAAATAATAAAAAGAAATCCTTAATGATTGAAGGATTCACTATATTGTAAAGAATTTGGGGGGGAAAAGAGGTGTACCATGTGGAATCTGTATGTTCTAGAGATGAGATTGGGAAGACAGTTATCATAAACATGCATTTGGCATTTTCTAGTTTTGATAACACTTTCATACACATTAGTCCTGAAGAACTTGTGCAGCCATTTAAGGAAAGCATACTCTGTGGATTAGGAAATCGAGGCATCAGGAGAATAAAGGAGCTTACCCTAGAGCATAGTAGACAAGTTGGAAGTAAAGAGAAAGTTAAGACCCAAGTACCTGATTCCCAATCCAAGGCATAAAACCTACAATAAAGAAAAAGGAAGTGCTATAGTGGAATAATGATAAAAATTATTCTCCCATTTCTTCCATTTTTTACTTTCTAAAGTTGTGTTCTCCAAGGCAGGGGTAGCGGCACATACCCCAGGTGAGATGATTTATTGGGAGGTAAAAGAAAATATTAGAGCATCTATGGATGTTCATTTTGTAGCAAGGAAGGAGGGAGAGATGGGAGAATTAGGCTTTATGAATGTTTACTATATAGACTGACCCTGGTACACTCACATAGTCCTACATCAAACATCATGGGTCAGGAATGGGATGTGTGGTGCTCTGAAGGGGGTGTGGGGTCCACATGCATTAGTTTGTATAGATGGGAAGTTTCCAAGGCCCCACTTAGTATGGATTAGGTTACATAACTTTACTAAACAAACCCCCAACCAAGTACAAAGTAAAAACAATGACAATATAATCAATTCTAACAGGAAGTCACCCCAAAATAATTCTAAATTATCAAAACAACATTTAAATTATAGAATTATGTCCACTATTTTTAATAGTGAACTCACCCTAGTGAATGATGTACCTTGAGATATTAGTGTGTGTGTGTATATATATATATATATATATATATATATATATATATAGTAGTACATATATATAATTGAAAATTGAATATACACATATTGGACTGAATGCTCAAAAAAATTGTACTACCAGATGTAAACAATCCAAAAACAGCTTGGAGGGCACTGCAATAAAGCTTATGAAAAAGTTCCACTTCTGTTTGAGTGAGACATGGTCTGAACTGTTCCATTGCCATTTAAGAAAGCTGCAAACAATTCCCTCCCCAGAGTTCTTTTTTTCCTGTTATACCTATCTGTTTTATAATCCTAGAGTTGTGAAATTCTCTCTGTCCACAGCCATTCACGTGCCTTCCAACATACCCACGCCATTTAATTTTTTTTAAAGATTGTATTTGAGAGGGAGAATGAGCAAGAGAGAGAGCACGAGGGGAGTGGGAGATAAAGGGATACACAGACCTCTGTTGAGCAGGGACCCTGCCCCTGACCAGCAGGGCTATGCCATTTGATTATACAATGAAACAAAGACAACCTTCCTTTGGCCCCATGTCCCCCTTCTGGGGTAGGCCTATCCTAAACCTCTCTTCCTGTCAGTCTGTAGAGTCTCTATCACCTCTGCTCACTCACTCCGTTCCTCCCCTACCTGCTTCTTCCTGTGCGGCATCCACCCCCAGGGTCTACTGAGCCCATGGCTTACTTCCTCAAATGGCCCAAGTGATCACCTTCTGATCTAATACAGGATGCTATTATTTCTTCTATTTTCCTGACTTTCCTGTAACTATCCAAACCAATCACTCTTTTTCCCTTGGCAGCCTCTTCTTGTTTTTGGCACCTAACCTGGTACATTATCATTGCCTTGGAGGTATGTCCTTTTTTCTTCACATGGCTGATTCTCAGATTTTTGTCTCCAGCCTTGACCTCTCATGCATACTCCAGTCTCTATTTGTCCAAATGTTCACAGGATTCCCACAGGCCGCCTCAAGCTCAATATGCATAAAACAAAATGAAACCTTCTCTACACAGCTTCCTGATTTTCATTGCCTTGTCAGAAACGTCACTATCTTCAGAACTGCTAGGGCAAGAAATTCTGGAACACTCTGATCCTCTCTTTCTCATTTCTCATCCTCATCCAAGCTGGTATGGAGACCTGGCAGTCTGCCTCTAAAGAGTCCCATGGATTTCTTTGTTCTCGTTGGCACACCCCGAACTGGGCCCAGGTCCGCTCACACCTGCATCTCTCCTACTTCCTTTTGCCTGGCTGCCTTCTCAAGCCAAAATTTGCCCTTCTAATCTTTCACTAGCTCATTAGGCTGGAGCCAGGCTAAATTCAATAATAACTTGTTTCATGACATCACTTTCTGCAGGGCTCGGGGGCCAGTAACTTCCTACTGCCACCAAGTCAAGTCCAAGTTCCTTTGCGTGTCCTGTGGTGTCTTTCTAAGGAGACCGCTCATAGCAATCCCATTTTATCTCTGACACCCAATAGATGTTCTGTTCCCACTGGGGTGTTGGCCTCATTGGTTTCTTCCTCTCTGCACCTATTCTGTCAGCCTTTTGCACCTTACATACCCCTCTTTCACGTGCTCTGCCATCAGATGACCTGTGCTCCAGACTCAGCTCTGCTGTTTATTACCGTCATCTTAGAGAAACTAACATCTCTGAACTTCTGTGTCTTCAGATGTGAAATGGTGATATTGCCACCTAATTCCAGGGTTGTTGAGAGGATTCAATGGCCCAAAAAATGGAAGGGTTATTTAGCCCAGCACCCAGCACAGGGACTCTTTTGGGGGTAACAAACATGAATAGCAAAGTGAATGTCATGTGGTGAACCTTTAGTTGGGTGACTGAGTAATAGGACGGATAAACACCAGATGTATGTTGGCCTAAACAACCTTTAGCCTCCATTAACATTGCCCAACCATAGACCCTAAAACATTTCATTCTTCTTTTAACTCCCATGACATTTACCCCAAATGTAAAACTTTATGATAGTCTGTTTTCTGTAACTATTTCATGTCTGTTGTCCCATCTCCGTAACTAGTTTCCAAGGTCTTTGAGGACAAGGATGGTGATGTTATTACACCTGACATTCATCAAGTGTGAACTATGGGCTAGCACTTTACATTGATAAACTCACTTAGCCCTTATGACAACCTGATGATGACATCCCTGTGTTAGGAATCAGGGAATGGAAGCCACAAATTGAGGATACTAGTGAGCAGCAGAGCTGAAACTCTACAGTCTGGCCCTAGGACCATCTGTGCTACAGTCTGCTGCTCCCTACCCACTGGCATAGGCATAAGAGTACTCAGGATTTGGTACAAGTTCTCTTGTAGCAGACATGTTACTTTAAAACTATTTGAGAGGAAGAGACACCTGGGTGGCTCAGTTGGTAGAACTATGTCTCTTGATCTTGGGGTCATGAGTTTGAGCCCCACATTAGTAACCTCTAAGGTTACTTTTTAAAAAATTATTTGAGAGGAATAAAAGCCAAAAAACTACTTGAGTTAGCAGAACTGCCACCTTTCTGGCCGCTGAAGGCTAAACTCTCCCTTAAAGAACATCCTAAAAGGAATCAGAATTCACACAAAAGCCAAGATTACTGCTGTAGGGTACTTTGCTATCTGAAGGTTGTTATATCATGTAGGAAATGGCTACGCTAGAAATGTTGTGTCCCCTTCCAAATTAATATGTTAAATCTTAATGCCCAAAGTGATGATATTATGCAGTGGGGCCAGGAGGTAATTAGGTTATGAAGATGGAGACCTCAGGAATAGTATTAATGCCTTTATAAGAGGGCCCAAAAGAGCTCCCTTGCCTCTTCCACCGTGTGAGGACACAACATGAAATCTCACACCACCCCCATGCTGGCATCCTGAACTTGGACTTACAGCCTACAGCACTCTGAGAAATAAATAAACTCAGCCTACTAGTATTTTATTTCAGCAGCTGAAACAGACTAAGAAATGAAGGAAGAAAAGAAAAGAAGAAAAGGGAGAAAGGAAGTGAGGGCATATAGCAGAAGTAATGGGAGTAACGGTCAGAAAAGAAGGGACACCTAAGAGTTCTATTTGAGGCACTGGATGAATGGAATGATATATGGGCTGCCAAAGCGAGCACAAGGACTGAATGGAATGAAAGCCAGGGAAGAGACTGCTGGAACACCAGAACAGAGACTGATGGCAGTAATGGCCCACTGGAGAGACCTCTCCTCCACCGGAACAGTCCTGAGAGAATGAAATATTGCATAAGGAAGCACAGTGCTTGGTGCCGACATTCACACTGCACCTGATGACAAATTCAAGATGGCATATAAAACAAGAATTTAAAGTACAAACTTAACACAAAATGTTTTATGACACTAGAAACTCACTTTGAAAAAAAAAGGAGTGGATTTCATGCACCTTGTATCAACCAGTTTTATGGTAGAAATGAAACAGTGTAAATGATCCCAAGCATTTCTGTGGACTTTTATAAGGGGTCAGATTGGCATCATTGTCCCAAAGGTCATTACTTCTAAAGATCGTGTATCAAGAGCTGGATCCCAATAAGGGAATTTTGCTGTCGTCAGTGTGAAGGCCACCAAGCAAATATCTTTTGAAAATAGACATTTCCTAGAAGCATCCACATATCCCAGTTATCAATACTCAAATAAAGGAAGATAGAATGACTATTCTTTAGATCTTAAAGGAGCAGAAAATAAAGATTAAGAAAATAAAGCATGGTAGCAAATCATAGGCAGCCTAAACCTCACCTAATTTCTGCCTTGCTTAACTAGTAAACAGAAGTTCTGTTAAAATAATATGACACCAGATGCTGCAACATTAGCTAACTTACTATTAGCTCCTGTCACTGGAAATAAACACAAATTTTTTCAGAACCAACTTGTTTTTTACCTAATACGTATTTCATGTTCCTGCTCCCTGCAAGCCTCTCCTGAAACTGATTTGATAACATCCACCACACTTTAAGGAGGATTGCTTCACATTTCAAAGGGTAACAGCACAGATTTTTATAATATACATCTTAGCAGGAGAGAATTACAGCATAACCTGCAGCAACATTTTCTCTAGCACAATAAACTGAAAGCTTTATAAACATAAAATAACAATTTGCATTAAAAGGTACATGTTTTACTTTTGGTATTTTCAGTTACATAAAGGATAAATTTATTCAAGCAAAAGAACAACTGGCCATAACCTTTCCCTGACAGCTCTGGCTGCAGTTTTCTTCAAGCAATGTAAGGTTTCATATTTTTCCAGAAGAGACAAAAGCGACTGCCTCATGAATTGTTCCTTAGATTTTTAGTTCAGTACCACACAACACTTCTTTAGTAAGCTCCAAAATACTACATATAGTTATAATAACACCAGTGACGAAAAAAAAATAACACCAGTAACGAGTCACTACCCTTACATCAAATTACATTTGAATTAATTATCTTCCATCCACCTCCTTTTTTGGCTCCCCTTCTTCTGATCTGAGCATCTGATCTTCAGCTGCTAACCTCACTAACTCCCCTTAACAGCCCAGTGGTTTTCAACTGGGCAATTTTGCAACCCCAGGAGATATTTGGCAATGTTTGGAGACATTTTTGGTGGTTGCACCTATGGGGTGCTACTAGTACCTAGTGGGTAGATGCCAGGGATTTTGCTAAACATTCCACAATGCACAGGGTAGGCCCCAACAACAACAAAAATTATATCACCCCAAATGCCCATAGTACCAAGGCTGAGAAACCCTGCAATAATCTAGCCAAAACATTGAAAGAAAAAAAAAAAAACTTCTCAAGAATCTGCAGTGGATCCTTACTTATTAACTTAAAGATATCAACCTCCTCAGCCTTATTTTCAACAACTTCCAACATACAACTTTTAACCATAACTAAATAAATATCTGATGAACTATCATGTGCAGAAACTGCAAAGATACCAGAAGATTGAGAGGTTGGTGCCCTCTGATGCTGGAGACAGATCACTGACAACATATTCAGTAGTAACAGAAATGGTGTCTTCTGCTCCTTATCAACTCTCATCCCAGGCAGATCATGAGTGCCACGTAGAAAGCAATGGGAGCTTGCCTTCCACTATGCCCCTCACAAACCCTACTCATGGCTCTCTTTTGCAAAGATAGGATACTCATGATTGGGGCACAACATTTGGATTTCTCAGTGAGGGCTGACTGTGCACTAAGCTTTCTTCACTCCTTCCTGCCTTGTAGGCAGCCAGCAAGGGTTAAAGGTAGGTGCATTGCAGCAGTAGGACAGCACAAATCAACTAACACTTTGGGAATTGAGATCAATATATTTAAACCTGTATCACTAAACCTCGATTGATCAAAATATATGTAAATCCAATATGCATTTGTTATATGGGAGGGGACTATAGTACAATAGAAGCTCATGGTTTTTATTTTCTCTTTCTCCCTTGTCTCTTTAATTCCTAATAAATTACTCTTTTGGTTATACTGAATAAATACACAGTACCTATAAGAAGCATAAATACTGGGATCCCTGGGTGGCTCAGTGGTTTGGTGCCTGCCTTTGGCCCAGGGCGCGATCCTGGAGACCGTCGGGTTCCCGGTGCATGGAGCCTGCTTCTCCCTCTGCCTGTGTCTCTGCCTCTCTCTCTCTCTCTCTCTATCATAAATAAAAATTTTTTAAAAATAGTTAAGCATTAAAAAAAGAAGAAGAAGAAGAAGCATAAATACCGGGCAGCCCAGGTGGCTCAGTGGTTTAGCGCCGCCTTTGGCCTAGGGTGTGATACTGGAGACGCAGGATCGAGTCCCACGTCAGGCTGCCAGCATGGAGCCTGCTTCTCTCTCTGCCTGTGTCTCTGTCTCTCTCTCTCTCTGTGTCTCTCATGAATAAATAAATAAAATCTTTAAAAAAATTTTTCTTAAAAAAAATAGGAAGCATTTATACTTGAACTTCTCAAAATGCAGTTTCTTCGCAGACTTGATTATCTGTCAGTGTGCATGGTCACTCTGCTCTTACTGCTGATTGAGAAATTAATGTCATTGTCAATGGCTATGATCTAGATTGAATTTGTCAACCATAAATTGTTCATCCTGAAATGCCCTTGGGTGTCTGCAAATTGTTTGTCTCAGATTGACAGCTTTGTTCTTGATGTTCAAATATTAACATGTCAAAGTATTAACCCGTTTTGATAGGATAGCAATGAAAACTTGCTTCTGGACAAAAGAGGATTTTTTATGTCAGGCTCGCATATCTCAGGTGCTCAAGAAATGAGAAGAGACATTCAATGCATAAAAGTTCTGGCAGCTAAGAATCTGCAAAATGATTACATTTTGCCATATACTACCTGGAAGAGAAGGTTTCATTTTACCTTCATTTTCCCGGGGAGGACATAAATGATTCCATGATAGGATATTTCCAGGAAAGTCTTTATAACCCCCCCCCACACACATCTTTTTCTATTTTTCTAGTGTTGATGAAAACATATTTACATTTCAATCTGTATTCATAGTTGGGCTTCCATCATGTCTAAGCATTGTGGCCATAAGTGTGTTAAACGGGGGATATTATGCCTGTGTTCAGGCAACAATATTTCTGAAAGTTAATGTAGTGTTGTAATCAAGACCTTAGCTCTGAGGCCAAATTGTCAGAGTTTGAATCCTGATCCTGCCACTTACTAGCTATGTGACCTCTCTAAGCCATCCTCCCTCCAATTGCCTTACCACCAGTCTATCAATCTATTCCTGCTGCAATACTTTTTAAGGAGGATCAAAGTGGGACCTGTCTCATGGGGTTATGGTGGGCCCTTAAGTCAGTTATAGAATGGGCTAGCACGTAATTAACACTCAATAAATGGTAGCAATTGTTACTTCATCATGTTTCCATGGGCAATATCCATTCATTATGACCTCCTATTTCAAAATGAAAAACTTTTCTGATGGGACACGTCTGTGGCTCAGCGGTTGGGCGTCTGCCTTTGGCTCAGGGCATGATCCTGGATTCCTGGGATCAGGATCGAGTCCCACATCAGGCTCCCTGCATGGATCCTGCTTCTTCTCCCTTTGCCTATGTCTTTGCCTCTCAAAACAAAACAAAACAAAACAAAACAAAACAAAACAAAACAGGGCAGCCTGGGTGACTCAGCGGTTAAGTGTCTGTCTTCAGCCAGGGTGTGATCCTGGAGACCCAGGATCGAGTCCCACGTCGGGCTCCCTGCGTAGAGCCAGCTTCTCTTTCTCCCTGTGTCTCTGCCTCTCTCTGTCTCTCATGAATAAATAAATAAATAAAATCTTAAAAAAAAGGCTGTTCAAAGAAAAAAAAAACTTTTCTGATTATATCTGTAATATATACTAATTGTAAAAAAAATTGTAATGATATAAATAGATCTGGATAAAGAAGAAAGTAAAAGTCCCTTCTAATCATTCCCCTTAAAAATAATCACTGTGAAGAGCTTGGTGTAGATCTTTTCAGACATTTTTATGCATCAGCTCATTCATACACACACACTCTAATCCTTATGGACTCTATTTTTGTAAGTATTATGAAATAAGAATGCAATTTTTCCCCATATGATTATCATGTTGTCTTAACACCAATTATTAAATAATTCCTTCCGGGAATCCTTGGGTAGCTCAGAGGTTTAGTGTCTGCCTTCAGCTCAGGGCATGATCCTGGAGTCCCAGAACTCAGTCTCACCTCAGGCTCCCTGCATGGAGCCTGCTTCTCCCTCTGCCTGGGTCTCTGCCTCTCTCTCTCTCTCTTTCTCTCTCTCTGTGTCTTTCATGAATAAATAAATAAAATCTTTAAAAATAAGAATAATAATTCCTTCATTGATTTGAAATACTAATTTTAACATATACTAAATTCTTATATTTGAGTCTATTTCTAAACTATTCTCTTCCATTAATCTATCAATCTATTGCTGCCTCAGTACCACATTGTTTTAATTATACTGATTTTAAATATATTTAGGTATTTATATGGTATATTAGTCTAGTTCTCTTTACCAAAATGGTAGTTACTTTTAATTTTACAAATATTGGAATTCACTGAGGTAAGAAAACCAGGGAGTCACTATGAGTCAACTACTCAGAGAGAATCATATAAACTGACCTTTATCAATAAGAATAGGATCTTATTGTTGCCAGCAGGGACCAAGAAATATTTTTTTATATATAAAGCCCCAAAGAGGTATTTGGTGGTTCTCACTGCTATATAAAAAATATGATTGCTTTATCAATAATATGAAACTTGGGCAAATGAAGTCTATTTAATCTTAGTCTCCAGTAAGGATAGGAAAAGAGAAGATAAGCTTAGATTATAAGAGGATAAATTAGGCTAGACATATTGGAACTGCCCAGTTATGAAGAGAACATACATGAATCATGTTCTTTTTTATTGTAAATTCTTAAGAAAGGCTTAGCTCACTGGTTGCATAAATCTAGTTCTTTCTCACAACAAGAAACAGGACTGTAAAACTTCTCTTGAATACCTAAGTCACTCTGAGATTGTGATTTTTCTATTCTTTAAGTCACGTTTTTATTCTGTTTAGGAGCTGACCAATGAAATTCTATACACTAAATGCTATAAAAATGAAGTGAAAACTAGAATACTAGCTTGAATAAATAATAGATCATATACCACTAGTCTGAAAAAACCTCATATTTAGCCTAAAAATGCTTTCAAGCACTATATCTGCAAGCACATTTTACCCGCTGAGTAATTACTAAGTAGTAGAAAGAAATAAACAGATTTCAAAGAACCATATGTGATGATAAATAAAAAATAGATCATCTAAAAAATAGACTATATAGACAAATGCAAAACTAAAGTTACAAGAAATACAAATATAACCAAAGGGGCAACAGTAGCTTCTGGCCATGAAGCAGTAACTGGTACTAGATTTATCCTCTAGAATAAACAGACACCAGAGAAGATACATAAAACAATTGTTTTCAGACTGTGAGTAACAAAGGAAGCCATACTGTAAGCACTGAGAGAAGTGAAAGCAAGTCCCAGTTTTTCTTTCTGGAACTACTTTTCAGATTGTGATGCAGGGAAGGCTGATTCTAGGAAAGCATGGCATTTTGCTAAATTGAGGAAAGAGTGATCAGAGTTATGGAGGCTGAGGCAGCTGGAATTTGCAGGGCATAGTACCAGAAATCAGTAAGCTAGGCAGAACAAGAGCTAGAAATCTGAAGAGGCTCCTCCTTGCGTCTTTGGTTAATGCATAGAGTGAGACTCCATGAGGCCAGGCAGAAAACATTAGCAAGGGAGCTCTAAAATGAACCCCCATTGGGATGCCGGGTGGCTCAGGGGTTGAGCGTCTGCCTTTTGCTCAAGGTGTGATCCTGGTCCTGGATCGAGTCCCACATCAGGCTCCCCGAAGGGAGTCTGCTTCTCCTTCTGCCTGTGTCTCTGCCTCTCTCTGTGGGTCTCTCATGAATAAATAAATAAAATCTTTAAAATTAATTAATTAATTAAAATAAAATAAAATGAACCCTCATAGCTCACAGATGTGAGTTATTCAAGTTCAGGCCAGA
Organism: Canis aureus; assembly: GCF_053574225.1. NCBI lineage: Eukaryota > Metazoa > Chordata > Mammalia > Carnivora > Canidae > Canis > Canis aureus. Next base: position 3,388,073 of record NC_135615.1, on the reverse strand, counting down.
CAGAGCAGAGAGACCTTGGAAATACAACTGACCCTTTAACAACATGGGTTTGAACTACATGGCTGCACTTACACACATGGATTTATTTTTGATAAATATAATACAGTACTGTAAATGAATTTTCTCTTCCTTATATTTTTATTAATATTTTCTTTTCTCTAGCTTACTTTATAGTAAGAATATAGTATATCACACATATAACATACAAAATATGTGTTAATCGACTGTTTATGTTATTGGTAAGTCTCCCAGTCAACTGTAGGCTATTAGTAGTTACGTTTTGAGAGTTAAAAGTTATATTCAGGGATGCACGGGTGGCTCAGTGGTTGAGTGTCTGCCTTCAGCTCAGGGTATGCTGAGGGTCCAGGGTCGAGTCCCACATTGGGGTTCCTGCAGGGAGTTTGCTTCTCCCTCTATGTCTCTGCCTTTCTTTGTGTGTGTCTCATGCATAAGTAAATAAAATCTTTTTTAAAATAAAAGTTATATTCAGATTTTTTACTGCATTGTGAGGGGAGTCAGTGCCCCTACCACCATGCTGTTCAAGGATCTACTACATACTGGTGAAAATTTTACATTATTGTAGAAGTGGCATAATACCATTTGAAGGTACACTAATAATTAAAGATGTCTATCATAAGCTTTATATCACTAAAAAATGAAATAGTATAATACATTATTCAATGGAGGACATAAAATGGAGTACGAAAAAATAATCCAAAAGATAGGAAAAGAAGGAAAAAGAAAGTACATGGGACAAATAGAAAACAAAGAGCAAAACAGTAGATTTAAACCTAGACATGTCAATAATTACATGTAATGCATAGGGATTAAATATTCTCATTAAAAGTCAGAGATTGTCCAATTGGCTAATAAAGTCAAGTCTTACTATATGGCTTTCCACAAGAAATTCACTTTAAATATATAGACACAGGGGGTGCCTGGGTGGCTCAGTTGGTTAAGTGTCTGACTTCTAGGGATGCTCAGGTGGCTCAGCAGTAGAGCATCTGCCTTCAGCTCAGGTTGTGAACCTGGAGACCTGGGACTGAGTACTACATCGGGCTGTGTGGATCCTGCTTCTCCCTCTGCCTATGTCTCTGCCTCTCTGTGTATCTCTCATGAATAAATAAATAAAATCTAAAAAATAAAAATGCATCTCACCTCTGCTCAGGTCCTGGGATACAGCCTCAGGCTGGGCTGCCCCTCAGCAGGGAGTCTGCTTCTCCCTTTTCTTCTCCCTCTGTCCCTCCCCCCATTGAAGCACACACACACACACTCTCTCTCTCTCTCTCTCACATAAATAAATAAAATCTTTATAAATAAACATACAGGAAGGATAAATGTAAAAGTACAGAAAAATACATACCATGTAAACATGAAACATAAGAAAAGTGGAATGACTATCTTCATATTGGACAAAGTAGACTTTAGAACAAGGACTACTCCCAGAGATAAAGAGGGATGTTTCATAATAATAAAATGGCAAGTTACTAAGAGAAAATGACAGTCCTAAATGTGAATACACCCAACTGCTTCAAAATACATGAAGTAGGGAATAGTAGGGGGACCTTATACTTACCTTGTCCCCCCCATACACAGCTAGAGAAATATTAAATCATTCTGACATCCAAGAAATCCATCTGAGGACTGAGGGAACAAATTGCACATCTAAAGGAAGAAAAAATGCCACATCGTGGAAGGTAGGAGCTGCAGAGAGTTGATTTAGGGGAGAAAAGAATTACAGGTGCTGTGGAGGATAGGGAACCCTGATCACCAAGAGAGACATGCTGGGGTGGGGAGGTGGGGAGCAGCACATAAAGGATTCCACAAGAAAAACTCTTGTCCAAAACCATTGACTAGGAAAAGGGGCTGATTATTGCAAGTTTTTATAAGCCATGGAGCTCATAGTCTGAAGTTTTAGAAGTCTGCTCCATTGCTGGGCTTGAGCCTGGCAAGCTTAACAATGCTTCTTTGGGGAATGAAGACAGAGGCCCCAGAATGGGCAACATGGTCTGAAGATACTGTGGTGTGCACAGGGAAAGACAGTTTCCCTTCTTGGAATGCAGTTGAGAAAAGGACAAAAGAGACAATGGGGCACCATTGAGTGGCCCCTTAATTAGCATAGCTCCAGAGGCACCTGCTGAAGGCAGCTAACCTGGAAGCACGTTTTGCTATGTTTTGCCATAAACGCCAAGCCCCTGCAGAGTCATGGGATTGCTTTTCTGGGAAAAACCAGCATGAGCCCCAGTGCAGTGACACCCTCCCTGAGAGGATTAGTGGGGGTCTGTGCACTGCCAGGTCCCTAAAACTCAGAATGTTGAAACCAAGCTGGTGTGCCTGAGGTAGGCAGAGTGATGGCTCAGACACAGGGTGAAAGCAGGGTTGTGACAGGGCCAGAGACACAAGAAGAGAGATTATTCAGTTTTCTGTGAGGGCTCCCTGAACAGTAGTGAGCATGAATTCTCCTCTTTGGAGACAAGAGAGTGGGTGACCCTGCCCCATTCCCCCATCAGCACAGACATACTTCAGTGAGCAAAAGAGTGCCCTCAGTGGAGACTCGTGCCATTTACACCAAGCCCCCACTGTGACCTGCAGATGCATCTCCACTAGGGTAAGTTTCCCTGAGAATGAGTGCAGCAGGCCCTTACCCCAGAAGACCAGCACAAACCCCCCATATGCACCAAGTCGGATCATAGAGTGCTACAAACCTTCAGCTTTAGTGCAAATATGATCTAGCCTTTTCTAACAAGCAGAGCAAAACACACTCAGTTAAAACTTGCCACACACTGGACTAGGTCCAAACACTGCCCCACTGCAGGCAAAGAGAAACTCTGAGAGGATGGATCTGAGGGAAAGTAGCCAAAACACAACAGTAGAGTGCATACAGCATACACCAAAAAAAACTTCCTGAAGCACCAGGCCCTGAAAAGTACGTGACCTATTCTTAATATAGCCATTATGCTCAGGAGTAGGAAACATAACAGGCTTCCCTAACACAAACCTAGAAAAAAATGCCAAGATGGAGGAATTCACCCCAAAAGAAAGAACAAGAAGAGATCACAGCCAGGGATCTAATCAAAACAGATACAAATAATGCTTTAACCAGAACTTAAAACAACAACCATAAAGATGTAGCTGGTCTTGAGAAAAGCATAAAAGAAACCAGAGAGACCCTTACTACAGAGATAAAATACCTAAAAACTAGTCATAATGAAATAAAAAATGCTGTAGCCAAGGTGCAAAACTGACTGGCTGTATTGACAACAAGGATGGAAGAAGCAGAGGAATGAATCAGTGATATAGAAGATAAAATTATGGGAAATAAGGAAGCTGAATAGAAGAAGGAAAGACAAATGTTGGATCACAAATATAGATTTAGGGAACTCAGTGACTCCATAAATTGTAATAACATTTGTATCATAAGAGTCCCAGAAAAAGAAGAGAGGAAAAAGTGGGGAGAAGGTTTATTTAAGCAAAGTATAGCTGAAAGCTTCCCTAATATGGGGAAGGAAACAGACATTGAAATCCAGGAAGCACAGAGAACTGCCATCAAAATCAACAAAAACTGGGGATCCCTGGGTGGCGCAGCGGTTTAGCGCATGCCTTTGGCCCAGGGCGCGATCCTAGAGACCGGGGATCGAATCCCATGTCGGGCTCCCGGTGCATGGAGCCTGCTTCTCCCTCTGCCTGTGTCTCTGCCTCTCTCTCTCTCTCTCTCTCTGTGACTATCATAAATAAATAATTTTTTAAAAATTAAAAAAAAAATCAACTAAAACTGGCCAGCACCAAGACATACCAAGATTTGCAAATACACAGACAAGTAAAGAATATTGAAAGCAGCAAGAGAGAAAAAGTTCTTAACCAGTAAGGGAAGACAAATTAGGTTCACAGCACATCTATCCACAGAAACTTAGCATCCCAGAAGAAAGTGGCATGATATATTCAATGTGCTCAATGGAAAAAAATATGAAGTCAAGAATACTTAGTCCAGCCAGGCTGTCATTCAGAATAGAAGGATAGGCAAAGAGTTTCCCAGACAAGCAAAAACTGAAGGAGTTCAAGACCACTAAACCAGCTCTGCAAGAAATATTAAATGGCATTCTTTGAGTGGGAAAGACCAAAAGTGACAAAGACTAGAAAGGAACAGAGAAAATCTCCAGAAACACCAACTTTACAGGTAATAATCCGCTGTCACTAAATTCATATCTATCAATAATCACTCTAAATATAAATGGACTAAATGTGCCAATCAAAAGACATAGGGTATCAGAATGGATAAAAAAAAGAGAAAAGACCTATCTATATGCTGCCTAAAGAGACTCATTTTAGACCTAAAGACACCTGCAGATTGAAAAAGGTGATGGAAAGCCATTTAACATGCAAATAGACATCAAAAAAAGCCCAATAACTATACTTTTATCAGGCAAATTAGATTTTTAAAAAAGATTTTATTTATTTATTCATAAGAGATACAGAGAGAGGGAGAGGCAGAGACATAGGCAGAGGGAGAAGCAGGGTCCATGCAGGAAGCCCGATGTGGGACTCGATCCCAGGTCTCTGGGTTCACAACCTGAGCCAAAGGCAGATGCTCAACCACTAAGCCACCCAGGTATCCTGACAAATTAGTTTTTTTTTTTCTTTTTTCAAATTAGATTTTAAACCAAAGACTGTAACATGTGATGAAGAAGGACATTAAATCAAAATAAAGCAGTCTATCCAACAAGAAAATCTAACAATGATAAATATTTATGCCCCTAACTTGGGAGCAGCCAAATATATAAAATTATTAATAACAAACATAAAATAACTTATTGATAATAGTACAATAATAGTAGGGACTTATCACCCCACTTATAGCAATGGACACATCATCTAAGCAGAAATCAGTAAGGAAACAATGGCTCTGAATGACACACTGGACCAGATGGATTTAGCAGATATATACACAACATTTCATCCTAAAGCAACAGAATACACATTCGTTTCAAGTATACATAGAACATTCTCCAAAATAGATCATATAATACTGGGTCACAAATCAGGCCTTAACAAGTACAAGAAGACTGAGATCACACCATGCATGTTTTCAGACCACAATACTATGAAACTTGATATCAACCATAAGAAAAAATTTGGAAACATGACAAATACATGGGGGTTAAAGAACATCTTACCAAAGAAGGAAGGAGTTAACTAGGAAATTAAAGAAGGAATGAAAAAATACATTGAAGCAAATGAAAATGAAAACATGGCCGCCCAAATCCTTTGGATGCACCAAAGGTGGTCATAAAAGGGAAGTATATGGCAATACAGGCCTACCTCAAGAAGTGAGAACTGTCTCAAGTACACAACCTAACCTTACATCTAAAGGAGCTAGCAAAAAAAAAGCAAATAAAGGCTAAAGCCTGCAGAAGAAGAGAAATAAGGATTAGAGCAGAAATAAATGATATAGAAACAAACAAAAGCAGTAAAATAGATCAAGGAAACTAAGAGCTATTTCTTTGAAAGAATTAGTAAAATTGATAAACCCCTCACCAGACTTATCAAAAAGAAAAGCATAAGGATCTAAATAAATAAAATCACGAAGGAAAGAAGAGAGAACACAACCAACATGACAGAAATACAATAATAAGAGAATATTATGAAAAACTATATGCCAACAAACTGGGCAATCTGGAAGAAATGGATAAACTTCTAGAAACACACAAACTACCAAACTGAAACAGGAAGAAATAGAAAATTTGAACAAACCCTAGCCAGCAGAGAACTTAATTAATCAAAAATGTCTTCACAAACAGAAGTCTAGGGCCAAATGGCTTCCCAGGGGAATTCTACCATGCATTTAAAGAAGAGTTAATATTTATTCTTCTCAAACTGTTTCCAAAAAATAGAAATGAAAACTTCCAAACTCATTCATGTGTCTCTCATGAATAAATAAAATATTAAAAAAACCTAGTTATCCAACAAAATGATTAAAAAGATTTAAAAAAATTTGTTTAAAAGACTTTATTTATTCATGAGAGACAGAGAGAGACAGAGAGAGAGAGAGGCAGATTCACAGGCAGAGGGAGAAGCAGGCTCCATGCAGGGAGCCCGACATGAGACTCGATCCTGGGACTCCAAGATCACGTCCTGGGCTGAAGCCAGGCACTAAACCACTGAGCCACCTGGGGATCCCCTACAGAGTCCATTCTTGATAAAAACTCTCAACAAAGTAAGGATGGGGGAACGTACCTCACATCATAAAGGCTATACTTGAAAACACCACAGCTAATACCATCTTCAGTGGAAGAACTGAGAGCTTTTCCTTTAAAGTCAAGAAGAAGACAGAGATATCCACTTTCACCATTGTTATTTAACATAGTACTAGGAGTCCTAGCCTCAGCAATCAGACAACAGAAAGAAATAAAAGGCATCCAAATTGGTAAGAAAGAAATCAAGCAGCTTTCACTATTTGTGGATGACATGATACTCTACGTAGAAAACCTGAAAGATTCCACCCAAAAATTGCTAGAACTGATACACAAATTAAGCAGTCACAGGATATAAAATCAACGTATAGAAATCCGTTGCATTTCTTAAAAAAAAAAAAGATTTATTTATTATAGACATAGAGAAAGAGAGAGAGAGGCAGAGACACAGGCAAAGGGAGAAGCAGGCTCCATGCTGGGAGCCCTATGCCGGGACTCGATCCCGGGACTCCAGGATCACACCCTAGGCCAAAGGCAGGGGCTAAACCGCTGAGCCACCCAGGGATAGCATTTCTATACACCAAAAATGAAGCAACTGAAAGAGAAATTAAGGAATCAATCCAATTTACAGTTGCATCAAAACCATAAGGTACCTAGGAAAAAGCCTAAACATAAAAGATCTGCATGCTGAAAACTATAGAATGCTTATGAAATAAATTGAAGATGGCACAAAGAAATGGAAAAACTTCCCATGCTCATGGATTGGAAGATCAAATATTGTTAAAATGTCTATACTACCCAAAGCAATCTACACATTCAATGCAATCCCTATCAAAATACCACCAGCACTCTTCACAGAGCTAGAATAAGCAATCTTAAAATTTGTATGGAACCACAAAAGATCCCAAATAGCCAACATGATCTTAAAAAAGAAAAGCAAAACTAGAGGCATCACAATTCCCATCTTCAGGCTATGTTACAAAACTGTAGTCACCAGGACAGTATGGTATCGGCACAAAAACATACATATAGATCAATGGAACAGAATAGAGAACCTAGAAATGGACCCACAACTATATGATCAACTAATCTTTCTTTGACAAATCAGGAAATAATATCCAATGGAAAAATGACAACAAATGGTGTTGAGAAAACTGGACAACAACATGCAGAAGAATGAAACTCAACCACTTTCTTACACCATACACAAAAATAAATTTAAAATGGATGAAAGACCTAAATGTGAGATAGAAACAACCAAAATCCTAGAGGAAACACAGACAGCAACCTCCTTGACCTCTGCTGCAGCACCTTCTTACTGGACATGCCACTGGAGGCAAGAGAAATAAAAGCAAAAATGGATTATTGGGACTTTGTCAAAATAAAAGTTTCTGCACAGTGAAGGAAAAAACCAACAAAACTAAAGACAACCTACAGGATGAAAGAAGATATTTGCAAATGACTTATCTGATAAAGGGTTAATATCCAAAATCTATAAAGAACTTATCAAACTCAACACCCAAAAAATAAATAATCCAGTTAAGAAACGGGTAGAAGACATGAACAGACATTTTTCCAAAGAAGACACAGAATGCATAACAGACACATGAAAAGATGCCTCAAATGTCCACAATATCCAAACTATGGAAAGAGTGTAGATGTCATGTGTGGAATATAAAAACAGGGCAGAGGATCATAGAGGAAAGGGGGGATAACTGAATGGAAAGAAAAAGGGAGAGAAAAAAATCAGGGAGAGAAAAAAATCATGAGAAACTCTTAACTATAAAAAACTGAGGGTGGCTGGAGCAGAGGTGGGTGGAGGAATGGGATAACTGAGTGATGGGAATTAAGGAGAGTATGTGAGGTGATGAGCACTGGGTGTTATATGCAACTGATGAATTATTGAACTCTACCTCTAAAACCAATGATACACTATATGAAATTTAAATTTTAATTGAATTTAAATTTTAAAAAGAAAAGAAAAGATGCTAACATCACTGGGATGTCTGGGTGGCTCAGTTGGTTAATCATGAGACTCTTGATTTCAACTCAGGTCATGAGCTCTGGGTTGTGAGATCAAGCCCTGCATTGGGCTCTGTGCTCAACGGGGAGTCTGCTTGAGATTCTCTCTCTCTCCCTCTCCCTCTGCCCCTCTTCTCATGCCCCTCTTCTTTTTTTTTTTTTTTAAAGATTTTATTTATTTATTCATGATAGTCACACACAGAGAGAGAGAGAGAGAGGGGCAGAGACACAGGCAGAGAGAGAAGCAGGCTCCATGCACCGGGAGCCCTACGTGGGATTCGATCCTGGGTCACCAGGATCGCGCCCTGGGCCAAAGGCAGGCGCCAAACCGCTGTGCCACCCAGGGATCCCTAAATAAATCTTTTTAAAAAGATGCTCAACATCACTCATATCAAGGAAATACAAATCAAAGCCACAGAGATACCACCTCACACCTGTCAGAATGGCTAAAACTAATAACACAGGAAACAACAAATGTTGGCAAGGATACAGAGAAAGAGGAGCCCTGTTACACTGTTGGTGGGAATGCAAACTATTGTAGCCACTCTAGAAAACAGTATGGAGTTTCTTCAAAAAGTTAAAAATACAACTACCCTACAATTCAGCAATTATAACCACTAAGTATTTACGCACAGGATACAAAAAACACAGTTTTGAAGGGGCATATGCACCTGGATGTTTATATCAGCATTATCAACAATAGCCAAATAGTCTATAGAAAAGAGCCCAAATGTCCATCGACTGATGAATGGATACAGAAGAAGTGGTATATATTACTCAGCCATTAAAAAGAATGAACTTGGGCAGCCCCGGTGGCTCAGTGGTTTAGCACTGCCTTCAGCCCAGGGCGTGATCCTGGAGACCTGGGATCAAGTCCCATATCCGGCTCCTTGCATGGAGCTTGCTTCTCCCTCTGCCTGTGCCTCTGCCTCTTTATCTCTCTGTGTCTCTCATGAATAAATAAATAAAAAATCTTTGAAAAAAAAAAAGAATGAACTCTTGCCATTTACAATGACAGAGATGGAGCTAGAGGGTTATGCTAAGCAAAATAAGTCAATCAAAGGAAGACAAACGCTGTATGATTTCACTCATATGTGGAATTTAAGGAATAAAACAGATGAACATATGAGAAGAAAGAAAAGAGAGAGGGAAACAAATCCTAAGAGACTCTTTTTTTTCTAAGAGACTCTTAACTGTAGAAAACAAACTGAGAATTGTGTTGAGGGTGGTGGCTGGGGGAGGGGCTAAATGGGTGATGAGTATTAAGGAGGACACTTGTCATGAGTACTGTGTGTTATATGCAAAGTGATGAATCACTAAAGTCTACACCTGAAATCAATTTTGTATACGCTAACTAACTAGAATTTAAATAAAAACTTGAAATAAACAGAAAAATAAAAAACAGACAAAAAAAAAAACCACCCCAAAATATCTGAGGAAAAAACTGACAAAAATGAAAAAGACAAATCCACAATTAGAGTTGGATATTTCAGCACCTCCATAATTAATAGAAATAGCAGATCGAAAAACAGATATGAATATAGAAAACTTGAATAATCCTTTCACATAAGTGGATCTAATTATCTTTTAAAGAACACTTCAGGGATCCCTGGGTGGCACAGCGGTTTGGCGCCTGCCTTTGGCCCAGGCGCGATCCTGGAGATCCGGGATCGAATCCCACGTCAGGCTCCCGGTGCATGGAGCCTGCTTCTCCCTCTGCCTGTGTCTCTGCCTCTCTCTCTCTCTCACTGTGTGCCTATCATAAATAAATAAAAATTAAAAAAAAAAAAAAAAAAAAAAGAACACTTCACCCAGCAATGGCAGACTTTGCAGTGTTATCAGTGCCAATGGGACATTTGTCATATGCTGAGCCATAAAAGTAGTCTCCATAAGCTCAACAGGATAGAAATCACATAGAGCCCTTACAAAATGCAATTTAGTTAGAAATCAATAACTAAAGATAACTATAAAGCACAAAATATTTGGAAATTAAATAAACCATAGTCAAAAAAGAAATTGTAAGAACAATGAGAAAATATTTCTACAAAATCTGTGGGATGTACTTAGCTAAAGTTATGCTTTAGAGAAAAAAAGCATTAGGTATTTATATTAAAAAAGAAGATCAAGGGGCAAGTGGGTGGTAAGTGCTGGACTCTCAGTTTCAGCTCAGGTCATGATCTTGCAGTTGTGTTTGAGCCTGAAGTCAGGCTCTTTGCTCAATGTGGAGTCTGCTTCAAATTCTCATTCCCTCCCACTCTGTTCCTCCTCCTGTTCACTCACAATCTCTCTCTTTCTAAAATACATTTTAAAAATATTTTTCAACAACAAATACATAAATAATTAAGAAGACCTAAAATCAATTACCTTAGATCCCATCTTAGAAAAATAGAAGGAAGAAACAATAAAGATTATATTGGAAATTAATGAAGCCAAAACCAGACAAAAATAGAGAAAATCAATGAAAAGAACCACTTCTTTGAAAAGATCAATAAGTTTGGTAAACCTTGGGGCACCTGGGTGGCTCAGTGATTGAGGTTGGCCTTTGGCTCAGGTTGTGATCCTGGGGTCCTGGGATCAAGTCCCACATTGGGGGATCCCTGGGTGGCGCGGCGGTTTGGCGCCTGCCTTTGGCCCAGGGCGCGATCCTGGAGACCCGGGATCGAATCCCACGTCGGGCTCCCGGTGCATGGAGCCTGCTTCTCCCTCTGCCTGTGTCTCTGCCTCTCTCTCTCTCTCTGTGTGACTATCATAAATAAATAAAAAAAAAAAAAAAAAAAAAAAGTCCCACATTGGGCTCCCCAAAGGGACCCTGCTTCTCCCTCTGCCTATGTCTCTGCCTCTCTGTTTCTCTCATGAATAAATAAATAAAATCTTTAAAAAAAAAAGTGGAGGGGATCCCTGGGTGGTGCAGCAGTTTAGCGCCTGCCTTTGGCCCAGGGCGTGATCCTGGAGACCCGGGATCGAATCCCACATCGGGCTCCCGGTGCATGGAGCCTGCTTCTCCCTCTGCCTATGTCTCTGCCTCTCTCTCTCTCTCTCTCTGTGACTATCATAAATAAAAAATATATATATATATAAAAAAAAAAAAGTGGAGCTTTGTGCAGTGGCAATATCATAGCCAATGAGGTTTATCGATTATTGCTAATTGAAAAAAAATTGGTAAACCTCTAGCTAGATTAGTCAAAAAAATGAATTAGAAAGTAAACTGTTAATACCAAGAATTAAGGAGGCAGCACCATCACAGATTCTCCAGAAATAAAATAAGAAATATTAATAATATATTAGTATATTTAACAATTCAGATAGTACTTATGATAGACTAGACAATTCCATGAAAGATAGAGATTACCAAATTAACACAGAAAGAAATAAAAATCTGAACGTTCCTATCTTCTGAAGAAATAGAATCCTTAATTTCAAATTTCCACAAAGAATTCAGGTTCAGGTGGCTTTATTATAAAATTCAATCAAACATTTGAGGAAGAAACACCAATTTAACCCAAACACTTTTACATGCAAAAGAATGAAGTTGGATGCTTACATTATACCATATACAAAATTTAATTCAAAGTGAATCAAGGGCAGTAATTTCTTGGATATGACACTAAAAAGCGCAGACAACAAAATTAAAAATAGATAAATTGAACTACATCAAAATTAAAAACTTTTATGCATCAAAGAACATGATCAACAGAGTGAAAATGCAACCCACAGAATAGGAGAAAATATATGTAAATAATACATCTAGTAAGGGGTTAATATTTTATATATATATATATATATATATATATATATATATATATATATATATAGAATTCCAACAGTTGAAAAAAAAGGAATGATTTTGAAAATGGGCAAAGGACTTGAGAAGATGTTACTCTCTTTTTTAAATTTTATTTATTTATTTATTTATTTATTCATTTATTTTATTTTATTTTTTATTGGTGTTCAATTTGCCAACATATAGAAAAACACCCAGTGCTCATCCCATCAAGTGCCCCCCTCAGTGCCCATCACCCAGTCACCCCACCCCACCTCCCTTTCTACCACCCCTTGTTCTTTTCCCAGAGTTAGGAGTCTCTCATGTTCTGTCTCCCTTTCTGATATTTCCCACTCAATTTTTCTCCTTTCCCCTTTATTCCCTTTCACTATTTTTTATATTACCCAAATGAATAAGACCATATAATGTTTGTCCTTCTCCGATTGACTTATTTCACTCAGCATAATACACTCCAGTTCCATCCATGTCAAAGCAAATGGTGGGTATTTGTCATTTCTAATGGCTGAGTAATATTCCTTTGTATACATATACCACATGAGAAGGTGTTACTCTCAAAAAGATTTGCAAATACCCAAAAACACATGAAAAGATGCTCAACATCACTAATCATTAGGGAAATGCAAATCAAAACCACAATAAGATGTCATCTCACATCCATTATGATGGCTATTATTACAAACAAACAAAAAATACCCAACCAAGTGTTGATGAGGATGTGGAAAAATTAGAACCCTTGTGCACTATTGATGAGAATATTATTTTATATTAAAATATAAATATGTACTATTTTGTACAGCCACTATGTAAACAGTTCTTTAAAAAATAAATGACACAATAACCATATGATCCACCAATTCCACTTCAGGGTTTATATCCCCAAAGAATTGAAAGCAGAGACCAAAACACATATTTTGCACCCTTGTTATTCTGCATTATTCACATGAGCCAAATGTGGAAACAACCTAAAGATCCATCAACAAATGAATGGATAAACAAAATGTGGTACAAAATATGGTAGTGTATAAATACTATGAAATATTATTCAGGTATAAAAAGGAAAAGGGATTCTGGGGGCACCTGGGGGGCTCCATCAGTTAAAAATCTGCCTTCAGCTCAGATCATGATCTCAGGGTCCTGGGAATGAGCCCCACATCAGGCCTGCTGCTCTGCAGGGAGTCTGCTTCTCCCCACTCCCCACTAATGTTATTTTTCTCTCTTCTCTCACAAGTAAATAAATAAAAATAAATTTTAAAAAAAGAGTTCTAACACATGCTTCAACATGGATGAACCTTGAGGACATTGTATTACATGACATTAGCCAGTCACAAAAGGACAAATACATGAGTAACCTAGAGTCATAAAATTCAGAGATGGAAAGTGGAACAATAATTGCCAGGATCTTGGGGGAGAGGAAGATCAGAAATTGTTATTTAATAGGTACAGAGTTTCAATTTTGCAAAATGAGAAGCTTTCTGTAGATGGATGTAGATGATTGTACAACAATATGGTTGTACTAAAATGCCAACTGAACTGTACACATAAAAATGGTTAAGATGGTAAATTTTATGCTTTGTGTATTTTATCACAATTTTTAAAAATCAGTCAAGCGCATGAAAAGGTACCAAGCTTTATTAGTCGTCAGAGAAACAAGAATTGAAAATACAATATCACTGCAGCAACTTGAATGGCTAAAATTTGAAAGACTGACAGTAACAAATGCTGGTGAGTTGTAGAACAACTAGAACTCCATACATTGCTGGTAGGAATGTAAAATGTTACAATCACTTTGAAAACAAATGTCAAAAGTATAAAGCCAAAATATAAGCAATTCTACTTATTTATTCAAGAAAAATGTAAATATATGTCTATATAGAACTTGTACATAAATATTCTTAGCAACTTTCTTGATAATTTTCAAAAACTGGAAATAACCCAAATGTTCATCAACAGACAACTGGATAAACAAATTATGCTATGAGGAAACAGTAATACTACTCAACAATAAAAAGAAATAAACTTTACTACATGCAGCAACATTGATAAATCTCAGAAACATCCTGAATGAAAGAGGCCAAACATAAAAGTATATTTCAGTAAAATTCTAGAAGACATAGTTGGGGTTGAGATTATTGAAAAAGGACAGATTAGAGAAATGATCTTTATCTTAAATATGGTGATGATAGAAATGTTCTATATCTTAAATATGCTGTGGTTGTATTTGTCAAGCTCATTGAAAGGTTCACCTAAAATGGATGCACATATTTTAGTTTAATTACACTTCAGTAAATCTCATTAAAATAAACCACTCAGGGGATCCCTGGGTGGCGCAGCGGTTTAGCGCCTGCCTTCGGCCCAGGGCGCGATCCTGGAGACCTGGAATCGAGTCCCACGTCCGGCTCCCGGTGCATGGGGTCTGCTTATCCCTCTGCCTATGTCTCTGCCTCTCTCTCTCTGTGTGACTATCATAAATAAATTTTAAAAATTTAAAAAAATAAAATAAAATAAACCACTCAATTCCATACCCAGGATTATTACCATTAATGTTATGTGTTAAAATTTAGATCTACTTATATACTTTTTATATATTATAAAAATAAAAGTATCCTCTCTAGAATTAAAAAACAAAGCAAAGGGGCACCTAAGGTAGCTCAGTTAATTAAGCATCTGACTCTTGATTTCTGCTCAGGTCATAATCTCAGGATCCTGAGATAGAGCCCTGCATCTGAATCTGCCGAGCATGCAGCCTGTTTGAGAGTCTCTCCCTCTGCCCCTCTCCCCTTGGGTCATGCTCACTCTTCCTCTCTCTCTCTCAAAAGAAAAAAAAAAAAGCAAAAAATGCTTCTGGAATGGTGACATGAAGAGCTCCATGCACCTGTTCCCAGTGAAACACCATAACTGGCAAAAATTGTAATTGTCCTAAGGGAAAATATCAAATAAAGAAACACTCTTCTTTAAAAATCTATTAAATCTCTGTAAGAACAGCATGACTCTGTGGCACTTGAGCTATGGCCTTCTACCTCCTTTGGACATTGTGTAGAACAACAGAGCATCATCAGCTAGCAGTTAGTGAAGACTAACAGTTGTGTGTAATATCAAATGAAGTAGACAGCTTAACAAGGAAGCTATGATGACAATGTCACACCAAATAGAAAATGTCTATAAAGATAAGGAAATTATTTTTAAAAACAAATGGAAATTTTAGAGTTGAAAATTACAATAATCAAATGAAAAATGACTAGAGGAACTCAATAGTAGATTTAAAGTGGCAGAAGAAATAATTAATGAACTTGAAGATAGGAAGATATATTATGAGGTCCAAGGAATAGAAAGAAAATAGAATGAAGAATAATGAACAGAGAAATGTAGGATACCCCCTTTTTTTTAAGTTTTAGTTTAAATTCCAGTTAGTTACCATATAGTATAATATTAGTTTCAGGTGTACAATACAGTGATTCAACACTTCCATACAGCACCTGCTGTTTATCATAAGTGCATTCCTTAATCCCCCATCACCTATTTCCGCCATCTTCCCAGCCATCTCCCTTCTGGGAACTATTAGCTTTTTCTCTATACTTAAGAATCTGTTTCTCAGTTTGACACTTTCTCTCCCCACCCTTTGCTCATTTGTTTTGTTTCTTAAATTACACATATAAGTAGATAAAGAAGATGTGGTATTTGTCTTCCCCCAACAGACTTATTTCACTTAGCATAATACTCTCTAGCTCTTCCACGTCATTGCAAATGGCAAGATTTCATTCTTTTTATGGCTAATATTCTACTGTATATAGACCACATCTTCTTTATTCATCCATCAATTGGTGGATACTTGGACTGTTTCCATAATTTGGCTATTGTAGATAATGCTGCTATAAACATAGAAGTGCATGTATCTCTTTAAATTTGTGTTTTTGCATTCTTTGGGTAAATACTTAATAGTGTGATTGCTGGATCATAGGGTAATTCTATTTTTAGCTTTTTGAGGAAACTCCATACTCTTTTCGGAAGTGGCTTCACCAGATTCAACCCCACCAACAGGGCAAGAGGGTTGCCCTTTCTTGTGGGATACCATTAAGTAAGGGAAGTACCAGAAGGAGAGGGGAAAGGAGCAGGGAAAAAACTAGACAAAATGATGACGTGAAAACACCCCAAATTTGATTTTTAAAAAACTTGCACACCTAAGAAGCTCAAAGAACTCAAATAAACGCAGGATGTTTCACATCTGGAAACATCATAGGAAAAATGCTGAAAGCCAAAGACAAGGAGAAAATTTCTAAAGCAGCAAGAGTTAAATGACTCGTCACTTACAAGGGTACTCTAATAAGATTAACAATTTTTTTTTTTTTCAGAAATAATGGAGACCAGAAGGTAGTGGGATAACACATTACAAGTATTGAAAGAAAAACAAATCCAACCAAAAATCTTTTTTTTTTTTAAGATTTTATTTATTTATTCATGAGAGACATAGGCAGAGGGAGAAGCAGGCTCCCTGTGTGGAGTCAAATGTGAGACTTGATCCCAGGACCCCCAGGATCATGATCTGAGCCAAAGGCAGAGACTCAACCACTGAACCACCCAGGTGCCCCCAATCAAAAATCTTCTATCCAGAAAAAACATTTTTTAAAATGAAGGTGAAATAAAGACATTTACAGGTAAATGAAAAACTGCTTGCAGAGCTGCCTTATAATAAATACTAAGTTAGTAAGGAAACTTCTTCAGGCTAAATGCAAGTGACACAAGACAGCACTTCATATCCACATAACAAGACAAGAATACTAAAAAAGGTAATTATGTAATTATGAAAGACAGTATAAATATATATATTTCTGTGCTTTTCTTCTCTTAACTGATTAAATAGCTATTATATGAATAATACATATATAACATATTATTAAACCCATAACATATAGAAATATATTTGCCCATAATAGCAAAAAAAAAAAAAGAAGGTATACGGGATAAAAGCTGTATTGGAGTAAGGAAATGATATCAGATGGCAACTCAAATCTGTAGGAGCAATGAAGTGAACCAGAAATTGTAAATATTAAAGTTAATATATCAAAGTCTATAAATACATACTTGCTTTTTTCTTTTCTCAGCTCCTTTAATAGACCTAAAAGTACACAAAGTAATAATTGTAGCATTATATTATTGGATGTGTAACATATATAGATTTGATATATACAATAACAGCACCAAAAAGGAAAAAGGGAATAGAGCTATAGTCATATCTATATCTCACTGGGATTAAGTGAATATAAGTCTAAAGTAGGTTCTAATAAGTTAAGATGTATTTGGTAAACCCTAGAGAAACAAACAAAGAGATAGTAAAGGAAGAACAGAGGAACAAAAATGATGAGACATAAAAAACAAAATATAAAGTAGTATATGTAATTTCAATTGTATCCATATAAATTAAACGTGAGTGTATCATCAATCAATAAAATAGCCAAAACTGTCAGACTGGGGGGAAAATTCAACTATATATTGTCACCAGAGATTGATTGATTGATTGATTGATTGATTGATTTTATTTATTTTTGAGAGAGAGAAAGCACATGGGGTTGGAGGGGCAGAGGTAGAGAGAGAGAGGATCTTTAGCAGGCTCCACAGCCAGTGTAGAGCCTGATGCAGGACTCTATCTCACAACCCTGATATTGTGATCTGAACCTAAATCAAAAGTTGGACACTTAACCAACTGAAATGCCCAGGTGCTCCCAGAGATACATCGTATATTCAAAGATACAAATAGATTGAAGTAAAAGGGTGGAAGAAAGATATATTATAAAACAGCAATCATAAGAAAGCAGGAGAGGCTAAAATAGATTAGAAATTAAGAGGAACATTTTGTAATGATAAAAGACTCAACCTATCAGGAATATACAACAATTATAAACATATATGTACTTAACAACAGAGCCACCAAAATGCAAAAGCTGACAGAATTGAAGGGGAATATAGACAATTTGACAATAATAGAGACTTTAATACTCTCCTTTCAATAACAGAACTAGAAAGAAGATAAACAAGGAAATAGAGATTTCAATATTTATGAACCAACTATACTTAAAATACCTTTATAGACCAAACAATAGCAGAATCTCTCAAGTCCATTCACCAAGATAGATCATTGCCAGAATATAAACAAGTATCAATGATTTTTTATTTTAAATTATATAAAGGACGTTCTACAACCATAATAGAGTGAAAAAGGGAAATCAATAACAAAAAGAAATTGGGGACTCACAAACATGTAGAAATAAAACAACATATTCCCAAATAACTAATGAATCAAAATAGAAATCACAAGGAAGATAATAAAACACTTTGAGATGAGTCAAAATGAAGAAAATTTACCAAAACTTATGTAATGCAACTAAAACGGTATTTGGAGGGAAATAAACCACAAATTTAAAAAGAAAAATATCTTAAATCGCTAACTTCCGCTTGAAGACAGTGGGAACAAAAGCAAACTAAACCTAAAGCAAACAAAAGGAAGGAAATAATAAAGATTAAAGCATGGATAAGCAAAATGGAAAATAGAAAGACAACACAGAAAAATTTAAAAGACTGATTTGGTTCTTTGAAAAGAAAACAAAATTGAAAAAAAAAAGAAAAGAAAACAAAATTGACAAATGTTTAGCTAGTCTGACCACACAAAAAGCAAAAAGAAGGAAAAAGGCTCAGATTTACATAATAAAAAATGAAAGGAGGAGCAATACTGCAGACAGAAATTTTAAAAGATTATAAGGAATACTATGAATAACTGTATGCCAATAAATAATGTAGAAGAAATAGACAAATGCTTAAAAGAGATACTGAAATTGAATCAAGAAGAAATAGAAAACTTGAATAGACCTGTAATAAATAAATTGAATATAATTAGAAAACTACCACAATAAATATACCAGACATAGATATCTTCACTGATGAATTCTATCAAACATTTAAATAAGGATTAGTACTAATTCTCTTTATATACATATATATATATTTTTTTATTTATACACAGTGGAATATTATTTAGCCATCCAAAAAAAGAAATAAATTTTGCCATTTGCAACGACATGGATGGAACTAGAGGATATCATGCTAAGTGAAATAAGTCAGAGAAAGACAAATACCATATGACTTCACTCGTATGTGGAATTGAAGAAACAAAACTGATGAACATAGGGGAAGGGGGGGGATAAAATAAGGTAAAAACAGAGAGGGAGATAAACCATAAGAGACTCTTGAACATAGGAAACAAACTGAGGGTCGCTGGAAGGGAGGTGGGTGAGGGGCTGGGGTAAATGGGTGATGGGCATTGAGGAGGGCGCTTGTTGCCATGGGCACAGGGTGTTATATGCAAGTGATGAATCACTAAATTCTACCCCTGGAGCTAATAATATGCTATATGTTAACTAGCTTGAATTGAAATAAAATCTAAAAAAATACCAATTCTTCCCAGGCTTTTCCAAAAAAATAAAAGAGGATAAAACACTTTCCAAATCATTTTATCACGCCATTACACTGAGGCCAAAACCGGAAAAAGACCTCATGAGAAAAGAAAACTGAAGACCAATATCTTTTCTGAAAATAGATGCAAAATTCTACAACAAAACACTAGCAAATTGAAACAAACATTTTAAAAGAATTAAGCACCATCATCAAGTGGAATTTATCCCAGAAATGCAAAGGTGGCTTCACATCTTAAAATCACTTAATGTAATACATCATATCATACAATTAAGGGCAAAAACCACATAATCATCTCAATAGATGTAGAAAAAGCATTTGGGAAAATTTAAAAATTAAAAAAAAAAACACTTAAACAAGAAATAGAAGGGAACTTCTTTTTTTTTTTTTTTTAAAGATTTTATTTATTTATTCATGAGAGACTGTTGTGCCCAAGATCGCGAATCCGAGAAACCACCAAGGAGCCGACACCGATGCAAACACACGAGGGTTTATTTACAAGCTCGAGCCTGGGTCCAAGTGTACCCGACACTGCGGAGCAGGGACTTGGACGCCGAGACTAAGAGCCTTAGCAACTTTATAGGGGCCGGTGGCCAATGGGATACGCAGAAAGTTGCACAGTCATGCTGGTCCACTGAGCCGGATTTCCATTAGGGTGTGCCCTGGTCTTTTGTTTTGTTTTGTTTTGTTTGTTTGTTTGTTTGTTTTTGGAAGCTGGATGTCCTGGTCTTTGACTAGGGCGGGGCAGTGCCCTAAGCAATAAGCAGGTCAGCACAAGGCGGGTGTAGCCCAAAATAGAGTCAGTCCTGCTCTGCTTGTCCAGGGGTAGGAGATTTTGTTAAATTTCCTGGGTCCCACAAGACACAGAGAGAGAGAGAGAGAGAGAGAGGCAGAGACACAGGCAGAGGGAGAAGCAGGCTCCATTCAGGGAGCCGGATGTAGGACTCAATCCCAGGTCTCCAGGATCATGCCCTGGGTCGAAGGCAGTGCTTAATCGCTGAGCCACCCGGGTTACCCAAAGGGAACTTCTTTAACCTAATAAATAGCATCTCCAAAAAATGCACAGCTAGCTTCATATTTAATGGTAAGAGATTAAATACTTTCACTTTAAGATCAGGAATAAGACAAAAATATCTCCTTATACCACTTCTACTCAATATTGTATTGGAGGTTCTAGTCATGGCAATTACCCAAAATAAAGATATAAAAGGCATCCAGGGGATCCCTGGGTGGCGCAGCGGTTTGGCGCCTGCCTTTGGCCCAGGGCGCAATCCTGGAGACTCGGGATCGAATCCCACGTCGAAGCAGCATGGACCCTGCTTCTCCCTCTGCCTACGTCTTTGCCCCTCTCTCTCTCTCTCTCTCTCTCTGTGTGACTATCATAAATAAATTTTTAAAAAAGGCATCCAGATTGGGAAGACAGTAAAATGATCTCTGTTAGCGGATGAAATTATTTTTATGTAGAAATTCTAAAAAAACTCACTAAAAAAAATTAAAACTAGTAAATGAGTTCAGCAAGATGGCAGGATACAAGATCAATATGCAAAACTCAACTGTATGTATATACATTTCTGATGACTAATCTGAAAATGAAACTAAGAAAGTAATTCCATTTACAGTAGCATGCAAAGAAATAAAATACTGAGGAATAAATTTTAATAAGAGAAATGTAAAACTTATACTTTAAAAATCATAAAACATTGTTGAAAAATTAAAGATGATCTAAATAGATGGAAAATAACCCACATACATGGATTAAAAGACTTAATATTGTTAAGATGGCATTACTCACAAATTAATCTATAGATTCAATGTATTTACTATAATTCCAGCTGATTTCTTTGCAGAAATTGGCAAGGTGATGCTAAAATTCATATGGAAATTTAAAGGACCCAGATAGCTGAAACAATCTTGAAAAACAAGAACAAATTTAAAGAGCACACACTTCCCAACTCAAAACTTATTAGAAAGCTAAGTAGTCAAGACCGTGTGGTTCTGACATAATGACCCACATTGAAAGTCCATAAATAAACCTTCACATTTACAAGGAATTGATTTTTGACTATGGGTCCACAACAATTCAGTGAGGAAAAGTATAGTCTTTTTAACAAAGTGTGCTGGGACAACCAAAAGTCACATGCAAAAGAATATACATTGGATCCCCTATCTCATACCATGTACAAAAACTAACCACGAATAAATCAAAGACGTAAGTGTAAGAGCTGTAAGTATAAAACTCTTAAAGGAAAAAACAGGAGTAAGTCTTCATAATTTTAAATTAGGCAATGGGTTCTGGAAGATACGACACTGTAAGTATGGACAACAAAAGAAAAAATAAATTGAACATTATAAAAATTAAAAACTCTCATCCTTCAAAAAATTAAAAATAAACTAAAACTCTTGTGTTTCAAAGGATATCATCAAGAAACTGAAAAGACAATTCACAAAATGAAGAAAATTTGCAAGTTATATATCTGATAAAGCACTTATATCAGCTATTAGGGAAATGCAAATCAAAACCACAATGAGATGCCACCTCACACCCAGTAAGATAGCTACAACGCTAAAGATAATAACAAAGATGGTGTAAATGTAGAGAAATTGGACCCTTCCCCACACTACCATTGAGAATGTAAAACGGTACAGCCTCTTTGAGAAGCAGCCAAGTAGTCTTCAAGATCAAACTGCATGGCCCAGCAGTTTACTCCTAATATACACCTAAGAGAAATGAAAACCTACATATACAATAATTTGTGCACAAATACTATAGTAGCATTGTTCCTAAGAGACGAAAGTGGCAACAACACCAACAACTGATAAATGATTAAATAAAATGTGGTCTAGCTATATAATGGAATATTACTGGGCCATACAAATAAATGAAGTACTAATGCACCTTCTTGGGTAAATCTTAAAAACTTTAGTATAAGTAAAAGAAGCCAGTTTCAAAAGACCACACATTTACATGAAATGTCCAGAATTGCCAAATCTATACAGAAAAAAAAGTGGATTATTGTGTGTCCCTGGCTGGAAGAGTAGAGAGTAAATGTGAAGTGACTAATTATAGATGAGGGTTTCTTTTTGAAGTGTTGAAATGTTCTAAAATTGATTGTGGTGATATGTGTACAACTCTGAGAACATACTAAAGACCATTGAATCATTCACTTTAAATGAATAAATTATATGGTATGTGAAATATATCTCAATAGAGACATTATGCAAAAAAAATCTATTAAAGAGTCAATGAAATTCACCACATTAGCATAATAGAAGAGAAAAATATGATGTTCTCAATACATGAAAAGCAAAGCAAATTTAACACGATTTTATGGTATAAAAAAACAAAGCCACGTTCTTAATCAACAAGTAATTCAAAGAATTTTTTTTTGACCTGATAAAAGACATCTACAACAAACAAAAAACCAGCAACAACTAAAACCCAAAAAAGCCTAAAATAAAACCTACCTAATGGTGAAGCTACCAAATGCTTTCACCCTAAGACTGACAATAAAGTGGACATTTACCTTCACCACTTCTCCATTTTTCTAGAGGGCCTCTCTAGTGTAAAAGTAAGAAAAAGAAAGGCTCAAAAGTTAAAAAGAAAGAAGTAAAACTATCTTTATTTACAGGGACATATTTGTGTATGAAGGCAATCCTAAGGAATGTACAAAAAGGCTTATAGGGCTAATAAGTTATATAAACAAGATCACCTGATACAAGGTCAATATAGAAAAAGCCTATTATATTTTTACATACAAGCAACAAATAATTAGAAAATTAATATTAACATCATTTATAATAATATGCAAAATGAAATAGGGATAAATTTAACATCATATGTGCAAGATCTATACAGTGAAAACATTTTTTTCCTTTGAGAACTCGAACATTTCTGAGCAAAAATTTAAAAGACCTCAGTAATGAAGAGGTATCTATGTTCATGGGTTGGAAAATAGCACCTTAATCCATAGATTTCGTGCAATCTCTATCACAGTTCCAGGAGGATTTTTGAAATTGAAAAGCTGATTCTAAAATTTATATTGAAATCCAAAGGACCTAAAGTAGTTAAAATAGTTTGGAAGAAGGACAAAGTTGGAGGTCTTACACTGCCTGATTTTAAGACTTACTATAAAGCTACAATAATCAGGAAAGTGAAGGACCTCCTGGGTGGCTCAGTTGGTTAAGCGTCTGCCTTCAGTTCAGGTCATGATCCTGCCTGGGGTCCTGGGAGAGAGCCATGCATTGGGGCTCCCTACTCAGTGAGGAGTCTGCTTCTGCCATTCCCCTTGCTTGTGCTCTCTTATGTGTGTGCTCTCTCTCTATCAAATATATAAATAAAATCCTTAAAAAATAAAAATTTAAAAAATCAAGAAAATGAGGAAAAATCCAGAAATATATTTATGCATTGGTGGATATTTGATTTTGTCAATTGATTTTCCATAAAGTTTGCAAAGTTATTTAATTTTTCACAAAGTTTGCAAAGTAGCTGACACAACTGGATATTCTTATGAAAACAAAACAAAACCCTTGAACTTCTCACTCCACACACAAAATTTAACTCAGAATGGCTTATATACCTAAATGTAAGAACTAAAACTATAAAACTTCTAGGAGCAACTTTGGAGAAAATCTTTGCAATCTTCAGATAAGCGAAGACTTCTTAAAGGACACAAAAAGCACAAACCATAAAGAAATTTTATATGGACTTTACCAGAATTTAAAACTTCTCCCCCATCAAAAGATAGTATTAAAGAAATAAAAAGGCAAGCCACAGACTACAAAAAAATATTCATAATACATATATCTGACAGATGATTCATTACCTGAATATATAGAAAAACTTTTTTTAACTCAAAACAACCCAAATAAAAAAATCTAAAAGAAATCTAATAGAAAATCTAGAAATGAATCATAAGCACATGAAAGGATGCTCAATGTCCAGTCATCAGGAAAATTGAAATCAAAACCATAAGAAGATTCACTACCCACTCACTAGAATAGCTAAATTTTTAAAAAGACTACCAATACCAACTCTCAGTAACTTATATGTAGCAAGTGCAATCCTTATAATATTGATGGTGGCATGTAAATAATACATTCATTTTGGAAATAGTTTAATATTTCTTATAGAGTAAAAAATGTGTTTACCATAAGGCCCAGCAATCAAATACCAATTGTAGGTATTTACCCAAGAGAAGTGAAAACACATCCACACACTTTCACATGAATATTCATATCAATTTTACTCATAATATTTAACACCTAGAAACAACCCAAAAGTTCATCAAAAAATGAAAAATATGATCAAATTGTGGTATATTCACAAAATAGAATATATGTCAGCAACAAAAAAGAATGAACTACTGGAACACTCAGCAATATGGGCAAATCCCTCAAATATTATGCCAAATGAAAGAAACTATTCAAAAAAGAGTACACACTAAATGGTTCCATTTGCATGAAGTTTTATTTTTTTTTATTTTTTAAAAGATTTTATTTATTTATTGATGAGAATAATGAGGCAGAGACACAGGCAGAGGGAGAAGCAGGCTCCATGCAGGGAGCCCAACATGGGACTTGATCCTGGGTCTCCAGGATCACACCCTGGGCTGAAGGCGGCGCTAAACCACTGAGCTACCAGGGCTGCCACATTTGTATGCAGTTTTAGAACTGGCAAAGTTAATCTGATACTGTCGGAAAACAGATCAGTGTTTGCTTGGGTACACACATGGTGGGGACTGATTGCCAATGATGTATTAACTTTTTGGAGTGATGGAAATGTTTTATATCTTGATTTAGGTGGACATTACACGTATGTGTTTACTTGTCAAAATTTATCATACAATATACTTTAAATGAGTGCACTTTGTTATATGTAAATTAACCTCAAAATGTTTCTTTTAAAAAATAAATGTGTGTACTACTTAAAGAACATTAAAATGTTTTAATTATTAAAATAGAGTAATAATAGATCCCCAAATAATTTTAAAGCTACTCTCTTTTTGAAAAGGCATGCATCTCTTTTGACAACTTATAGTAAAACCTTTTTTTTTTTTTTTTTTGTAAAACCATTTTTATAATCATGAATGCTTTGATCCTTTGAAGTGATTCTAACCTTTGAGTTTCAGCCTTGGCTAAGAGTAAATCCTTTCAAATTCTAAATAGAAAACATTGTCTTAAATTTCTTTAAAAAAAGATATTCTGTCCACTTCCAAAATTTTTTAACTGCCAGACGTGGCTGAGAGGTTACCTTATTTGATGGAAAAAGGACAACTTTCAAAATCTCCCTGCTTTTTCTCCTGTGGTCTGAAAAAAAACATAACAGAGGAACGGGTCCTACCTTCACCTTCAATGTCTCATGAAGTCATTTAGATCTAAAGAGAAAGGTGTAATTAAGCACTTACATATAAGAAATTAAGTTTGTTATGTCTAAGATATTAACATTTCTATAAACAATACAGAAATTACTTCTTTTATGTGTATTTGCCTGGAAATGGGAACTTCTGAATGACACTATGATAATTGACATATTGACTTAAAGCTGGATAAATTTTGTTGGAATTTAGTACACAAAAGCTTTAAAATAAAAATCAACAAGAAAGTTTCATTTAGAACCACAAAGTCAGAACATGGTACTATGAGTAGCCTTTTGAGCTCATTAGAAGCTCATTGCAAACATAATGATATAGATAAATTAAAAGTAAGAGGATAAAAAAAGATACCACTCAAACATTAAAGGAAACCTGGAATGGTTAGATTAACATCAAAGTAGACTTTCTTTTAAAAAAAAAATTATTGGGCAGCCCAGGTGGCTCAGCGGTTTGGTGCTGCCTTCAGCCCAGGGCATGATCCTGGAGACCCAGGATGGAGTCCCACATCCGGCTCCCTGCATGGAGCCTGTTTCTCCCTCTGCCTGTGTCTCCGCATCTCTCTCTCTCTCTCTCTCTCTCTCTGTGTCTCTCATGAATAAATAAATAATATCTTTTTTAAAAATTTAAAAAACTATTTATTCATGAGAGACACATAGGCAGAGGGAGAAGCAGGCTCCCTGTGGGGAGCCGTGCGGCACTTGATCCCAGAAACCCAGGATCGTGCCCTGAGCTGAAGGCACATGCTCAACCACTGAGCCACCTAGGTGTCAGGGATAAGGAGGGACATTGCACAAAATAAAATGTTCAATTCACCAAGAAGACATGACGATCCTACATGTGTGTGCACCTGACAACAGAACTGCAATATACATGAAGCAAGAGCTGACTGGAACAAAGTGAGACAGAGATGAATCCACAGTTATAGTAGAAGACTTCAACACTTCTCTCTGTAATGGAACTCGTAGTTGGGACAAGGATCTAGAAGAACTGAGCAACACTATCAAAAAAATTGACCTGATATTTATAGGACATTTCAGAAATAACAGCAGAATATGCATTCTTTTCCAGTACATGGATAATATTCACCAAGAAGACCAGTTGAACCATAGACAAACTTGAACAAATTTGAAAGAATTAAAATCATATAAGCTATGTTCTCTAAACTTAATCAAATTAAGCTAGAACTAAATAAGAGAAAGAGGAAAATCTCCAGATGCTCGGAAATTAACACACTTCTAGGTCACTCATAAGTCAAAGTGGAAGTCCCCAGCAACATTAAAGTTGAAACTAGAACACAGTAAAATTTGGGGGATGCACCTAAAGCAGTGATTGGAGGGAAATTTATAGCATTAAACACTTATATTAGAAAAGAATAAAAGTCTCAAATCATAGCCTAAGCTTCCACTTCAAGAAACTAGAAAAGAAGGGATCCCTGGGTGGCGCAGCGGTTTGGCGCCTGCCTTTGGCCCAGGGCGGGATCCTGGAGACCCGGGATCGAATCCCACGTCGGGCTCCCGGTGCATGGAGCCTGTTTCTCCCTCTGCCTGTGTCTCTGCCTCTCTCTCTCTCTCTCTGTGACTATCATAAATAAATTTAAAAAAAAAAATAAAAAAAAAAAAAAAAAAAAAGAAACTAGAAAAGAAGAGCAAAATAAACCTACCACCAGTAGAAAGAAGGAAACAAAGATGGGAGAAAAAAAAAAATAATCAAAATTGAAAACGGGAAAAGAGGGATCCGAAAAGATCAATGAAACTGATAAACCTCTAGAAAGACTGGCAAGAGACAAGACACAAATTACCAATATCAGAACTGAAAGAGGAGATATGATTAAAGATTCTGCAGCCATTAATAAGGTAATAAGGAAACACTATAAACAATTCTATGAACATAAACTGGAGGAGAGCAGGAGGAAGGGGCATAAGGAAACTTTGGGGATAGTGGATATATTTATTTTCATGATTACATTGATGGTTTTACAGATGAATATATATATCAAAAGTTACCAGATTATAGACTTTAAATATGTAGTTTATTGTATGTAAAGCATATTTCAATAAAGCTATTTTTTTTATTTTTTTTATTTTTTTATTTTTATTTATTTATTTTTTTAATAAAGCTATTTTTTTTAGGAGGTGCCTGGGTGGCTCAGTCGCCTAAGCATCCACCTCTTGCTTTCAGCTTAGGTCATGATCTCAGGGGCATGAGGCCTTCCTGGGGCTCTGCACTCAGTAGGGAGTCTGCCTGAGGATATTTCTCCCCCTTCCTTTGCTCCCTCCCCCATTGCATGTGCACATATGTGCACACGAGCTCTC
This sequence comes from Canis aureus, assembly GCF_053574225.1. Classification (NCBI taxonomy): domain Eukaryota; kingdom Metazoa; phylum Chordata; class Mammalia; order Carnivora; family Canidae; genus Canis; species Canis aureus. The sequence goes on along the minus strand of NC_135615.1, from coordinate 3,359,941 downwards.
TAAAATAATTAATCTAAAAAGAAAAAAACTATTTAAAAAAATCCTTTATGGAACAGAACATCTTCCCTTGAAGATGGAGCCTTCTTTGCATCCATAACCTGCTGTCAGTGCTGTCCTCAGCCCTGCACATAGTTTCTCCACCATTGGCTTTCTCAAGTCAAAATAACTGTCCTTAACTAATACTTTTTCTAGTGTGTACAATAAATTATTAGTTTTTCTACCTACTTCTATCTCATCCTCTATGCACTGAATTATAAACCTGAAAGACGTTAGGGTCTACTGCTGCTTTATTCACTTAAGTAGAGAATAGATTTTATCATCTAGTATCATCAATTAGAGTAAACTAGTATTATTCAGAAGTATGTTCACCAGCAGAGTTCCTAAAATTACATGAATCAAAAGCCAGTTTGGGCTTCAAGAGAATCCATTGCCTTCATTAAGGCTTCAGACTACAGAACTTTACCTAAATGATCCCAGTCAGACAGCAAAACCCAGGTGAAGTTCACTTCGTGTACAGTACATTTTGACACTTAAAGAAGTACAACAAGGGAATGCATTATAGCATGTAATTACAAGCTAGAACTCTCTCAGGTGTACTATGCTTGAGCACCAGTAGATTTATCTCTTGCTTTCATTTTCTGTTAAGCAGCAGTTTACAATTTATGGATCCTAACAACACGCCAATAGCCTCTTCTTCATTGAGAGTTCACAACATGCGGTGACACACACTATCACATCCCCATTTTCAATATGCAGCAAACACTTGATGTCAGGAGGCCAAAGGATAGAAAATGTGCACAGAGTGAGCCTCCTTTTTGGTGATTGCTTTAATTCATGCATTTCTGTGTTGGTACAACCTACTCTGGATTTTCCTTCTCCCGCCCTCCATCTCCTACTTTCCTCTCTCCTGTCTTATCCTCTCTGTCACAGAGTAGTTTACAGCATTCTTTCCCATACCTTTCTTTCCTTAAACACAGTGCCCTGGAATATAATAGGTGTTCAAAAAAATGTGAATTCACTTTACTTTCACTCTCATTTCTGTAATACCAAAGTAGCAGCAGCCAGAGTAAAGAAAAAATGTGCAGGAAAAGATGGTGAAATGGAGAGAAGTCATGGCAAATGCCTATTTCTTTTCTCAGAATATGGGTTTTGTTCAAAATGATTTCTCTTGAGCATACCCATCCAGTCTATAGCAATTCAACTGGCTCAGGTAGGAAACTTACTCAGGTGGTCCAGCTCCTTCTTCCCTTTGCTTCAAACCACCACTTAATAATTGGTCATTTATTTGGAATATTCTAGATATTTAGGCTACACCTTTCCTGCTACTGTCATTATTTAAACACACAGGGATTCTATCTTTAAAAAAAACAACACTCCTATCTCTAGCCCTCTCCCCCTCCACCTCCAAATGCCAAGTCTCTTGCCTCTTCTTCATAGCCAAAGTCTATAAAATGTTTTTCCATTTCTCACCTCACATTTACTCAATCACCATAACCTAGCTTCTGCCCAAACCATCTAATCATTTTTTAAAAGATTTTATTTATTCATTATGAGAGAGAGAGGCAGAGACACAGGCAGAGGGAGAAGCAAACCATCTAATCATTTTTTAAAAGATTTTATTTATTCATTATGAGAGAGAGAGGCAGAGACACAGGCAGAGGGAGAAGCAGGCTCCATGCAGGGAACCCAACATGGGACTCGATCCCGGGACTCCAGGATCCCACCCCGGACAGAAGGCAGCGCTAAACTGCTGAGCCACCGGGGCTGCCCTCATTTTTCTACAACCATTTGAAGTGCCTCTACTCTTTGATAGACATTTCTAGGTGCAGGGAAGCCAGTGTGATTGGATAGAAAGTAGTACAAGATAAGAGGGCTAGTCAGGAGCCAGATCATGGAACACCTTGTGAGCCATGATAAGAATTTGGATTTTTCTTCGAGTGAGATGAGAAGCCATTGGGGGATTTTGAAAAGAAAGATAGGACAGGGTCTATCCAAAACACCACCATACCTTCTCTGCAAAACTTGGAGTGGATGGGATCACAGAGTAAGTGGGTCCAGGTCCAGCTCACAGTGAGTTGACCTACGCATCAGTCATTTCTGCAATTCCAAATTAGTAATAAAACTGAGCATACTTTTTCAGTTGGCAGATTCCTCAAACATGAGATAAAAGTTATTGCAGTGGGTAGGCCAGATGGAAATCTCTGCAACTCCTTCCTTCCTCAGGAAAGACACCAAGTCAAAAATAATACCTTGAAATCAAGGCCACTCTCAAAGCTTAAAGAATGAAGGGCTAGTGGTCTCTGTCATATCCCCATTTAATTCATCTACCTGACCCCTACCAAAAGTCAGGTGAATCATGGCAGATGACAAGGGACTGTGGCAGCCTTAACCAAGTAGTAGCCTCAATGGCAGCTGCTGTGTTGGATGGGGCATCTCTGCTAGAGCACATTAACCCAACTTCTGGCACACACATATATGACCACCTGTCTGGCAAATGGGTTCTTTTCCAACCCTATCAAAAAGAAGGATTATAAGCAGTAAACATTCACATGAACAGGAAACCATATACATCTCAGTCTTTGCCCAGTACAATGTTAGCTTCCCTGCCAGCCATCACATTATAGCAGAAAGGGATTTGGGGATTCTACAGAGTAAGACATTGCTCCATCATATGGATGGCACGGTGCTAATCAGACCAGAGGAAGAAGGATAGCAAGTAACTTGGAGGCCTTGGTAAGACACCTGCAGACAAGAGGGTGGGAGGTAAGTCTGTGGAGGTTTAGGAACCTGCTCCATCAGACACCTGTTCAGGGGTCCAGAGAGTTGGCACACGCTGGGATATCCCAATGCTGAGACAAAGCGCAGAGCCTGGCAAGCCTCTTGAGGGCCTGGAGATGGCATATTCCACCCTTGGGAATATTGCCGTATCCCATTTAGCCGATGACACGGAAGGCTGCCCGATGGAGCCCAGGGCAAGAAAGGGCCCCCGCAGTGAGAGCCGGCTATGGGGTGAGCTCTGAACCCGCAGAGCACATCTACTAGAGGGGTCTGTGCTGGGAGAAGATGCTGTGGGAGTTTATGGCAAGCCTGGCAGGAGAAGCCCGAGGTAGGCCTCTGAGGTCCCAAAGCAAAACTTTTACCACTTCAAGTAAGGAAGCCCCTCAGGCACCTGGTCCTGTGAGAGCTGATCCATCTAACGTAGGACATCCATAGCACTGAGTCAGAGCCGCTCCTGTGAGCGCTGTCTGACAAACGCCCTGGTCACACGGCTGCGGGGAGGGGACCAGGGGGACAAGGTGAGCTTCCCAGGAGGACCCGGGTGCACTCAGGTGGGGCGGGGCCCAGGCCAGGCCAGAGCGAGCCCGAGCCCGCAAGATAGCTGGGCTGCTGAGGAGGCGGGGAGGCGGCCTTGGGGACCTGGGCCGGAGCAGAGCGGAAGGTGCGCTTAGGGGAGCGCGGGCCAGAACGCGCAGGCCAACAGCTGCTCCCCGCGGCACTGGGAGCTGCCCGAAACTGTCGCAATTGTAGGTCAGCTTAGGTTTGTATTTTTCTGCATCCACATTCAGTTGCCTGGATGCAGGTGGGGTGTGTTTCCCACCGGGGCTGGGATCGTGCCTCTAAGTGCCACAGAAGGTGAAAGGGGCAGGGAGGTGAAGGTGCAGGCCAGGGAGTAAGATGGGACAGGCCGGGGAGCAGAGCGTCACCGAGAGACTCAGAGACACGACACGCAGGCGTCCGGGGCAAGTGGATTGGAAGTCCCCTCCTCTCAGGAGGTCGGGAGTGAGCTGGAGAGCCAGACAAAGGTGGCTGAGTGGGAAGCTTCAACTCCGGAGACTGTGAGAGGACAGGGGACTGGCCAGATGCAGCAGAGGCTCTGTAAACACAGGCTGTGGAGATGGGAGAGCATCCAGCAGGTCAACTGATAGGAATCTCACCATGTCAAGGGACACACAAGTTGTGATACTAATCTGCTCCTACCACAGGGTCTAAGAAGCCTTGAGGCATTAAGCCTTTAACCCAGCCCGGGAAGACTGCCTGTGGATTTCCTGGACACTGACATGGGGAGTTGCGGTGTGGGCCATTTGTCATCTTTCTACCACATTGGCAGATCCAGGATTGCTAGCCTGTGCACCCATCTCATAGGACTTGTTTGAGATTTAAATGAACTAATATGTATTAAGTGCTCAAAATAATGACTGACATACAACTAACCCCCAGTAGGTATTAACTAACCATCACTACCTAGAGAACAAATTAAAAAACAATTGTATATACACACACACACATTCACACCAAGCAAATCTATAGAATAGAAAATAGATAATTAGTTGCCAAGGGTTAGGGGTTGGAAAGAGCAATGGAGAATAAGTGCTAATCGGTATAACATTTTTGTATGTTATGGGAGATAGAATGTGAAAATTAATGTAAAATTAGATTGTGGTGATGGTGGCACAAATTAGTAAATATACTAAAAAAAAACCCCATTGAATTGTATATTTTAAAAGGGTGGGTTTTGTGGTATATGAATTATAGCTCAAAAAGCTGTTTCTTAAAAAAAAAAAAAAGCTGTTTCTTTAAAGAAGCAATAATGAAAGTTATCCCAGATAAAGCTCCGTTGAGAGTGTTGATATTGAAAACCATGCTTATCTTCATTACTCTTCTAGGAAATTATTCTTTATTAGCTTGGTAATAGCCTGTGGGTCATTTTCACCATGCCAATCACAGAACCACACATCTGAGAATCCTGAGAAATAAAAAGTCACAGTATAAATGACTGTACATGCTAGGTGGCTAGGAGGTGTTTATTTGAATGCATTTTAATTGCATAAATGCATTTCTGGGAGGAAATATTTTCTTCAGTGGCTCATTCTATGTTGGCTTTATTACCAGCCTGTTTTCTACTCACATAGAGCAAGATAACCATGCACTTCTAGGGGAGTGATAATGCTAATTTTATTCATTTGGCACTACCAGGGGAAAATATAAACTGATACAGAGAAAAAAATAAAAACTAACACTTTTCTTAGAAATATCTGCTTATTTTATGCTTTTTTCTTGGTTCAGCATGCTTGACTGTAGGTGCCTTAAGGCACTCATCATTCATTCATTAAACAACTATTTATTGAGCTCCTTCTATTATTAGAAGTGGAATATTGCTCTAATATAAGTGGAAAATTATCTTATGAAGAAGTAAATTTAACTTTTTATAGTTTCTTTAGTGTGTAGATATGCAATGGAGGAGACCAGATCCACAAGTAATTACAGAAGAAGCATAAGGGAATTGTACAGGTTTCGGTGGTGGCAGTTGTACAAATCACCCGTGCAATGACCTCTCAGCATCCCCATAGGACTGGCCTTATCCCTGTGGTTCTCGAACTTCAGTGCACATCATGGTCACCCGTAGGGCTTGGCAAAACTGCAGATTGCTGTCTTTCTCTAGAATTGGAATCAAGAAATCTGGCATGGAGTTAAAATGTTCATTTCTAGAAAGTTCCCATGAGATGTTGACACTGCTCATAGAAAAGCTACCTAGTCAGACTCATGAGAAAGGAAACATCTTTAGCACCACCTTGTCTTCCTTAAGCTTCCTTCTTATTTTTTGGTATGTATGAGACCTATACTAAGAAGAGACCCCTACCTTGGACCAATTCCATTAAACCCAATTTCTGGGGTCTCACTTATTTAAGGTCCTGTTTTTGGTAGGGTAGAGCCAACCAATCTAATAAAAAATCAAAGGAATGCTTAGCTATTGCCTACGCATTCATGTGTGACTTTATGCTAGAAAACTGCTTCCTCTTGACATTTCAGCTTGAATTTTCTCAGCCTTCCTTCAGACCAGATCTGTTGTTCTATGCATGACAGCTTCAGCTGTAATGTCTGTATTGATATTGATACTCCACTTTAACAGTTTGTTATCAGTTAGAGAAGGCATAGCTTCATTAATAATTTATTGGATTATTAAAATAATTTTTCTGGATTTCAAAAGCAAAAGTTCTAGGCTGTAATGGAAAGTAGGTTGAAGGGAGTTGTGAGGAACTATGAACTGAGGAGTGATCTTCAAAACCAGTTAATGTCGGGGATCCCTGGGTGGCGCAGCGGTTTGGCGCCTGCCTTTGGCCCAGGGCGTGATCCTGGAGACCCGGGATCAAATCCCACGTCGGGCTCCCAGTGCATGGAGCCTGCTTCTCCCTCTGCCTCTCTCTCTCTCTCTCTGTCACTATCATAAATAAATAAAAATTAAAAAAAAAAAAAAACCAGTTGATGTTGCGTTGCCTTCATGGCTTCACAGGGGTGTGATTCTTAGATGAGTTTCCCTAGCATAAAGGTCTTTGTGGGATGGGCAGCTATGAAGTGTATATGTGTATGTGACTATAAATTAATAAATCATCGTATCTACAGATCTAAATTTAGGCTTTTCAAAAGGAAGGGAAAAATTAATACAGGAGAAAGAAGATTTGGACAAACTTTCAACCAAATAAGACATATAGAACACTGTATACAACAACTACAAGGGTATAATTCTTTCTAAGTACAATAGAGCATTCACAAAAGTAGACACATAATGAGCCATAGAGTGAGTCTTACTAAGTTTCAAAAGAGGGAAATATTACAGCATATATTCTATAACAAGAAAATCAAATTAGAATTCAGTAAAACTAAGATATAAAGCTCCAAATATTTGAAAAGGAAACAATACACTTTTAAATAACTCACAAGTAAAAGAATAAAACCAAGGAAGTTAGAAAATATTGCTAATGAAAATATAATGTATTAAATTTTATGGGATTCAACTGAAACAGTACTTCCCTGGAGGGAAGCCAATACTTTAAAATACTTAAGTACAATGAAATAGAAAAAGAAAAGAATGTTTAAAAAATCAGTGATCTAAGGTTGCAACATAAGAGGCTTCTTAGGAAAAGAAGAGCAAATTACACCCAACGTAGATAGAAGGAAGGAAATAAAAATCAGAAATCAATGAAATGAAAAGCAAATAAATAGGGAAAATTAATGTGGCTAAAAGTTGATTCCTTTAACACGTTTAAACAGATTGACAAACCTCTAGCAAGAACTGATCATGAAAAATAGTGAAAAATATAAATTCAATGATTTAGGTGAAGCAGAAAAACACAATTTACCAAAAAGAAGACAACCTGAACATTTGTATATACTAAGTAAATGGAATTTGGTAGTCAGTAATTTTCCCATAAAGAAAACTCTAGACTAAATAGTCTTGGTGAATTCTATTAAATAGTTAAGGGGGAAAAAATGACAATCATACACAAATTCTGTCAGAATAGACTCAGTCCAGAAAATCTTATAAGATATGACAAGAAAAGAAAATTATAGATTATACAGAGATAGAGGCAATAATCCTTACCAGTAATTACTAATTGAAGTGAAAATTAGTAACATATCATGACTAAGGGTTTATTCCAGGAATGCAAGATTGGCTTAGCATTTGAAAATCAATGTAATCTCTATATAACAGAATAAGGGAGAAAAACTTTATTTTTGTATTGCAACCCAATGCAAATCAAAATCCCAGTAGGGTTTTTGTAGTAATTGAAATTTGATTCTAAAATTTCTGTGCAAAAGCAAAAGCTCTAAAATGGCCAAAAATCTTGAAAAAAGAACAAAATTGAAGGATTATACTACCTCATTGAACTACCTCATTATACTACCTTCATTTACTATGAAGCTGCAAAAATCAAGATAGCATGATTAAGCAAAATAACAGAAAAATAATTCAATGAAACAGAATAGAGTCCAGAAATAGATCTACACATATATGGTCAATTGACTTTACAAAGGCACTGTGGAGTTTATCTGTGAGCTTGGGTAGGTTATGGTGCCCAGTTGTTTGGCCAAACACTAAGACTACACGTTGCTGTGAAAATTTTGTAGATATCATTAATGTTTATAATCAGTTGATTTTAAGTAAAGCAGATTTCTCTAAAGGATGTGGGTGGGCCATACCTAATCAGTTAAAAACTTTAAGAGCAAAAAAGAAAGGAAGATTCCAGGAAAAGAACAAACTCTGCTTCAAGACTATAACATAGAAATCCTGCTTGAGTTTATAGCTTGCTAACCTGCTCTACAAGTTTTGAACTTGCCAATCCTCAAAATTATGTTAAAAGTCCCTCTGTTAGAGGATAGGCATAGAGAAAGACAGAAAGGATAAGTAAATATAAATAACTTCTACAAATCAGTGACAAGGGGTAAACAACCAAAAACTTTTTTATTTTTTATTTTTTATTTTTTATTTTTTATTTTTTTTATTTTTTTTTAACTTTTTTAAATGGTCAGAAAAAGTACAGGTATTTCACAAAGGGAGATATATGACTGAGTAATAAGAAAGTGACCAGGGAAATGTAAAGTAAAACCACACTAAGATACCATTTTACGCCCACTTCAATTGCTAAAACTGAAAACACTGACAACACTAATGTCAATGAGAATATGGAGCAACTGGAGATCTCATACTTTCTGGTTGAAGTGTAAGATGGAAACCACTTTGGATTAAAAACAAAAACAAAAAACGGTGGGGGTATCCCTGGGTGACTCAGCAGTTTAGCTCCTGCCTTTGGCCTGGGGTATGATCCTGGAGTCCCGGGATTGAGTCTTGGGATCAAGTTCTGCATCAGGTTCCCTGCATGGAACCTGCTTCTCCCTCTGCCTGTGTCTCTGTCTCTCTCTCTGTCTCTCTCTCTCTCTCTGTGTGTGTCTCTCATGAATAAATAAATAAAATCTTTAAAAAAATGAAACCACTTTGGAAAACAGTTTGGCAGTTTTTATGAAACTATCCCATGACCCAAGGGAAATGAAATTATGTGTCTACACAAAGTCTTAGACAAGAATATCATAATTGCATCATATATAAAGCAGAAACTTGACACAACCCAAATTTCCATCAAAAGAAGTATGAATAGACAAATTAATATAGTCACATAATGCAATACTACTCAATAATTTAAAAAATGAACTATGGATACTTTTAAAACTATGGATGAATCCCAAAAATCTTATGCTAAGTGGAAGAAGGCAGACAGAAAAGAGTACATACTGTATGATTCCTTTCAAAAGGACTTCAAGACTGAGTTAAGCCAATATAAGTTGATCGAAATCAGAACAATAATTTCCTAAGGGAATGGGTACAGGAAAACTTCCTGGGGTGATGGAAGTGTTCTATATATTGTGATTTGGCTTAGTGACTACATAGGTGTAGACATTAATCAGAGCTAATTGAATTGTACACTTAAGATCTGTACATTTAATAGTATATAAACATTTTTAATTAATAAACTATTTTTAGAGCAATCTTTGTTTTGCAGCAAAATTGAACAGCGAGTATACAGCTCCCAGATATTCTGTACCCCCATACATATACAACCTCCCTCCCATCAACATCCTGCAACACAGTGCTACAGTGTTACAATCGGTGAGCCTACATTAACACATCATTACCCCAATCCATAGATTATATTAGGGTTCATTCTTGGTTTTCTGCACTCTATGGATTTTGACAATTATATAATTATAGGAATCCACTTTTGTAATATACAGAATGGTTTCACTGCCCTGTGCTCTGGGAATTCTTCCTTCCTCCCCACCCAACCTCTGGCAACTACTGATGTGTTTATCATATCTATAGCTTTGCCTTTTCCAGAATGTCTTGACTAATGTATGTAATCTTTTCAAATTGACTTCTTTCACTTAGTAATATGCACTTAAGTTTCCTCCATGTCTTTTCATGGTTTGATAGCTCATTTCTTTTTTAGCACCAAATAATACTCCATGGTCTGGATGTACCACAGTTTATTTATCAATTTACCTACTGCAGGACATCTTGGTGGCTTCCAGGTTTGGGTGGTTTATAAATAAAGGTGCTATAAATATCTGCATGCAGGTTTTTGTGTGAACAAGTTTTCAATTCCTCTGAGTAAATACCAAAGGGCATGGTTGCTAGATCAAATGGTAAAAGTATGTTTAGTTTTACCAAACTATCTTTCAAAGTGGCTGCAACTGTTGTCCCACATCCTCACAGTATTTGGGATTGTTAGTCTTTTGGAATTTGGACATTGTAATAGGTGTGTGTGATGTCATTGTTGTTTTAATTTGCAATTCCCTAATGGCATGGGCTTAGAAATGTGTTGTTTAAAAATTGCTGAGTATTTTTGGGATTTTCCAGCTATCTTTCTGTTATGGATTTCTAATTTAATCCCATTGTGGTCTGAGAGCACACATTGTACGATTTCTATTCTTTTTTTTTTTTAAGATTTTATTTATTTATTCATGAGAGACACATAGAGAGAGAGAGGCAGAGACACAGGCAGAGGGAGAAGTGGGCTCCATGCAGGGAGCCTGACGCAGGACTCGATCCCGGGTCTCCAGGATCAGGCCCTGGGCCAAAGGCAGTGCTAAACTGCTGAGCCACCCAGGCTACCCCTGATTTCCATTCTTTTAAACCTGTTGAGATGTGGTTTACAGCCCAGAATGCAGTCTATCTTGACGAATGTTCCATATGATCTTGAGAAGAATGTGCAATATGATATTGTGGAATGAAGGAGTCTATAGATGTCAGTTATATGCAGTTAATGGTATTATTGAGTTCATCTATGTCTTTATTGATTTTATGCCAGCTGGATCTATCCACTTCTCATTTCTTGCTTTTGATCCACTCTAACAGTCTGTCTTTTAATTGGTCTATTTAAACCATTGATGTTTAAAGTGATTGCTGATTTGGTTATATTAATATTTACCATATTTGCTACTGTTTTCTATTGTTGTTCTTTGCTCTTATTTCTGTTTTTGACATTTTTTTGCCTTTTGTGGTTTTATTTATTTATTCATTTATTATTATTATTTTTTAATCTTCCATAAATTTTATTCTCCATATTTGGGTAAGGGTACAAACTCTAGACCATGTCTATCAAGTCGTGGTGATATCACTGTGCTAGAGATGGAGGCTGCAGGTTGGCTGAAAAGTGAAAATGCAAGAAAAACCAGGAGCAGCATATGCTGTTGCTGCTTCTTTTAGGACGCACGCAGTCTCTTCAGTAAGTACTGCTCCAGTTGTCTTCATAATTCAGTGTTAGGGAAACCCAAATGTTTTCTGTTCAGCTATGAAATCACTCAATTGGCAAGCAAAACATTTTTGTATGATCTATTTCTAAATACATGAGAAATAAAAGGAAGAAAGTAACAGGATATATAAACTCATGCTATCTTGATTCTAATGCCTATCTATAAAAACATACAGTTGTAACAACTGCTATCTAAAATTTTTATGAAGCGCAGAAGCCTTTGATGATTCGCATTTTCATAAGTCTTTTTGCTTGGTCATCTGCAGGTGCCATTCAGGTTTCAAAGGATCAGCCGTTATTGTGCTTTTTGTGCCCCTAAGGAATCAAGACAATGTACATTGATTTTCTTCTTTCTAAATGTTCCAGTTAAAAACTAAACTGAAAAACAATATAGGAAACATAATTATCTTGGACACCTTTCTGTCATAACAACAAAAAATAAGCAATATAAACAGAACTCATGTTTTATTTTTTTGTTGTTGCTTTTTTTAAAACAAGACCGTCAAGAATACTATAGGGCATGTATCTATAACTTCCATAAAGGATGATAGTTAGGTTGCAACAAATACCTGCTAGTGAAAAGGCATTACTAGCATTTCAAAATTTCACCAAAATTTGACAAAATATTCTCCTCAACAGCTATCTTTATATTTGTAAACAAAATAAAAACCGGTTTATCCAGTTTCCACTGCATGTCCAACAGGCAGCAAAGTGAGACAGATCGTCTTCGATTTTAAAAGAATAATAAAAACACTAAAATAGTTTAGACCGCACATATTTGGGTCCCAGGAAATATTTTTGGAGGGTGCTGGAGGCTTGGGGGGATTAAAACAGGCTAATGCATGACATCCACTTTAACAGTTTTTTTTTTCATTTACTCATATTGCCTTGATACTTTACAATTAGTTTTTGCCCACAAGTTAACAGTACTGTTGCTGTACAATGCAAAATTCTTCCTCTTTATTTCTCTAAAGAAATAAGTGTGATCCACTTCTTATCAGTTTGCATAAACACACTTGAAACTTCAGGCGTAAGAGGAGGGTAGTGTCTTGCAGTCTCTGAGGGCCTCTCTCTGGAGCATCGGTCATGTTAACAGTTGACCTACATATGCATGCTGCCACAGATAGGTGGATGGTACAGGCACCTCCTATTTCAAGAACACGTATGGGAAGTAGGTCTGGATAGGGGCAGACTGCACCCTGATGTGTGCCGCAGTCCTCTCAGCAGGTCAGCTGTATTTATTTCTTCACTTTGCTGATATAGTCAGCGAATTTGCTGACAGTTTCTTCCTGCTGTTCTAGGGCATCTAGGACAATGCCCATGGGGGTCCTCTTCGAGCCTATCCCCTCCATTTTATTCTCCAGTTCGTTCTGGAGATTCCGAAGTCTCAACGACCCGTGGATGAGCATCAGCAACAAAGGAAGAGTGATGCCAAACACAAAGACCGCGACTCCCGCAAACACGGATATGAGGCGGCAGCTATAGCCAACACGCCCCGGGACGAGGACGCGCGCCGTGGGATGCGGCTGCTCCGCCCGCGCCGCGGGCCTGGCGCTGCGCACCCGAGCACCGCGACAGTGCCCCAAGGATCTGGAAGGGGCAGGAACGCCACCACGGAGGTCGTCACGGCAGCCACCACCGGCTGGTAGGTCTGTAACAGGGCAGGTTGCTCACGTGCGGCGGGCAAAGCGGTCGGAGCCGGGAAGAAATCGCCCCAGGCGCGGGGCGGGGCGGGGCGGGGCGGGGCGGGGTTCGCGTCCCGGTCTCGGCTCTCCCTGTCGTGGCTCTAACGGAGTATATGACCCCATTGTCTCTTCTTAGCGTATCAGTTATGCTCTTTTAAAATCGAAGTCTAATTGACAACGTGACATTGGTCTCACACGTGAAACAGTGATCTCACGACTCTACGTTATGCTACGCTTCTCATGAATACAGCTGCGTTTGTCGCCTACAAGGCTATTACAATGCCGTTGACTCCACACCCGATGCTGCAGCTTCCACCCCCAGGACTCCTTCCTGCCATAACGGGAAGCCTGTGATTCCCACTCCCTCTAACCCATTTTGCCCATTTCCCTACTCCCCACTCCTCTGCCAACCGTCAGTTTGTTCTTTATATTTATAGGTCTGCTTCTGCTCTCTGTTTGCTTGGTGTTTTTGGATTCACCGTATAAATAAAACCATATGGTACTTGTCTTTCTCTGTCTGACTTATTTGTTTAGCATACTACCCCTAGGCCCATCCATGATGTAAAGAGGTCTTTTTTATGGCTGAATAATATTCCACTATACATACAAACACACACACATATATACGCACATACCACATCTTCTTTATCTATCCCTCTATCAATGGACACAGGTTGCTTCCATAGTAGATATTGTAAAGAATGCTGCAAGGAACCTATGGTGCGTGTCTTTCTAAACTAGTGTTTTCATTTACCCAGTAGTGGAATTGCTAGATTGCATGGCATTTCTCTTTTTAATTTTCTTGAGGAACTTCCATAATGTTTTCCACAGCGTTTGCTCCAATTTACATTCCCATTAACATTACAGGTAGGTTCCCTTTATCCCACATCCTCACCAATACTTGTTATTTCTTGTCTTTTTGAGGCTAGCCATTCTGACTGGTGTGAGGTGATAGCTCACTGTGGTTTTGATATGCATTTCCCTGATGATGAGTGATGCTGAGCATCTTTTTATGTATCTGTTGGCCATCTGTATGTCTTCTTTGGAAAAATGTCTATTCAAGTCCTCTGCCCAATTTTAATTGATTGTGTGTGTGTGTGTGTGTTGAATTGTCTAAGTTCTTCGTATATTTTGAATAGTAATCCCTTATCAGATACATCATTTGCAAATATCTCCCATTAAGTTCCCTCTTCATTTTGTTGATGGTTTCCTTTGCTATGCAAAAGCTTATTTTGATGGTGTCAATTATACTTTCTTTTTTTTAAATTATACTTTCTTTTTTTTTTTTTAATTTTTATTTATTTATGATAGGCACACAGTGAGAGAGAGAGAGGCAGAGACACAGGCAGAGGGAGAAGCAGGCTCCATGCACCGGGAGCCTGACGTGGGATTTGATCCTGGGTCTCCAGGATCGAGCCCTGGGCCAAAGGCAGGCGCCAAACCGCTGCGCCACCCAGGGATCCCTAAATTATACTTTCTAAAGTGATTACCACAAACTTTTTTAAAGTGATTACCATAGACTTTGCAATACACATTAAAACTAATCTAAATTTACTTTCATATAACACTATACCAACTGACAGGTGGAACCAATACTTAATAATAACAAATATTTTAGGTATTAGGTATTATTAGGTATATATTAGGAATAACAAAATATTCCTAACTCTTCCCTCTCATTGCTCATGTTATTGCTGTCATTTATTTCACTTATTCAAGAGCATACATATATATACACATAACTTTATTTATATAAACTGTATAAATATATATGTATAAATAAATATACATGGGTGGAGCATGTGACCCTTGATCTTGGGGTTGTGAGTTCAAACCCCATGTTGGATGTGGAGATCACTCAAAAATTAAAAAAAAAAAAATATATATATATACATATATGCCTAGCTGTATAGGTATACACTGTTGCTCTTATTATTATAAACAAATTGTTAACTGTTAGATCAATTAAGAATAAGAAAAATATTTCTTAGGGGTGCCTGGCTGGTTCAGTCGAAAGAACAGGTGACTCTAAATCTTGGAAAACAAATTTTTATATTACCTTCATTTAAACATTTTCCAGTACTCCTTTATGCAGATCTAAGATTCCAATCTATTTCACTTCCTTTCTCTCTGAAAAACCTCTTTTAACAATTCTAGCAATTCAGGTCTACTGGCAACAAATTTCTTCAATTTTTTTTCACCTGAGAAATCTTTATTTCTCTTTCACTTTTGAAAGATATTTTCACAGAGTACAGAATTCTTGGTTGATGATTTTTTCCCCTCTACAATTTAATAATCTCACTCAGCTCCCTTCTTGCTTGCATGGTTTCTAGGGAGAAGTTATATATAATGCTCATCTTCACTCCTTTTTAAGTAAGGTGTATTTTTCCTGTGACTTTTTTCAAGATTCTTTATCTTTGATTTTCTGTACTTTGAATATGATATGCCTGTTGGGATTTTTTGTTGTTGTTGTGTTTCCTTAGCATTTATCTCGCTTGGTTCCGTGAGCTCCTGGGTTGGTGGTGCATTGTCTGACATTAATTTGGGGGGAAATTTCTGTCCTTATTGCATCAGATATTGCTACTCTTCCTTTGTCTTTTCCTCTTCCTTCTGATGATCTTGTTGTAAGTATGCTACATCTTTTGTAATTGTGCCACAGTTCTTGGGTGTTCTGTTCTGAATTTTTTTCAGTCTGTTTTCTCTTTACTTTTCAATTTGGGGAGTTTCTATTGTTATATCCTTAGAAATTCTTTCTATAGCTATTCCCAGTCTACTAATGAGTCCATCAAGGGCATTTTTAAATTTGCTGTTACAGTATTTTTCATGTCTAGCATTTTTTATCTTTCTCAGAATTTCCATCTCTCAGAATGCCTGGCTGGCTCAGTGGGTGGAGCATGTGACCCTTGATCTTGGGGTTGTGAGTTCAAACCCCACGTTGGATGTGGAGATCACTCAAAAATAAAATCTTAAAGAAAACAAAAAGAATTTCCATATCTCTGCTTACATTATCTATCTGATCTTGCCTGTTGTCTACCTTTGCCTTAGCATATTAATCAAAGTTTAAAAGAATTCTTGGTCTGATACTTCCAACATTTCCATCATATCTGATTCTGATTCTCATGCTTGTACAATCTCTTCAAACTGTGTTTTCGCCTTTAGTACTCCCTTCTGGATGTTCAAACAGAGAGTTCAGACACACCTCACATCTTTCCAGACTTAACTGAATCAAATGTAATGAGTAGCCTACTGAGGACCATGGGCCTGACCTCATATAAACCAGGCCTGACTTCTTTTATATGCCAAATATTGTTACTCAGTTACATTTTCAGCTTCTCTCACTTTTTCAGCTATGTGTTAACCTATCACATTCTCGTTTGTAAATCAATTACTTTATTCTGCCACCCAGCTATTTACCTGACATTGTTCAACTCAATCAGGAACTTACAAGGTAGACAAAAGGCAATAGTCATGCCTGAATTGGCTTTTTTTCATGAATTTCTTAGGTCTTAATTCTGGGAATCAATACTTTGACTCTTTTTCTCTCACAAATGAGAGCAGGAATCCCATCATCTTCCTTTCATCTTCAAAGGAGCCTCTCCCATGGCTTCCCACTGAACTCAGACCAAACCCACTCTTGTCTTCCACTGCCTGGAGAAACTGGACCATGGGCTGTTTACTCCAACAGAAGTGAGTGCTGTCTGCTATGCACAAGGTAATAGCTGCCTTCCACATGGGCTATCTAGTCCATTCCTCATTTGGCAGCTGTAGAACTAGCTAAACTGGGAGACTTTGAATATGTAAGCAGAACCCACACAAGGAAAAGCTTTCCAATGTTTGACACGAAAGTTCTAGAGTGAGGCTGGGGTCAGCTTCTTCTGGAAAAGGCTGTTTTATATGCTGTTGTTACTCACAGTATGTCATCTTTCAAGGTAAGCCTTAGAAATTAGAATAAATTCCATTCAAATCAAATCAACAAATACTTGCTAAACCAAAAGTAGAAAACAAGAATCCCAAATGAAACCTATCCTGCTGCCAGTAATTTCCCACCCACTACCTGCTGTAGGGAATATCTATGAGTAAGTATCTATTAGGGCTCTTGTTCCATTTTGTTCTATTTGTCACTAAAAAATATCATTAGTTCTACACAAGAGGATCCTTTTTATATGGGTTACAAATAGGAAAGTATGTGTGCTTGTGTCCATGCATGAGAGTTTCAAATCAACTTAATACATAGAGTCCTTCCACAAAGTAACCAAGAAAAGTATGCTAAATTTCTCACTTAAGAAATTATCTGAAGGTAATGTAAATCCTCTTCTGTCATCTTTTCTTCTCCATATTTACCCAAGGATGGCTTATGTCATTTAGATTTTTAAAAAATAATTGCACTTGTAGAATGTGAAGAGGGCTGCCTTCAGCAGTATGACTCATAGCCTTTCCTGCAGGTGGCTTGCAGGTATGTTCCTCACAGTGAAGAGAAGAAGTCATCATACCAACGACATGCTACTGAGCTGCATATCCTCCTCTATCAAGACTTATTCTGTACTCCTAATTCTTATAAACTGTATGCTTTAGGGCACCACATCCCGAAAAGCCCCACATTTTCCTTAACCACTAGGAAAATAAGGTAACAACACAACCACTGGTCCCACTTTAGTAACATGATACCTTTGTACATCTTAAAACCCTCATTTAAAGCCAGGTGTGGGAGAAATACCTTGAGTCCTCTGCCATTGTCCTTTCAATGCTCTATTCCATTGGTTCTCAACTTTGGCTGTACAAGATGAAGATCCAGTACACATGGGAGTCACTAGAGGCAAAATGCCTCCAAAGAAATAAATAATTTAAACATAAAAACTATAAACTTAAGTTCAATAAATAACAATAGAAATAACCCAAGGATCTCCAAACAAAAGTATTGTAGAAACCCTAATCGAGGGATCCCTGGGTGGCACAGCGGTTTGGTGCCTGCCTTTGGCCCAGGGCACAATCCTGGAGACCCGGGATCGAATCCCACATCGGGCTCCCGGTGCATGGAGCCTGCTTCTCCCTCTGCCTGTGTCTCTGCCTCTCTCTCTCTCTGTGACTATCATAAATAAATAAAAATTAAAAAAAAAAAAGAAACCCTAATCGACCAACTTTATTCTTCACTTATCTAACTTTTCCCCTTTTGTCAAGAAAATGAATAGGTTAGTACATAATAAGCCCCAAATTATTTCTTCACACTATTTTCTTCATTACCACATATCTCCAGTCTACTAATACTCGCAATATATATCTAGTCCTTGAATTGTTAAGATTTTCATTGTGGACGGTTCTCAAGCATATCGTCAGCTTTCTTACAATTAGAGACCTAAGCCTTCTGTCAACAACCACTTTAAGAAAGTAAAAATGCTTTTTTGGTGATGCATGCTTGGTGTGATGCTCATACTATTCATTATGTAACACACCAAGCCTTTCAGAAATTCCCCCCAAATTTAAATATAACTGGTAGATTCTAAGGTAATTCAGGGATCCTAAAAGGGATTCCTTCAATTAGCCTTTAGTCAGGATTTGAATGTAGTAGAGGGAAATTATGTCCTGGTGATAGGCCCTGCCGGGAAATGAGAACTGGGCAGTGATTCTAAACCCTGGAAAGCCATCTGATCATGCTCAGGTGGGGCTCAGGCACATTTTTCTAAAGTTTTGTAGGTAGTCCTCATGCATAGCCAGTGTTCAGAACCTTTATCTTAGGAAAAACATCCATCTTAGGGTTTGTCAACTGGATGCTTTCTCAACCCAGTCCCTGACTGGGTCCTCCACTTGACATATTACTACAATTCCAAGAGAGGAGGGTCCAGTAGAAATGATGGAATGGTTTCAGTCCACCCTGGAATGGGGCTATGGCAGAAGGGTCAGTGTTGCAGGAGGTAGACTCTTACATGTAAGACTTGCTCTGTGCTTTGACCTAAAATGAAACCCATGATTCAAGATTCTCTTTCCTCTGAAGTCTTGTCTTAAACAGATTCTGAGAAGAGATAGCACAAATTAGTTATTCAGTTGCTTTGGTTGTGATAAGAATAATCAAATAACATGATACTGCTAGGGGGTGAGAGGTGCTTTGGGGATAGGTGGCTCTAGAAAAGAACAGAAAAAGGCATTGGAAGTGGAAATAGACGAAGGACAAACTGAATCAAATACTCAGTTCTGACATAGAGATTGTGCTTTCTCTGATGCCTGCCCCCTCTCTGGCTTTGGTTTCTTTCTGAGACATTAGTGGAAGACAGTCCTCAGGGTGAGAAGAGCAAGTGACTTTCCATAGCAATGTGATATCTCAGGATCTCCTTTTCAAAACCACGCTGGTTGGTAATGCTTGAAATGCCTAGAAGACCACATTTTTTCCTACTTTGAAGAATTAGGCTGAAAATACAACTCCATCCAGGGAGGGATAACAGAAGTTAAAGTCATAATTTTTAAAAAGGACTGTGTTTGGGAGGCCTGGTTGGCTCAGTGTCTGCCTTAGGCTCAGGGCATGATCCCAGAGTTCTGGTATTGAGTCCCACATCGGGCTTCCTACATGAAGCCTGATTCTCCCTCTGCCTGTCTCTGCCTCTCTCTGTGTGTCTCTCATGAATAAATAAATAAAATCTTTATAAATAAATAGGCCTGAGTTTAAATCTAGGGCAGTAGTGGGTAAACTATAGTCTGTGGGCCAAATCCCACATGTTGCCAGTTTTTGTGTGGTCCTCAAGCAAAGAGTGGTTTTCACATTTCTAAATGTTCACAAAAAAAAAAAAAATCAGAAGAATAATATCTTGTCATGTGAACATGATGAAATTCTTTTCAGCGTCCATAAATAAAGCTTTATTAAAACATGGCCATACTCATTTTTTTACACATTGTATACTTCTATGACAGTTGAGTAGTTGTGACAGAAACTGTATGTAGTACTCTACTGCTTGCAGACTGCTCAGCCCACCTCAAAACACATTGACACAGTTTTAATTCAACAGTATTTTGAGTGCCATGCATATTGCTGTAATATAACATTTTATAATTTTTTTTATGACCAGTGAATGTCAAGACAAAAAATGGAGAGAAAAGTAAACCTCAAATATTACACTTTTAAGACAGTGCAGTGTGGATTATTTTATCATCAAATTGAGTAGCAAGGAGCTGTGTTTATTATGAAGTGGTACTATATCTGTGCTAAAAATACAGTCTCTGTCAATATTACTGGACTAAGCAATCATAACAATTTTCCCAACTCACAGGAAAGCATGTCAGAAAAAGTAGGAAGTATAAGAAGAATACTTCATTATATTTTTTTTCCACAAAATTTTTTGAAATGAAGCTGCAAACCAAAGAAGTTTCCAAATAGCTCATTTGTTAGATAAAGCAAGCATTTACCAATGGTGTTAATTAAGTCATATGATTCCAAGGCAAACAAATATGTCCAGAGAAAATAAAATGGTTTAAGACTATTAACTTTTGAGTAAGAAGTTAATAGTCTTAAGTAGTCTTTGAGTAAAAAGTCACTCAAAGAGTTGAGGACACTGGAAGCAATATCAATAGTCAATTTAAAAAGAAGCCAAATGATTTCAAGTGGTCTTTCTTGTCTTTGATAAACCAACATACTGTTCAATTGTTGTTTATTCAAAGAGTCAATGCCAGATCTTAAGTCACTGAGCTTCATCTCTATAAATGGTCCACATGAAACAATTATAATTGAGAATATTTTCAAAAACAGTGAGAAAACACAAAATCCAGTACAACCTGAAGTGGAATCTGCTAAGATGTGCTACTACTGATGGTGATAAAAATGTACATGGAAAAGAAAAGGGCTTAGTTGGATGAATTTACTGCTTTTGAAAATGTAAGATGTTTAAAGACTTCATTGTATTCATTGTACTATTTATCAGCAGGTACTTCTGAGGAACATATTTGATATCATGTGTTTTTGAATTGGTAGTGTCAACAGTAAACTTCCACTCTCATGGACTTAATAATCTTCAGTCCCATAAATTTGTCATAAGTAGAAGCAAACCTCTACTTGCTCTATCACCTAGCAGTCTGACGGTTTAGCAGTGAGGAAATTTTATTGAGATTATTTTCAGTGCAGAGTCAAGATTGAAATTTCTCTGAACAAAGACTCTCTTCAATCACTGTTCTTTAACTCTGAATGACTTTGGAAATTAGTTTTTGATGTTTCTTAACAAATTGAGCCTAAAGCTACAAGGCAAAGCTGAGCTGATATACAAAACTTACATTGCAGTAGTCATTTTGATGACAGGTTAATATCATCAAAATGACTTAATTAATATCAAGCTGCTGTACTTACTTCCTATGTTGTCAAAAATTAAAATGAGAAGTGAAATCTCCATCCCAAACAAATTTGCAGAAAATATATTTTCCAAGCTCAACCTACAGTTCCAGCAGTATTTTGGGGACCTCACTCCACATGTAAAGGAAAAGTCCCATATTTCAAAATCCATCTAATTGTGCAATTGAGGAGCTTCCACTTAACTGTTAATTGACCTAATTAATCTACAACAACATGCTGAGAGACACGTATCAAGGAAAGAATATAATAGAATTCTATAAATGGCACGAGTAATTAATATTCTCTATTAAAATCACATGCTTATGATTGACATCACTATTCAGCAGTACCCATTCGTGTGATGAGACATTTTCTTAATATGTAAGAAATTTCTCAATATTTAAGTATTTCTCAATTTTGCCTCTTGGTCTATACAGCCTAAAGGATTTAATATCTGGCCTTTTATGAAAGAAAGAAAGCCCCTGATCTAGAGGGCTGTGGATATGTGAAAGACGGAGGGAGACCACGTTAGGATCACTTGCTAGAAAGTTTTGTTAAGTATGAAGTGTAATTATTCTGAGTTAGCAAACAAAGCCTTATTTGTAGTCATGTTACTTTAATTAAAAATAGAATTGGACCTGAAGCAACATCTTTCTGCTATAAACTTAACACGTACAATTTAGTTTCAGTAAACAACAGCAGCTGTCTTGCATCAGTGTTGCTAATTTGAATTTTTATTAGTTTTATAGTTTTGTTTGTATTTCATTTGTATATCTTGCTTTGGCTTCAGATGCCAATAAAATTTATTCTCATAAATAGTTTATTTTTTTAAGATTTTATTTATTTATTCATAAGAGACACAAAGAGAGAGAGGCAGAGACACAGGAAGAGGGCGAAGCAGGCACCATGCAGGGAGCCTGATGTGGAATTTGATCCCGGGACCCAAGGATCACACCCTGAGCCAAAGACAGATGCTTGACCACTAAGCCACCCAGGCATCCCCTCATAAATAGTTTATATCTAATATCATATTTGTTCTTATATGTAACATTATAAAAAATAAGCTTAAGTCACAATTCTGAGATTCACTTTTTTTTTTTTAAATGATCCAGTTATGAACAGGTGCAGCCACTCTGGAAAACTGTGTGGAGGTTCCTCAAAGAGTTAAAAATAGAACTGCCCTACACCCAGCAATTGCACTGCTGGGGATTTACCCCAAAGATACAGATGCAATGAAACGCTGGGACACCTGCACCCCGATGTTTCTAGCAGCAATGGCCACGATAGCCACACTGTGGAAGGAGCCTCGGTGTCCATCGAAAGATGAATGGATAAAGAAGATGTGGTCTATGTATACAATGGAATATTCCTCAGCCATTAGAAACGACAAATACCCACCATTTGCTTCAACGTGGATGGAACTGGAGGGTATTATGCTGAGTGAAGTAAGTCAATCGGAGAAGGACAAAAATTATATGGTCTCATTCATTTGGGGAATATAAAAATAGTGAAAGGGAATAAAGGGGAAAGGAGAAAAAATAAGTGGGAAATATCAGAAAGGGAGACAGAACATAAAGACTCCTAACTCTGGGAAACGAACTAGGGGTGGTGGAAGGGGAGGTGGGCGGGGGGGTGGGGGTGACTGGGTGACGGGCACTGAGGTGGGCACTTGATGGGATGAGCATTGGGTGTTATTCTGTATGTTGACAAAATGAACACCAATAAAAAATAAATTTATTAAAATAAAAAATAAAAGGATTCAGTTAAATACTTGATTTTGAGAAACTCTGTCTTAAACTTCCCTGATGCCAGAGCAACTTTCTGTCAGGTTGTAGATATGAACATGGGTGAAAACCCATATAATCCTCCCAGATATATTTTATTTTTTTCTACTAGAACTCTCTACCTTAAGAGGTGAGATAAGAAAAGGGATTAGCCCATTCCAGCTTGGCATCTTATTAATCATTAGTACAAATCCTAAACTATACCTGATTGTAGAACGTTCTAGGATACAGCAGGTGCCTTGAGCTATTTTGTTTGTAACTAATTAGAAGTAACTCAGGTTTTAAGATTCAACTACCAAATAAAGGAACTTACAAGTAAAAAATAAAATGTGACCAAGATTTATATTTTACCCATCTAGTTATTTTTTAAAAAGCTTTAAACAACAATCTTAATAGTCTTAAATTTTAGTGATCTTCTGAAATCGGCACTAAAGGTTCAAACATACATGAAAAAGCCCTTGCTTCACTGCCTTAAAAAAGACAAATACCTTCATTTTGGATAAAAATCATTAGTCCAGCACATACTTACTGGTTAATACAGAATCTGTACTACTGAATAGAAGTCTCAATGTAAGGCATCAGAAACCTAGCGTCTCTAAATAAGACTTTAAACAACCATGTTACCTAAATTCAGGCCACTTCCTAAGCCAACACTGCTGAGGAATTTTACTGGATATGCTTGTGCAAGTTACCCTGTCCCCACACCCACTGCCATTAAAACATAGCATATTTATTGGAAACAAAAGCTTTTTCTAGGAAAGAAGAGATTCTTAGCCCTGGAAAATTACAGGATCAAGGCTCACCTGGTAGCACAAAGCTCCAGAGCAGTGAATTCCAGGGCTAGCTCAGCTTCTGATGTTAATATAATGGAGGGGCTTGGGTTCACCACCCAGTTTCCTCACCCGTGAACCTGGAATAACAATGCACCCTACTTTACACAGGAACCACGTTGTGTAGGAAACAGAACGACAGCAGCTTTCTCCCAATTCAATAGATGAAATTCTAGCCTCAGTGTTTGTGAGATTCCCCACACATACTGCAACAACTCCCTGACATTTTACCTGTTAGTTACTTGGTTATTCTCAGTTTCAATACCTTCTATTCAGATCTCTTTGGGCTCCTTAATCTTGCTTATCTCCCTGGCTCCAGTTTCTGTTGGTGAACCACCAGCAACCTTTCTGACAAACATTACGCTTGACTCCTAGATCACCCATCCTTCCTAGCAACCTCTGGCCTGTCTCCACACAGTGCTCACCGCCATGCCTCTGTCCCGCTGCCTCTGGACAAGCCTGTCAGCCAGTCAGCTATCAATTGGGTGGTGGCAGTGGCTCTTGATTGGGATGGAGCACATGTCTCCCTGACCCATTCCTCCCATGTGTGGCCCCTCACACATTGTAATAATGCCCCTTGTGTGTCATAACTATGTCATGACCCCCCTCAGGGCATATGTCACCCCCCAGTTTCTTTCAGATTCCTGGCATTCTGTACAGGAGACAATTCATTATATGGACCCCAAAGTGGTAATTAAATGTTAGACGTGGGACGCCTCGATGGCTCAGTGGTTGGGCACCTGCCTTTGGCTTAGGTCGTGATCCCGGGATCTAGGATCGAGTCCCACATCCGGCTCCCTGCAGGGAGCCTGCTTCTCCCTCTGCCTGTGTCTCTGCCTCTCTCTCTCTCTCTCAGTCTGTGTCTCTCATGAATGAATAAATAAATCTTTAAAAAAATTGTTCAACTAATATTCGATAAAGGAGGAAAGACTATCCATTGGAAGAAAGACAGTCTCTTCAATAAATGGTGCTGGGAAAATTGGACATCCACATGCAGAAGAATGAAACTAGACCACTCTCTTTCACCATACACAAAGATAAACTCAAAATGGATGAAAGATCTAAATGTGAGACAAGATTCCATCAAAATCCTAGAGAAGAACACAGGCAACACCCTTTTTGAACTCGGCCATAGTAACTTCTTGCAAGATACATCCACGAAGGCAAAAGAAACAAAAGCAAAAATGAACTATTGGGACTTCATCAAGATAAGAAGCTTTTGCACAGCAAAGGATACAGTCAACAAAACTAAAAGACAACCTGCAGAATGGGAGAAGATATTTGCAAATGACGTATCAGATAAAGGGCTAGTTTCCGAGATCTATAAAGAACTTATTAAACTCAACACCAAAGAAACAAACAATCCAATCATGAAATGGGCAAAAGACATGAAGAGAAATCTCACAGAGGAAGACATAGACATGGCCAACACGCACATGAGAAAATGCTCTGCATCACTTGCCATCAGGGAAATACAAATCAAAACCACAATGAGATCCCACCTCACCCCAGTGAGAATGGGGAAAATTAACAAGGCAGGAAACCACAAATGTTGGAGAGGATGCGGAGAAAAGGGAACCCTCTTACACTGTTGGTGGGAATGTGAACTGGTGCAGCCACTCTGGAAAACTGTGTGGAGGTTCCTCAAAGAGTTAAAAATAGACCTGCCCTACGACCCAGCAATTGCACTCTTGGGGATTTACCCCAAAGATACAAATGCAATGAAACGCCGGGACACCTGCACCCCGATGTTTATAGCAGCAATGGCCACGATAGCCAAACTGTGGAAGGAGCCTCGGTGTCCAACGAAAGATGATGGATAAAGAAGATGTGGTTTATGTATACAATGGAATATTCCTCAGCTATTAGAAATGACAAATACCCACCATTTGCTTTAACGTGGATGGAACTGGAGGGGATTATGCTGAGTGAAGTAAGTCAGTCGGAGAAGGACAAACATTTTATGTTCTCATTCATTTGGGGAATATAAATAATAGTGAAAGGGAATAGAAGGGAAGGGAGAAGAAATGTGTGGGAAATATCAGAAAGGGAGACAGAACGTAAAGACTGCTAACTCTGGGAAACGAACTAGGGGTGGTAGAAGGGGAGGAGGGCGGGGGGTGGGAGTGAATGGGTGACGGGCACTGGGGGTTATTCTGTATGTTAGTAAATTGAACACCAATAAAAAATAAATTTAAAAAATTGTTAGGCTTGTCATCCTTCAATAGTTTGGTTTGTAAATTTGGATTGGAGAAAGATGAGATAAGAGGAGAAAGGATAGAACTTCAGGAATCCTAGAGTATCCTGAAAACTCTACTATCAGCCCTCAAGTGTTCTACATATCTTAATATTCATCTCCCCAAGATTGTTCCCAGCTAAATGGATTCCCTCTTTTCTTAATCAATAAACATTTTGCAATCACACAGTCACCATTAACT
This sequence comes from Canis aureus, assembly GCF_053574225.1. Classification (NCBI taxonomy): domain Eukaryota; kingdom Metazoa; phylum Chordata; class Mammalia; order Carnivora; family Canidae; genus Canis; species Canis aureus. The sequence continues at coordinate 3,333,821 of NC_135615.1, read as the reverse complement.
GAAAATGTTGTTTTAGCTTACTATTTGTACTTAATACATCATGATTCATATTTGGAAAGGCATCTGTATGATTATTATATATGGAAATAGTAACACCCTATTAATGTGGCATGACAGGGAAGGGCTCCATTCCATGTAAGTGAAATTTCTGGATAAATGAAAATTACCTCCTTAACGACCAATCTTTCAAAACATTTCACCATTTTTGATGGAACTCCTAGTTTTTGAAATAATAAAATTAAACTCTTCAATACCTACATAATTAGATTAGATGGCTATATTTCTAAAATATATGTCGCTGCTTATATAATGGAAATCAAACATAATTTGACTTTTTAATTATAGCTCGAGAGCATCATTAAGAGTACCCGTTACTGAATATTGTAATTATCCAGTACTAAGTTTGTTTCTTAGAATTCTTGTCACTCAACATTAGATTGCCAAATGATACTTCATGTGATTATTTACCTGCTGATTCCTTCTAATTTATTTCTTCTAATCTGCTCCAGAGCAACAAACTAGATATCCAAACTTGAGTTAGAAACATGCTTGTGCACCATTGGTGGGAATGTAAAATGGTGCAGTTGCTATAGAAAGTACTATTGTGCTTTCCCCTCTCAAATAGAAATAGACTTACCATATATTTCAGCAATTCCACTTCTCAATATATACCCAAAAGAATTGAAAAGAGGCTCTCAGATATTTGTATACCCACACTCATAGCAGGACAATTCAGGATAGCCAAAAGGTAGGAGGGTCCACTGACAAGCGAATGGATAGCAAAATGTAGTATATCCTATATGATGGAATATTATTAAACCTTTAAAAATCAGAACTCCCCCACCCCCAGAATACTCCATTGTCCTGGGCACAGTGATCATTTTCACCTAGGCCTTGACCTGTGCATGTGAAGACCCACCCCTCACCCACCCTCTATACTGCCCTGCAGTAAAGTCCTCTGTAATCCCATGTCATGGCTTTTCTCTGTTCCCCCTTCTTTTAGGTCCCAGAAGGGTCAAAAAGGAGAGAAAGGAATTGAGTAGGGAGAGAAGGAGTGAGGAGAAAACCAGCTCAAGAGGAGGATCAGGGGAGAGGACTGCTTTGCATCAAGCATGAGAGCTAGATCAGTGCCCATGTGCATATATTATTATTTCATTTTACAGATGAGAAAAAATGAAGCTTATGGTGAGTACCCCTTTCCAAATGCTGGAAATGAATGAAATAAGAGAAGCAAGGACACTGTTATGAGTTCATTGTTTTCAGCGTATATTCTTCCTACTTTGGGGGGGGTGTGTGGAGGGTAAGAAAGAGGTTTTTAAAAAAGGAAGGAACTCCTGTCACATGTACAGTATGGATGAACCTTGGGGACACTATGCTAAGCAAAATAAGCCAATCTCGAAAGACGAACACTGTGTAACTCCACTTATGTGAGGTACCTAGAGTGGTCAAATTCATAGAGACAGGAGGAGTTGAGCAGAAGAAGCACAACGTTGTTTAATGGATCAGAGTTTTAGTTTTGCAAGATGAAAAGAGTTCTAGAGATTGGTTGCACAGCAGTTGGAGTATACTCAACATTATTCAACTGTATACTTGAAAATGGTTAAAATGGCAAATTTATGTGTATTTTACCACAATTAAAAATAAATTTATAAAAGACTTAGAAACATGCATCAATTCATTCAATATATGTTTCTTTTGTGCTTATTATGTATCAGACCCTGTTCTTGGTGCCAGGGAAAAAGTGCTGAACAAAACAGAGTTTTGTCCTTTGTGGAGCTTATATTCTATTGTATGGTACCTAATAGTATGTATGCCTTTGCAGTCTACCTAATAAAGTGCATAATTTTAGGACATTGGTTTTTTAAAACATAAATTGTTTCTCTGTAAGATCTGCACCCTGACCTATTTGGATGAAGAGTATATCTGAAGTTTAAATATCTTAATTCTAAAAGAGCATAATGATTAAAATGGTAAAACTGACCTATCATCAACACCTTCTGGGTGTGTTTGCTTAGTTTTTCTTTCCATTATATAGATTAAGGAATGGGATATGAGAGACTGAATATACAAATGGGCAGTGGTGAGACCACGTATGAAAATAAAACTTTGACTCACAACCTGCAGCAACCTGCCCAGGAAACCAACCTCTTATCTACAATAAACAACACAGGAAGCCAGCCTGCCATAAATCAGACTTACAAGGAACAAGATTGCTATCACTAGTGGCAATGCAGGAAGCTAAACAATAACTTCTATAACAATCAGCCTAAAGTGGCCAGAACTTGATTAATAACTGACAGCTTCCCTAAATTTTGTCCCTGCTTCCAATTCAGGACCCACCAGAGAAAGCCAAATGTGCACACATAACTAGTCACTGAGGATGCCCTGCTTCTAGTTAGCCTCCCTGCAGCTGCGCCTGCCAATGCCTCCAATGGAGCATTCTTGAAGCCTCCTCTTAGTGCACTTTATAAAGCTTTCCCACTCCTCTGCCTGCCTTTTGAGTTCCCGCCAAAACACAAGGGACTGTGGCTGTCTCCCTTACTACATAGCAAGCTCACAATAAATAGGTTTTGCTTTTCTCACTTTGTTGGTCTTTGTTTATTTCCACAGGTGTTTACTATATACCTGCAAATTCTTAGTCAATCTTTTAAAACAGTTAATGACTCCCAAGACATAATTTTTCCAGCTCCTAGGTAACTAGGAAGATGGCTGTACTGACCATCACCTGGTTCCCAGCTCTCCCCCGGGTTGCCTGACATTAACCAGTCATCCCACAGATGGCATGATTGCCATACACCTGCCCCAGATCAAGAGTTCTTTCATTATTTCAGTGGCATAATTTTTAACATTCAATGATCATTTGAAAAATTCTTTTAGAAAAATTTTTCCATTTAGATTCCTAGTTAATCTTCTACTGTACTTACTTCAGGCATTGAGAAATATTTTCCATTTGTTCTAATGTTTGTGGACAGTTGGATGACCTCCAAATAATAGGGACATTTGTACATCCTACTTGAGAATATATGTGCAAGAACTTAGGAACTATTTCTGTTTGCTTGTATCTGAGTAACTATTGGGTAAACATCAGGTGTAAGAAAATTCTTGATAAAGCTGAGTTGACTTTGGTGCTGAATAATCACTGTAATATTACCTTTAAAATACCTGATGTGCTTTTCTCCTTGTACCTCCAGATGAATGACCTCTCTCTATTCTGTTGGCAGCATTCATTTGCCTCAGGTAGGACTATTGTTCTTATGGCAGAAAGGCAAAGGGAAATATTACATACTTTTTGCAGTCTAGTCTTTGCTTTTAAGAAGTTTGAAGATCACAGGCTTGCAAAGCAAGTTTTCAAAGAGAAAACATTTTATAAATTCTAAATACTCTTTGTGTCTCAAGAGGCAAATCTGGCTGACTCATAAATTGTTACAAGCTCATAATTTTTAACAATGGATGATCATTTGAAAAATTTAAAAGTATAACGATTTTATTTTAAACCAGAGCATAAGGGGATCCCTTGAAAAGGAAAGAGAAAACAGAAAAATCCCTTCTTTTTTAGGTCTGACAAGACAAATGTGTGCTAAGATTTCCCCTCTAGTGAGAGAACTATTGGGGAAGATGACATCTCCTGGGCTGAAAGGAGAGATTTTGTGCTGTTTCAGGCTCACTAAATCATCTCTCAGATTAGATTCTGGTATATTTATTTTTTAATATTTTATTTATTTATTCATGAGAAACACAGAAAGAGGCAGAGACATAGGCAGAGGGAGGCTCCTTGCAAGGAGCCTGATGTGGGACTCGATCCCAGAATCCCAGGATCACACCCTGAGCCAACGGCAGATGCTCAACCACTGAGTCACCCAGGTGTCCCAGATTCTAGTTTATAATGTTAACTGCATTACAGAATCAGTCTTAGGCTTTGGAATTCATATATTTCATGTCAGTCTGTGCTCTACTTCCCACTGCTCCCCCATTTCCACCCAGGAACAAATGGAAAAAGGATCTTTTTGTTGAAACCTGTTTATTGTTACCTTTTTCGACATTGAATGTGTTAATTATGTTAGTTCACAAAAATAAAAAATATATACCTTTCAGAAAAGTGACTAATTCTCACATAGAGCTCCTTCTGAATCTGTGCAGGAGGACTCATCAGTCTAGGATATGGGGTGTCATTTCTGTTTCTTTATCCATTTGGCTCCCTCTAGCTGTCGGTTTGCACATTTTAGTAGGTTCTAAAATCACACATTCTTGGCCCCTTTTTATTAACACAAAGCAGAGTAATTTTTTCATAGAAAGGTTTTGGGGAAAATGATAGACTAATAGAATGTATTTCTTAGCAAACATTATATTTAGTCATTTTTTTGAAAAATTACTAAGGTTTGTATATAGAGTTGACAGATTTAGCAAATAAAAATTCAGTGTACCCAGTAAAATTTAGATTTTAGATAAAAAACAAATGAGTTTTTAGTATAAGTATGCTCCAAATACATTAGTCTGGCAACTCTGTATATTTGTATAATGTTTCACATCTCATTAGACAAACAAGGATTCTTAGAATCAAAACTTCCCACTCCAAACTCTTAATTTTTCCATTTTCCCATGGCTTATTCTCACTTTCTCATTCTTGGGCTTCCTAGGTTCCCAAAAGGAATCAGGTCAGAGGTCTCATTGGAGGACACTTGATTTTAAGCTCCAAGGATCCCAAGATATCTTTATTTTAACATGACAAGGGGGAATGATCCAATGGGTATTCATCTATGTGAGAGTTCCCAGATCTCCCCCTCTTACTGAATCCTCCCCAATTGGACCCCAGTGTTGGCCTTCATATTTACAGACAAGCAATTGAGGCCTAGAGTGACTTGTCCAAGGTGACATTACTCCTAAGTAGGGACCTGAGTTTTAACTCACATACTCAGCTAGAACCAGATAGTAGATGTTCCAGGCCTTGTAGGCCATGCAGTCTCTGTCACAGCTACTCAACACTGCTTTTTGTACAGCAAAAGCAGCCACGGACAGCACACAGATGAACAGGCATGACCAAGCTCCAAAAAACTTTGTTTATGGACACTGAAATTTGAATTTCATATGACCTTCACATATTGTGACTTATTACTCCTTTGACTTTTTTGAGTCATTTAAAAATGTAAACAACATCTTAGCTCTAGTGCAGGGATTGGCAAAATGAGCCTGTAGGTCAAATCATGCCCACTGCCTGTTTTTGTAAATCAGGTTATTCATCTTTTCTTTCCTTGATGTTCTTCTGGAAGAGCATTCTCGTTAATTCTTCATGGTAGATTAATTCATACAACGGATGTTGTAATTAATCAGGTCTAATGTTCTATAATTCCATGGGGCAATATCAGGCTTTTACTTAAGTAATTTGCTATATTTTTCTGGAGCTATTTAAAAAAAAATTGATAACATTACATTGTATCTATGAATTGGCATAAAACTAGTGATCATTTTCATGAAATTGTTCTTTAATCAGATAGTCCATTAAGCGTCTTCTTAGTTGGGCACTAATCTAGGCACAATAACTATAGAAAGAAATCTGCTTACTTTTTATGAAAATTCATCAGGAAAACACACTTGAATTTTTCTTTGAAATTACATCTGTGCTCATCCCTTGTGGAGGGAGAAATAACTGTGGGAGACATTGAAATCTTGGTGGCACCTCACTGAGTATTCTCACCTGTGCTGTGCCTACAGGGAGGTGTGCAAAGGAAAAACAGAGACATCTGCTTGGGATTTTTGTTTTTTTCTAATACCTATTATTCACATGTTATATCTTTTCCTTTCAAGTAGTAACATTTTTTTTCTCCTAAAATAGATTAAATCTTAAGCCCAACACAAAATTCATAGTATGTGAGACAAAAGGTGAATTTGAAATTGTTAAAATTTAGATTTTTATTGTCTTCTTGGCATTCAAAAGAAATGGAGCAGTCATACTGGATTATGGGAAATGGTCAAGGTATTAGGTATTATAGGGTGTCAGAACATGCCACCCCAAAATATGCCACTTTCACATAATGATAATTTTGAGGGGAAGACAACTGAGAAGAAGAAAAATACAAGAGAAGCTCTCTGCCCTCTCCCTCTTTGCCTAAAAGCAGGACATACATTTACAAAGAAGCTCTCTATCCTCCTCCCCTCTATACTAGTAAGGACCAAAATTAATCACTAGAGACAACTTTAGACCTTAATCAGCCTGGAGACAGCACTAGAGAAATCTACATAACACTCTTGACTAACAAACTTTTATTTACCATTAGGTTTTCCATATTGTGCCTTCCCACAATTGGGATCCTTAGTGACTCAAGGTTCTTTTCCTTTGTCTTGTTGCTTCTCTAACACGTTAGTGTTCCCTTGCTGTGATGCTATGATGCTACCTAAGGCCAGGTTCTAACCACCCCTGTGAGTGACTCATCTCTGAGTGTTCCAGGGGTAAGGATGGTGCACATGCTAATAAACTTCTGCTTGGTTTTCTTTTGCTGACTTGTCTTTTGTCAGCCCAGTTTATAGGGCCCCAAAGAACCTAGGAGAGTGTAGGAAAAAGAATTTTTGTTCCCTTACAGTATCTTGAAATTATGTTCTCTACTTCACATAGGGATTGTGTTCCTGGTTCAGCATAAATCCCTCCCCCCTAACCACATTCCCTGAGGCCTGAGTCCCTGGTCATGGCAGGTGAGGAGGGTAAAGAGAGAGAGAGAAGACGGGGGTCGGGGGGTTGGGGGGGGTGGAGAAGACTAAGGTGCCAAAGAGATCTTTTTTGGTTCAAATACCTTTTACCTCCTCAATATCTGCATGACTAAAGTAAGGACTTTACCACAAGGACAGTATCATATATATATTACATATGTATATGTATATATGCACTTTCAGCATATATATAGATAGATTTATATATATATATATATATATATATATATATATATATATATATATCCATCCTCTTTCCAGCCAATGCAAGGATAGACATTTATTCAATGATTCCCCAAAGCCATGAATTTTCCTAACAACTGTGACCTACTAAGGCCTGTTAGTCATCACAACCCTAACCATGACTTAAGGCCCCACACTAGAGAAAAAGTGGGGCATAGTCTTGATCATGGCCTTGGACTTGCTCTAAGGGCTCTTCTGCTCAGCAGTGAGACAGGCCTGTCCTTACTCTTTAGAAGTTTGTGGTCAAGAATTTAGCATCCTGGGTTATGCCTGCTTCCATTCCACACTGCCCATATCTGACCATTCTACTACCAGATCTTGGTCCCACAAGACTCTTAAGGCTGTTTCTTCCCTCTCCTCCTCTTGATTTTAGCTTTCCTAACAGAATCAAGGCCTCTATTTCCTCAGTAGTGCTCTGCTTTCCTGGGAACTTGTTCAACAGAGCCCAATTTCACAGACTGCTTCCAGTAGCTGCCCATCTGCCCTGTGTTTATGGCACAAGTCTCTTTGGTTTAGCACATATGCAGAGATCTTTCTCCTTTTGTCAGTGTGTGTTTAGAAATCTGACATATGAATCCTGACAACACTCTTTACCCTTGAGTCTCCATATGAATGTTTCCAGGCATTCTGATACAGGAGCCAGTGGGTTGACAGCTCTAAATCTTACTCAATCCACCACTGAAGATGTGACTCCATAAATTCATTCTCAAATTTCTTTTGCTTCTCTGCCTCTGAGGCTCCCGTTGTTGCAACATTTTGTGGCAAGTTCCAAAGATGGACAAATAAGCCTCTGTCTCGTTCCTGTCCTCCATTCCCCAGTAACATACCCAGTTTCTGGTATCTTCTGACCTAAATAAGAGCTTCCACACATGCTGATAGCCAGGCTCATAGCCAACCTGATACTGCAAGCTCTGGGTATCCCCATTTTATAGATAGAATAGGGTCTTTTTAAAAAATATTTTATTTATTTATTCATGAGAGACACACAGAGAGAGGCTGAGGCATAGGCAGAGGGAGAAGCAGGCTCCCCTTGAGGAGCCCAATGTGGGACTCGATCCTAGGACCCTGGGATCACACCCTGAGCCAAAGGCAGATGCTCAACCACTGAGCCACCCAGGCATCCCTAGAATAGGATCTTAATCCAAATATGACATCACTCTCCTATGAAAGTTACCAATTTCTCTTTTTAAATTATGTATGGAGCACTTGGGTCCAGCAAGTATTATGTGACCATCGTTGATTCCAGGACACAAACACTTCATCAAAAATATGATTATAGGCACATCTCAGGCTTTCTCTGCTGTCCTGGTTGTTGCCGCTGGTGTTGGTGAATTTGAAGCAGATATCTCCAAAAATGGGCAGACCTGTGAGCATGCCCTTCTGGCTTACACACTGGGTGTAAAAAAACTAATTATTGTTGTTAACAAAATGGATTCTACTGAGCCACCCTACAGCCAGAAGAGATACAAAAAACATCATTAAGGATGTCAGCACCTACATTAAGAAAATTGGCTACAACTCCAACAGTAGCGTTTGTGCCAATTTCTGGTTGGAATGGTGACAACATGCTTGAGCCAAGGGTTCTATGCCTTGGTTCTAGGGATAGAAAGTCACCCATAACGATGCAACTCCAGTGAAACTACACTGCCTGAAATCCTGAATTACATTCTGCCACTAACTCATCCAACTAACAAGCTCTTGTGTCTGCCTCTCCAGAGCGTCTATAAAATTGGTGATATTGGTACTGTCCCTGTGGGCTAAGCGGAGACTGGTGTTCTTAAACCTAGCATGGTGGTCATCTTTGCTCCAGTCAACGTTACAACTGAAGTAAAGTCTGTTGAAATGCCCCATCAAGCTTTGAGTGAGATTCTTCCTGGGGACAATGTGGGCTTCAATGTCAAGAACGTATCTGTTAAAGATATTTGTTGTGGCAATATGGGTCACATCACAGCAAATGTGACTCACCAATGGAAACAGCTGGCTTCATGGATCAAATGAAACCATCCAGGCCAAATCGGTGCTGAATATGCACCTGTGCTGGATTGTCACACAACTCACATTGCTTGCAAGTTTGCTGAGCTGAAGGAGAAAATTGACTATTGTTTTGGAAAAAAGCTGGAAGACGATCACCATTTCTTGAAATCTGGTGATATTGCCATCATTGATATGGTCCTGACAAGCCTACATGTGTTGAGAGTTTCTCTGACTATCCTTCTTTGGGCCATTTTGCCATTCATGACATGAGACAGATGGCTGTTGTGGGTGTCATCAAAGCAGTAGACAAGAAGGCAACTAGAGCTGGCAAGGTCACCAAGTCTGCCCAGAAAGCTCAGAAGGTTAAATGAATATTATACCCAATACCTGCCACCCCAGGCTTAATCCATGGTAGAAGAACACTCTCAGAATGGTTTTGTTAATTGGCCATTTATGTTTGATAGTAAAAAGCACTGGTTAATGACAACAATGAATGATAAAACCTTCAGAAGGAAAGAGAATGTTTTGTGGACCATTTGTTGTTTGTGTGTATGTGGCAGGTTTAAGTAATTCGTTTTTAAAATCAGTACTTTTTCATGGAAACAACTTGACCAAAAATATGTCACAGAATTTTGAGACCTATTAAAATAAAATTTTAATGAAGAAATAACCAATTCCCATAAAAAAAAAAAAAAAAGAGAGAGAGAAAGACAGGGATGCCTGGGTGGCTCAGTTCTTGAGCATCTGCATTTGTCTCAGGGTGTGATCCCGGAGTCCGGGATTGAGTCCCACATTGGGCTCCTTGCAGGAAGCCTGCTTCTCCCTCTGATCTGTGTCTCTGCCTCTCTCTCTCTCTTTCTCTGTGTGTGTGTGTGTTTGTGTGTGTGTCTCATGAATAAATAAGTTAAATCTTTTAAAAAAAGAGAGAGAGAAAGGCAGAAGATTCCCACTATCCTATTGATTGAGCAGGGTTTAGATGTTTCTAATTTATACTGGTACTTTCAGAAGCAGTATATGAAGAAAGAAGGTGAGGGGGAAAATCCCATAAAAATAACCCTAATATTCCCAACAAAAAAGAGGCAGGTGAAAAAGATACATAGGAGGATCCCAGGTATAAGTTATCTACTCTGCCTTCCAATCACCATCTTGTTTGCTGAGCAAACTCGCCCACAGCGAGTGCAGCAATGAACAGGGATTGGGGAAAATAGAAGACAAAGTGAAATAACACAAGATCTAATGAGGGAAGAAGGGTTAAAGGAAGAATCACAGTGCATGCCTGGTCAGTTTCATCTGTTGTTTGTTTTCAATAAATGATCTGTAGTTTCAGTATCAAATATGATGTTAACTGGTACTTTGTTTGACATACACATATTCAAAATCACATGTAAAAGAGCAAATTAACCCTTCTATAGTTTTTAAAATCAGAAAAGGATGCTGAAAGTAGTAATATTTTTTGGCATTCATGAAAATAATGTTTTTTTCTCTTTAATACATATATGAATTATATCCATATATTTCTTAATATTGAATCATTTTTTGCATTCCTGAAATGAACTCCACCTAGCTGATCCATATTATTCTTTAAAAGTGCTGTTAAATTAGGAGCTCCTGGGTGGCTCAGTCAGTTAAGCATCTGACTATTGATTTCAGCTCAGGTCATGATCTCAGGGTTATGGGATGGAGCCCAGTATCCAGCTCTATGCTCAGCAGGGAGTGGGTTCAGGATTCTCTCTCTCCCTCTCCCTCCTGCTTTCTCTCTCTCTCAAATAAATAAATATCATGTGAAAGTATTGTTAAATTATATTTACAAATAGTTTATTCAAGATTTTGGTTTCCATATTAAAAACCAAGATTGGTCTATAGTTCTTTCCCAATCTCTGGCACCAAAGCAGGTTGGTTTGACAGCCACCAATGAGGAACTTATGACTACATTCGAGGGTAGTTTATTCCCAGCTGCACTCACTGTCAGAGGATAACATGAAGAACCCCCAAAAGTGAGCAAGATATCAGCTGCAGTCCCTTGTTTCTGCAACCGTTCATGCTATCGCTGCCTTGAATGTATACTACCATAGAGTTACACACACACACACAGAGGAGAGTGAGCAAATGTTTGTAAGTTGGGAAAATACGGGATCCTGGGGTGTGGGGGGGGCTTTATCACACATGAATGCTTCCTATTCTCCAACCCCCATGCCCTGCAAAAACTGAACCCTGGACCTGCAAAATTCTCCCCTTTTTAATGCGTGATAGTTTGCACCTTCTTCAAACCCAGAGCTGGCTCTCAGAATCAGCTTTTACCCAAAACACATACATGTATTTTCCCAGGAGAAATCGTTATTTTCTCTCAAAAGAATTATGGTGCCAGCTATAAATGAAAGACAAATGTTCTGCCTTAAAATAGAAGCTACAAAATTATGTGTTTTTAACAATCTTTCAAGCAAGAAATATTATTTTGGGGTATTTTGTCTATAGAAGTTATTATATTCTGTGGGGTTTTTTTACTTAGCAATTAAAAACCATAGATAAAATACAAAATGCTTACTTTATTATTTCATGGGTGCTGATGGAATCTGTAATCTTTAATCTTGTGAATAAACATTACCAACTAAAATTCAAATTAATTATAGAGTACCTGGCTAGCTCAGTTGGTAGGGTATAAAACTCTTAATCTTGGGGTCATGAGTTCAAGCCCCACCTTGCATGTAGACTTTACTTAAAAAATACATACATACATACAATTAAAATTAATGGGATCAAATTTAAATTGAATCATTAACATCACAGTAATGGTCTGCTTAGACCACAGCAATAGAGCAACATGGTGGCTCTATCAGTTGAGTTGCCTTCTGGGTATAACAGAAACCTCAAGAAAGTGGCCTAAGCACGAGAGCTTATTCTCTCATATAAAAAATCCCGACACAGGTAGACCCTTCAGGGCCAGTATGATGGCTCCACATAGAAGAAGCCAATCTCAAGTCCTTGACTATGTTTCTATCCTCCATCCTCAGGATATGACCCATCAACAAGGTCACCTCAAGGTCCAAGTCTTCTTTGGATCCTGGCAGGGTGTCAGCAAGCCAGGGAGCAGCAAGGGGGCTAAAAGGAGGTTCCTTTTTACTGAACTGGCTTCTGTTAAAGAGCTTCCATGAAGTCCCACACGTATTTCCACATATTTCCTTACCTGGAACTTAGTCACTCAGCCATGTCTCTGAACATATGGGAAATGAAGAAATGTAGTTTTCTTTTCAAGATGCAATATGGCTAGCTAAAAAGAGGGGTGGAGGCATCTATTACTAAGAACAAAGAGGGATGGTATTTGGTAAATGGGTGGCCATTTCTGCTACAATAATTCAATCATAGTTGATGACGTATGTAAAAAAGTTCTAAACTGATGTAATATTTCAAAGAGAAAATATCATATCTGTGTACCTAATTCTCAGAAAAAACATTTGTTTAAAAAATGTATAAGACATAGATCATTATAGGCACACCCTAGGCTCACCGTTCCCCAGATGTAGCCACTATGTTCATGTTCAGGCCTATCCTCCCATGCCTGTGTTGTCCTTGTCCTTGTCATCTTATAATTGCACTTTTAACTATTTAGGGTGGTTTTATGTGTGTAAATTTATACAAATAGTGTCATAATGCTTAAAATAATTTCCAGTTTTCCTTTTTGGGAGACATGTTGTCAACATGGATCCTTTTGGTACATGTAGATATCATTCATGCAAAATCTAGCACCACTTACTTAGCCCATTCTTTTCCTCACTGGTTTGTAATACCACCTCCAGGTGTACCAAGAACTCAAGGATGGTTTATAGCTGTTTCACTGCTATATCAGTCCATGTCTATGTAATTTTCACATGATTTTCAACCCCAATAGCTGTATATAAAGTCTTGATACTTAAAAGGCTCCCTCTTTATTCTTCTTCAAAATTATTTGGACTGTTTTTCTGTATTATTTTCCTGATGCTCTTATAACAAATTGCCACAAATTTAGTGGCTAAAAACAACACACATTTATTCTCTTACAGTTCTGGAAATCAGAAGTATAAAATCAAAGTGTCACCAGGCTATGTTCCTTTTGAAGTCTCTAGGGAAGAATCCCTTTCCTTGACTTTTTCAGCTTCTAGAAGTCATCTGCATTCCTTGACTCCTTTCTCTGAATTCAAGGTCAGCACAGAAACATCTTTCAATCTCTCTCTCTCTCTCTCTCTCTCTCTTTCTCTCTGCCCACCCTCTTCTCTCTCTGCTTCTGTGGTCATATGACTTTTTCTCTCTCTGACTCTCCCACTTTCTTCTCATAAGGACTCTTGTGTTTGGGCCTACCCAGATAATCCAGGATAATTTCTCCATCTCAAGATCCTTAATCACATCTGCAAAGTTTTTTTGCTGTATAAGGTAACATATTCACAGCTACCAGGCATTGAGATCTGGCATTTGGGGAGAAGCGATTATTCATCAACCACATTGAAATTTTGTAACTTACTCTTAGTTTTAGATCAATTTGCCAATTTTTGTGAAAGAAGACACTCTGCTAGGATGTGGACTGGAATAGCATTGAATTTATAGATCGATATGAGAATTAACATCTTTTAGAATACTGAGATTTCCCATTCATAAATATTCTTTTGTACTCTTTAGTAAAGACATATAATTTTGCTGCAAAATTGTACAACTTTTTGTTATATTTATTTCTAGGTACTATATATACATTTTTGCTATTGTAAATAGGATTTTCTTATTATCACAGTTTCTACTTGCTTTTTTGTAGGTATGTAGGATTTATTGAATTTTAATTTATTTACCTTGTACTTAGCACCTTACTGAATTTCTTTCATTTCTAAAATTTTATCTGTAGATTCTCTTGAATTTCATACATAGACATTCTTCTCTGTAAATAATGGTTATTCCTGTTCTTTTTCTTTTTATACCTTTTTTTTCCTTGTCTTCTTGCATTAGCAGGGTACTTCATTACAATACAAAGCTGAATAATGCTTCTACCTTTTTACTTACATGCTGGTTCCTCTTAGTACTTTGTCAAGTTTTAGTAGTTCCTTATTCTTATTTTTTTTAAGTTTTTTATTTATTTTTTTAAGTATGCCCCACACACACACTGTGGGCCTTGAACTCAGAACCACAAGATCAAGAGCTCTACTGACTGAGCCAGCCAAGTGCCCCTATTTTCTTTTTAAATTAAGAAAGGGCATTGAGGGCAGCCCTGGTGGCTCAGTGGTTTAGCGCCACCTTCAGCCCAGGGTGTGATCCTGGAGTCCTGGGATCGAGTCCTGCATTGGGCTCCCTGCGTGGAGCCTGCTTCTCCCTCTGTGTCTCTGCCTCTCTCTGTGTGTCTCTCATGAATAAATAAAATCTTAAAAAAAAAAAAAAAGAATTAGCTTGTACATTTTCTTCATTTACTGGACTTTCCTCATTTTAATACCAATGTTAGACTAATCTCGTTAGTTTAACTATCTTAAAATACATTGCAGCGGTGTCTTTTTCTATTTTCTGTAAAAAAATTTTTTTCTTTTAAGATTTTACCTACTTATTCATAAGAGACACACACAGAGAGAGAGGCAGAGACACAGGCAGAGGGAGAAGCAGACTCCCCACGGGGAGCCCAATATGGAGCTCAATCCGGGGACCACAGGATCAGGCCCTGAACCAAAGGCAGACGCTCAACTGCTGAGCCATCCAGGCGTCCTCCTAAAAAATTTTCTAAGCTAGGAGTCTGTACCTTGAAATTGGATACCACTTCCCTATAAAGCTGAATGAATCTGGTGTTATTTTTAAAATTATTTTTAATGGTTATATAATTAATGTTTTTACTCTCTTTTTAAATATTTTATTTATTCATTCATGAGAGACACACAGAAAGAGGCAGAGACATAGGCAGAGGGAGAAGCAGGCCCCCTGTGGGGAGTCTGATGTGGGACTCCATCCCAAGACCCCAGGATCACGACCTGAGCCGAAGGCAGACGCTCAACCACTGAGCCACCCAGGTGCCTCTAAAGTTTTCTCTTTTGAGTAGTTTGGAAGCTTAAAACTTTCTCAGAATGGCCTGACTTGTCTAAGCTTTGACATTTATTGGCACAAATTTGCTGCCAGAGATTGGGCTCCCTGGGAAGCTGACTCTCAGATGGCCTTAACATCCAGAAGGCTTGGTGAGGATGCTCTGGGGACCAACACCCATGGAAAGGTGGGGAAAAAACAAATTGGGCAGAAAGAGAAATTGAGTTGCTGTGCTGGTCAAATGATAGTCCTATTTGACCCCATGGGGAGCTCTGGAGCTAGACTGATGATGCATTATTGTCCTGATTGGACCACACTGGTTAGTCGCTGTGTGTGGACTACCATGACTTTGAGTCAAAGAGCTCTTTCAGCTGTAGCAGTCCCAGAAGGGGCTGAGATGAAGGTTGTCTAGTGATGAAACTCCCTGCCTCTAAGGATTCAAACCCTTCATTGAAGGGGGAGGTGAGTGGTGTGCCGTAGTATTCACCACAGTTTACCCCTGGAGCTGGTCAGATTCACATACATTATAGGAGCAACTGCTTTGAGATTCTGAAGGGCTTCTTCCTGGGGGCAGTTAGTGAGACAAACCATAGCCTCTACCACAATAGCTGGTCTTGGGGCTATAATCAATATTCCTCATCTCTTTCCTCCACTGTCCATCCTAGATCCCTCCATTCCTCAGCTAGCATGCCTACTGGCCTCATGGGATGGTGACTGAGCCTTGATCATTATCTCCTTCTAGGCTGAGATTGCTGCATTTGTTCATTTATTCTTAAGAGGTACCCAAATCAACCACCTGGGTGCCAAACATATTCTTCTCTATCTCCAGCATGGATCAGAAGTGTGTGTTTCTTTTCCTGGTGATCACTGTCAGCCTGTGTTGCTGGGAGGGTGACCCCTCTTCCTGTTATTAGGTCCCTTGACACAGGGAGCCTGAGTACCAGCTGGTACTTCTCCTAATAAAAGTATACTCCTGGGATCCAGGACTTTTAGAACTGCAGAGCCCATACTTGAGGTGAAAAACATTAATTCCTTCTTGAGTGGGTCCCTGGGAATGATGCAGGTGGGCCTCTTAATCCCCAGGCTGGTGTATTGTTCCTATTGAGTACACAGAACTGTGTAAAGGTCTTTATATTTAAACTGTGGACTGCGTCCTGGAGGGTGGCACCTCATTCTTTTTAAGTATTGCCCTGAAGCAAGTGCTTCAGCGGTGCCCTTAACAGCCTGTTCTGATATCCTACAGGTCAGCTGCTTTTAGGTATTATTATTCGACCAGGGGATCTTATGGTCATGGGGTATATTCTTTCTCTTATCTTGCTATAAAATGGGTCTCTGGAGCTGCAGTGATGTTATGAGGCATTTCAGGACAGTGAAATATTCTATAAGGCCTGGGCTAGTGGGGCTGGGGCTCTCCAAATAGGGAAGGTAAATGAACATGTGGACTGTGTCTATTCCTATCAGAATGTATCTTATCCCTTCCAAGATGCAAGGGGATCCCATGTAGTCAAATTGTCTCCTAATAGCTGGTTGATCTTCCCAGGGGATGGTGCCAACTAGGACACAGTATTGGTCTCTGTTGTTGGAAAATTGGATATTCAGTTGCACAGCTTGCTGGATCAGTTCTGGCAAGTGGGTATATTAGTTACCTATTGCTGCATAACAAATAATCCCAAAACTTAGTGGTTTAAAATAACATTTGTAATGTCACAGTTTCTTTGGATCAAGATTCAGCCCTGGTTTAGCTAGGTTCTCTAACTTAGTCTCTTATAAGGCTGCAATCAGGATCTTGACCAAGCTGAGTGACCTGACTGGGGAAGATTGCTTCCAATCTCACTCACTAAGGCAGTATTTTTCTGAGTAACTCTCCCTGCTGTGCCATGAAAACGAGTCTTTTCCACTTTGGCCATTGGAAACACAGACCATGCCTGGCTGGCTCTGCGTGAACTCCTTTAACTGCTCTGCCTGGCTTTTCTATGGTTCTTTCCTCAGGCCTGGTGTCAGTGTGAAGACTTGAGATGGAAACTCTTCAGGCCTGGGGGCATCTCTCTGTGCACCTGTCCTCTGTGAACGTTGGTGACCTTGGCCTCACCTTGACACAGTCTGTGTCAACCTGGGGAGATAGCTGGGCTCTGTTTGCTTCTCCTCCCTGCACAGTGGCCTTGGAAGCACTTTCCAGACAGTATACCTGGGCATTGCAGAGCTCACCTCAATTATTTCCCCTCCTTCAGGGGTCTTATCCTGTGCTGCTGAAAACCAAAGTTTTGTCATATCCTTTTTTTTTTCCAGTTATGTAAAGTTGGGAGGGTAAATCTGGTTCCTGTTACTCTGTTATCATCAGAGAGGGTAGTCTCTTGTATCATCTTTAACATCCTGTGTGGCCATACTTCTTAATTTACCAATCTAATATTTACAAAATGATATTTCATGATGTTATATTTTCTTTATCACTATTAAGGTAAAACAGCTTTTCATGTATTTAATGGCCTATATTTGTTTCTTCTATAAAATACTTCCATCTCTTATTCATTTTTCTTTGATTAACTTTGATATATAGGAATTATTTATATATTTGGATATTACTCTAAATTGCATATATTACAAACCCCATTTGTATTTTTTTTAAAGATTTTATTTATTTATTCATGAGAGATGGAGAGAGAGGCAGAGACACAGGCAGAGGAAGAAGCAGGCTGAGCCTGATGTGGGATTTGATCTCCAACCCTGGGATCAGGCCCTGAGTCAAAGGCAGATGCTTAACCACTAAGCCACCCAGGTGTCCCTCCCATTTGTATTTTTGATTTCACTTAAAATAGATATTCTTGGAGTACCTGCATGGCTCAGTGAGTCAAGTGTCTAACTCCTGATCTTAGCTTAGGTCTTGATCTCAGTGTTGTGAGTTCAAGCCCCACATTGGGCTCCACACCCAGGGTGGAGCCTACTTTTTAAAAAATTCTTAATTTTAATGTCAAATGTATCAATCTTCTCTTTTCTGGTTAGTCTATTTGTGTCTTGTTTAAGGAAGCATTCACTACTCCAAGTCAAGGAGCTATGCTCTTAAATGTTCTTCTGATTGTTCTGCTCACATTCAAGTATTAGTCCTACAGATATGTAGACATTGTGTTTCTCCCCATGTGAATAACCAACTACCCAGCACCCTTTGTGAAGTGTGCCTCCTTTCCTCACTGATGTAAAACCCATCCCTGCAGCCCTGGAGGTGTGAAAGTTGCTGCTGCCCTTGCAGTGGCTTGTCTTTTCCTGTGTTTTGGTCAGCTTTGTGGGATCGTTGATCCTTGAGTCCTCCAGGTCTAAATTAGGAAACTTTCCTCTAGAGATGCTTTGCTTTCCTAATTGAACTCTACTTACTGCCTGTCTGGCTCCAGAACCCAAGCCCAGCTCCCCTACCCTTCCCAGCCAAGGAGAAATTCCCAGCAGCAACACTGCTGTGGGCCTCCACCAACCCAAGGCAAGCTCACCCCTTCAGGATGCCACCTGCTCCAAGCTAGCTTGCATTTTTTTTTCAGGGGGTGGCCCTTGGAGAGTGTGGGGGGACCTAGTTGCTTTGCAGTGGAGGGCTTTCAGAGCACCTAAAAGAAGTCAAGTCCACACCACTCTATAAATTTATATACATTGTGTGTGTAAGTGTGTGTGTGTGTGTGTGTAACTTTTGTAAAACTACTGAGATCATACTTTTGTACTGTGCTATAATCCTTGCTTTTCTGATGTCTTAGAAAGCATTCCTTGTTGGTAGGCATAATTCTTATGTATTTTTAACATTGTAATAGTATTTAATACCCTCAATTGCACCATACATTATTTAACCATTTGGGTACTGTGTTCGATGACTAGAGGGCCTGCAGCACTTTACAAGTTTCTAGGAGAAACAGGTAAGGTGTGATTTTAAATTTAGAAAGAAAATTAAATAGAAAAATAATTTCCCTATGCTTTAACAATCAGATCTAAATGATGTGCTATCACTAGAAGTGATCTCTGTGTCATCTCAGGCAGTTAGCAAATGTCTAGGGGGCTAAGGAAGGGCCACACATCGGTTTTTTTCTGCTCTTCCAGATATTTCACATCAAAGACAGCTCCTCAGTCTGCAGTCTGCAGGTCAGGGGTTGAGTTAAGGGGATCTTTAAATTCAGGTATGCTTAGTCAGGAATGCAAACACTCACAGTTTTCCTTTTGGAAGATCCTTTTCCAAATAGGGCAGGGCAACTGCTCAGAAACCATCCTGGAAACCTAGAGGGATTTCCAGGTGCACAAAGGTCTAGGCTGCCCATTCTACACCCTTTACAGAAGACATCAGAAGTACATAAAACAGTGTATCCACAGATGGTTAATCAGGCCATCTATAAATATGTCTTGAAGCTCACACCATAACCTGTCAGTGTTGTAACTGGAATGTGGTGATTCTCCTTGTAACCACTGATAAAACACAGGCCCAGTGACAATACCTTGGTTGGCAAACACACAATGTGTCTTGGCTACTGCCCCTGTCAGGTGAGTTTGGAAGTTTCCTCTTAGACTACTACAGCTGGGCATAAGTAATGTAGGTACCTCTTTAGGTACTTGTCCTATGTCCAGAGGAGTCACTGCCAGTTCCGAGTCTCAAATTTACATAGTATTACTGCTATTAACACACACATAATTTCTAGTGTACAAGGAACTTATAGAATGAAACTCAATACAACCATATGCTGCCTTATATTCTTTCTCCCTTTATTCTAAATTGTCATCATCAAAAATATGAATTAAGCACCGGATTAGCAATTATTCAAATAAGGGACAAAATATCTCCATAAAAATATTTATATAATTTCAGCAGTGAAGGTTTTGCCTTAAGTACCAATACCTATTCTGTTTCATCTCCTTTTTTTAAACTTTAAATTTGTTAAGGTACTTCAGAGTCCATTGTGGGGTGAGAGGATGAAGGAACAATGGTTGTTGATGGATTTTTAGTTTAATGTTCTATTGATAGAAACCAAGCTTCTCAGAACCAGCTCAACAGAAGTAACAAATAAGCTTTGCAGAAACAGAGGTGATGTTTCCCCCTTTGATCCCCATATAGGTATAAGGTCCTTTGATTTAGATAAGCCTTCAATTATAAGCAAATCCTTGAGTGGCAACTATGATATCAGTAAAATCATAACACTTTTTAAAAATGTATCTTTAATCCCCTAATAGGCTTAATAATGATGGATCCTTTCATTTCTGGAGATAGCCTTATAGCCTTCATTCCTAAGTACCTGATTCTGTGAAATGTACTCAAACAAAGATGTAATAGTTTTTAAATTATTATTTAAATTCAAGTTAACATATTAGTTGCAGGAGTAATATTTAGTAATTCATCATTTACTTATAAACCCAGTGCTCATCCCAACAAGTGCCTTCCTTAATGCCCATCACCCATCTAGCCCATTCCCCCACTCCCTTCCCCTCCAGCAACTCTGTTGTTCTCTAGATTAGGAGTCTTTTATTATTTGCTCCCTGTTTTTATCTTATTTTTCCTTCCCTTCGCCTATATTCATCTGTTTTGTTTCTTAAATTCCACATATGAGTAAAATCTTATGGTATTTGTCTTTCTCTGACTTATTTCACTTAGCATAATACCCTCTAGTTCCATATACATTTTTGTAAATGGCAAGATTTCATTCTTTTTGATGGCTGAGTAATATTCCATTGTGTGTATGTGTGTATGTATGTGTGTATACATACATACATATATATACCACCTCTTCTTTTTTTTTTTATACCACCATCC
The DNA here is from genome assembly GCF_053574225.1 of Canis aureus. NCBI lineage: Eukaryota > Metazoa > Chordata > Mammalia > Carnivora > Canidae > Canis > Canis aureus. Next base: position 3,313,135 of record NC_135615.1, on the reverse strand, counting down.
ATTCACCAGTTGATAGATATTTGGGCTCTTTCCATAATTTGGCTATTGTTGATAACGCTGCTGTAAACATTGGTGTGCATGTGCCCCTTCAAGTCAGCACTTTCGTATCCTTTGGATAAGTCCCACGTGGTGCAATTGCTGGGTCGTAGGGTAGCTCTATTTTCAACTTCTTGAGGAACCTCCACACTGTTTTCCAGAGTGGCTGTACCAGTTTGCATTCCCACCAACAGTGTAAGAGGGTTCCCCTTTCTCTGCATCCTCACCAACACATCTGTTGTGTCTTGAATTGTGAGGTGATATTTCATCATGGTTTTTATTTATATTTCCCTGAGGATGAGTGATTTTGAGCATCTTTTCATGTGTCTCTTAGCCATCTGTATGTCTTCTTTCAAAAAATGTCTATTTGTGTCTTCTGCCATTTTTAAATTGCATTATTTGATTCTTGGGTGTTGCTTTATACGTTCTTTTTTTATTTATTTTTATTTTTTATTTATTCAGAGGCAGAGAGAGAGAGAGGCAGGCAGAGAGGCAGAGACACAGGCAGAGGTAGAAGCAGGCTCCCTGCAGGGAGCCCAATGTGGGACTCGATCCCGGGTCTCCAGGATCACACCCCAGGCTGCAGGCGGCGCTAAACCGCTGCGCCACCGGGGCTGCCCTATAAGTTCTTTATATTTTTTGAATACTAACCCTTTATCAGATGTGTCATTCGCAAATATCTCCTCCTATTCTGTAGGTTGTCTTTTAGTTTTGTTGATTGTTTCCTTCCCTCTGCAGAAGTTTTTAGCTTGATGAAATTGCAATAGTTCCTTTTTGCTTGTTTCCCTTGCCTCCAGAGACATGTCTAGTAAGAAGTGGCTGCAGCCGAGGTCAAAGAGGTTGCTGCCTGTGTTCTCCTCTAGGATTTTGATGGTTGCCTGTCTTACATTTAGGTGTTTCATCCATTTTGAATTTTTTTTTGTGTGTATGGTGTAGGAAAGTGGTCCAGTTTCATTCTTCTGCATGTCACTGTCCAGTTTTTCCAACACCATTTGTTGAAGAGACTTTTTTTTTTAAGATTTTATTTATTCATGAGAGACCTACATAGGCAGAGGGAGAAGCAGGCTCCCCACAAGGAGCCGATGTGGGACTTGATCCCAAGACCCCAAGATCACGCCCTGACTTTCAGGTCAGGTCAACCACTGAGCCTGTGTCCCAAGACTGTCTATTTTTCATTGGATATTCTTTCCTGCTTTGTCAAAGGTTAGTTGACCATAGAGTTGAGGGCCCATTTCTGGGTTTTCTATTCTATTCCCTTGTCTATTTCTGTGCCAGTGCCACATTGCCTTGATGATCAGTTTTGTAATAGAGCTTAAAGTCCAGAATTGTGATGCCTCCAGTTTGCTTTTCTTTGTCAACATTACTTTGGCTATTCAGGGTCTTTTGTGGTTCCATACAAATTTTAGAATTGCTGTTCTAGCTCTGTGAAAAATGCTGGTGTTATTTTGATAGGGATTGCACTGAATGTGTAGATTGCTTTGGGCAGTATAGACATTTTAACAATGTTTGATCTTCCAATCCATGAGCGTGGAATGTTTTTTCATTTCTTTGTGTCCTCTTCAATTTCTTTCATAACTGTTGTGTAGCTTTCAGAGTACAGGTCTTTTACCACTTTGGTTAGGTTTATTCCTAGGTATCTTACAGTTTTTGGTGCAATTGAAATGGGATGGACCTCTTAATTTCTCTTTCTACTCCTTCATTACTGGTGTATAGAAATGCAGCAAATTTCTGTACATTGATTTTATATCCTGCAACTTTGCTGAATTCGTGTATCAGTTCTAGTAGTTTTTTGGTGGAGTCCTTCAGGTTTTCTACATAGAGTATCATGTTTGTGAATAGTGAAAGTTTGACTTCTTCATTGCCCAATTGGCTGCCTTTTCTTTCTTTTTGTTGTCTGCTGAGGCTAGGATTTCCAGTACCATGTTGAACAACAGTGGTGAGCGTGGACATCTGTGCCCTGTTCCTGACCTTAGGGGAAAGCTCCGTTTGTCCCCATTGAGAATGATGTTACCTGGGGGTCAAAGATGTAATAGTTGACTTTTTTTCTCAGTGTGTCTTATAAACCTACATGCTTTCTAAAGAAATATAAAAGTCAAAAACTTCAAGAATAGAATTCTTTTATAGTTATGAAATTTCAAGACATTTCAAGTTACAAAACATACTTAACCATTTTTGTATCACAGCAACCCAATAAAACCAGATTAGTTGACTATAAATGGGCACAATTTTATTGGAGTGCAGAAATGTTCCAAATCGGATAATGGTGATGATTGCACAACCTGATTAATTATTATTTTTTAAAGATTTTATTTATTTATTCATAGAGACACAGAGAGGCAGAGACACAGGCAGAGGGAGAAGCAGGCTCCACACAGAGACCGCGACGTGGGACTCGATTCCGGGTCCCCGGGATCACGCCCTGGACTGAAGGCGGCACTACACCGCTGAGCCACCCGGGCTGCCCAAATTCACGTATTTTAAGTATACAGTTCAATGATTTTTAGCTAATTAACCAGGTTGTGGGCAGCCCGGGTGGCTCAGCTGTTCAGCGCCGCCTTTAGCCCAGGACCTGCTCCTGGAGACCCGGATCGAGTCCCCACATCGGGCTCCCTGCATGGAGCCTGCTTCTCCCTCTGCCTGTGTCTCTGCCTCTCTCTGTTTCTCATGAATAAATAAATAAAAAATCTAAAAAAAAAAAAAAAAAAGTGAGTTTTATGGCATGTAAATTACACCTCGGTAAAGTTACACACAAGTTAGTTGCAATGCTTCCTATGGCCACAGAATGTCAGCAAAGTCAGCAATGAATGGTTTTTCCATAAACTTAATTTTCCAAGGAGGATGCCAGCAACTGCCAGATGTAGCTGTCTTTCACTACAGAAATACCTTTGTTCTGGCTCTCAGGTGCCTGAAGTTATGAAACACCAGAGTTAGCCTTCAAGAATAAGGAAACATTTTCAAATATTGATTTAAGCAGATCTACAATGATTGAAGTTATCCAATCATTTTATCCATGGTATAGACAATAAATAACACTAATCTCACACCACCATGGTTTTTAATAAGCAACTAGAAATTCTTTCTTACTGAAAATATTAAAATCATTTAAAACTAGTTTTGGATTACTTATACATTCTAGTAAAAGTATTTTATAAACTTTTATCTTTATGACTATTTTACATTTTTAAAACTACATTTTAAAGTACGATCTTTAAAAATTTGTTTTTAAAATATTTTGTTTACTTATTTTGAAGGAGAGATATAGAGCATGAGTGGGGGAGCAGGGGCAGACGAGAGGGAAAGTAGACTGCCTGCTGAGCAGGGAGCCCAGCTAGGACTCGATCCCAAGACCCCGGGATCATGACCTGAGCTGAAGGCAGACACTCAGCTGTCTGAGCCACCCAGGAGCCCCTGATTTTAAAATTTTTGATCTATGGAGCACCTGGGTGGCTCAGTAGACTGAAATGTCAGACTCTTGATTTTGGCTTAGGTTATGATCTCAGGGTGGTGAGATGGAACCCTACCCTCGTTGAGCTCCATGCTCAGGAGGGTCTGCTTGAGATTTTTTCTCTCTCCCTTTGCCCCACACCCCAGTTGCCTGAGCTCTCTCCCTCCCTGTCTCAAATAAATAGAAAAAAATTTTGATCTAAGTCCCTGAAAGTTAGACAAATTAACCAGTGAACTTTTCAAGTAACTGGGTAACATGAAAATATCTTTTGAAAGGAATATAGTCTCTCTCATTTCCTCTTTTGTTCTTTTGGAAACATAAAATGCATTGGATTATAGGAAGGCAAACCTTGTAATACACAATGAAAACCACAACCATGTCTGCACTGGTGATGCTTCCTCTTATGCAGTACAGCCCTGTTATGATTAAGAAGGGTGGAGGGAACTTGTGAGCTAGAAATTTCCTCTCAGTCATATTTGGAGCATATTTACAAGTAAAATAACATTTGTCCAAATAAAGTTTTCATGTGTCAAAATTTTAACGCAAATTAGGTTAGGTTTCCCAAATCAAATGGGTGACCTGTCTTCATTATGAGATCAATTTTTCAGTCTAAGGGATTTTTGCTTTTGAATTCTGGTTAATATTTAAAGCAATCCAAATGACAATTTTTTGGATTAATGATTTGAGAACCAGGAATCCAGTAACTGCTCACAGGGATAAGAAAAAAATAGAGCCTGAGGAAATGTTACTTACATTAACTTTTCTCAGAAATTTGAAGATCTGTTTTCTTTTCTTTTTTTTTTTTTTTTTAAAGACAAACGGGAATTTATTATTTTTTTTTAACAAATTTCTTATTTATTTATTTATTTATTTATTTATTTATTTATTTATTTATGATAGTCACAGAGAGAGAGAGAGGCAGAGACACAGGCAGAGGGAGAAGCAGGCTCCATGCACCGGGAGCCCGACGTGGGATTCGATCCCGGGTCTCCAGGATTGCGCCCTGGACCAAAGGCAGGCGCCAAACCGCTGCGCCACCCAGGGATCCTGAAGATCTGTTTTCTTCACAGCATCACCAAATGTCAAGGTCTAAGTAGAGGAAACTGAGGTTACGTGATGTGGCCAAAGTGATTAAGGAAGTGAATGGAAGAGTTGGGTCTAGAAACAGATTTTGTGGCTAGAAGCCCTAGGCCCTTGATTAAAACCCACATCCATTATTCATTCTGCACTTTATATTATCTGTAACATCGAGGGTTTTCTGTTGTTTTGTTGTTTCTGTAGTTCTTTTTAATCAGGATGGATTTGAAAAAACAAACAAACAAACAAACAAACAAACAGATAATGACAGCTTGATTCAAGCGCTATAAAATAAGTCATGAGACAATGATGTTTGGGATGATAAATGCTTTGGGAGAAATATTCAAGTAATTAGTTCTGGTGAAAATGCGTTAGGACTGAAAACGACACACGGACTCCTACTGTGCTTTGGTGAATGATGCCTACAACAGCCCAGCCATGGAGGGGTCTCCTAGCTGCTCTGCAAAGCTCCATGGCAACCAGTCTTCTTTACTCTCTGCCATTACACTAGGAGCTCCGGTTACAAGCACTGCTCTGCCAGAGACCCCCACCCCCACCCCCTGCCCCAGACTGCATGATCCTATAAGTATTTCTGGAGCAGGAGCAACTAGGCATTCAATGACGTAAGTCATGTCTCTTGACTAGAAAGATTAATGGGTCAGGCATGTTATGTACCCTTGATAAAAGAGATTTGTGGTCTACCCTTCAGGATCTAAGCGCCAACAAAATCCAGCTGGGTAGTATCAATTCAGACATCTGAATAAAAGGATAAATGAAACCATGCAAATAATACAGATCTATACATGCCTGAAAAAACAAAATTACACTGCCTAAAAGCTGAGACATTTGTGGCATCAGAGGTATTTTTATTTTAAATAAAATACTGGTTAGGTAATAAAATACTGACTGGTTAGGTAAGTTAAAGGATATTAAGAATTCTGGCTGACGAAAGTAGCATGTATGCATGTGTATTTTTAAAAACTTCTTGTGTGTGTATTGATCTTAAAACAAATTCATATTGAAATGGATTAATGTTCTAAAATTTGGAATGTCTAACATTCTGTTACTATTCATAATTTCATGTATTACAGCAAAAGTCTCTGAATTTAAGTCATTCAAAGGCATATTGTTAATGTCACTAACCTAACCTCTCGGCAATTGCCAAATATCATCAGTGTCTTAATCTCCAACTACTTTTTTTTTTATCTTTCAACCTCAGATAACAAATGCTGATCTTGGCATCTACTAAGCAACAGGATATACTATATATATTTTTTAACTTGAAAATGTCGTTGCTCTCCTACAGTGAATGAAAGATGGATTTTCCTCAGTATTGTCAATAACTTCTAGTGATATGATCATGCCTCTCTGATCCTTCTGAGCCCCACAGCCTGATAACAGGTTTAAGATAAGAATTAAAATGCTATCTATGGCCACAACTCAATGACACTGCAGCTAGCTGGGAGGGGTCGGGGATGGTGGGGAGAGGGCAAGACTCTTTGACCTTGGTCTCATTTTCCATTGTTCTAATCCCCTAATATAACTAGTTAGAAGCAATTAAAGCAAAATAAGCAATTTTACTGCAAACTGATCCTTTTAAAAATCACTTACTTACTGAAAATATGACCTGAAGCAATTTATAAAATTCCTGTATCAAATAGCTCATTCTTTTTGCAAGTAACTGTGTACTTGTATAATCAGGGGCAAATTACAGTGGGTAAATTATAGTGAATCCTTGAATAACCCAAGGGTTGGGGTACAGACAACCCCCTCCCCAGTTGAAAATCCATATATAACCCTCTTCAGTCTCCCAAAACTTTAATAGCCTGTTGACCAGAAGCCTTAATGTTAATAAAGTCAATTAATATGTATTTTATATATTATATACTGTATTCTTAAAATAAACTAAGCTGAGAAAATGTTAAAATCATGAGAAAAAAATTTAAAAAATCATGAGAGAATACATTTACAGTACCATACTGTAAAAAATCTGTCTATAAGTGGGCCCATGCAGTTCAAACCTATGTTGTTCAAGGGTCAACTATATACTTTCAAGATTTCTTTTACCTTGAAGATTTACTTCAATGTGTACAAGCATAACTTTGATATTGCCAACAGTTAGTCCTTAAACCAGTCATTTCCTCCTGATTAGCATCAGAGATTTTAGAAACCAGAGAGAAACTAATACATGCTTCTGCTCATCAGAAGAGGACAGGTTTGGCTATTCCTAGATCTAATTACTTGGAGCCATAGAATGGTCTTTCAGCAGGCCACACCACCTGCTTGACCAACATGCACTTCTCTCGTCCCTTCCCCTTTGGTTGAGGTTAGGTCAGAGACAGAGGCATTGTGCCCCTTGCCAGGTTCTGCTCTTGGTCCTGAGCTCTACCAGCCATGTGATCTTGGGCAAGCTACTTGACCTTGTCTCCAAGCCTGTTTCTTCATCGGCCAACTGGGAATGATAATAAAAGCACCAACACTTGTTGGGTTATGAGAATTAAATGTGATAAGCTATATACAGCACATTGTTTGCTGCCTGGCATAGACTAAGCACGCAGTAAATGGCGGCGATTAGTTTTGATGACAACTGCATGGTTACAGCATCCATAGACCTCAGCAAGCAACTGGAGAAAGTCCATGAAGTCTCCTTCCAGACTTATACTTACTAATGCAACTTCACTTGTTGACTTGAAGGATATATGCTGATTCCCTATAACTCTTTCCAGAAAGTCCAGATCACACAACTCTGAAAATGGGACAATAATGTAAAGAAACCAGTGGCATGATCAGTGAATTAAAGGTATCTCTTTCACAAAACGAAACTGGTAGCAGTGGCTGCCTTCCCAGGATGTGGCTTTGAGTCAGGGACAGAAAACTGACTTTTCACTATATGTCTTTGTATCTTTTGAATTTTGAACATCAAGTATGTGTTACCTATATCAAAAAAATGTTTTTCTTTTAAAAAAATATTTCTAACATGCTAATTTTTGAAAAGTAAAAAGACAGTTTGTAACATAAAAAAAGTTTATACCTCCCCCTCATGAGAGCTGGGGAACTGGAAGTCCAGCCTCACGTGCCGGTTGGAATGTCTGAGTGCCCATGGCTCTGTCATGCCCTCGCACACCCACAGCTGAAGGGTACATGCAGAAGCCCTGGGAGCTGAGAGAGAAAGGTTTAGGATTATTCAGGTTTTGACTGGCTTCTGCACAAAAGAACCAAAGGAATTACTACTGTAGATTTAGAGCAGGGGTTTCTGACTCTCTGATTCTACTGTCCAAGTAAGGCAAAGACAGGAATTGAGAGAGACCAAATAAAGTGTTTTGTGTATGTGTGTAGTCCAAATAACCCATGCTAGCTCAGCTTTTTCATGCTGTTTTCCCAAATATTTTTCTATTCTTTTTTTTTAAGGATTTTATTTATTTATTTATAAGACACAGAGAGAGAAGCAGAGACATGGTCAGAGGGAGCCTGACACAGGACTCAATTCCAGGACCCCAGGATCACGACTTGAGTCAAAGGCAGACACTCAACTGCTGAGCCACCCCGGTGCCCCCAAAATATTTTTCTAATAAAGAAATTTGAAAGAACTTAGCATCCTTTTGAAAATTAAGACTGGCTTCGGGCAGCCTACGTGGCTCAGCGGTTTAGCGCCACCTTCAGCCCAGGGTGTGGTCCTGGAGACCCGGGATCAAGTCCCACGTCGGGCTCCCTGCGCGGAGCCTGCTTCTCCCTCTGCCTCTCTCTCTCTCTCTCTCTCTCTCTCTCTCTGTGTGTGTCTCTCATGAACAAATAAATAAAATTAAAAAAAAAAAGGAAATTAAGACTGGCTTCGAAATAATGAGGGCATTTTATTTGAGCAAGTACAATTTAGTATAACAAAGATATAACAAAGTTAATTTTCTCCTTTTACTTATCACTTCCCATCCCTGATGGAATTATGTGTGAGTCTGTAAAGAAGATGGTCCTGAAAAGAAATTTTTTAAAAAAGATTTTATTTATTCATGAGAGACAGAGAGAAAGAGAAAGAGGCAGAGACATAGGCAGAGGGAGAAGCAGGCTCCCCACAAGGAGCCCAATGCCGGGACTCAATCCCAGGACCCTGGGATCATGCCCTGAGCTGAAGGCAGACACTCAGCCACTAAGCCACCCAGGCATCCCAGAAATATCTTGTTTAAAAAAAAAGATTTTATTTATCCACCTGAAAGAGAGAGAGAGACCGCACACAAGCTGGGGGAGGGGCAGAGAGAGAGAGAGAGAGAGGGAGAAGCAGACTCCCCTGCTGAGCAGTGAGTCAGACTCGAGGCTCCATCCCTGGACCCTGGGATCATGACCTGAGCCAAAGGCAGATGCTTAACCAACTGAGCCATTAAGGCACCCCCCTGAAAAGAAATCATAAATCTCATTATAAGTAAGCTACCACATAGTACTGCATGGCAAAATGGATCTTTAAAGAATAAACAATACTGTGTTAAAAATACTTTGCCCTGGGATCCCTGGGTGGCGCAGCGGTTTGGCGCCTGCCTTTGGCCCAGGGCGCGATCCTGGAGACCCGGGATCGAATCCCACGTCGGGCTCCCGGGGCATGGAGCCTGCTTCTCCCTCTGCCTGTGTGTCTCTGCCTCTTTCTCTCTCTCTCTTTCTCTATCATAAATAAATAAAAATTAAAAAAAAATACTTTGCCCTAAAAATACATTGTAATTCTAAAATGTATAAATATGAAATGTAGCTATGGTAAGATGGACATATATAGAAATAAGCTATACACAAAGCATAAATATTGAAATATACCATGCTCGAGTAGTTCAGAATCAGGCCTGTGCCTTTAGGATGACCCTAGAAAAGATGAGCCACATCTAAGTTCCTGAAGACCTTGGGACACACGATAGAAGAAAGTCAGTGCATCATGGCTAGCCAACTGGCAGCAGCTTTTCTTGTCCCATACAGGTCCAAACTACTTATTATTATTGGTTCCAGACTAAAACAACAGTGTGTTGGTTTCACGAGTCTTCTTTTTTTTTTTTTTTTTTACAGTGTACTTTAGGCACTCAGCAAACTGTCCACTGTAGTGGACATTAAGAATCTCTGGAGAAAAAAAAAAAAAAAAAAGAATCTCTGGAGAAAACTGAGAAGTGTGGCTGCTGATGAGAAAGGTCCTGTTTTGGGCAAGCCTGGCTCTCAAACACATTTAAATACATGGCAGAAGTTCATTTCCTTTATTCTCCCATTCCAAATGTTTTAACAGCGTGAACTACCTAGTTAGATCTGACAAGGTGGCATAATCCCACGATTCAGGATCAGTAATTTCTACATCCCAAAGTCCAGATTCTGAAAATTTTAGGAGAAAAGAAAAGCCGCGAATGCAATGACAGCTCGTCGTCCTGCAGGACACCTGCAGACCCAGTGGTGCAGTGCCCCGGAGGGGGGGTGCGGGCTGCGGGCTGGCAGCGGGGTGCAGGCAGCCTCTAAGGCTGAAGGGAAAGCTAGCAAACCGTGCTATCTTTAGTAGCTAGTTTTGGTGTCAGGGACAAATTAGAGGAGCGAGAATGAAAAGCTCCCACACCCCTGGGAGAGCTCAAGCCCCCATCCCACCAGCTCCCCGAGTTGCGGGTCGGCGCCCTCCCTGCACACACCATCAGCGCCCACACGCCAGCCTCCCACACCGCACACTGATGCCTGATGGTGCACAGGAGCCCGAGACCCTCCCCGCCCGGGGCAGGGGAGGGGCGGGGGGAGGGGAATCTTCGCGAGCAATCCAGAGCTGCAGTTCCTCTCTCCTGGCGGTGATCCTGTAGCTGCTGCCGGGCCTGCGTGCAGGCCTTCCCCGCAGCCGGCTGCTCCCGCCTGGGGCCCGCACCGCTGCGCCGTCGGGGCTGGGGCACCCGCCTAGGCCGAATCTGGTCCTGATGCCCTCGTTCCGTGGCTGAATGAAGCAACCCTGGTTTTTCCTACCTCCCGGCTTCTGGTTTTGTGAGGGAATGAAACCTCCTTACTGTTTAAACCACTGGGGAGTGGGGAGACCTCTGCTTTTTGAAGCCCCAAGTCGTCGGATGCAGCCCCCTTCCTCTGAAATCACGCACACACACTAACGTGGCACACCCACTCACTCTCCAGACTAAAGGCTCGAGTCAGTCCTAACATTCTCCTAAATTCATCTCCTAAATTCAAGCTCCTCGAGCAGAGCGCAGTCTGTCTCCTCCCGGTGGGAATACCCTCCTCCCCAGTACTGGGTCACTTTGGGGCCCTGTTCTAGATCTGCCCCCTCCAACAACAGTATCTTATTTCATCCCTGCCTACATCTGTCCCTGGCTCTAACATATGGCATCTCCTGTCTCTGCCACACATCTTGTCCACTCATCCTTGTGTCCCCCCTCTCCGCGTCTACCACGCGGAGAACACGCCTGATTTACACTGAGCAGAAAGCATTGTCTTCCTTCACCTGAAACATGGGATTTTCCTTTTTTTCTTGTCCTCTTTCTTCATCTTACTTCTCTGTAGGAGAAAAGGCAATAATTGAGATAAAAGAAATTCAGAGCCCAGACTCTGAAGGAAGGTAAGTCTTTCTGAAGGAAGCCCAAAATGGCCTGGCCTGCCTTCTGGGGGTTACAGTTTAGGGAAAGAATGACGATGGGGAGGCACTGCAGTGAGGCAGCACACTGGTGACCTCCTTAACGCACTGACTGGCTTCCACGGACCAAAGCAGGAGCTGGGGCGCACCCTTAACAAATCAGAAGTTAGAGGACCCGGCAGGGTGCAGCACACAGCAGGCATTAAACAGATGTCTCTGGAGTGAATGAGGATGACAGGAGCATCTTGTCATGAAGCATCATGATTAGGGCTTTGGGCTTATACTTTTAGAGCTTTTTATTATGCAAACAGAACAAAAAGTAAATGCCAGTAAGAACATTGCTGGCTCAATGTAATGGACTTCATCTGAATGTGCTGACATAAAAATCTTTGATCTCATGTAGACTTCAAGCTGTCTTCAAACGGAAAATAAAATCTTGGGTTGTTACTTTAAAACTCCTACGGCAGCCATTAGCTGAAACGCAAAATAGGGGGCCATCTGCAGAAAGGCCTACTCCAGCATCACATGACCTGAATCTCTGGTAGCTGCTCTTCTATGTAACAGCTCTGGGGCCATCCCTCTGATGGGATGGTGGAAGGAGCATTCACAGAGAGCATAACCCAGTGTAGAAATTGGCTCATATACCCTTGAAGGTATGCGATTACAATTTTAACTTTTTTTTTTTAAACAATTTTAACTTTTAACACATTCCAGATATTAAAAATTTCTTGTAACTTTCATTAGGTTCATTCATTCAGACCAACACTAAGAACTTCTGTAAGATCTTTTATATTACACAATACAGTAAAAACCGTAGTAAATGTTCAGATAGTTAAATGAGCACCAAACACTATAAAGTGTAACCAGCATGGTTCTATTAAAAACTCTCTTCAACTATGGCATTCAAGGACAGCAATACAATATTTTTTTTTTTTACAAAGCAACTAATATAAAAATCTGCAAATGCCATAAATTCATTTATAGGCTCTTATTTTCATATAGGCATGTCACTAGATTCTTTCAATTCTTCCTTTCAATTCTTTCCCGAGGTATTTTTTTGTGGTTTGCTTTTATTGTACTGCTGGGTGCATTATCTTTGATCATCCTTTCCTAAAATGATTTTTAAAGACCCGCAAAAAATTTTATTGCATAGGACACTATTCATGACACAGAGGTTGGGTACTGCAAATATGTGGCACTGGAACAAGTCTTACAAATATTGCATTTTAAGAATTTGTTACATACTTTTTTTTTTTTTTTTTTTTTTTTACAGCTTGTCTCTTTTAAAAAAATCGAAGTTATAGCTAAGAGTTAACTACAGTGAGGCATTTTAGGAATGTCAGAGGTTAGAGAATACGGTGAATGATACAAAGGAAAAAAGCCATAATTCTTGCTGGCTATAATATTGTATTGCCTTCAAAAGCAACTGTACATGTTGTAATCAGTTCATAGTTAAATATTTCTACTAATCTGTTTTAGGAGAGCAAATGTCTTTCAAAGTTTCGAGTTCCTCTATGAGCTTCTTGTTCTGAACTTCCAGCACTGCAACTCGACTCTCCAGACATTTTACATATTCTTTCTTTCGACGTCGACATTCTTTAGCAGCTTCCCTGAAAAAAAGTAGAAGCAAGAGGGCAAACAAAACATTTTTTTTGCGTGCTATTGACAAGCAGACTGAAGTAAGCTTGGTAAATCTGATCATGGCTGCATTCCAAATCTTGGAACAGCATACCCAATTCAATGTCAAACACTAAGCCACACTGGATTCTCAAGGGTCACAAGTGTCCCTTCCACAAGTCCACATGGCAATTAGTAGAATTGCTGCATCTCCTGCCTTGATTAGAGTTCACAGTAAACAAGGTCCAAGTCAAAGACAGTTACTCTGCTTTATGGCAATAAAGATCTTTGAGGGCTTTGAGTTCCTCAATGAGAGTCTTGTTTTGGTTTTCAAGCACAGCCACACGATTTTCAAGACATTTGACATATTCTTTCTTCTTCCTGCGACACTCCCGGGCAGCTTCCCTGGAACCAATACAAGGCAAATGACTATAGGAACACCCTCTCAGCACAGCCCAGACTGGCTCAAATGAACTTCTGCCCCCCAAACTCAACAGCCAATCAATGCCAGGGAAGGTTTGTACAAAGCCACACAACAAACGTAAGCAAGCACATGCCTTTTGTAAAATTAGTTTAGAACAACAGGAAAGACTTGAGAGCATGATCAATGTGTCCATCCTTCGTTGTAAATGGGTGTTTTCTTAGGGCACACATTCCATGGTAACAGTGACCAGAATGGTTTTTAGTCACCTAAAACAATAGGACCACATCCCCAAGTGGAATTTCTACAAAAACATTTACAGATCCTTTCAATTCTCTTACTTATCTTTGTCCACAAAAGGCCACATATTCCATCACAATGAGTTAACTTTATTTGGTCAAAAATGTTAGAAAAATCAATCCTCAGAAACTTGAAATGTCCATATTGGAGATTTTGTTTCTTCAAGACTGAATCTCAGTAAAACAAATAAACTCAACTACAACTGCAAGGAGCAGCTTATTGGCTAGAAAACAACCTGGATAAAGACAACAGTCAGCAAGTCACACACACATTTTCAAAAACCAAAATGAAATGGAGTCTGATTCTGAAAATTAAGGAAAGGAAGAAGGGAGGGTACAGAACACAACACCCGATATTATTTGGATAATTTAAACACATGAAGTGAGAACACCACAATTAAAACTTTGGCAAGGAAGCTACTACATAACTCAACAGTATATTTCAAGACTTTTCCAATCACGTGCATTTACTACCCAATATATGGATCTTTAAAGCACTGTAGATGTGCCCAGAGGAAGGAACAGAGTGGCTGAAGCAACAAACACAAATACACAGATGAGATGAGTCAGTCATTTCACGCATAACCCCACCAAAAAATGATAAATACAGCCAACATTTTTCTCTTTCTCCTTTTTTTTCAGGATGGGAGGGGGAGCAACTACATCATTTAACTCCTCTATAGAATATACCCTCTGATAACAGTGTTCTTTTGGAGGAGTCAGTTGAAAATAACTGCCTTTGGGGTATGCTTCATATCAAAAAAGCCTACATTGAAAGAGATAAACATATATTAACAAGAGTCATGTTGGACGTCTAAATGCCAGTAACTATAATGCCAGCTTGCACTGCTGCAATTCTGAACCAAGAGTGATGTGCACAACAGACTTGGCCAATTCTGTTTTATTTTTAGGATAGTTGACTAACAACTGGTTATCTGTTTTTTTTCTACATGGGACCAAGTGTCAGCAGAAAAAAAGACCTTGAAATCCCAGTGAACTGCAGGAAAAGATCAACCCCTACTTCCTAGCCAAGAACAATGCACTCGCCCTGTGAACTCACAAAGTTCTCAGACTTCTCAACTAGTTAACAAAAAAATTGAAAGATGTAAAAAGTGAACAGAATCTGATAAATACAGGTTGATTTAATCTAAATTATGCATAGGGAAATGTTGAGAATAAATCCAAGCACGCTCATAAATTTGCCAATCTTCTACAAAGGAACTAAAATACATTTAGTTATTAGCTAAAATACCTAGGTTTTCATGATTGAATACCAAGGTTTTCAAGATTGAATCTTACTAAATTCTAGATCTGGAAGAAAGATAATAATTTTACAAAACAAGTTACTATCAAATGAAATTTTACATATCTGATAGCAGTGCTGTGGGATATTTATCTTTTTATTTTCTATACCAAGGTGTACTATTTATTGTAAATATCATAACTCACATCCCATGTGGGAATGGGCACGTTACCAAAGTTCCAAGCCAAAACTTTAAATGATCACACCAGTAGATGGTACATTCCTAAGTACTTCCCAGCTATGGAAAACACCTGTTTCTTCTATTAATAGTTAGCTCAGTTTTCAGGCCTTGCATGTGTCTGGATATATCCTCAGCATGGAGAGGAAACACACGATAGAGAGGAAATGTTGACAAGGCTATAAAGAAACTATAAAGAAATATAAACTGTTGCTGGACTGGGAGAAATATCTATCAGATCTATCATAAATGCCAGCCAGAGAATAAAAAGGGAATGTATGAGAGGTCTTTTGTGTTAATAAGTATAACCTATATACTTTCCATGAAATTCAATCTGAAGCTTACTCTGGGGTCTATTTGAGTGACTCTGATGTAGCACAGTGGGCAGGCTCTGGAAGAAAGACCACCTGATTGTACATCCAGGTTCTGTCCAGTGTGGGCTGCGTGATCTTAACCAACTTATTATTTAACCTCTTGGAACTTCAGTCCCTCATCTGGAAAGTAAGGAGAATATCCAGACCTCATCTCATGCGAATGTAATGGGAAGAGTTAAAGAAACAGTAGAAACAAAGCACTTAAAACCTGCATATGGTACTTGCTCAACTGAGCCACTTATTAGCTATTTATCATCTGCTCTTCCCTCATCTTGCTCTGAAATTGAGGTCGGGAAAGGTAAAATCCCTCAGAATCCCTTGCAACTAGGGATTCTAATAGCTATTTCTAGCCAAGGAAATGTGGGTTAAAAGATGCTTCGAGGGTCTTCCAAGAGAAGTTTCCAGAAGGGCTAGACTCAGCTGGGCTCAGTTTTGGCTCTGGCCCTCCTCCTTTCTTTCCGCCTAGAGATGTGGCAGCCATGTGGTAATCCTTAGAACAAATGTCACATGTTGAAGGTGACAGAGCAGGGAGGAGAGCCTGGATCCCTGATGACACTGCTGAGCCTTTGTTCTGGCTGCACATACCCTGGACCAGCCACATAAGATCAAAATAATGTCTACAAGGTGAAGGCTCTATTTCCCTGGATTATTTACAGCCCAAACGCAGATGTTATCCAATAGCTGTTATTAGTTAATTTTTTTAACCTAAAATTTCATGATTGTTTTCATCAGGGAAATTTTTTATGTATGTGCAGGTAGTTGTAGGGCATGTTTAGGGGAACCCATTGCCTAATATTTCATCTATTTCATTTTGTAAGTCTACTGACAATATTTTTTAATCTAAAAATAAAGGTAAAGAATAAAGACAAAAGGGAAATAAGAACACTACTTTCTAGGTCTTTCTTTTTTATTTTCTTTAGGAAAATAAGACATCAATGAACACTTTTACAGTTTGCATTATTGCCACACTTTATATTTCTAAACTGAACTTCATAACGTACATTCCGGGACCATAGAAGGAATTATTTTCAAAGTTTCCTGAAATCTCTGAAAAGGACAGTTTTTAAATTTCCATATTCCTCCATCAGATCTAAGTTAGAGATCTTTGATAGCAAGACTTTCATATAATAACGTATGATACTATGTGAGCTCCACCCATTCAGCCCCTTCAGAATTTTTCTTTTTTTTTTTTTTTATTTAAGATTTTATTTATTTATTTGAATGAGAGAGAGAATACAAGCTGGAGGAGGGGCAGAGAGTGAAGCAGACTCTCCACTGAGCAGGGAACCCAACATGTGACTTGATCCCAGGACCCCGAGATTATAACTGAGCTGGAGGTAGTCGTCCAACCAACTGAGCCACTGAGGCACCAACCCCTTCAGGATTTCTGAGTAAAATGCTGACAATGAAAAAGATGAACCCAGCATGACTTAGTTAATGGAGAACCACCACCGATAGAGATGCGTATATCTCAATGATCCTATTTCTGGTCATCTGTTGCATTTTCCAGGGCACAAAACTCTATCTAGTGATCTGTGATAACTACAATGCTTGGGAACTGAAGCCAACTTAAAGAGTCCTATAATAATATATCAAACTGTGACAATTGAAGGACTATTAGTAAAGTGAATATAGCTGCTCCTGGTTCACATTCAATTACAAAGGACAATTATGATGTCAGCACTTATCTCTGAATTGTAGTAGCTCAGAGGCCACAATTTCTAGATTAAGTAGCCTGCTAATGCTAAACAAACCACCATCATGTGGTTCTGGTCAGAGATGAGCACATGATCCCATCTGAAATGTTTTGTTTTCGGGGATCCCTGGGTGGCTCAGCGGCTCAGCGTTTTAGCGCCTGCCTTTGGCCCAGGGCGCGATCCTGGGTTCCAGGATCGAGTCCCACGTCGGGCTCCCGGCATGGAGCCTGCTTCTCCCTCTGCCTGTGTCTCTGCCTCTTTCTCTCTCTCTCTGTCTATCATGAATAAATAAATAAAATATTTTTAAAAAAATGAAATGTTTTGTTTTCTTACAATGAGGGCATGATTTAACATTTAAAAATAAGGTGACCAGACAATTGGGAAAATTCTTAGGCTATTCTACTCATTTTGAAAATCAGATTAATTTGCACCATTTTCCATCATAAAAACTAAACCAAAAAATAGTATTACATATCAAACTAAATAATTTTGGAAAATGCCATTTTTATTACATATTCCTGTTTAAAAAATAAAATGACAGAAACATGGCACAAGAATAAGTTAGAAAATGACAGAGTATGAACTGAAAGTACATATGCTATAGTATTAGGTATCTCTAAGTTATGGGGCTCTAAGTAATTTTATTTCTTTCTGTTGCTTTGTATTTGCACTTGACTAAAATTTATCAGAATTAATATGTATTTCAGTATAATATAGAAAAAGTCACAAAATAGATAAAAACAAACTACATACAACAGGCTTAGAAAATTCTTACTTATTTAAACTTAAGTAAACTCTACCCCATTGAATCCAAGATCAAGAGTTGCATGCTTTACTGACTAAGCCAGCCAGGTGCCCCTACAAGACTTAGAAATTCTTAACTCACAGTTAAATTCATTTTGCTTATAAAGACACTAAAAAATTAAACTTATCACTTACTTCACAAAGTAAATACCAAGTAAAAAATAAATCTTTATTTGTAATAAAGCTCTTCCATAATCATTAAAAAAATTAATATCTTTTAGACATTACCCTTACAACACATAGGGAAGCGCCTCCTCTGATGAAATGGTTTCAGGGATAGGGAGTCTGATGACAAGACAATCTAATTACCATTACATGCAGAGCACAAACCCCAAAATGCCACAGAACATGTAACTTGGGAGAAATGGCTTGGGAAAAGCGATTTTTTAAAAAAGCCCCACAGCAATAAGTTATGTGTCCAATAAGCGGTTACTGGTTTCCAGTGAAACATCCTACCTGTTTTTCATTAGCCTCAGCTCTCGTTTGCGTGTTGCTTCTTCAGCTAGTTGCTGGGGACTGTGCAAACTTCCTGGCGAGGCAGCCATCACTACTCCCTGTGGCAATGCAGTAGTAGGAGCTCGGATCTGGTAAGTTGGCATGTCACCAGTGGCGGCTGCAATGAAACAAAATGCGACAAGTTTATATAAACAATTCACAACTTGATCTTTTATATAAAATTGATGTGGAAATAACACACTTCTTTTTACATGTCATAAGAAGTGACCTTGCTGATGTGTAAGGTGATTATTCTGAGCATTTAAGTTTTAGGTATCTAAGATCTTCAGCATTTTGAACAATAATATTCAGTATGCTCTATTACTGTTAAGGTAGAAAAATGCCCCAATGCATTTTAGAAAGGTTTTTATCAAAGGCTAAATTAGGGAGGCTTTTCAACTGCTCTCTGGGGGAAAAAAGCCCTGATCTGTTTGTGAATTCACATGATGTAAATACTTTCACCATGGCCAATTTCAAGCTACCAGTGTGACCTCACAGAATAGGGAGATGGGGAGACATACATGGTAAGTAGTACACCATACAGATAAAAGAGAGGTAAATAACCTCAAGAGCATAGATAAAATTATGAGAAGTGATGAGTTTTGAGTATTTATTGGTTTTAACATAACTTGTTAAATATATATGTATTTCTTTATATATACTTAATTTTTAATAATGGCTCTTTTTTACAATCAGCTCACAAAAACCCTGAAAATTTAATAATCACTCTAGCATGTCAGTGGGAGCTGGCTCTAACATACTACTGCAAAAATTTTAATTAAGCAGAACATTTCCAGGATGCCCGGGTGGCTCAGAGGTTGAGCGCCTGCCTTTGACCCAGGACATGATCCTGGAGTCCCGGGATCAAGTTCCACATCAGGCTCCCTGAATGGAGCCTGATTCTCCCTCTGCCTGTGTCTCTGCCTCTCTCTCTGTATCTCTCATGAATAAATAAATATAATCTTAAAAAAAAAAAAGCAGAACATTTCCATTCTCTGAATATTCCAGATGAAGAGATTTTCCTGTACCCTATTATCATGCCTGAGACAGTTGCTGGATGTCGTTAAATACAAGTCCTTCTACCAGAAGATGACTGAGGTATTGGAAGGGAAATACTACCTCGCTGTATTTTCAGTTTAAAAACCAAAACAAAATAAAAAAACAAAGAAGCAAAGCTCTACTTAAGTCTAGTTTATCTGGGGGATGATAATTTCTGCCTCTTGTAGGTTTCTTGAGATAATAATACATTCTAAGTATTCAATTAAAAAACTTTTCTAATTAAAGTATATTCATAGTTAAACGACAGACTTAATATTTACTTAGTATTTAGACTGAATACTAAAAGTCCCCCGTTTCATAATTTATACTCAACATTTGCCTTTCTCTACTGCAATAAACATAGCTTCCTAGAAAAGACAGATGGATTTAAGTGATGAAATATGCTTCTACCATCACTGTTTCAACTTTGAGAATGTATGGTTCAGAGTTAATCCGACACCCCAAGATATTACAAAATTCATGCTATCTCAAAGTTATATGCAAGAAATAGGTTTTACAAAAGTTATCAAATCCAGGGTGCCAGGGTGGCTCAGTGTTCAAGCATCTGCCTTTGGCCCAGGGCGTGATCACAGGGTCCTGGGATCAAGTCCCACATCAGGCTCCCTTCATGGAGCCTGCTTCTCCCTCTGCCTGTGTCTCTGCCTCTCTCTGTGTGTCTTTTATGAATTTAAAAAAAAAATTTTTTTTAAAGTTATCAAACCCTACAAAAATTGGTCTGAACCAATGCCAATCAAAATATAAAACACATCACTTCCATATTTCATTAAAATGCATTATAACCATTAAGAGCTGAAATTTTACCCAAAGGGGACACAAAGACTTTTTTTCACTTACATAAAATATTACAACTGAAAATAGCCAACCAGTTTAAAAGGTTAATAAAAAACTGATCTATGTGCTCCTTTTTGGGTAAATGCCAGGGTTTTTTCCCCCTTAGAGCTTAAGAATTAGGTGAAAAAAATGTTTTAAATTTTTAAAATATGGCTTTGGGGGAAGAGCACCTGAAAAGTCTTCATAAGATTAACAAAAATACCACTTATAAAGTTGCACTGCTCCTTCCTTTATATATATATGATTTTTCAAACAATGGTGATTAATAGTAACTGTGATAAATATAATGATCACCAGCAAATTCTCTATCAATAATGAACTTGGGAAAAACCCTAAATTTGTTTTTGTGACCATTTAAAATACTGTATACATAGTTATTCATTATATGTCATAGGAAATCTTACGGCTTTGAAATATTTAAGAAGAAAACTTTTAAAAGTTTTAAACTGTTAACCCACTAAAGATTTTTTATATTTTAATCGTATTGTCAGAGGAGATAGAATGGAGCACAGAATAACATAGTTCTCTCCTCCTCTCTCTTTACCCACATCCAGGGAAGAAGGTTACGGGATCATAAAGGTTGAAACAATGGGACAGCTGGAGGCGACACAGGCTTTCTAAAACTGGAACAATAGCCAGTGACGAATGAGAAGTTTATAAGAAGTTTATGTGTCACTGTGTGGACATTTGCAGGCAGCATGGATGCATACCTTGGTCTAGGGTTGTTCTTTTGCAAATGCTGGTCACAGAAAAGTGCAATAAAACTAATAGAGGAGTTCATTATACTCTCTCCTTTTGTGCACATCGGCTATGTTCTGTACTATAGTTAGAGCTGAATGCTCAGAGGACATGTAGAAGTTAGTTTAAGAGTATCCACTCTTTTTTAAAAAAGGAGAAAAGGGGGGCAGGCAAACTTCACAGATGAAAACTAAAGTTCATCCATTGGACTTACAACCAGAAATGGTTCTAAACTTTTGCCGGTTTCCAAAAGGTTTCAGCTGAAACCACCCTCACAGGACCAAATTTGGCAACATGAAGAATAAAAGCAATTCAGAACAAGTATTCTTAAAACATTCTGAGCAATAGCTCAGGAAAAAGATATCATTTTAAAAGGCTATCGTGGAAGGGGCTGAAATATTTGGATATATATCAGTTCTGGGGTGTTAGCTAATAAATTGGGTTTTATTGTAATATTTCAGACATACTATGTATTTATCTCCTTCAACAAAAATTGGATTGCAGGTCATTAGTTCAAGACAGAAATATGAATAAGTACTAATTAGTAGGAACTAACATACATTTCTGTAATCTCCTAAGGAATCTGTGTGAATGTACACCTTTAGTGGTCACAGAGTAAATGTCAATGGATAAATTTCATATATTCAAGTATGATCTTATTAGTAAATACACTAAAAAGATACGGGCAAAGAGAATCTCTTGTTTTGAGAAAATCCAAGCATCAAAAAGTTTTGTTGTTGAAAGAAGTGATAAGAAAGTTTTTATCTTAATGCCTTAAACTTAAGAAAGTTTTTATCTTAGTTAGCTTCAGTTTCAAATATTGTGAATTCAGGGGCAATTTAAAGCAGACTTGATACCTAGGATCATAGTTCAAAGAACCACCTTATAGTCTTTGATGACATATTCTTATCCTGTACGCCTATAAAGGCCAGTTCCTGTTCCATCTAACTACTAAATGTGTGGCCACATTATTTATTCTAGAATTTCACTGTATATGTCATTTCTAAAAATAAATGAGCCTCCAGTGGGGCTGCAATCTTGTGACTGAAGAAAGATAATAAGAAAAAGATACGTAGATACTAATTTTGTTCTAAGGCACCAAAAACTTTAAAGACAAGTCAAGGGTGTCTTTTTTTTAGCTTGGTACCCCTATAACCTAGCACAGTATTTGGCATAAGATGAGTGCTCGGTGGGTTTACAGGTACACCATGAAGAAAATTTTGAACTTCCCAGGATTTTGCCCAAGCCCACTGTCATTTGAATGTTTAAAATAAGCAGAATTATTATTATTATAAGACTATTATTAGCTATTATTATAGCTAAGTCTTTAAATCTCTAACACCAAGACATGGGAAGCCCTTACAAGATGCTATGTATTTATTCAAACTGGTGTTATTTACTAATCTTCCCTTAGATACTAGTCATCTCGCCTGGCATTTGAGAAGCAGATGAGTTCTAATTATAGTGTATTTCCCATCATCTACCTCCTGACATGAAAATTTTTTTTAGGTTTAGCATCAAATATTTCATGGAAAAAGAAAATTCCTAGAACTCTCAATTCTGGTCATTAAACTTCATACCTCTCTTCACAAGTTTTAAACACAGTACAGTAGAAAAAGCATGGGATTTGGAGTCTGGATTCTAGTCCAGCTCTGCCACTTACCAGCCATGTGACTTGGGGCAAGTTCAGTTTCCTCATCTGTAAAATGGGGATACATTATCTCATTTAATACTCACAATAAACCCTGTAATGTATGTCAAAGTGTCTAGCACAGTGCCTGGCACATGGTAGGCATTCAGCAAATGTTAGTTCCCTTCCTCTTCCCTTCCTTAAGTTCTGAAAGACAATGTTCCAAATTATGCTTATACTGTATATTAGTTAAAAGGCACGTAACATCCACAAATATATATTCCCCTGGACTTTCCCTTCTAACAAACAGGGGTAATAGAATGATTGAAATGTATGGCTCTTATTGCTTATTTTGTTAAAAAATATGCTATAAAAACTTTTAAAATTTATAGTATATTATATTCCATTAGAGAATAAACTATTAAAAGATAACATAAAATGTCCTGAATTTTCAGGGTTTATAATAATTTAGGATAGAACCTCAAAGGTGGAGAATCACCAGCAACCAAACGATACAGTCTCATCAGACTGGTAATGAGAGAACTCACTGAAAAGCCTCACAAATCAAAGAGGTTTGTTTCTTCCTAATGAAAAAAGAAATAAGAGGGGATCCCTGGGTGGCACAGCGGTCTGGCGCCTGCCTTTGGCCCAGGGCGCGATCCTGGAGACCCGTGATCGAGTCCCACGTCGGGCTCCCGGTGCATGGAGCCTGCTTCTCCCTCTGCCTGTGTCTCTGCCTCTCTCTCTCTCTCTGTGACTATCATAAATAAATAAATAAAATTAAAAAAAAAAAGAAATAAGAAACTCAGCCAAATGCCTATCTTAGTAGCTTTCGAAGTGGAACAACTTATCCACATCCCAAATAGTGGGTGTTTTGTTGTTTATTTATCTACTAATTGAGATCTCTATAGTACTGAGCATGTAACCAAATAAAAACATTTTTATATATGGAGCTCCTACCTTCAGATGTCATTTCACTAGGTGTCCCTTAACCACGAATATACCTAAGTACAAGCAACAGAGCTAACTTTGAAGTTGTACTGGTAAGCAGGGGTTTCTTTTCCCTAGCTCCAAGAAGCTACTGACATCATTACTTTTCTTTTTTGGTTCTCTCCCACCCTTCCACTGCTACTGGGGCACCTTATGCCCAAAATCAGCTTTGTGCTTGCTTGGTGTCTCACACTGTCAAAACCTTTCCCTTTTCTACGCTCTACTTTTTCCAGGAAAAAGAAACCCTACATAAGCATGACTATAAAGCACCGAACATTTCTGAATTTGTTACAATAACACACAGACCACAAAAAACGAAGTCGTTACATATTTTTAAGTTACATCTAAGGGAACTTCCTGAGTTGTTTAAGTGAAAATCTTAAGAGTCAAAAGAAAGTTGGCATAAAAGATGAGAAATTATAAATATTGAAATTCAAAGTTCTAGATAATAGCAAATATATACTCTTGTTCCATGAAAGTAATAATAAACACTCTGGGAAAAAATCCATTTTGACTACTTGAAATGATGCTAACTTTATTTTCTATGTTTTCTAAGTAGCATGTAGTATGCTGTGGTAACTCATCTAACATTAGCATGAATTTACCAGGTGAATTTTGAGGAGCAATGTGATATGGTGTGTGAACAGAATCAGACAAGGTCTTTTCTTGAAGTCTGAAGATCCAAACTGGTTCACCACTCATTAGCTTTGTAAGCTTGGAAGAGTTATTTACCACTCTGACCCACGCTGTTATATGAAAGACGAATATAATATTATTTGCTTTAAGTGCATCAGAAAAAATAGTTGGAAAGTGCTTCTCCCCTTGGGTATTTAAATACAGTTTCCTCAGAAAGGCCCACCTGGAACTTTAACTTCTATCACCTGCTTCATGGACTTCTCTCACCATTTGATCCTTTTTTGATACCACTGACCACATTTGTATTTGTATTTATATTGTAACCCTGCGATTTTTTTATTCTAAAGCTTACATAAATACAAAGTATAATAATTATTTTATTGGGCAATATATTCATAGACAAATAGAACCAAAAAATATTTCACTGAAATTTTTTTCAAAAATAGTGGGAACATAGCACAACGGAAATTTCAGTAAACCTTCCATACAGATTTGGAGTTTTATTAAAACTTAAGGTAAATGACTTTCACTTCCAACATGATTATACTTTGCTTTTCTAGCAATGTTAAGAAGCTGTTACACCTGATCCAAACTTTTCTTTTATGTGAAAATTCTCCAACAATAATCTTTTCAAGTGCCCTCTTTTCACAAGGTGAAATGTATCCTTACTGTCGTGTATCAAACATTAACTAAGATACTATTTTCCAAATTTGAATAAGTTGTAATGTTTAATAGTTCAGAAATCCAGGCTGAATACAACATATTAAAGTTTTTTAGACTCAGAGACTAAAAGATATGGAGTGAGGCTCTTAATCAGCTTATGAATAAAGTCCAAAATTATTTCTAACAAAAATTTAACTATACTCTAAAGTCTCATAATACAATTCTATAAACTATAGGTATTCACTTTTTACATTTTATTCCATGATCCTATAAATAAATACTCCTAAAAACTTTTCCCACACCAATCATTATTAGGAGCCTGATTTTGGTCTAGACAAGTTTTTCAAACTCTAAGTTTGACCATTTGACCATTAGTGGGTCATAAAATCAATTTCATGAGTCATAGAAAAAATAGAAAAGTACATTACATCTCTACTATATGTAAAGATAAGCACTTAAAAAACAAACAAACAAACAAACAAACAAACAAAACATCACGGGGCTTGAACTCATGACCCTCAGATCAAGACCTGAGCTGAGATCAAGAGTCAGATGCTTAACTGACTGAGCCACCCAGGCGCCTCAAGATAAACATTATTTTTAAAATTGTTTTTTGTACACACACACACACACACACACACAGAGTCTACTGCATCATTACGTAAAATGTGGGCCATGATCAAATGTGTAAGCCAAAGATTTAGATCTAGAACAGTCTACTTGGTTCACCAATCTACACAGGCAGCCCAGAAATGAGAACCTAAAGGTGGGTCCCTAAAGCTGCTCTACTATTCCTTAAAAAAAAAAGTCCCCCCCTTTTTTTTCTCTTTGGGTTCCTCAAAAAAAAATGTGTTTTTCATTTTTAAACAGCATTTCAAAACAGAATTGGCTCTGTGAAAACTGATTCGATTTCTAAAAATAATGATTTCCAAAGCACAATAAGATCTTGTGAAAATGTTTGAGATTTTTTTTAGTTTTAGTATTTGTAAAATTTTAATTTGGAAGAAACTCATGTATTAGCATTATGGGTAAAACCGTAAAAAAAAAAACAACTCTTCAAGGATGGCATAGGTTTGTTCTGTACACATGAATGTATAAAAATGTTCATTTACAAGCAATGGTTAAAAATATACGCAAAGTTTTACCTTAAGCTTTCATCTTTAAATATAGCGTGTATTTTCAAATCTTTTATCTTTTGTTATAATTTTCTCTTATGATTAGACGCGAGATTTGGAATTAAAGAGTGGGTAAATAAAGATACAAGTCAACTAATAATTTTTAGCAAAGAAACACATGCACCAAATACCTCTTGCTTCTACAATTATATGACATGCAGTATTTGAGATTAAGTTCATCCGTATCTTACAATAAACGTGTCATTTAAGAGTTTTTGCAATCTATAGTTTCTCTAAAATTTCACTGAAACTGGTTTGAGATAATTTTCAAAAAGCTTTAATGCTGGTTTTAGTTGCTCAAATCAGTGGAATGTTCCCGCGTAGGACAACGGTTTAGCCCAACTAACTGAGAAGTTAAACTGTGGTGAAGCTGTTTACAATCTGCAACTCCAGAACTGGTTAGAAATTAGACACCACAGAAAAAAACAAGGCAACCGTCTACAGGCCGTTGGCAACTAGGTCAGAATCGTTACCTAATTAAGAAAACCAAAGCACTGAAGGGGCACTGATGACAGAGGTCAAGAATTGAGCCTGGGACGTGGAGGTGTGGAGGTGTGGAGGTGGGGGTGGGGTGGGGTGGGGTGGGGTGGGGTGGGGTGGGGGTCGGGGGGTGACAGCTCTGAGGCCAGCACTTCCCCGGCCGGGCGCCAGAGGGCACCCCGAGCGCGACCAGGGTGCGCACCGCAGAGCCCAGGGGTCCCGGGGCGCGAGCGGCGGCGGCGAGGCGGGGGACGGGGACGGGGACGGGGACGCGGACGGGGACGGGGACGGGGGCGGGGGCGGGGGCTGGGGCTGGGGCTGGGCTCCACCTGCGCACCTGCCCACCTGCCCGCGCAGGCGCAGACGCAGGCGCAGGCGCAGGCGCGCCAGGGCCGCGGGGTCCCGCACACCCAGGCGTTACAGGTGTGCCGAGCGCTCCCGCTAGCCAGCCCGCACTTACCTGCGGAGAAACGCTCCCGGAAGGCTTAGGAGAACCGCGGGCTGCCCGGGGCCAGCAGGCGTGCAGACGGGGGCGGCGGCGAGCTAGTTAACGACCAACTCTGTCAGCGCCCTCGGCGGAGCATAAGGAACTGACTAAATCACAGCAGGACTCGGAGCTGACGTCAATGTGCAGCTCGCCTGGAGTTTAACTTTCCCACTTCCCTGCCGAACGCGGTTCCAGGAAATGAGGTGACGTCAGCCCTTTGAACTCGGTTAGCTGAGCTACCGACCTTGTGAGTACGGGAGGAAAGAGAACAGGAGGCACGCCAGCGCCCCGACACGCTGGGCCGGCCTCTTGGGTCTCCGAGCCGAGCGCCTTCGTACACGACATGCAATCGGAAGCTTAATTTTCTACAAGTTGAACAGGGTGTTATGTTCAACCTGTAGCTGCTTGGGACTTGCAACAAGTTGCAGATGCAGTGACCGCTTAGTTTAGTGAAGCAGAGCTGAGAGAGACAGGATAAGCAATGAGCAATAGGCCACCGAGCAGAAAAGCACCTACACTAAGATGCCCTCCTGGAGTGTGCTGAAGACGTACAGATAGATTTCAAAAGAAACTTCTTACTCCTCAGCTACTAGAAAATTAATACTTTTTGAAACACTCCGAGGTCCCTAAATGTTTCTAAACTAAAAAATAAAATTTTCAGAATTAATGTAAATCTCTCTTTAAAATTCTTACCTGTTTCATCTCCGGTTACAGCCATGATGGGTTTCTGCATACAGAACTGTCCTGTCTTTCCTATCACAGGTTGACATACAGTGTTCCAAACTAGCCAGCATGTGCAGGATAAGTAGGAGTAACTGACATCACAATGACATCACTAGCCTATCACGGCCATCAATTTGCTTTGTCACAGAGGAGCTCAATGAAACCGAAGCCCTATAAAAACCCTTCCTGTAATAAACCACATTAATGTTCTTGTTTCTCATTTTACCTAGAATTTGTTGAGATGGGCTCTGGCATAAATGTCTTCTTAGCATTAAGTTCTAAAATTGTTTTTTATGGAGCAACTGATTTCTTTATTATTATTTTGTCCAAGGTTTCTAGAAAAACAAAGGGGGCATAAACTATTTTTTATAACTCATCAGAGGAAAAAAAAATACATGGGGACTAAAACAACAAAAAAACCCTGACAGCCCAGAAAAACATTGTGAAATACACAGAAATGTATTTCTTAGACACTTCTAAATTCATCAAGAAAGAAACACCCAGCCACCTTTGTTCACTTAACACAGTTTTATTTGCTGAACTATTTGCTGCAGCACCATAAAATCCAGCTGTTCCCAAGGTGACATAGAATTTGCTAATTTCACTTGGAAGAAATAAAAACTGACATTTAAAAAATTCACTGTGCCAAAGGTAGCAAGAACATAGCATTCTTCCATAAATATTAGTTTGAACCACGGGAATTTGCTATTCGACCTCTTTGGCCCACAAAAACAGCAATTTCATGAGTCTCAGTCTAATGCATTATTTTACTAAATTAAAATCCTTTGAAAAGAATTTGGGGATTTTTCAAAAGATTAATAAATAAGTCACAATTACTACTCGTAAATTTTTTAAATGTCAAATGTTATCTGGGTCACTTAATGATGGTTGAGTGCATGAAGAGCTAGATCAGTATAGGAAATTTAACAGTGGCAAGGTTAGATTAAAAAAATAAATAAAAAAAAAAAAATAAATGAGCTCACGTTCAACAGGATAACAGTCTGGGAAAAGAAATGATTTGCTTATCTAGTGCACAACATTAAGTGACATGGCACGGAAGCCTTTTATCTTGACCAGTGGGCTGATAAAGCCCATTTTCGTCACCCTAACCCTACGTGGATAATGTCGATGTGCTTCTCCAGAGCACATGAAGACAATGGGCCAAGTAAGAATATTTGGAGATGAACCGAACACATCAATCCCCAACAGAGGCTCCATGACAGACTCCTCTTCCAGCCACACCCAAGGGTTTGGGTCCAGGAGTACTAGTCCATTTTATTACCAATTTCAGAAAGTTCAAATTGGTTTTAAATCGGCACTTAGGTGTTCAATAAATATTAGTGTGAAAAAAGGGTAGAGAAAGGAAAGGAAAGAGGGAAGTTGGTTATTTGTTCGACTACTGCTATTAGTAAAAGTTTTAATATATTCCAAAGACCAGATAAACTCAGTCAACCAGCACACAGAACTAATGACATTTTCATAGAAGAAGAACATTTCACTTTCATTTAAGAAATGGCTTTATTAAACATTTGTCATATGCCAGGGACTGTGCTAGATACTAAGGATCCCCAATCCAAACGGAAGTTATTGCCTATGCATGTTACACATGCGCTCAGGAGATACATACAGTAGGCTATCCAAACCAGATCTGCAGGATCAGAGAAGGCTTCTTAGAGGAAGTACTATGTAAGAGGAAGCATGAATATTACAAATGACTGGCATAACTGTTCCTGTCAAGCAAATGGCTAAGTGTGAGGCCCTAGAAAGGAAGAGAGGGCATGGCATATCACAGGAAATGAAGAAATCCAGCACAGAGCTGCATAACAAAAGAGAGAGAAGTTGAGAGGGAGAAGTCTAGTAAAGGAGGCAAGGCCTAGATTAAGCAGAGATTTGGGCCACGTTAAAGATTTTGGACTTTGTGTAACAAATAACAGGAATTCACTGAATAATTCAACAGGAGGCTGACATGATTAGATTTTAATTTTAGAAATACCACTCTGAACTGCAGAATTGAGAGTATACTGGAAAAAAGAAAACGTTGGAGGCAGAGACACTTGTTTTTAAGAAATATTAGTAGCTCCCAGAATCACTGGGAGGGATGAAGAAAGGGAGCCTGAACTTTTCAGGTACAATTCTCAAAAAACTGGACCAAGAAGGGATCTACCACCTCTGGCATGATTAGGAAGATCAGGAAACTTCTCCACAACTACCAGCTTCAGGGTAGAGGAGATGGAAGCTGGAAGAAGGACTGGGACAACAGAAGTGGAGAGGAATGGAAGGATGAGTGGTTTATCTGAGTGGAGGAAGGGATGACACACAGGTTTCTAGCCTGAAGCAACAGGTTGGACAGGACTCCATTACTGAAATAGGGTAAAAAGGAGAAGTGAGGTGGGCATGAGGGATGCCTGGGTGGCTCAGTGGTTGAGCACCTGCCCCTGGCTCAAGGTGTGATCCGTGGTCTCAGGATCGAGTCCCACATCAGGCTCCCTGCCTGGAGCCTGCTTCTCCCTCTGCCTATACCTCTGCCTTTCTCTCTCTGTGTCTTTCATGAATAAATAAATGAAATATTTAAAAAAAAAAAAAAAGAAAAAAGAAAAAAAAAGAGCCATGAGCATGGGACCTGTAAGTAGCCAGCTGGAGTCAGGGGCATGGTGACAGTGCACTGATGCCATGGGCAGGAATGAGGTCATCCGGGAGAAAGTGCTCAGTCAGATGGAAGAAGGCCCAGGACCCAATATTCACGAACACCAGCTAACACTGAAGACATGATCAGAGAGGATTAGACCAATCAAGGAGACTGGAAGAGATATAGGAGAGAGAAGAAAAATCCAATGAGAATAGAGTATCACTATGGGAAGTGAAGGAAGCAGAGGTTCACAGTGTTAAATACTGCTGAGGGATCAATCGAGATAAGGACAGAGAACTTGCAAAGAATCGCTGTGATCTTTGAATGAAATGAAATGACAGGATGGAAGGTGATAGAAAGTGAGTAACAGAGAATTGGGACCCCTACTATCATTATTTTAAGGAAAAGAGAAAAAAGGAAAGGAAAAGATTAAAAGAAAACACAAGGAATCAAGATTGGAAGGGAAGAAACAAACACCTAACTTGTGGTTGATATAAACATTCATGTACCATCACAGATAGATTCACAAAGAGTGGGCACATTATTAGAAATAATTTCAGTTTGGCAAGATTCATAAATAAAAACCTTTTTAAACAGTCTGTAATATTTCTTCACAGCAGCAACGACTAGAAAATGTATCATTGATAATAGCAACAAAAACCATCAGGCATTTAGGAACTAACTTAACAATATAAAAGACTTCCAGGGAGAAAAGATTTTAAACTGTTAAAAAAAAGTTAAAATAAGATCTAAAAAATGAGACACTTTATGCTTTGGAACAGGTCAATTTAACATTATGAAAACATCAGATCTTCCTCTGCCTGGTACACTCTTCATAGGAATGTAAATTGGTGTGGCCACTATAGCAAACAGTATGGAGGTTCCTCAATAAATTAAAAATAGAACTACCCAATGATTCAGCAATCACACTACTGTGTATTTATCAAAAAACCAGCAACAGGAATTGGAAAAGATATACGTATCCCCATGTTCATTGCAGCATTATGTACAATAGCCAAGATATGGAAGCAGCCTGAGTGATGAATGATAAGTGGATAAAGAAAAT
This sequence comes from Canis aureus, assembly GCF_053574225.1. Taxonomy (NCBI): domain Eukaryota; kingdom Metazoa; phylum Chordata; class Mammalia; order Carnivora; family Canidae; genus Canis; species Canis aureus. Next base: position 3,281,720 of record NC_135615.1, on the reverse strand, counting down.
ATAGTGTGTATACACGCACACACAAACACACAATGAATTACTATTATACCATAAAAAAGAAGGAAATCTTGCCATTTATGACAACATGGATGGAACTTGAGGGCATTATGCTAAGTGAAGTGAGTCAGAGAAAAGACAAATACCATATGATCATACCTACAAGTGGAATCTTCAAAACAACAAAACCCCCAGGACTCAGATACAGAGGACAGATTGGTGGCTGCCTGAGATGGGCATGAAGGGGTTGGTATGGAGGGAGTATGCAAAATGGGTAGTGATCAAAAGGTACAAACTTCCAGTTACGAAATAAACAAGTTTAGGGGATGTGATGTACAGTATGGTGGCTATAGTGAATAATATGTATTGTCTGTTTGAAAGTTGCAAGAGTAAATCTTGAAAGTTCTCATCACAAAAAAGCAATTTTTAACTGTGCAGTGAATGTTATCTAGATTATTGACTTATTGTGGTGATCACTTACTGCATCTTAAATGTCACATCATTACATTGTACACTTGAAACTAATATAATTATCATCTGTCAATTATATCTCAATTTTTAAAAAGGCTTCAGTTTCCCTTAAATTACTCTATACATTAAATACAACCTTATTATGAGTTTTATTATTATATTGTTATTATTTAGAAACTCAAATTTATTCTAAATGCATATTGAAGAATAATGGTTCACATAACCTAATCACCACTAAAATAATTTTTTTTTAAGATAAAAATGGGAACCTTGTCCTGTGAGATAACAAACCAGTATGGTACTGGCATATAGAAAAGGAGACCAAGAAGGGGTGCCTGGGTGGCACAGGCAGTTAAGGTTCCAACTCTTGGTTTAGCTCAGGTCGTGACCTCAGGGTCATGAGATCAAGCTCTGTCTGGGGGTCTATGCTCAGCATGGAGTCCACTTACAACTGTCTTTCCCTCCCTCCTGTCCCTCCCTCCTGCTCTCTCTCTAAAATAAATTAATTAATCTTTTAAAAAAAGAAAAGAAAAGGAGACCAACAGTACAGAATAGAGTACTGGGCAGCCCGGGTGGCTCAGTGGTTTAGTGCCTGCCTTCAGCCCAGGGTGTGATCCTGGAGACCTGGGATCGAGTCCCACATCAGGCTCCCTGCATGGAGACTGCTTTGCCCTCTGCCTCTGTCTCTGCCTCTCTGTCTCTGTCTCTGTCTCTGTGTGTCTCTCATGAATAAATAAATAAAATCTTAGGTAAAACTAGCTAATATAGTTATTGTAGAAAAATATTCTTGTGACTAATAGAAGAAAATGAGTTCTTAAAACCCCATAAGTATAAAACTCATTAGTATATTATCTACACAAAACATAAAACATTTTTAAGCTCTTCTTATTAAAGTATCGGGTTTACAGTAGATTTTCCATATAAAAAAGATAAATTAGAAAAAATGATGAGTCTTTATCGTTATTTATTTAGACATAGAGGGTTTATGAGAATCGGGGGAAATAAAACAGGTGGCTTTCATTTTACAATTAAAAGAAAACAAAGTATTAGAAAAGTACTATGAATTTTTTTTTACTCCATAAATGGAGTGGAAGTACCACTCAGTACCTGATACACTTTTATTACAGTCCATATTAACCCCCCAAATACCTAAGAGTAAAGCTAATTATCAAGAGATTCATTAATCAGAATCTGCTTTTTTCCATACTTGCAAAACTTTCAAACCAAAAGAATGAATATTATTCCCTTTAAAATTAGTGCTACATCAAACGTCCTAAGTAAATGCCAAGAATACAGTTAAATGAAAACATAGGATTTTTGCAAGTTGTATTAAATATATTATAGTTATTATGAGCAAAACTGAATGAAATTAAAATAATATATATTCAAATAATAATCATATATATTCGAATTTAATTGAAATCTTAGGTTACTCTAAAAGCTTAGGGCTACACCCCCAAATGTTTTATCTTACTACTTCCATATGAAGTAGAATGGGTACCTGAACTTTAAATATACTAGAACGGTCTAGAGAAAAAAAAAATCAGCATTTGTTTTGACATGAAATGTCTAGAAATGAGACTTGAGTGTCATATCTGGGGAAAACCCCCAATTCAGTGCACCATGCACTGGATATTTAAATCTTCATAGACTGGGTAATAAAAATATGAATTAGTACAAATTCATTCATGTATCCAGGTCTTTTTTTCCCATCGTGCTACTCTGAATTGAACTTTTCTTTAGAGCCAATAAAACTTGCTAGAAAAACGAAAACCATAAAATTCAATGTGTTATCAAATGTACTAAAATATTCCTTCTTCAAGCTTTTAAGTGCCCCCTCCCAAATCTGCCTCCTATATATTTCAGAAAACTACAAAATCACCGCTAACTGGTGTGATATAGTGATGCACAGGTATTCTAAATGTATTAGATTAATAAAATATACCTTGAACAACAACCTGGCTGCCTGGGACAAAGAACTGCTGTGTGCCATCAGCTGATTGTGCTGCATACTGTACAATTGTAGCACCTGGTGGAGGAGCTCCTGAATTTGTCATTGTTAATGCCTGTAGTCCCTGAACACCATCAGATCCTGGGTTAGAAATCTGGATTGTTCCACCTTGGGCTATAGCAACTTAACAGAAAAAGAAAAGAAATATTAGAGAATTTCAAGATTCATTTTTAATAATCCCATACTGGAAGAATATACTGTGGGTCTATTAATTACCAATGCTGCTCATGATCAGTTTACCCTTATTTCTCTATGCTGAATTGATAAGGAGATCCTTCTTCATGGGACAACACTCTGAAAAAGCTCATGAACACTTGAAAATAACTTTTATTCAGAATTATTTGAAATACATAGAACCCATAGATTTTGCCTCCTCCCTGGTATCCATCCCACTAAATTATTTAAGAGGAAAAGTGGAGATGCAGACAGGGAGAAAAGCCAGCTTCTTGATTTTCTCCATTCTCTCAGATGTCCTTAGTTATAGATAAATAGCATTCTTCTAATATTTAAAAAGTAGTCAGTAAAATCCCATCAAGCATCAGAATTACCATTAATTTATATCTTCATTCAACTAACTACTCTAATTTCTCATCAAAACAAAGTAGCTTTTTTTAAACAAAATAGCTGTTAATGGAATATATATTACTATATATTTTGATTGTAAATGCTAAGTTTGCCAAACCGTAACATTTACCATTTTGACTATATCAGGAGAATCCTGAAATATAAAATGTTAAGTTGGAAAGTATCTTAAAATACAACTATTGAAAGAATTTGTGCTACAATATTTACCTGTACCAAGTGTCTTGAATAACTGCAGCTAATGGCAACAATATGAGGTGGACTTCCTCTGAACACTTGCCAGTCATGTTTAAAAGTTAACATATTAACCAAAAGTTTCCAAAGAACAACTGATCAAATGTTTTGTTTTTAAATTTCACTCTAATAGACAAATAAGCACTGCTTAAAATATCTGAAGAGTTCTGTTATCTTAAACATAACATAAACATAAACATTACCATTCTATGTTTTAGTTTAAGTACCACAGATGAAGTGAAACCAAAGGGTATGCTTTTAAAAGAATAACACAACACCTGTAAGTTAACATGAATGTCTTACAGGAATGTTACAGTAGTGTGTCAAAGTGTATGTTGAATATTTCCTACTTGGAACTGGATTAAGAGCTTTAAAATTTTTGGCATTAGCAGATGAGTTCTGTTGTTTACCTAGCTGGTAAGTAAACAGTATCTTTTCAACAGTATCCAAGCAAAGACCCATGTAGGTGAACACCTGATTGTTTAAACCTGTCTCAACTATAAGAAAGAGCAACAACAAATCTTTAGTTCCTTGACCTGAGATCCTAGGGCCTAACACAGAAAGATGGGTTAACATTTTGAAAAAGATTTCTGCAAGATGCATTCTCTGTGTCTTTGTTCTTTGACAGGCCACTATTAGGATAAGATTGACAGAAACCTGAGAATCAGTTACAGAATGTTAATGGTGCTGAGGTTGAGAGATTTATGTAATATCACCTTCTTCATTTAGCTCATGTACAGCATCATATTCTGTACATGTTTTAAAAACAAGATTTCAAGGGTCTCGGGATTCAACCTTTATAACAAAAGGGTTTGGAAGAAACCTAACTATGTCTATTTTCTTAAAAGAGAAGCATGAAAAAGAAGAGCTATTGCTTCCTCAGGTCTTCATGATTGGACATGATTGTATTTCATGTTATCATATATCTGAATGTATGTTTAGTTGATAATTAGTTTGGTGTTACAGAAATAGTGCTTTAGAAAGAACACACACAGGCTGTGTAACCACAATGTGGAAGAAGCACAAAGCCTAGCAAACAGCAGGCACTCAATAAATGCTGAATTTCTTCAAGGCAGACTATATCATAAGCAACTTAATCCACTTGTGAATCTAGAAGAGTTAAATAAAGTATGGCTTCAAATTCTAATTAGAGAACTTAATTTTCAATGCCAATACAATTAACAAGCTTTGGGACTAGTAAAAAAAAATTTAAGTTGAGAGCCATTGTCGCCGAGGATAAGAATATGAAATAGGTGGATAACAAAGGCCCTTACTTGTTTTCTTTTCATATTTTCTTTTTTTCACCCTTTATTTTTTTCAATGTTTCCTCATAGTTCCAACCAAACTTCTTTGTTTTCACATTGTGAAGTTGATATATAAAGAATCTGTTCCTCTCATCATTTTATTTTCTGGTCATTATATAATTAGACATGGAAAACAGAGGTAAACACACACACACACACACACACACACACACACACACATACACGATAGGCCTAGAGGAAACATTTCTGCTGATAAGTCTTGTACTTTAGCTTAGCTTTTATTTTTTATACCAGAGGCACTTTTGATTTTGGCATTATCAAATGACAGAAGACCTTCCCATTCAAAATGGTACCTCTCATTTGACAATAAACAAGATTTACCAATGCTTCGGGATACAAGAATCAGGTCTTTTGTGTGTGTGTGTGTGTGTGTGTGTGTGTGTATTCAAGATTTAAAGAGGAAACTTTTCAGGTTACAAAATATTCAAGGATAGAAAAATTTGTGTATTCAATAAACACATCAAGATAAATAGTAGGAAAAATTAAGATGAATTTAACTTAATGAGTTTAGTCACATTTTTTGTTTTACCTAATTATGTTTTTGAAACTTAGGAAAATTTGTTAGCAAACATAAAAGTAGAAAGAATTTTGTGTCATCTATTTTTCCCTGCCCACTCATCCCAACCTTTTTTTTTTTTTTTTTGTCTGGAATATTTCAAAACAAATCCCAGACATCATGTCTGGCTAATAATTTTTAAATAAAATGATTGACCCATAGGAAGGCCACTAGTAACCAATGAAGATAAAATACTTTTGTACTTCCTACTAATTTTACTTTAGGCTTTATTAATGATTTCTTAGACTGACACATGCAACTGAAGCATAAAAGTTTACACCTATGGCCACACTGCTGATCACAATAAGTCCATACTGGTCTAGGAAAACAGATTGGGACTCAGGCAGAAGTTTTTATTTTAGATTAATGCATTCTGATTTTCCTTTTTTAAGTAATCCTTAGTAACATTAGTTTGATAAAATGGAAAATTGAACAGCTAGATTACATAATCAATTAAATTCTACTTCAATGTCCATTATTAATTGATTCAAGCTTGCTAGTATGTTACTGCTCATAGTAATGGTGGGTAGAGGTTAGGCTCTGTTGTCCCAGTTGTTCTGGGCATTAGCTAACTTATTTTTCTCTAGTCTCAGGTAAGCTCTACCCCATAATTATGTAGGTTACCCTATACCCACAGGGTGAATGTTGGACACACTAACCTTACATTAAGAATTTGTCTAGATCGACTGTAATTCCTTAACTTACTAAGTAATTTTCTACTAAGTTGGTTTTAGGGGTTACACAATTGTGTCTATATACAACCTTATATAGTTATGGTATTTAGTTTCTAATCAGTATTAACCAAAGTATGGTTTCTCCATCCCCAATTTACCATACATCACAGTAACCAGTATGATATCATATCAACTAGTGTAGGCAATAAATTCTTTAACAATTCCTAATTTACAAAACCATATTTAAGAAATTTGTTACTTCTACTCATTGCTATTGAACACTTTTCTCCTAAAGCTATTAATATCAAAGCAGTAAGGAAAATATTATGTGTGGGATAAAAATTCAAGAATTTTGGTAAAAAAATTTTTTAATTAAAAAGGCAACATTTTAAAGTCTTGTATGATCACCAAAGAAGGAAGAAAAGAAAGATAAATAAGGGTGGAAAACTAAAAAAGAAAAACAAAAAAGAGTTTGTGACCAAATGAGGAAGGAGTAGAATTTATTTAAATTAAGATTCCACCTGGATTCTTTTCCTCTGATACTAACATCTTTGTAATCCTAAACCTGTATATATGAGCTAATTCAAACATATAAACATGGAAATGTTTAATTATAATTAAAAGCATCTTTATTCCAAATTGCAAAAAAAAAAAACCTCATAAATAAAACTTCACTGAATTAACTTTATAAAGAACGGCAGACCTTATGCTAGTGAGCTCTCAGATTTATAAATTTAAAAAGTGAGTGTGGAATAGAACCTGTGAGTACCTGTGCCTTAAAAACCAAAAGAGACTAAAATAGCCTCTTGTTGTAACAGGAATAGCAACACCAAGATTAAAAAGCCAGATTTACATTAAGGAAATACCTTCTGTGTTTGCTTTGAAAATTATTTTGGGAGAATGTAAGCAAAATCACTACTAAGAATTATAAGTGCGACCGCATTTACTTTAGAATGCATACATCTATCACGCAAATTCCTTTTATGAAGAAATGGAATCAGTGTTTATTCATATGAGTCTCCTGAGAATTCTGAATTCTTTAGCCCACAAAGTTCACATAGATCTCTTTTTATAATGGTGGATTTTGGATTGATCCACTTACCTTTAGTGTATAAGAATTCCAGTAAAGATGAGTTAACAGAGACTCATTCTAACAAGTTTCCTAGTAAAATAAAGTAGGAACAAGCAAAGAGACAAGGGACATTTAGAAAAAAAATCTTGGGTGATGATAGTCCTTAACTGGTAAGGAAAGAGGTCAAGTATAGTAGAGTGGGGGACTAAAATAAAAAAAAAAGACTGTCTTTGGAGAAAACTTCATGAATTAAGAAACTGCAAACATATAAATTTCTTCAGTCACTTTTACTATATATTTATGAAATTTATTTCCATTTAATGCAGATTTAAAATCTCTTATGCAACAAGTAACATTCTTTGCTAAATCTGAGATTATCTGAACTGCTATCTTTCAGAAATATTCTCTTGAAACAAAACAGATTTTCTTTGGCCAGAATGACTTAATTGGCCTACAACAAACCTATCACTAAGATCTGTACTTCCAGTAAAGATTTTGCAAGTGTAGCTGACTTACTTGGTGTTGCAATAATGAATCTCTATTTAGAGTTACTTTTACTACTCCCAGGGAGTAGCCTATTCTAACTTTCACTTCTTAGTTTCTGGGATTAAAAAAATAAATTGTAAAAATAAGGTCAACTTCTGTCAAATATCTAACTTTCAACTATTAAAAATTTATCTGATTATATATGAGAAAGCTTGAATACACTCATTTTTATTTTATTTTTTCAACTTTGACAAAGTCGCATAGTTCTTTTTGTTTTTAACTCCAACTAACTCATTATATTAAATTAAAAATAATCTAAAATAATCATCTTTGGAAAAAAAACAAAGTGAAGTTTTAGGGGAAAGTCATCCATAAATAAAAGTTGAAGCAAGAAAAACCTACAAAAACACATTTTACAGTAAAAGGTTATGAGAAGTACATGCAACTGTACCAGAATAATCTCCAGAAATTCTAGTAAAATAAACTTCTTTGGTATATTTGGTACATACAAATAACCCAGAATAATCTCCAAAAATTCTAGTAAAATAAACTTCTCTGGCTTAAAAACCAAAGGACACCAGCAATTATTTCATTTTCTAGATATCCAGGAACAATGTTAAAGCATTAGTATCTATTAAGTTATTCCTACTAAGAAATACTATTAATGAAAATGGATCTTGTCTATGTGTAAATATACATTTACCCTCCAATGAAAGTAAATGTCTTTTAAACACATTAAATGTTAGTATTCACCTTTCCGAAGAGTTATCAACATAAACATCACTAAATGCCTAAGAGATGCATTTTTAGCAAAGGCAGTATCACTTTTCATGAAGCAATACAAATGGCAATTTCTATCTGCAGACAGCACATACAGAATAATCACAACTTTTAATAACTGCCAGGATCATACTGTATGGGTCTAAATTAAGAAACCTCAACAAGAGACAGTCCGTCTAATGTGGCAAACAGATAAACACTTAACTTCTAAACTTTCGATTTGCTGTTCTCCACTGTAACTCATGACTCTGCTCTCACCACCTGCGCCCACAGTGACGTCTCCCGCCAGGCCCCCGCTGCAAGTGTATACACTCAGAGCACATGAAATAAAGGCTTTGTTGCTACCTGGAGGGAAAGTTCACGCATGAGACACTGCCTTACATTTCTGTTTTGTGTCAAAAGTAGCATGTCTGTTTTCTACTATTTTTCCTTGTTATTTACTTTTATCCTCACACTAACCCCAGAGTTTGGCAATTTTAGTATTGTTCCCATTTCAAAGACCCTGAGATGGGAAAATGAAGCTTCTCTCTCTGATCCAGTTAGTGAATGGCAGGGCCTGGTGCCTTCCCCACATCATCTCTAGCTTCAATATTCTCTCAATCCAATGTTTTCACAATTTCAAATTTCAACTAACAATCTACAGCCCCTTCCATATCACTTGTAAAGAGATGACCACTTCTATAAATTCCTCAGCTGCATTGGGATATGCCAAAGAAATGTTTAAGATGACAGCATCTTAGATCACCCCCCCAAACTTTAAGATGTCTCAGCATTATTTCATCAGTAATTTCCAACCTTTTCCCTATCACGTCACAAATAGATAATGATAGTATGTGTACAGCCACTGCTCAAGACCAGACCTGAACAACCAGGAGTTTCCACAGCAGCCTCAAGCCCTGTCCAGCCACCCCAGGGAGTGAGGGCATGAGGTGCTCACACCCCTGTACCTGTGTGCTGTACTGCAGGGGCACTCCAGCTGGCAAACTCTGATTTACAGTTCTAAAATTCCTACCATATATTCCCACTGGGCTGGACAAAAAGGTATATAAATCAGGGAGGTAATTTAAAAAATTACAGTGAAAACCTCAAGGTCTAACTCTTTACAGAGACAGTGGGTTGCTTCCTTTTCCTAACACTGACATTGGACATGTCCACTCAGCACCCCATAGAGGCTGTGGACAAATTATACCCCAATTCTTCTAGGTATCATGGTAGGAGCTACCTGAAGAACCAGAATTGCCAAATGATAATTAGTTTAATACTGCAAATCTACCACCACCAAAATAAAAAACTCTAAAAAACTAATGACTATATAAGACCTTCCCATATATTAAAGGGTAGCTCATTTGCTTTAACAGCTACATTTTAAAGACTCAAGATTTTTCTAGGTATTGCTGTTTTTTAAAGGGAAAACAAGGGAATCCCTGGGTGGCTCAGCAGTTTAGTGCCTCCCTTCGGTGCAGGGCATGATCCTGGAGTCCCAGGATCAAGTCCCACATCAGGCTCCCTGCATGGAGCCTGCTTCTCCCTCTGCCTGTGTCTCTGCCTCTCTCTGTCTTTCATGAATAAATAAATAAAATCTTTAAAAAAATAAAGGGAAAACAAAACATATCTAAAATCCTACCATCATATTTAAACCAACACAGTATTTAATACCACACATATTCCATTACCTAAATAGCTTTTTTTAAAAAAAATCTTTTTTTATGTCCTTTTCCTGGCTTTTCTTCCCCCTTTTTGCTTTTCTTCCTAGCTCTTGTTTTTTACTAAAGCATATTATGTATTTCAAATGTACTTGATTTGGGGAAAAAAAAGTCAGTGCTTTAATTAGAGCAAAAAGCACAAGATTAACAGCCCATTAAAATGCACAAGACTAAATGTGAACGTATCTGTTTATTTACAGCTTTTGATGTTTAAAATTTCAAATAAAATGATCTGTTCAATTGCTGTAGTTTTAAAAAATAAATCATTTTCCATTCTCTTCTAGAAAAAGCTGCAGCACAAATTAACAGAGTAATGAAAACATAATTACATTTAAAACATAATTTAGGGAACATCATGTACCTCTTTTAGATTAGTAAGCATAATATGTAATTGTTGGTAACAAAAGCCAACAAGAATGAATTACAGACATTTATATCTTAGGTTCGCATGCATCTTATAAAGACAACAAAAAACAGTAAGTTTTAAATTTTTACCCGACATGAATATAAACATATAAATAGGCAAACCCTCCCTTTATTTTTGCCCAAAATTTTTCTTCTATATTCAGTAAAAATTTTTTTACTTTTCAAAATATATGGCAGCTGTCAGTACAAATCTCTCACTTCTTTAACATGTACTTTTCATTCTACAATATACACAGTGTAGACATTATGATGCATTTTAAAATGGAACAATTTAATGTCAAACCCAAGTTGCTTCAATGTAACTAGAGAAGACTTAAAGCTAGCACTGTATCATAGCGAATTGCAGCATACATACTGTATTGCCCCGTGCTAGTCTGATATATGCTAGTCGGTACTGCCATGGTAGCGATGTTAGGTGGCGTTCCTTCTTCCTCTGATTTTTCTTCTTCAATCTTGGGAACACCAGGCACATCAGAGGAAAGTTCATTCAGTATTTTTCTAAAACATAATTTAACAACAGAAATAATCAAGATATTTGAATGAGATTTAAAACAGGAAAGTATAATGGATAAATTGGTTTGATACATAATTATTCTCCCTTTTTGGAGTGTCATTATATTAGGAAGTTTAAATAACTTACCTATAAGAGGGTCTTCGTGAAAGTATTTCTCTACGTTTATGAGAATCAATTACACCTTCTGATTCTGCAGACTCATCTGTCTCTGCAATTGTTGCTACCTATAATACAAGAGTTTCTGAAATGCATCATAAAATAGATGATCTCCTTCATTCAAAAAACGGTGCTTATGGGCCTCTGGGCAGCACTAAGCCGGGGCTGGGAAAGTGTCTAGCACCGCAACACAGTGAACCTGCACTAGTACACTGCACATCTGCCTTAGGAGAGGGAGCACACACACACACACACACACACACACACACACACACACTTCAGTGTACAGCAGGTATGGCTCGGGTGATAAATACTACAGGGATGCAACTCAAAGTGGTTGGAATGACTGAAGCTTCACAGGAAAGGATTACATAAAAGCTACATAAGACCGAAGAAAAGATCTCCACCCTGAACCTACTCTTACAAATCCATTAGGGATGGAGTGAGCTAGTGACAAAGGAAGAATAAAGCATCTTGACCTCCTTGCCCTCTTCACAATACCACTGCTTACTTGAGCTGCATTTTCAAACTAGACATTAGATAGGTTCAAAGAAGCAAACAAGTAAATAAGCCTGATTAAAGTTAGGAATTATATGACATGAAGGAAGGGGGGGCTTGATGTGGTTAAGTCTTGAAGGTCAAAATAAGGAAAAAAGAAAGATCAGAGTTTTAAGCATGATTTCATTTCTCAAAGCACATAAAAATCACATGATTTTAAGGAAAGTCTGAAAACGAAAGTAATGAATCTCTACAATAACATGAGAGCTCTCAGTATGTTTAGCCTTTATTATTCAGGGCCTAGGGGTTCTGAGTTTATAAAACTCACTTTACTTAACTTTACAATTACAGGAGAATTTGATTCAGGCAAAATCAAAAGAATTTATTTAAATGTCAACAATGCATGCAGGAATATATATTTCTCAAGGCACACTGATATACAGATTCATTTACACAATATGGCCACACATTCTGGTCATGGACGCCCTACACATAAGTACACGAACCAATGAATAGAACTTAGAAAAAATGTTGCAATCAGCAATCATATATCGCCACCAAACATTGATCACTTTCACACGTCTCATATACTCATAACCCCTTATGTGAGGTAGGATACTATTTTATCCATTTTAGAAATGTGAAAGTTGAAGTTCATGCACACAAAGTGACTTGACCATTGTTCAAAAAGTGGGAACTCTAAGACTCAAGATCCACTGGCACTTAACCTCTACAAAGATAATTAAATCACCTACTTAACAAAATCAAAAAAAGCCTACTGAATATAATACTTTCAATAGCAGCCAAGTTCCTTTTTTTATTATTTTTTATTGGAGTTCAATTTGCCAACATATAGCTTAACACCCAGTGCTCATCCCACCAAGTGCCCCCCTCAGTGCCCATCACCCAGTCACCCCAACCCCCTGCCCACTTCCCCTTCCACTACCCCTTGTCCAGAGTTAGGTGGGAAATGTTTTGTCACCCTCACTGATATTTTCACTCCTTTCCCTTTATTCCCTTTCACCAATTTTTATATTCCCCAAATGAATGAGACCATATAATGTTTGTCCTTTTCCAATTGACTTATTTCACTCAGCACAATACCCTCCAGATCCCTCCACGTTCAAGCAAATAGTGGGTATTTGTCGTTTCTAATCAATAGCAGCCAAGTTCAAACTTGAGCAGAAATATCTGCACCCCAATAAAAGTCATGATTCAAAAAGGAGAGTGGAAGGACTTTCTTGTTTTTTTGTTTTTTTTGACTTTCTTGTTTTATAATCAGGGTCAGAAAGAGTCAGAAACTCTTGGAATCAAGGGTCATTATGGGAAAAAAAGAGACAATGCTAAGAATGATTCTTACTCTTTTGAAAAGATACTTGTGCAGCAAAGTAAGTTTTTAATGTATGTGGATTTATTACTTCAAATATCATGTTGCAGCCTTTATCCTTATTCTGCAATAAATTTTACTCATATATGCAAGAGACAAGACTGATTAAGTGTGCACACCTATGTTTTCCTCACTGATCTTTGTGTCATCAACTATGTTCAAATAATTTCAACATCTAAAGGATAACTGACCTCAAAAAGGACAAATAAATTCAATAATCAAGAAAACTATGCTTTAAAAAATGCATACTTACACCTATCAGAATGGCTAAAATCAACAATAGAAGAAACAATAAATGTTGGTGAGGATGTGGAGAAAAAGGAATCCTGTGCACTTTTGTTGGGAATGCAAACTGATGCAGCTACTGTGGGATACAGTATGGAGGCTCCTCAAAAACTAGAAAATATGATTACCCTACAATCCAGCAATCATACTACTAGATATTTACCCACAGAATACAAGAACACTAATTCAAAGAGATACATGCATTACTTACAATAGCCAAATTGTGGAAGCAGCCCAAGTATCCATCAAGTGATAAATGGATAAAGAGGATGCGGTATATATGTACAATGGAATATTATTTAACCATAAAAAGGAATGAAACTTTGCTATTTGCAACAACATGGATGGAGCTAGGGAGTATGATAATGCTAAGCTAAATAAGTTAGAGAAAGACAAATACCACATTATTTCATTCATGTGGAATTTATGAAACAAAACAAATAAGCAAAGTGGAAAAAAGGGAGAGAGAGACAAACCAATAAACAGCCTCTTAACTATAGAGAAAAACTGATGGTTACTAGAGGGGAGGTGGGTGGCGGAATGGGGGAAATAGGTGATGGGGACTAAGGAATGTACCTGTTGTGATGAGCACCAGGAGCTGTATGGAAGTACTGAATCACTATATTGTACACCTGAAGCTAATATTACACTTAGTATGTTAACTAAGTGGAATTAAAATAAAAACCTTAAAAAATTTAGCTTCAAGAAATGTTAAGGACTTGTGATCAACTCTGATAATAATAAATAATAAAACACACATCTGGATCACAGTCACAATAACCTGTCTACAAAAACCAAGGTTTCATCTGAGAGGGGTGAGTGATGTAGAAGCATAATACTAAGGTGACAAAGATATCCTATGTTTCCTACAAGTTAGAGATACTGAATTAAACAAAAATAAACTTAAATTTCCACCCACCTACTAATGTGAGTATTCATGAAAACGGTAATCTTTATATTACTCTGTTAATCAAACATCTTCAGAGAATCCTCAAAATATTTTTAAGCTCCACTGGAGAGCTTTGCTAAATAAATCTAAATTTGTGCACAGTGCAACAACTCGAAGAATTACTCATCTGGCAATTACTCATCCTATAAATCAAGAGCTAACAACAAACTGCAACTCTTAAGTCAAATCTATGTGTCTAGCAGGGCACAATGCACTTCACATAGGAAAAGGAAATTCCTCCAAATTTCTAATAAAAAGACGTGAGCATAAAAGCTATACAAAATGATAAATGAATTAATAAAAGGAAAAAAAAACACTGAAGAAAGTCAAAGGCAAATCATCTAGGAAGGAAGCTAACCTGAACAGTTTGTATTTGTGGTGACTGAATAACCGATGGCTGTGGTGTCTGAATTATTCCCTGGACATGAACAGTTTGGCCCGAAGGTAACTGTACTAGAGTTACAGCTGGGGAGCCTCTTCCGGTGCCTGATCCAGCTACAGAAACCTGCAAAATGATCATCATTGAGGATTACGCCTGGATCATTTTCTGTTCTTTTTGCTTTTTAAAAGAAATACCATTCACTATTATGAGTGGCCATTTTTTTCCCTTCCTTCTGCTTCTGAGAAATGCCAAGCACACTGGGGTACTTACCATTAGGAGGTGGTTACTGTCCTGGAACAGTCATTCTCTGATGTGATAGATATTAAAGAACCCATGCTCCTCACTTTCGGTTCCCATGCTTCGGTGGCTAAGAATGTTCTAAGCACAAAGTTCTAAAGCAGTTAAACTACCTCACTACAACCTCGTGACCACTAACAGTGAATCCTTATTTAGGCCAGAGTATAAACTACCCTAACTTTCTCAGAGAAATTGGAGAAAGAACTTAAATATGGTGAATTGTTTTTTAATAAATGAAAAATTTGAAATACGATATACTGGTATTACTCCAGATGCAAGCTAATGCTTTATCTCTACTAACAAAAATCACAGTTACTTTTATGTCCCCATAATCACAAAATGGCACAGGCCAGAGGAATTCCAGGACTTCTCATGCCCTTAGTGTGTCTGATCCAGAGAACGCACATGCCTTAGAGCTGGCATGTCCTTACACCGTTCCTCCTCACTAGCTCCAGCAACTACAGAAAGGGCCAGAGTCATCACTTAGCTTGCACAAAGAGAGTAAAGCCATCTCCCAGCACCCCTGAGGACTTTCAACAGAGATCCCTACCAGCAAAACACAATACCTCCACCCCCCTGGATTCAAAACCTACCAAGTTTTCTTTTTTTTTTTTTTCCTGTGAAGTTTTCTAATTAGTAAACAACTTAATCCTATAGGCCAGTGTAATCTTAGAAATTTTGCCTCATTTTACTGTTTTCACTATTCATTATGACTTGCTCAAAAGAGTCAAAAACTTAGGGAATGAAATAAGCTACCAATTTTTATCATGAATGGTAGTAGAACCAAAAGATCTAAAACAAACTTTGAAGGAAGCCTCTGTATAGGGCCTCACTCTAAGAAACACCAATGATTTCCAATCTACTTATACTTTAAAACAATTATTAAAAATTGGGTTTATAACAAATAATTGTAAGATTTATTTATAAATTTCCTTAGAAAGCAAACTTCTTTGGTAATCTAAAGTAAAAATCTTTCACCCATGCAAGACAGCATATGTGATGAGCATTGTACTAGATGCACTAGGGTAGAAAGTAGAATTGATAAAATTAACACCTAAGAAACAAAAGCACACCAAAAAGTATAGAACAAATTGCTCCATTGTACAGGCCATGAAAGTCATGGGAGTACAGAACAGAAAGATCAGAATGGGTCTGAGCAATAAGTACAGGCTTTGTGTAGAAGTCACAGCTTGAGCCAGGCCTACATAATAGACGGAAAACAGCGGAGACACCCAACATGTAGCCCAAAGGGTAATTTTAGCACACTTGCCCCTCAAGTATTATCGTCTACCTTAGATTTTAGAGGAAAGAAAAAGATTATGCCATAGTAAAACCAATAAATTTAACAACCAGAAGTTAAAAAAAAAAAAAAAACTACACACACACACACACACACACACACACACACACACAAAGCAGCACAGAAGATAAACCTATATGAATAAAAAGGCTTCCACCTCTTTGTGGACCAACTTCCAAAAGGTACTCCTTTTGCCACACAATAATTCTCAAACTTTTTTTGTCTCTCAGGATACTTTTACATTCTTAAAAATTACTGATGACTCAAAAAGTTTTTGTTTAGGGATGCCTGGGTGGCTCAGCAGTTGAGCATCTGCCTTCAGCTCAGGGTGTGATCCTGGAGTCCTGGGATCAAGTCCCACATCAGGCTCCCTGCAGGAAGCCTGCTTCTCCCTCTGCCTATGTCTCTGCCTCAATCTCTCTCTGTGTCTCTCATGAATAAATAAATAAAATCTTTAAAAAAAAAACAAAGTTTTTGTTTACCTGATTTATATCTAGTAGGTGCCCTAAACGTTTAACAGTTTTAGGGAAAGGAGAACCTTGATTTAAAATGTTTGCTGATGTCTGCAATGTAAAAACTCCAACTATTGGCAGGTTTCAATTTACCAACAGATGACGCTGAACACAAAGTTGGGAAATGATGCAGGCAGTTGGCTCTTACAAGACAGTATACCACTGGTTATATGTGTCAATATTTACCATATTAGAAATTAAAACTGAAAAAGTTTTATACCTCAAAAAAATTCCACTATTTATACTAACATAAACAAATTTTATTAAAAATAATTAATTTTCCAAAAACAGAAAATTAGTGACCAGACTATCAATGTTTTACTTTATTTTATTTTTTATTCTATTTTTTAAAAGATTTTATTTATTTATTCATGAGACACACACAGGCAAAGACACAAGCAGAGGCAGGCTCCCTGCAAGGGAGCCCGATGTGGGACTCGATCCCAGAACTCCAGGATCACTTCCTGAGCCAAAGGCAGACACAACCGCTGAGCCACCCAGGCGTCCCAATGTTTCACTTTTTTAAAAACTCTTTTAACATCGGTTTAGTTAAAATTAGCTAAATTCTCATACCTACTTGTACACTGAATGTGCTGCAATATGTTATTTTAGTTGATCTATGAAGAAAATTTGGACCTCACGCAGATAAACCATCAGAAAAGGAAGAGTATTATAATAGCTCTTCCCAAAAAACATGGATATTATTGTTTGTTACTACACCAAAACTCAACATGTGGTTGTTTCATAAAGATTAGTTACAATGTGGAATCTGAAGTACCAGTTATATTAAAATCCGCTGACCAACCCTGCACTTTGAATGGATCCCATGCATGATTCTGTAACATCATGCAGTAGTTATTTGGAAAATATTGGCTCACTGAGTTAAGCACATCTCCCAAATGCTGACATATTTCATGATACTTTATCAGAAAACCTCATTCATTAAAATCAACAGCAATCTTATCAGAACACTATAAATACTGAAAAGCTATCAAGCTCACAATGGCAGACACAGGATTTCCAAAATTCAAAACTTCTGCTTAAAAGCTTGAATTTTATCATTGACAATAAACACTGTCAGTCATTTTCCTTTAAGTGACAAGCCCACTTCATTTGCTTTCAAGAAAACATTTTCCAAACACTCAAGTTTGAATAGCCATAGTTTGGCTATTGGCCATTGTTTTGAAAAAAACTGATATCCTGTGGGGAAAAACCCAGCTAGTCCATTTCACCACTCAAACAAGTATGTGTTTTTCTTCAAGAACACCATCAGTCTTTGCTACACAGCAGAAATGTTTTCAGCAAACACACCAATTTCATAACACAGAATATTGAAATGTACTCAAGGGTCAAGGTTTGCTACAACTGGTAACATTTACCACCTTACTGGGGTTTTGTAAATGAAACTGACTTTATTTTTTTACCTGCAAGTGAATGATAGTGAAGAATACAATGATTACTGGTATAGTTTGATGCGCGCTACAGATTTGATTCATGCTAAGGTGCCAACAGCTTTACCCCCCTTCTGCTGTTTTTACACCATCAGTGTAAATATCAATACAGAGAAAAAGGACAAATAAATCTTACCATTATTATGAAAACAGCATGGTCCTTCCAAACCTCCTGAAAATCTCCTCAAAGTCCTTCCTGGGGTCTCTAAACATTTTGAAAACTGCTGCTCTATCCCAATGTAGCCCTGGCTCACAGTGTGAACTGAGCACTGAAGCAGGCTGTGCTTTCAACTACACCACAGCAGCACAGCCAGACCACGGTATCCAATAAGCTTGATAGAGAGTTTGCTTGTCAGAGACTGGGTGAAATATAATATGGATTATACTCAAGAGTACAAGTATTATAGACTGGACCTGTGGATTGAGATGCCACATTCACTTTTTGTGGGGAAATACCCCAGCTTTAAAGACATTAGATATTCTGAAGAATTGAACAACTCAAGAAAGATCTGTGAGGTTTTGATAAATATAAATCATGCTTTAAGTTGCTTTAATTACCTTTGAAGTATAATTTTCAAGATTTTAAATTATTAAATGATCACTCATATCAAAATGGCTTAGTGTCAAGAACACCTGCTATGGAAAGGGAGTTGCAGCTACTAACACAAAACTGTACTCCTAGAATTCTGGAGATAAGTTATAGGAATTCTATCACTACAATGAAACTTTTCTATATCCAAACTCTGGGCAGCACAAAAGCTCATGAGACAACTCTTTTGTTAAACCACAGAAATACAGGCTGGGAACCTGCACAGATGACATACCCTAGGGAGAGAATTCAGATGTATCCTTAAAACAAAAACAAAAATCCTTAGATCTAGAGACATTCTATATTCAGACATTCTATTCTCACTGGTTTTGCCAAAAACTGGTGACTAGTCTTTAGCTGTATTGGTAAAGTTAACAGGCTAAACTTTGATGTTATTAATTAAAAAAAAAATTCATGTGGCTCCCTCCCTAAGCATCTTAGTATTACTATACTATTATACTGACCATGGGCCATAACAGAATCTACAGCGTCCTTAAAGTAGGGTATTGTACACAGATGGCATAGAAGGAACATTGGCAATGATTCGAGAACATGCATGGAGGCTCCAAAACCAAAAGTGAGCCAATAAAGAAGCATCTTTTTTGTTTTGTGTAAAGTGGTAGATTCAGTTTTAGGTAGGCTAGGTTGAAAGCAATGATAGGGCAACTAGGTAGAAATGTTAATAAGCAAGGAGAATTATGTGACTGATGCGTTAGAACCAGAAAACAAAGATCTGAGAAATGCTAAGAAAGAGCAATCTTTTAAGAGTACTATAATTACTTTATTCATAATGTACAAATAGAATTCTAAAGAAGCTCTGGAAAAAGATAATAGTTTTTCCTAAAAGACACTAGGGATACAAACTTCAGTTCATCTGAACTGAAATATGCATACTGTAGGCAGAAATAGAGAAACACTTCTTATAAACATCAAATATTCATTCCAAGACTTAAAATGCAAAAAAAATATCACAGAAACAGGTCATCTTTATGAATTAACTCAGTCTTTTAGTCTCTTGACAAATATTTATCAGGAGCCTGCTGTGTGGACCAGTCTAAACAGTAGGGCTATCACAGTGAACAAGAGAAGTTTCTGCTCTCCTAAATCAGGAGACAGAAAATAGATCAAAACAAATACATCATTTTTGGTGTTATTAAATTCTTTAAAGAAAAATGAAGCAGGGTAAGCGATCAGAGAGTGACAAGGCAGGGGTAGTTTGGAAGGAAGCTAATCAAAATACACTTGTTGGAAAACTTCTCAGAGGAGGGAACGCTTGCATAAAAAGCCTAAATGAAGGGAAGGAAAAGGCCATCGGAAGATCTATCAGCATATTCATCACCTTCTAATAGTCATGTAGGCAGCTGTTCGAAAAACAGAAAAATAAAAATGGGTATATTTTATATTTCATAATTTTTATATTTTATGAGACTCTAAAAGTGTGTAGAATGAACTCATAGTAAACATATTTACCTTTTCTTCCAGATCCCCTGAATAATCCTCTTCTATAGGATGCCTGAAACATAGATTATGCTGATGCCACCACATCCACCAACAACCCCACTATAGACAGTAGTTGATCTGAAGTTAAGATGATGCAATTGACAGCCTTACTTGGCTTTGCAATTAAAAAATCCGTATAATGACACTCGTAACTGGGAAAACCTCACAATGTTGTAACAGCACTTGATTAGCACCTAGTAGACTACCTCCAATCCGTAGCTAGGTTCTCTTAAGATGGGGTTTATGATGTCATAGAACAGCTGCAAATGTCACAGAGCTACTGGGCCTGCATTCAAGACAGTTAATAAAGGATGGGGGGAAATGTGAACTCACAATATACAGATTTCACTATCACTTCTGCTCCTGAGAAATAAAATCTGTATCTTACCTATTTTAATCCTAAGGGCTACAATTAAAGTCCACTAATACTCTAAGCAAGAAGTTGAAAACTACCTCGATTTCTGTGTATTAAGATTCTTAAGAGTCTGTTTCTTTTGTGAGAAAAAAAAGTGTTCAATATTTCAAATATTTTAAGGTTTGAAAACAGGAGAATAATGAAAGTGAATACTTGAATAAAGATGCAAAATATATTTTTTTAAGTTGTGTTTAATTGCACTAAATGAAGACAACACAAAATGAAAAATGTAGAGTTGGTCTCATTTTAGTGTCTTTCTCGCTGAGTTTTTTTTTTTTTTTTTTTTTTTTAGTGGGGCTAACAGACTGCAAAATTCCATGAAGTTAAATTTTACCTTGAGAATTTCAGTTGAACATATTTATGGATAACAGAGTTAGCTAGCTAAGACTATTTTTGTATCTGCTATGTTAAAATTCTAAAGAGAACTACATGGGAATGCTGTTGCCTTACATGCTTCCTGTATGTGTAGAGCATAAACAAATACTGTCTGAAATCTATAATCTGAATAAAATGAGAAGGGGGAAGTGGATCGCTGTTTCTGGTATCGTAAATATAAATGGTGGGTCTGGGTGGCTCAGTCCCTTAAAACGTCTGCCTTCAGCTCAGGTCATGATCCCAGGGGTCCTGGGATGGAGCCTCAGTCTGGCTCCCTGCTCAGTGGGGAGTCTGTCTCTTCCTCTCCCTTTATCCTTCCCCCAAATTGTGCATGCATGCACTCTCTCTCACTCTCATTCTGTTTCAAATGAATAAAATCTTTTAAAAAATTCTCCTCTTGAAAGCAAAGCAAATATCAGAATTATATCATTCTTAATCGTTCAGTCTGTTTTGATTATACTTCCAATAGACAGTGATGATCTTTTGAGCACAAATTAAAATCAGGGGTTCTTTATCCTTTGAAAAGCCATGCTGGGGGGACCACCTGGGTGGCTCAGCAGTTGAGAGTCTGCCTTAGGCTCAGGGCCTGATCCTCGGGTCCTGGGATCGAGTCCCCACAGGGCTCCCTACAAGGAGCCTGCTTCTCCCTCTGTCTGTGTCTCTGCCTGTCTCTCTCTTTCTCTCTCTCTCTCGCTCATGAATAAATAAATAAAATCTTTAAAAAAAGACAAAAAACCTAAAAAAAAAAAAAAACCTAAAACAACCAAAAACAATGCTCTAGCTCATTTGTTTTTCCTATCTAATCTATATAGTATTTTGAATGTCCTATTTGTAGCGGTTGGAACATCATTTTATATTCTAACCAATATGAAATGTTTCACTTGTCATAACTATATTTTTAAAGTACTATGAAATGAATATTACATTTGTAGAAGTCAGAATTCATTTAACTCCAAAACTTTCAAATATCAATCCTATATTTGGTTTCAGTGAGACTAAAACTAAAACTGGTCATAGTAACTAGCCAGATGCAAGTAGTTAAGTGTAATAATGAAGCTACAGTGAGATCCTGAGCCCAAAGTGGTATTTACCCAGGAGATATAAGAACAAACAATAACATTAAAACTGCTCTTAACAATAATACAGCTAATTTCTAATAATGAATAAGAAATGTATATGCCAAAGGCGAGAAACCACAAAATGAATGCCTAAAACCACTTACTAGCCAAGCTTCATGTTAATCTTTATTTCCGAGCAAAAACCTCTATAGTGTCTATGAAGTAAACTTCGATTCACTTGAATTATTTTATTTCTTCTTTAGATTCCATTATGCACTCTACTCTTTATTACCAATAACTTGGTAAGTCCTAAGGAGTATTGAATTGGCAAAAATGAAAATCAACAAACAAACCACCAAAAAAACCTTAAAAATAGTAATATTAGGGTTGGCTCATGTAGAAGAAAGTGTGACTCAATCTTAGGGTCAAGGATTTGAGGCTCACCTTGATGTAAAGATTACTTTAAAAATAAATAAACTTCTTAAAAAATAGAAATAATAAATAAAAATACAGTACGTACATACAATGGAATATTATTCAGCCTTTTCTTTCCTTACAAAGGAAAAGAATGCTATCGTACTATGACATGGATAAACCTTGAGGACATTATGCTAAGTGAAGCAAGCCAGTCACAAAAAGACATATGCTGATGGCAACTACTTATCTGAAGTATCTTAAAGTAATTAAGTTCACAGATGGTAGAATGGTAGTTACCAGGGATGAAGGCAGAGGTAAAAATAATGTTTTTATGTAATGGATGTAGAGCTTTAGATTTGCAAGATGAAAATGTTCTGGAGATCTGATCACAGCAATGTGAATATCCTTAACACCACTGAACTGCACACTTAAACTTGTTAAGACTGCAGATTTTATGTATTTTTTTACCACCCCCCCCCAAAATACTAATAACTATGGTTCCATATTTGGTGGATATAATAATTAACTGGCTTCTTGCCAGGAAAACACTCAATAAATTGATCTTGCCAAAGGTAATGGGACTGATTTCTTCATCATCTTATAAAACATAATTCTAAAGCTCTGGAAAAAAAAAATTCTAAAGCTCTGGGTACTCTCATACTCTTGGCCCCAAACTGATGGTTCTATACATAAGAATGGTTACTGGTGCCAGAGGTTATACGGAAACAATTACTAATGCTTCAAAATGGATAAAATTTAAATTTTCTATGCTCTTCACATATCCCAAATCAGAAGCTGAGTTGGGATTTAAATATGGAACTATCTTAATCTGCCACTGAATAATGAAGAAGAAAACAGTATATAGTACATATATAATATGTACTGCATAGTACTATTTATGTGTGTGTGTATAGATACATATACACACAATATACACATATGCACATATACAGTTCTCTACAGTAACAATATATAACATATATTTACTATTATATTTAATTATTATGGAATCGCCAAGGTAATGCCCTCCATATGGTCTGGTTCAACACTAAGTACCCTATATATTACAAGTAATAAAGAGTAGAGTGCATAATGGAATCTAAAGCCAGATCCAGATCACCTTGGTTCTAATTTTGGCCTTGCCTCTTACTAGTTGTGTGACCGATGACAAGTTGCTCATTCAGTCCCTCTATACCTTACTTTCCACAACTGTTATGGAGAATGAAAACAGTACCCTTTTCTACAGAGGACAGAGGCAAGTGCCTGGCATATACTGAATATTCAATATTCACTTTTCTTATTTTTATTATTGTTGCATTTAAATAATTTAGTCAAGAATTTAGAGTTTAAACAATTTACATGTTTTAGTCCTTTGATTTGGAAAGATTAAAATACTTTTTAAAGTATTCCTCAAAATTCAGGTGGTGGAAGATGAATCAAGGATTTATATAAAAATAAGTCAAAATCTGAATCAGTGACAAAACATGGCTAGGTCAAGTTGAATCCTTAAGTTTTTTTAGTTTTAGTCCAAAGGTCCGAGTTCATACACAGGCAAGCCTAAATATTTAGCTGCTAAATATGGTCTTAACATGAATATTAAATATTTAGCTGCTAAATTTGGTCTTAACATGAAATCCAAAATCTAGTAATAAATCATATTTTAGATTTTCAGAGCCAAACAAAATGGCATAAAGAAATTCTTACAATGTTTTAAAATCCCTAAAAGAAATCCAAAGTACAAAAACTTAGGAGCATAAAACATACCATTTAAAATAAGTTCATGGCACCATATCAGAATGTTGCTTATAAAACAACTATGAATTATCTTTCCTTTTCTGTAACCTCTAGAGGCCTATTTAAGCATAGTAAGTAGATTTTTTTTTTAAAGATTTTATTGGGCAGCCCTGGTGGTGCAGTGGTTTAGCGCTGCCTTCAGCCCAGGGCCTGATCCTGGAGACCTGGGATCGAGTCCCACGTCAGGCTCCCTGCATGGAGCCTGCACAGGGAGCCTACTTCACCCTCTGCCTGTGTTGTCTCTGCCTCTCTCTCTCTCTCTCTCTGTCTCTCATGAATAAAATAAAATCTGAAAGAAAGAAAGAAAGAAAGAAAGAAAGAAAGAAAGAAAGAAAGAAAGAAAGAAAGAAAGAAAGAAAATCATAGAGAAAAGGGTAAAAAGAATAACTATGTTTACACTCAGTTATTTTTCCATTACTGCTAGTGACAAACCATGTTTTACTAAAACTACGAAGAACCTGGAATGTCAAACAAAAGTGCCCAAACCTCAGAGAAAAATCATTATAAATGACAGAAAATCTAACAATCTCTCCGCTATAACTAATTTGTATGCATTTTTATCACAAGTATAAAAACAAAATCTTTTTCTGAAATTTGATTGCTTTAAGTTATCTTTGAGATATCAAATTTTACACAAAGTATTATCACTAGGATGAAATCATAGACTCCATTCTAAAGTCAAAAACTAACCAACCTTTAAAGAAATATACTGGCTATTATATATAAAATTACAAAATAAGAGTACAGATATTTTAAAAATTCTTGTTCAAATTGAACAAAAGGCCACTACTATTAGCTCACAAATTACATTTAACTTACATCTCTCAAGCCTTGAATTACCTTCAAGAGTAAGTTACATTTCAAAACAGTATATTTTCTTCAATTAGTTGACTAACGAACATTATACAACACAGATTTAGCATTTACTGAAAAAAATTAGTTTTACTTTCTCCAACTTTTGTTCATTTTTAGAGAGAATTCTAAGTGAAGTAAAACATTATATTAAAAAATTAGATTAAGGCAATGAAAAAGTACCGGAGGAAGGATTATATAAAAATAAGGAGCAGTATGAAGTCAATACCGAAATAAAAATATTTACCTCAAAATCTTAAGAGGAACATTTTTCTCCTTCAGTAAGAGTTCCTCAAGTAAGGGAATTAGTATTTCAAAGTTGAAAAACAAGATTCAATTGAACACTAAGTGTAAATTAGATTTACTGAGCTGATAGTAAATATACCAAATCAACCGAACACAATGCAGACCGTCTTTAATATGCTGCTGACCCATTATCAAGAGCAAATGTTGCTTTTGTTTTGTTTTCTGATAGCCATCCATAGCCTTCTGGGTCTTATTCAGGACAAGAAGATAGAATTTTGGCACAGCTGGCCAAAGCAATGAGAAATGTCATTCCAATTTCCCACCAGATTGAAAAAGAAAACTTACAAGTTATACATTAAAATGTATCCTTTGTTAAATCATTCCTATTTCAATTCCTCACTGCTTGCCAGACCCACTTTATTCTGAGGTGCTTCTTTACATATTGTTTGCATTTAGAACACATGGAATAAGAAAGGAGATTAGCAGAGTATCATCCTCAAACAACATTCCCTAGTGGTTTTCTCTGCTCCCTAGTCTCGGTTCCAAAAATACACAGGCCCTCAGGAAGGTTAAATTTTATACTAGAACAAATTGTCCTGAGGCACTGTGCTGACCTTGATGATCTCCAGAGCTTCCTTCAAGCTCTATGACTTCTGTGAGTCTGCTCCTTTCATCTTTGCTAACACTCTAAGAACTGGTCATTTACAC
Organism: Canis aureus; assembly: GCF_053574225.1. Lineage (NCBI taxonomy): Eukaryota > Metazoa > Chordata > Mammalia > Carnivora > Canidae > Canis > Canis aureus. The sequence continues at coordinate 3,255,718 of NC_135615.1, read as the reverse complement.
AGAAGAGTTATTTTGCTCTTAGAGTTGAGGGGCCAAACTCAGGCCCATAGGCCTCATTAGCAGCTATAAGGAATGAAGCTCTAGAAAGTTAGTCTTGCATATGGATTACCTCGCCTACCCAAATTGTCATAACGATATTAATAATCCCCAAGAGACCTGCAACAAGAAAAGTTCAAAGTGTCCTCACTCTTCTTTCAGAGTTGATTACACATTTGTGAGATACCTGGGATAATGTGAATAAGAAGTGTATATCATTGCAAAGAATTATGCTTGATTTTATTAGATATGACTCTGACATTTGGTTACATAAAAAAAAATCCATGATCTTTTACAAATTGCATACCCAGAAGTAAGTAGGAGTAAAATGACATGATGTCTGAGATCTGCAGAGCTGCTTAAAATACTTCAACAAAAAGAAAAAAAAGAAGATAAATGAAAGTACAAAATCTTAGTAATTAATCAAGTTTATATATACATACATAAAAATCTATATAAACATTATTCTACCTTGTATATGTTTGAAATCTTCTATTTTAAAAGAAAGTCTAACTTCCCACTACCCATTTAAAGATTATATTATTTCCAGAGGATATGTGGCAATTTTTTAATTACTTATATATACAGTAATATAGGTATTATATATAAAATATATATAAAAATATAATATATATATATATTACTTTTGCTTTCCACCATTTTGGCTTTTGGACAGGGTTTCCTCCTGGCTCAGTTATCTAAAATAAACTCTTCAATTTATTACCAAGAACTTTTCAGGGTCAGAAGAGATGGAAACTAGTCTTACATAGCAATACATATACTTAACAAATAAGAAAGTAGCTTCAATTAAAAATAAATCAACTGGGAGGCTTAGTCAGTTAAGCTTCTGCCTTGGGCTTAGGTCCTGATTCCAGGGTCCTGGGATTGAGCCCCACTTCAGAATACCTACCTGCTTCTCCCCTCCCTTTGACCCCTATTTGTGCTTGCTCTCTCTCTAGTGCTCTCTCTCTCTCTCAAATAAAAAAAAAAAATCTTAAAAATCAACCAATCAACCAATCAACATAAAAAATATCTCAGGCAAAAAGAAAGTCAAGTCCAAATTTAACCTCAATTATTTGCCACCCCCAGGATCTGTTTACGGCAAATCCTGCTTTCAGCTCTTTGACATTATCACCACTGTGACTTCTATTTACTTTTGACTACAGGTAGTAGGGAAAGATTCCACTTATATCTGGGAAGTTAGAAAACAGAAAAGCTAGACACTTGGTGTACCCAGAGGCCAAGCTCAGTTGTCAGATCTTCCTGAATGGGATGATTTTCAGAGTAACTATGATAGCAGGAGCTTTGGAAAGGCCAGGGTAGGGACCCTGGGTGGCTCAATGGTTGAGCATCTGCCTTCGGCTCAGGTCATGATCCCAGGGTCCTGGGATCTAGTCCCACATCAGGCTCCCCACCGGAAGCCTACTTCTCCCTCTGCCTATGTCTCTCTCACAAATAAATAAAAAAAAAAAAAAAAAAAAAAAAAAAAAGGCCAGGGTACTACTATCAAATGACCAGATGCAAAGGATCAAACTGACTGAATCCTTTGTTCACAGCTTTTGTTCCCATACTAGTTAATGATAATTTGACCATATAAAAAGGAAATTAAGTGTTATAAATTCCTCTCTGTACAAAACAGACCTCGGGCAGCCCAGGTGGCTCAGCGGTTTATCGCCACCTTCAGCCCAGGGCATGACCCTGGAGACCTGGGAGCGAGTCCCACATCGGGCTACCTGCGTGGAGCCTGCTTCTCTCTCTGCCTCTCTTTCTCTCTATGTCTCTCATGAATAAATAAATAGAATCTTAAAAAAAAAAAAAAAAGACCTCTTTGAGAAAGAAATGAAACAAGTGGCAAGTATACAAGCAATCATGAATTATTCAGAAGAGTTAGCCACTTTCAGCATACATTATAGGTTTAATAAAGATTTCAACTCGATTTCCTAATCCTTTTATCATATAGTATCACATAATAATAAAGAGTACTCACAAATGAACAGCTTCAGGCATCACAAGAATCTAGCTGTTTAGGATTAATTATGTTTAGAAAACTTTGCTAAGGGATCCCTGGGTGGCGCAGCGGTTTGGCGCCTGCCTTTGGCCCAGGGCGCGATCCTGGAGACCCAGGATCGAATCCCACGTCAGGCTCCCGGTGCATGGAGCCTGCTTCTCCCTCTGCCTGTGTCTCTGCCTCTCTCTCTCTCACTGTGTGCCTATCATAAAATAAAAAAAAAAAAAAAAGAAAACTTTGCTAAGAATTGTCTCCTAATTCTTCAAAAACTCATGATCCATACATGACAGAGGATAACACTTAGTTAACCAAAGTAATCAGTGAATCAGCCACAGATTACTTCTTAGTTTCTCAACATTCCTAATATATGAAAGATAAAAACCATAGTTTATTCTTTGATCAGATCCCTAAGATATTCAGAAAATAAAATACCACAGCAAGTCCATGAACTTGCTATCCACATTTAATAAATATCAATATTTGGTTAGTTGATTTTTAAAAAAGCAAGCATTATAAATGCAAACCACAGGTTTTTCCTGGATCTGATTCAGCCTTCTTAAAAGTGTGTCTCTCCTATTTTCCTCAAAACACTCAACTTTGCCACACCCCTGTTCTCAACCCTTTGTCTCAGACTCATCTTTCTCTATTATTTCACAGAAAAACTTCTTGAAGAATCTATATCTCCAATATCTACCACCTCTCCCTCTTATTTCTTCTCTAATCTTCGAAAACCTGCTTTCTGTTCACTGGACTCCAATTCAAAAATCCCATAAATCCAAGGTTATTTCTCAGACTTCACATTACTAGAACTCTTTAGCAACTTCTGACTGACGCTCACAGAGGTGGGTGTCACCTAGGCTGAAGGTCCTCAGAATTGCAAATTACCCTTTTTAGACAATGGAGATCTATTGTTTCGACAGTGCTGGCCCAGAACAGGGAGGGGAGGCTATGTGAGGGTCAGTGAGGCGGGATCTGTTATCTGTTATCTGTTTGCCAGTGGAGGCAAAAGGAAGATTTGCTTTCAAAATTCTCGCTTTGGCAAAGGGCAGAATTAGAGAACCATAGTGATAAAAACTCTAGAAGATCGCAAATTTATGACAAAGTACAGGGATTGTATTCTATTCATAAAGACCATTAGACTAAATAAAAGATATACAACAAAATGTTAACGATGATTAAATTATGCAGTTTTTATTTTCTTCTTTATAGTAATAGATGTTTTAATTTTCTACAATAAACATATATTTTTTTTAATAAGAAAAAGGCTGCCCTCCACTTTTAAATAGCAAAAGGTCTGTATGCCTATGTTCCAGGTTAACAAAGAAGGGTGTTGCCAGGGAGATGCAGCTCCACAGACTACTTGTGAGAAAACCCCCAAGGAGTGAGTGGGTATTAGGAGCTTGAAGGAGAAAGGAAAAGCAGGCTGGGTGCTTGGGGCCCAGTATTGGGAAAGAAGAGACCTCACAGGAACCAGTCTGGCCTGAGGTAATCCAGGATGTACCTGGTGTTCCCCCTGGACCTTCAGTCAGCCATATGGATCCTTTCTATCTTCCCTTCAAGATACTGTGAAAATCTCACCACCACACTGTATCCCCCACTCCCAGGACTCCACCCAAAAGGTGTCTCTACTACTGGCTGGTTGACTATCAGTCCAACCTCCACACAGTTCACACAAATAGTAGTGTTCTAAACACAGTGAACATTGTGTTCAAGAATATTTAGAATCCAGGACACTATACATCCTCAAATGTATACAAACTCTGCTCACATTTACCAACTTAACTTCCCAGCCCAGACACTAGGCTCCTGTTAGCTCCTCTACCCGTAGTTACCTGATGCCATGTGCTCTCTCTGGCTTTGTACCTCTGCACACACTCTTTGCCTGCCTAGAATATGCTTCCCTATCCTTGTCCACGCGGCAAACTCCTACTCACCCTCTACATGTCTAGCTCAAAAGCAAAATCCTCCATAAAGTACTCTAGCCACTGGCTGCTCCCTCCTCTGTAAGATTTAGTCATTTTGTACTTAACCTTTTATGGCACTTCTTATACTATTGGAGCTATCATTCAAATACCTGTTCTCCTCACTAAGCCATAAGATATTTTAAGGCCAGAAACTACATCTCCTCATGAATCTAAATAGTGCCTAGAACCAGTAGGTACTCAATAAATATTTGATGACCAATGTACTTGCTTGTATTACATATTTTTATAGATAGCTCAAAAATAAACCTTAGGAGCTGAAAACCAGGCACTAACTCATCCTGGTGGTATCTAACTGAAACCGATTTGAAGTCCTAACTAAAAAGAAAGCAAAGATCAAACAAATTATATACAGGGCAAAGTAAGATTTCTGCAGTATTTCCAGCTAAGAATATAAGACTATAACAACTTGGAATTACCAATATTCTCAAATAATAATTTGAAGATTACATATCGTGGACAGGTTTCTGTTTTTCCTTTTGCATAGCAGTGGTGGTAGAGGGAGCATTTCAAAGTGTCCATTACAAGGTAAACGTAACTAAGATACATATCTTCTCTTTGAAATCAAATCAGTAAGAATGGCTGATAACTAGGGAACAGGGAAAACTTCACATCAACTTCAAGAAAACAATCTGCACATAATTCTTATTTCCAGATAACTTTAACTTTCATCAGTGCCTGCCTATTGCCTACATTAAATTTACCTGAGTTAAAGTAGGGATTGAATTTTGACCAGTCTGGTTCTGCATATGTGCAGATTCGTTCTCTGCCACAGAATCTGTTACACTTCCATCCTGCTGAGATTCCACTGTGTCCATGGTCATTTGTCTGAAAAGACAAAAAAAAGGAAGAAGTATTAAGGCCCTATCTGAAAGATTTTTCTGTTTTTACCTAGCTTTCTGATATTCATTTCTGTCATCAATTAAACTACCTTATTTTTCCAGAAATGGGTTAAGTGGCAGAGTCCTAACTCTCTGAACTAACTCTGCTCACTGGGTATGAACATTACCAAGAAAGCACTGCAAAATGTTTTATGGGAATTGGTTTATTAGTTTATTTATTAGTTAATCTTATAATAAAGTCTCCTTAATAATTATTTTAAGCCCTCCAGTTTAAATAAGTGAAAAAAAATAGGTCTTCTACTTTACATGAAGTATAAATATTCTATGACTCTCAAGGCCTAAAATACCTACTAGGTAATATATAGTATGAAAGAATTTCCCCGTAGACTAAGTTAAATGTATGTAATACAAAGATGTGTCTAGTTTTGCCAGCTCTAACCAGTTTCTGATAAACAAGCCTCTCAAATTGAATCATGCAGATTTGACCATATGTCTTAGACATAAGACATTTCCCATTTCATTGACGAGAATCTAATTTTTCCAGAAAAATTTTTGTCATGGAACCGCGCAGCCCCCTCCGCACGGAGCCTCTTCCTCTGCCCGAGCCCCTCCGAGCTGCTCCCGGGGCCGTGCAGCCCCCTCCGCGGAGCCGCCCCCGAACTCATACAGCAATTCGGTAGCGTGGCAGGATACAAAATCAATGCCCAGAAGTCAGTGGCATTTCTATACACTAACAATGAGACTGAAGAAAGAGAAATTAAGGAGTCAATCCCATTTACAATTGCACCCAAAAGCATAAGATACCTAGGAATAAACCTAACCAAAGATGTAAAGGATCTATACCCTCAAAACTATAGAACACTTCTGAAAGAAATTGAGGAAGACACAAAGAGATGGAAAAATATTCCATGCTCATGGATTGGCAGAATTAATATTGTGAAAATGTCAATGTTACCCAGGGCAATATACACGTTTAAAGCAATCCCTATCAAAATACCATGGACTTTCTTCAGAGAGTTAGAACAAATTATTTTAAGATTTGTGTGGAATCAGAAAAGACCCCGAATAGCCAGGGGAATTTTAAAAAAGAAAACCATATCTGGGGGCATCACAATGCCAGATTTCAGGTTGTACTACAAAGCTGTGGTCATCAAGACAGTGTGGTACTGGCACAAAAACAGACACATAGATCAGTGGAACAGAATAGAGAATCCAGAAGTGGACCCTGAACTTTATGGGCAACTAATATTCGATAAAGGAGGAAAGACTATCCATTGGAAGAAAGACAGTCTCTTCAATAAATGGTGCTGGGAAAATTGGACATCCACATGCAGAAGAATGAAACTAGACCACTCTCTTGCACCATACACAAAGATAAACTCAAAATGGATGAAAGATCTAAATGTGAGACAAGATTCCATCAAAATCCTAGAGAAGAACACAGGCAACACCCTTTTTGAACTCGGCCATAGTAACTTCTTGCAAGATACATCCACGAAGGCAAAAGAAACAAAAGCAAAAATGAACTATTGGGACTTCATCAAGATAAGAAGCTTTTGCACAGCAAAGGATACAGTCAACAAAACTCAAAGACAACCTACAGAATGGGAGAAGATATTTGCAAATGGCATATCAGATAAAGGGCTGGTTTCCAGATCTATAAAGAACTTATTAAACTCAACACCAAAGAAACAAACAATCCAACCATGAAATGGGCAAAAGACATGAACAGAAATCTCACAGAGGAAGACATAGACATGGCCAACATGCACATGAGAAAATGCTCTGCATCACTTGCCATCAGGGAAATACAAATCAAAACCACAATGAGATACCACCTCACCCCAGTGAGAATGGGGAAAATTAACAAGGCAGGAAACAACAAATGTTGGAGAGGATGTGGAGAAAAGGGAACCCTCTTACACTGTTGGTGGGAATGTGAACTGGTGCAGCCACTCTGGAAAACTGTGTGGAGGTTCCTCAAAGAGTTAAAAATAGACCTGCCCTACGACCCAGCAATTGCACTGCTGGGGATTTACCCCAAAGATACAGATGCAGTGAAACGCCAGGACACCTGCACCCCGATGTTTATAGCAGCAATGGCCACGATAGCCAAACTGTGGAAGGAGCCTCGGTGTCCAACGAAAGATGAATGGATAAAGAAGATGTGGTTTATGTATACAATGGAATATTACTCAGCTATTAGAAATGACAAATACCCACCATTTGCTTCAACGTGGATGGAACTGGAGGGTATTATATTGAGTGAAGTAAGCCAGTCGGAGAAGGACAAACATTATATGTTCTCATTCATTTGGGGAATATAAATAATAGTGAAAGGGAATATAAGGGAAGGGGGAAGAAATGTGTGGGAAATATCAGAAAGGGAGACAGAACGTAAAGACTGCTAACTCTGGGAAACGAACTAGGGGTGTTGGAAGGGGAGGAGGGCGGGGGGTGGGAGTGAATGGGTGACGGGCACTGGGGGTTATTCTGTATGTTAGTAAATTGAACACCAATAAAAAAAAATTTTTTTGTCATAATTCTATGATTTCTTTTTTTTTTTAAGACTTACTTTATTCATTCATGAGACACACAGAGAGAGGCAGAGACCTCTCTGTGTGTGTGACAGAGAAGGCTCTCTCTAACTAACTTCTCTAACAGAAGTAATAGGCAGAAAGAGAAGCAGGCTCCATGCAAGGAGCCCAATGTGGGACTCGATCCTGGGTCTCCAGGATCACGGCCTGGGCCACAGGCAGGTGCCAAACCACTGAGCCATCCAAGCGTCCCTTGTCTATGATTTCAGTTTAAGTTAACAATTTCTATTTCTATATAGAAGATAAATCATTATAATAAATGTTATCCTACTAAAAGAAATACAAACTACAAACAAAATAAACAAAATCAAATATTAAAAACTTAGAGAAACTATATAGTCCTTGCTATTATACACCTTTTCAACTACCAATGATACAATGTGTTTTTCTCACTTTAGTAGTCTAAATATATAGCCAAAAAGTATGCAAGCCACTTAAGAACTTTGAATTAAAATGTCCAAATCTTTTTTCCAGATTTAGTTACCAGATCTTACAAATTTTTCATCTATGTCTTGCACTTAACTACCTTCTTTTGCATTTCAGTAGTCATTATCTTAATCCAAGCCTTCTATTCTGAAACCCACCTATATTGCACTTATTTCCCACTATTAAAAATCATTTCAAAACTTAAACTAATCATGACAATTTAGAGCAATTTTTATAAAAGATAAAAATCTACAGTCTACCATGTCAAAAATGTCTTTCCCTTAATATTCCCCAATTCCTTTATCTCTCCCTCTTATTTTCCAGCATAGCCTAGGTAAGTATAGATCACCCTACATAAACTGCCAATTCTTCTGCCTCTACGTTTGCTTATGCGAACAATTCCCAAAAAGAATGCCTTAGAACATTTAGCTCTGCAGGTTATGAAAAAGTATTATCTAAAAAAGAGAGAGAGTAGGGGAACATTTAGTGAAAAAGTTCTAAATATCCTGGGTTAAAAGGTTTTTCTGTGGCAGAACTTCTCAGAAGCCTGAATATGCTAGTGCACCTTCAGGACATGGACAGTGCAGATCCATCAGGCAGCATTTTCTAAGAGTATCTGACCACCAAAAACTCTTTTTCCACAAGGTGCATGTCCTAAAAGTAGTGTTCTGAAAACAACTCGAGAAATGTTGTCTTATGCTATTTCTTACATATTTTAAAGTTCTCTTATAGGCTCTGCTAAGAACCTGAGTCTCAACTCAAACATGACATGCTAGAAGGCCTTCCCCACTAAACTATTCATTTTGGAAATATTTATTTAGACAGGCCCGGAAAATATAAAGGTGGGCAAATTATAGCCCTTGCCCTGAAGGAATATTCATTAATTGTTCCTTGGACAACCTGTAACAGAAGTAACTAACGTGCTTGTTTGGGGGTGGTGTGGGGGAGCAGATTCCCAGGCTCAACCCCAAATCTACTGAATCAAACTTTCTGGGGCATCTAATTTTTTTTTTTATATCCAAGAGATTCTGATGTATATCAACATTTAGGAAAGACTTAGGTTACTGGCAAATCTATCAAGTGGACCCTTACGGACCACATGTAAAGTAACTTCTTAAATTGTGTGAAGGACGTTATGCATAAAATCCTGTGGGAACCATAGTAAATAACGTTTACATCTGCCTGAGGATGGGCCATATAAACATATGAATAATGAGAAGAATTTCACCAGGTAGAAGAGGAAAGGAGAACTGTGAGAGGAGGGAAAGTACAAAGTATAGTTGGAAAACAGAATAGTTGATTGTAGTAGAGAATCTAGGTGCTTAGGGAAGCCTATTAGATTGAGTAGGGGCAAAGCAGAACTGACAGAAGGAGGGCTAGAATGGATAGAACCAACGAGAGAATAGTTTTTAAAGCTCTAGGGAGAGGGTGCCTGGGTGGCTCGGCCTGTTGGGCACCTGACTCTGGTTTCAGCTCTGGTCATGATCTCTGGGTCCTGAAATGGATCCGCACATCAGGCTCTCTACTGAGCGTGGAGTCTCCTTTCCTTCTCCCTCTGTCCTTCCCCTCACTTGTGCACTCTCTCTCTTTCTAAAATGAATAAATGTTTAAAAAATTAAAAATAAACAAAGCTGGGGGGGGGAATCCACCCCACTCAGATGCCTCCTTTACTCTAGGTCCTTTAGTGTGTATTTTGTCAAACTATACTGTATAACATTTCAACTAGTTGACATCCACATAGAATTTAGTCAACAACTGAACAATAAGCCAAAGTTACCTGTTTATAGGCAAAATAAATGTCCTAAAGCCCATATACTAAACTTCTAAAACAAAGAGAATCTCTCTTGGTCCATACTTAAATGCATTCAATTTTACTTCAAATACAATACTCATTTATCTCACTTCTAAATATATTAGATATAAGAAGTGACAGCTGACAGTGGCAGGGATGGAGGAAGAACAATACAGAATCTAACAAGCAGATCAAGAATTCCAAGTCTGTGGCAATTTAGGTCCATACAGGGTAAAGTCAGCCATTCTTTTCAAGTAAAGACTTGACTTGAAAGGTGACTTTCAAGAAATTGAAAAATGTATGAGTTAAAATTCAATAATGATATTTTTAATAACTACCCTGGGTCATCAATTCAAGGTTAATTATACTCAGTATACTTTAAGGAAAAAGGGATACACATAATAGAATCCTGAAAGACTTTCATCAAAACAAACTCTAATGCTTAAAAAGGTCACCCTAAATGAGGATTCACCTTTTGAGGTATAATAAAAGGCTTCATAAGTTATTAACCATTTCAAAATATTTCACTCATGAAAGTGTTTTAACACACATTATGTCGGGCAATCGCCTCAATTGCTCCTGTTTTTTCTGGATACTTCCCAGAGTCCAACCCTTTGTCCTTTTCTTTTTTTCAATCCACATACTCCAGCTTCTTCAATCCTACACGCAGAGGATTCCCAACTCTGTACTTGTGCACACTCCCCTCCTATGAAGCATCTCAATCTGCAGTTTTCAGATACCTGCCCGTTCCCTTCTATTCCTTCCTTTAATCAAGAGCATCACTACTCACTCAAGCACCAAAGCAACAAGCTATAAGCATGTGTCTACATGCGAGTCAGTACCAGATCAGTGACAAAAATCCACAGAGCTAAGTAGCAGACAAATCAGGATGCCATTAGGCCCTGAGCCTCCTAGTAAAGAAAGGCAGAAATGGAAGGTCAGAGGCCATTCCCATTCATCCTCCCAGCCACATGTGGCATTATCTAGTATAACCTCCTATCCCAACACTGGACCAAGCTGCCAACTTGCTACTCCTCACGACTGCTGCCATCCATTCTAAAGACTACAAGTCACATTTGGCCTCCCTGTAAACCATGACTAAACCATGATGACCCTTCACCTATGCCAGAATCACATCCATTAACACCTCATATTCCTGTTTCCCCAGTCACTGTCAGAGATGAAGGCTCCGCCCTCACCTCATTGTCCCTCTTATAACTAGTGCTTCCTTTCCCCTCATAATTCAGTTGCTTACTTCTACTCCTATTCTCCTCCCAAGCCCTTGCAATGTGCTATGTGTAACTCCCATCACAACCTCTTTCCCCACCACCACCTGACCTCTCAATAGGCAGCAGCTTATCTTCCTATACCTAATCAGAATCAGAATGTCGACCTGGTATCCTCTTTGATCCCCACTACTATTTCTCAGCTGTTCCTCCTCTGTCTTTGTAAAAACCCCTGTTCCGTTGAGCCCAAAGTTATCAGGTATACCATCCTATATTCATTCACGTGATAATCATTTTTTAAAAGATTTCATTTATTCATGAGAGACACAGAGAGAGGCAGAGACACAGGCAGAGGGAAAAGCAGGCTCCCCACAAGAGCCCAAGGCAGGACTGGATCCTAGAACCCCAGGATTATGCCCTGAGGCTCTGAGGCCCTAAGCCAAAGGCAGATGCTCAACTGCTGAGCCACCCAGGTATCTCTGATAATCATTTTCTACTCATATTCAGGATGCAAACCGAAGACTTTGGCACTTGACTTAGAAGCTTTCCTCTCCAGGGCGCCTGAGTGGCTCAGTCAGTTAAGCAGCTGACTCTTGATTTCAGTTCACATCAGGATCTCAGGATAGTGAGAGTGAGCCCTGCACTGGCCCACCCTCAGCAGGGAGTCTGCTTGAGATTCTCTCCCTCCCTCTTCCCTGCCCATCCATCCCCCTGCTCATGCATGTGTGCTCAAATAAATAAATAAATCTTTAAAAAAAAAAAAAAAAAAGCTTTCCTCTCCTTTATTCTGTTATGTTCAACACTCAAAGAAAGGACCCCTGCCCAGCCCTGATATCACAGTCCAAGGCTTTCTCTACTCCACTTTAGCCATCTGCTTAGCTGGTCATATACTGGACCTAGTCTGTGTCCAAAACTGCTCCACCTCTGAAATATTTAATTCTGAAATGCCATTCTTGACTACATCTTATCCCCCCAACTTATACCCACCCTCGATTATTCCCATCACACCACACTGACATCTCCACACCACTTTCTCTATCAGCTTCCACTTTCTTCATATCCCATCCTATTCAGCTTGGAATCCATGGTTTCTCATTTTAATTATGGTTTCCCAATATTCTAAATTCTGTCGTCCCTTCTCTTTCCGTTGTATCTACATAGTAAATATCAGTATCAGATAAGCCTATTCTATCTTCTCTATGCCTTCACCAAGGCTGATGAACAATACTGAATAAAATTTAAAAAACAGTATTATTAAGACTACTGAATTCATGGTTTTCAACCTCAAATGGGCAGCAATCTTACCATTTCAAATCTCTTCAATCTCAAACACACACACAAATCCACTGAACTATAAGTCCTTTTCTGGCTATTGTCCTGAACTTCTCTTCTTTCTCTCCCTGCTAAACTACATTACTGAATTTCCAACAGTATCTCCATTTCTTTACCTCCCCCACCTATTCCTGGACAACCCTAAACTGGTTTCTGCTTCACTCAACTTCTCTAGCAAAGGTAACCAATCTCTGTCACTAAATCTAACATTATTTTAAATCCTATCTGGACTTAAATAGTATTTAAGTATTAAATCCCTCAATAGTATTAAAAACTGTTGACATCTTTATTCTTGATGTCATCATATTGCATTTTCTGCTTTCACCTGATTCTCTGACAACTCCTCCACAAGCCCCTTTGCTAATCCTTTTCTTACTCTATGTCAATCCTCACATTGCATGTCTTCCAGGCTCTGTTTAGCCTTCTCACCTCACTAAAATCTCCCTTTGTGTACTGTCATCCATTTCTCTAGTTTTGAACACCAGCTTCAGGCTTATCACCCTCAAATCTAGATCTCTAGGACTGCCTGGGTAGCTCAGTGGTTGAGCATCTGCCTTTGACTCAGGGTGTGATCTCGGAGTCTGGGATCCAGTCCCACATCAGGCTTCTGCAGACAGCCTGCTTCTCCCTCTGCCTATCTCTCTGCCTCTCTCTCTCTCTCTCTCATGAATAAATAAATAAAATCTTAAAAAAAAAATCTAGATCTCTAGCCCAGAGGTCTCTCTTGAATTCCAAAATCATATATTCAAATGTCCATCTAACATCTCCAAATAGGTGCCCTTTGGTACCTCAAAAGCAACGGGTCCAGAACTAATCTCCTCTTTTTCTTTCACAAATATATTCCTGCTCTGAGTTTCTCAGGAAATGGGGCTTCACTATCCATCAAGTGATAACCTGGGTATCATCTCTGAGACCTTCTCTCTTTCATTTCCTACAGTGACCTTACCAAGTATGATGACTCCACCTGTTAAAGAACAAGTTAGTCCCTTTGTCAATCACTGCTCAATCTCTCTATTTCAATCCATATCAACAGTTCTCTTTTGCAAGCATACATTTCTGCTTAAAACACTTCTCTGCTTAAAACTCTTCAGTAGCTTCCTATTAAGTATAGGATAAAATTCAAACTACTTACAATAATCATAACCACAACAATCATCTGTTGATTACCATGTGGTAAAAGCCTACTGGTTTTAATCCTTTACAACTTTATAAGATCAGGATAGTTCTTCTTTTAGAGATAATGAAAAGGAGGCATAACGAGGTTATGAACCTCATCTTGCCACCAATCTGATCTGATCTGATCTGAGTGGCATAGGCAGGTTCTGAACTATTCTTTTTCCAGAGTCCGTATTCTCAATTACCAAACCAAACTGCCATTCAATCTCTTTCACAACGTGAACCCATTTTACTTTTATGTCCCCATTTCCAGTCACTCCATTCTTCTCCAATTCTGCATTCTGGCCTCCATTTTAGGCATTTCTTTGAAATACACATCCTACTCTCCCAGTTCTAATCTTTTATATCTGTTCTTCTCTCATCCTGAACTGCCCGTCACCCCTTCTGTATCCAACAGGCAAATTCCTACCAGTTTTTATAAGGTCTGGCTGAAGGACACCTTCTTTCAAAAGCCTATTCTAATAGCCTTGGGCAGAATTAGTTATTCTGTTCTGAGGTCCCAAAGCATTTTATGCAATACTTCCATTATAGCACTTGTCTAGCATATAATACATTCATTCACAAAGCACTAACACTAGTGTAAGCAACTCATGTCTTCTTAATGCATAGTACAGAATCTACCATAATTGTTAAATAATCCAACTAATCAACTACTTGGGAAGACTATGCCACTGTCAGATGTCACTAAAATGATAAAAAGAAAATAAAGTTTAGAGAGATTAAATGACTTTCTACAGGGCACATAATAGATAGCATGAAGACTGTGAACAAGAGGTCTTGTGATTATGACTCCACAGCCCATGTCCTGAGTTTTCCAGTTTAGACAACATTTTATAATACAGATGTGCTCTTGATCATGCTGCAATTGTTGTTACATTCTTCATCCAGATAGGCTTTGTCTTTCACACTAGGATGTAGAGACTCTAATTTGTATTCTCCTAGACTGCCTAGTATAGTGCCCAGTATATATCATTCACTAAAAGTTTGATACTAAAATAAATTTATTTGAGGGGTGCCTGGCTGGCTCAGTGGGTAGAGCATGCAATTCCTGATTTCAGGCTTGTGATACAGCCCCACATTGGGTGCAAAGATGACTTAAAGAATATTTTTAAAAAAATAAGAAATAAATGTATTTGAAGGCAAAAATCATCTACAGAAAACTAAAGCCAGTGCTATCAATTTAAAATATATATCCTATTATTTTCAAGCCTGTTTATTCTACTACTGATCAAAATCCAACTGCTCTCTGGTACAGTCTCCTAAACCCACTAAAAACTAATGCCAGGGCAGGATTCAGGGGAAAAGATTCAACTAAGAATTAAATGTTCAACATGGGTCAAGCAACATAGTAGGCATTTTCAAACAGTATCTCAGCAGGAGATAGAGGACCCAGAACTCAGTGTAGATGAAATATATATAAGACTAACACCTGTAAGTTAGCCTCAGCTAGTCCAGACAGAATTCATTTATAAAGTGTAAGAGAAAAATCTATTATAATCTTTCATTGTTCACTATATACTTTATAGTCAAAACCAAAGAAATGTATCCAAGAATATTTCCCCCAAATCTCACTTTCTATATCAAACGTTAAACACAGTTGTACTAAAGTTAATAATCTATAAATTAATTGAGCAATATATTAATCTTAAACAATAATCCTTATTAGAAAGACCAATTAGTAATCATAAGTTATAAAATATTTAAAAACAAAGACCTAAGATGAAACAATAAGAAACTAAAACAAAAAGTCCATTAAGCACTATAAACTAACAGCAAGCAAAATACTGGCAAACATTAACTTCCACAATCTAAAAAACAGATAAAGTTTGCTAAAATGGGGATGCCTGGGTGGCTCAGTGGTTGAGCATCTGCCTTTGGCTCAGGGCGTGATTTCCAGGACAGGAAATCGAGTCCCACATCGGGCTCTCCGGGGGAGTCTGTTTCTCCTTCTGCCTATGTCTCTGCCCCTCTCTGTGTCTCTCATGAATAAATGAATAAAATCTTAAAAGAAATACTTAAAAAAAAGATTGCTAAAATAGGCATATTTAAAATGGTTGATAGTAGTAGCAATATTCTTTTCTTATGAAGGTTAAATATTCTGAAATCTTTATATTCTCTAGCAAATCATTTTCTTCTTTGATAGAAAAATGAATGTTACCCCCAAAATGTCCTGAATATATTAGGATTCAGTTTAATAAAATGTTAAGGTATATGTTTTAAAATAATAGGATCCATCTATTAGCATAATTTTCAAAGACTTCTAGATTGAACTACTTTTAGAGGGGTAGAACTGTATTTGCTTACTCTGTTATTTTCTAGAACTTTAATAGAACATCTACATTATAGTGCAATAATTCCCCAAAATACTGAAGTACAACAATATAGTACTGTCTGTACAGCACAGCACAATAGGTAGACAACATATTACATATCTTCAAGAAATGAACACAAAGGAATATATTCATAAAAGTTACATTTACAATTATAGAAATACTGAGGCAATTAATGATCAAACTTATAGGAATCCCTATGTGTCAAGAACATATAAAAATAGAAGAAAAATGGGAAGAGGAAAAACATTTTAAAGGAATGCTATCACTGGTATCTAGGAAAGTGTTCTTAAAAGACAAGAGAAAAAGAAAAAGGGAAATACAGAGCAAATCTATCTAAATGAAAAATAAGACAAAGGCAGTTTCTTAGTTATAATTAAGGTGTTCTAACTACCAAACTTCTAAAATTTTAGCTGTCTCCCATTTGCAAAGACAAACTACACTCAAAGCAATGATATTTGCCCTTGTAAAATTTTAAAAATAGAATTCAGCTACAAAAGGAAAAAGTATTATTAATTGTTTCTATTCTTTATTTGTAAAAAGAATGTCAGAGAAATTTATTTTCTTTTTAAAGCTAGATCCATGGGACGGCTGGGTGGCTCAGCAGTTGAGCATCTGCCTTTGTCTCAGGGCATGATCCTGGAGTCCCAGGATCAAGTCCCACATTGGGCTCCCTGCATGGAGTCTGCTTCTCTCTCTGCCTATATCTCTGCCTCTCTCTCTCCGTGTCTCTCATGAATAAATAAAAAAAGCTAGATCCAACTGATAAACCAGAATGTCTCTGAAAGCAGTTGAAAGAAAACTTGAAAAATTCTATCTGGATTTTTGTAAAAAATTGGTAGGGACTCTGTTCTGTTTTATGTTAGGTACAAGTACAGCTTAAAGGCAAAGAAGGAAGAAAACTAAAACTCTGTTCACACCCTTATGTATGGTCTCCTTTCTAAATGAAAAGGCCAGTATGTGACACCAGCTGAATGTCAATGTCCACTCCCCTCCCCCCCGCCACTGCCTAACAGGGTATAGGTAGACAATGAACACTTTAACTGAATGGCTGCACACTTTGGGTACATTTTATTAGCATTATATACATACACACACACATATATACATTCATGGATGCATGTCTACATGTATACATCATTCAATTATCCATTATTTTAACTTTTAACTCTCTAAGCAGAACTTTCAAAAGAACAGAAAAATATATATCCACCTACCTTAGATTTGTCTTAATATATTTTTTCCTGCTACATTTGCTCATTATTAAGACATCTGTAATCAATGCTTTGTTCCTTCACCGTTTTCTTCTTTATTTATCCTGCAGTAAAATTATAATTGAATTGGGAGATCACAAATTTTATTTAAAAAAATAAAATCTTTAAAAAAAAAAGAAAATCTCTCAAAACTACACCAGAAGAATACCCCCCAGAATATCCTAATTTCTGTAAAACTGAAAAAACAAACTAGAAAGCTGAAAACTGTATTTTTTCAATCTTACTTCTTTGCGATTTTCTTATCTTCTGGGGAAAAAAATTCAAAAAATGTAAATCATGTGCTATATATCAGGTTATTTCCTACTGAATATAGAGCAGAGCTATCTGAATAATATACACTACATAAAGCTCAAGATATCAGCTCTATTTTAAAATAATAATCACTTAATAAACTGAGTGAATTTATCATTTTCATCTTTTTATCATTTTCTTAAATTTCATTCCACTGCAACAAACTTGCCAACCATTTTTTATTTACCTTACGTTCAAAACTGGCTTTTGTCAAAGAATTTTAACTCCAAACAAAATATTAATACTTATTTTAAAATCTTCTCCAATAGCCTGTAGTCCACTTAAAAAGCTATTTTATACACTCTAGAAACTAAACCCCATTTTTTTTTTACTAATATCTAAATATACAGTTGACACTCTGAATGAAGTAAAACTGGCAAAGAGAAAGACCAAAGAACTAAGAGTCCTTAATTTACTGTAGAAGTGGAAAGAACGAATATGCACAGCCCTGAGTATCTTCTAGGCATCTTGGCCAGCAATGGTGGTGCTTAGCCACAGACATGCTGTTTTCAGGGCTCTTTCCTAAGTGGCCCCCTCTAAAATAGTATCATACCATCCTAGTCATTGTAAAACTGAGCCAGGAGGTTTGCCCATGGGCACAAGGACAATGGTTATAGCTACCAACTGTCCCCCATCTTTCAGCAGATGGACAAGAGATGGTAGGACATTTGAACCAGGTTACTTACAACATAAACAAAAAGCAAGGATGGTGCCATTCCTTTGGATTAAACTTACTCTGTTATATTCCACTGGTGTTTTACATTGGGAATCTTATCTTCCATAAAAATTGTATAGCCTACAAGGCAGAGACCATTTATTTATTAAACAGTGACTGGCACCCATGATATGTCAGGCCTTTCTTTGTGCTAGGCACAGAGGCAGATAAATGTCCCCATTCTTCAGGAGATTACAATTTCATGAGGGAGACAGACATTTAAACAAAAAATATTCATAATATTATTTGAATAATAATGATTATGACACCACATAAAAAGAGGCGTAAATGCTCATTTCTATATTTCTCTTGGAATTTTCTTTAATTTTTGAATGAGTAATACATTCTTATGGTCCAGGATTCAAAAAGTAGCAAAAGGTATTCACTAAAGTCCAGGAACAGCCAGAGGCAATCAGCATTGAAGAAAGTAGCAGCTTTCAGCCACCACAGCCACAAGATGTCAGAAGAGAAAATAACTAGTCTCACACCAGAATAATGACCATCAGATAAAACTGATTCTGATTCAGGCTCATCAAAGAATAATTTCATCCCAACTATTCTCTAAGTCATCACAGGTTGATTGCTTGCTTGCCAAATCTATCTTCCTTATATCCCTACAGCATTTCCTATTCTCCCCAAATTTTTCCTGATTAAACTCTTTGGAACACTGTGTTCATGCTTTTCTTCCAAATTATCCAGTCCTTCGTCCTCAGTCTTCTCCGCTTGCTCCTGAAAGACTGGTATTTCCAGGTTTCGCATCCCCCAAATCTACCTCCTACACAGGCTCCCTAGCTCATCCTCATTTGGTCAGTCTCATATCTCATCTACAGCCTGGACTTCTCACTCTTGAGCTCCAGCCCATATGCATCTGCCTATTAGATATCTCTTAGTGATTTGCTCACAGATCCTCAAGCCCCAAATGTTCAAATATAACCTCAATGCCCTCACTTTGCATCTCTCCTCTTGCTGTACTCTCATCTCAGTGAGTGACATCAACACTGACTCAGCCACTCCATCTGGGAGTCCTCCTCTCCCTTCATTACTCAATTCCTGAGGAGCAACGTGGTCTAGTGATAGCAATAGTGTGTGGCATAAAAAACACTGGCACTGGGCATTACTGAGCTGATCTGGGCATTACTGAGTTCTATCACTTATTGGCTATATGATCCTGACAACTGTAAATTTTTCCAAGCATTCTTTCCTGTCAAATGAAGATTGTTTTGTGAGGAGAAAATGTAACAATAAACACAAAATGTCCAACTCTTTCGAATATAAGCAAGGACCACTACCTTACTCAGCCTTAATAATAGCATCTCCCATTTCTTGACTTCATTTTCCCCATCATCACTGCCACTGCTTTAGTTCTGAAATGATTGACATGATTAAAGCAATAACTGCCTCCCTATAAAGAAATTCGTCTCTCCCTGTAATACCTTCACCTCACTCAAACCTCTCAACCCCTCTTAACTCCACTAGATAACAACACTATTCAAAATGCAAACCCAGGAGCACCTGGATGGCAGTGGTTGAGCTTCTACCTTCGGGTCAGGTCGTGATCTGAGGGTCCTGGGATAGAGTCCTTCCTGCATTGGGATTCCCACAGGGAGCCTACTTCCCCCTCTCTCTCTTTCTGTTTCTCATGAATAAATAAATAAAATCTTTTTTTTAAAAAAAAAATGCAAATCCAAAGATGCTATTTATTTCCTTACTCAAAATCTTCCAATAGCCATAGTTGAGCATTACAAGTTGAGGTACCTGGTAGAGGCTTAATAAAACTTAGTTATAGAAGCATGCAAATTAAGGTACATCATCCTTTCCATTATATTAATTTTCCAGGTTCAAAATTACCCCGTATTGATTTGAAAAGCAGGAGATCCCATTTTACTAAAGTATGAACTGTGAATATTTTGAAAAATTCAGCTGCTTTTTATACTATTGATCTCACCCCAAATCTGGTTTTAATGTCCTAGAACATACTACTCTTTGATAAACAAGGATTGACTTAGGATCTCACACTCTAGGGCACCTGGATGGCTCAGTGGTTGAGCATCTACCTTTGGCTCAGGGCATGATCCCAGGGTCCTAGGATAGAGTCCTGCATTGGACTCCCCAGGGAGAGCCTGCTTCTCCCTCTGCCTACGTCTCTACCTCCCTCTCTGTCTCTCATGATTTAAAAAAATCTTTTTTTTTTAAGATTTATTTATTCATGAGAGACACACAGAGAGAGAGAGAGAGGCAGAGACACAGGCAGAGGGAGAAGCAGGCTCCACGCAGGGAGCCTGATGTGGGACTCGATCCCGGGCCTCCAGGATCACGCCCTGGTCCGAAGGCAGGCGCTAAATCGCTGAGCCACCCAGGGATCCTGACTAAATGAAATCTTAAAAAAAAAAAAAAAAAAAGGATCCCCTACTCCCACATACACAAACACCTGAATGGTTAAGAGCTCAAATGTCCTAATATTAAATGTCAAAGGTCAAATGGTTAAATGTCAAATGTTCTCATACTGAGCTTATTATAATATATATTCTATTTAGCCTAAAACATACCCCTTGAATTCATCATATCTCATGATACAGTCTCAACTTATAATTTTTAAGCCTAAAATCACAAAGTATACTGATGTAATGTTCTGTACACTACAAGTTTTCTATAAAACTATTTTTTTAAGTCCTATCTGCTAAGGAAACTTTCTCTTTTAGAGTGGAAAGGTGTATCTTAGATTAGTTTATTAGAGGCAAATAAGAGCTTACACTACAAGAGAAAAATGAGTTCAAAATTCTTTTGCCTATATGTGAATTTCTGTGCTAAATCTGGAGAAAAGCCATTTATCATACTGGTAAAAATTTCCTATCATATGTTAGGTTTGATTACCAAAACAGTATCTGGTATTCACCTTACTCTTCGTCTATGTGTTGCTCCAATCACCCTCTGGCACACAGAGTCAATTAATTTCATTGCTACCAAATATCCCTTGATATAGAGCTCTATTACAGGTATTTAAAATATGCTGATTAAAGAAAAATATCATTATATTTACACTTACAAAATGTGAACACCTACCATGCTGTGGTTAATTACATTACTACTACAATTTAACTTTCTGGAAAAATCAGGTATTATTGTAAGAAAATTTCTTGGGCAACTTTACTAGGACATAAAAGCTTATGGAAACAACTTTCTCCTCATTTTTCTATAAAACCCACAGAATAACTAATGCCTACAAGACCATTCTCTAGTGTTTCCAAGCACTTCTGTTGCTAACAGCTATAGTGGATGATTAGCAAGAGTTAATCATATTTATCACCAAACTTGATTATGCCAACTATGCTTACTGTTGTAATTTTGGAATTCTGTTAACTAGCATGTTAAATCATTAAATAGATTTAAAAGATAGAGTTACTTCTAGGAAAATTAAGTTGAATGCTTTGGAAAGACAATAACAGCAGACTGCTTTTTAAAAACTGCTTTTGAACTAGATATTAGTTGGAAAAAACTATAAAATGTTGGAGAAATATGACAAATATGTGGAGTCCTTTATAAAGACAATTGCAAAACAACCTAAGTTCTTCCTCTGCTTTTAAGAACCCAAAAATGGAAATTGTAAATTATGCGTTGAGATCATTTTTGTAGGAAGGGGAGAAAAAACAAAACAAAACAAAAAACACAAAAATACCCCACACTGCAATTAGTACAGTAAAAACAAAAAGAAAAGAACATAGAATAAAAGGCGATACACCCCTCTTGGAAGCAGGAAGAGAAAGAGACCACAGAAAAATGTATCCATTTCTCTGGTTCCAGGATGAAGCAAAGTTGTAGTTCATTGGGAAAGTAGGAGATCTTCATAGGTTAATCCTGATTTAAATAGCAAGTAAAGCTTGAAAGATAAGGGAAGAAGAATATGAAGTGCATATAAAGCTGTTCTTTTCAATCACATCAATCAAAAGGTAGAGAGAAGATAGGGCTGGCTAGAAAAGAGAAGTATTTTCAAAGAGCCAAATACCTGAAGTTGGTAGGGATGAGCCTATGCTTATCATGAATCTTAGGCGAAGGAGATGAGAGTACAAGGAGAAACAATGTGGGATAGCAGTGACAGGAAATTATACCACATTTAAAGTTTTGTAATCATTGTGAAACAAAGTTAGAATAACATTTTTTAAAAAATTTTTTAAAGATGATAGATATGTTGAATAACAAATCATAGTGATTTTTTTTTTTTAGATTTAATTTATTTATTCATGAGAGACAAAGAGAGAGGCAGAGACATAGGCAGAGGGAGAAGCAGGCTCCACGCAGGGAGCTCCATGTGGGACTCGATCCCGGAACTCCAGGATTGTGCCCTGGGCCAAAGGCAAACATTCAACTGCTGAGCCACCCAGGCGTCTCAGAATAACTTTCAAATAACATTCTTCACACTTCTATGTAAAAACAGAAGTAGCCAGGAGTAGTACTTATAAATAATTGAAACATGTGTAAATAATGTCTTTAATATTTTAAACACGAATCATACAGAAAATCACGTGGCTTTCTAATACAGATTCAAGGCTACTCTAATTCAATTGCTTCAGACACCTATTATTTAAGAAATCTTAAGTCTTTATAAAAAGACCAAAGGATTAATTATTTCAGCATCTCTTTCTCAATTCATTCCCCACCTGGCTTCTGTTTTTGGCTATTTCACAGTCAATGAATAGCAAAACTGGCTGGTAAGAAGGAAATGAAAAATAAGATTCAAATAATCATGGTCTATCTCCACCTCTCCAAATACTATCCTCTCCACCACCACCACCACTTCATGGAAGGAAACAAAATTTATAATCTTCTGTAGGAATTATTTGCTCGACTGAAGTCATTGCAGGGTTTTCTTGTTCAGTATCGTTATTTCATTACTGCATTTTATACATTTCAAAACACATCTACACAAAGTACAATAAGTGACTACTAACTAGTAAATCTGGGAAAGAGTAGATAAGACACTTTTATTAGCTAAAGTTCGGAGAAATGAATTTCAACATTATTATACTTAGCTAGATTGGTCCTATTTTGTGTATATTAATAAAACTGCTACCTTTCTAAGTCCAGAAACATGCTTCAATAGGTTAATTTTAACACTTCCATCAATTTTTTAAAAAGTGAAAGCATCTCAACTGTCCATATATAGTATCATGGGTCTTTATGCATGATTGTTTCCCCAATACCTGAACTAGCTTTTATCATATCAATGCTAGAATATAAATTCCACTTTAAAACATTACTTAACAAAAAAAAAAAAACATCACTTTTGTGCTACCAATGAAAAAAATTGAGGCTATTTGAAATTATAAACAAAACTGTAGTTAGGGTCTAATTTTAAGTCTGCTGTGTTTACAAAAAAAAAAAAAAGCTTCAAGAAGATAACTTTGAAAATACTGGTTTTGTGGGACACCTGGGTAGCTCAGCGGTTGAGCGTCTGCCTTCTGCCCAGGGTGTGATCCTGGAGTCCCCTGCACGGAGCCTGCTCCTCTCTCTCTGTGTGTCTCATGAAGAAAAAGAAAAGAAGAAAAGAAAAAAGAAGAGAAAAGAAAAGAAAAGATAAGAAAAGAAAAGAAAAGAGAGAGAAAGAAAGAAAGAAAGAGAAAGAAAGAAAGAAAGAAGAAGGAAGGAAAAAAGAAAAAGAAAGAAAGAAGAAAGAGAAAGCAAGCAAGCAAGCAAGCAAGCAAGCAAACACTGGTTTTGGGGGAAATTCTCAAATTATCAGAATCACACAGCTCCGTTGTTAGAATTTCACATGATTTTGATATGTAATGGACCTGGCTGTATCACTGTTTGGAAAATACACCTGAAGATGCTTCCCACTTTGGGAGAATTGAGATACTTCAAAAGAGCCTCACAAAAGAGCTGCGAGTAAGGTTTTCTAGGAGGCAAGTATCCTCTCTTCCAAGCAAAATTCCCACTTAACTTCCTAGCTTATGTTTTCCTCAACAGTTTCCTCTGACACTCCTGGGAAGGCCAATCAAAAGATGTTCAAAAAACATAGATACTGTATTTTTAAACTTTGCTGTAATGGAATTATACCAGTAAGACTCAAGTTGTCTTTATTAGTATTAAGATACAATCTCACTAGTATCATCCTTAAGTTTTCCTTTCCATTCTCCCTTATTCTCTACTGTATATTCTAAAGCATCAGAAAAGGAAAGCTCATGAGTGAAAGGATTTACTCTGACAAATTGTGATCTTTATTATACTGTTCTCATGGTAAAAGATTTTAAATGCCCTAAGTATTCTTTAAAAGGAAATTAACGAAATGATTTAAATAATTTATTTCTACTTATGTGCAATGGATAAGAAACATTTTCCCTGAAATTTTTATTTTTATAATTTGTATGGATAACATTGAAATTGCATTAATGTATGATAATTCTCAAAGTTGACTTTTATATATGGAATGCATTAGTTCAGTAAAGACATTCGAAGACATTTCAGGCTTATTTCCTTAATGACCAATGTTGACCGCATGTCAAAATGTCAGTGGTTCAGCTGTGAAGTGTTTGCATTGTTCAGCTTTACTTTTAAAAGTCTATCTAAATGGAACAGGACATTTGAGTGCTTTCCAATGGACTACTACATCAACAATAAACCTGGCTCAATTTTCTGGTCCAATATTAACTTGCAGAGAATATCAAATTAGGGAAAAAAGATCAGAAATACATGTATTGTACTGGTCAAGTTTCAGTCAGGATTCCTTATGTGTGTTAACCTGAAACTCTTCCCTACTTTTCATATAAGTGCCTTAATCCTAAGAGAGATTTCATATTTTAATCATGCAATGACTTTCCTCAGTAGAAAACTGAAGTGAGGGATCCCTGGGTGGCGCAGCGGTTTGGCGTCTGCCTTTGGCCCAGGGCGCGATCCTGGAGACCCGGATCGAATCCCACATCGGGCTCCCTGCATGGAGCCTGCTTCTCCCTCTGCCTGTGTCTCTGCCTCTCTCTCTCTCTCTGTGACTATCATGAATAAATAAATAAAATCTTTAAAAAAAAAAAAAAAAAAAAAGAAAACTGAAGTGATCAGGATCCCTGGGTGGCTCAGTGGTTTAGCGCCTGCCTTCCGCCCAGGGCATGATCCTGGAGTCCTGGGATCAAGTCCCACATCAGGCTCCCTGCATGGAGCCTGCTTCTCCCTCTGTGTGTCTCTGCCTCTCTCTCTCTCTCTCTCTCTCTCTCTCTGTGTGTCTCTCATGAATGAAAAAATAAAATCTTAAAAAAAAAAAAGAAAACTGAAGTGATCTATAGAGTCTGGAGTTTCTTGAATTCATCAGTAGAAGCAAATTTCATTAGCCTTCCAACAAAGCAAACACAAAGACTGAAGAGCTCCTCCATGTTTATACATTCAACAAAAATTTATTCATATAGTCTTATAAGATATGTAAACAAAACATCAGTGTAATCACAACTTCACACTCACCAGAGTGATTCCAGGTTGACCAGAGAGTCACTGGGAAAGTGCCTGCTTACCCTGATCTACTTAGAGATTCACACCAAACATGTTTGCGCCATTACCAACACTTAATGTGACAATGCTTTAAGTGTTCACTCATTCAGGATCAAACCCATTTAAATATCTTTCTAAAGTTGTATCTGGATCAGGAAGCAGTTCTTTAAACATTTTTTTTAATACTTAGCTTTTATTGGCCAAAATACTGTTTGCAATTTAACTTCCTTGGAAGAAAAAAACTCAAAGATTTAAAAACTATGAGGGCAAAGTAGCTTGTTACTCAAAAACAGGATCAAGACTAGGAGAAAAATGTGGTACCCAAAGGGAAAAATCAAGAGAGAATATGAGTCTTGCATACAGTATGGTACAATTTTCATCCCAGACCTCTATGGCCAGGCATCTAGGTGTATATTATTTAATAGGAAGTGGCTGCATTCTCATCGGCCCGCCAAATCAGGCTTGGAAGGAAGAAATTTTAAGAAGTGAAGTAGATAAGAGGTACTGTTAAGAGAGGCTCTCTCAGTTTTAGTCAGAGCTGCTGAAACTGACGGTGAGCTGACTGCTGCCCACCTGAGCAGTGCAGGTGTCTCGGTGACCTTACAGTCAGGGCTCCGGTCTAGGGGCAGCGGGACCCAGGCTGTGCTGACCATGTGCCCCCCCCCCCCCCCCAGGCAGCAGGCTCGGGTCTAGGGGCAGCGGGACCCAGGCTGTGCTGACCATGTGCCCCCCCCCCCCCACCAGGCAGCAGGCTCGGGTCTAGGGGCAGCGGGACCCAGGCTGTGCTGACCATGTGCCCCCCCCCCCCCCCCACCAGGCAGCAGGCTCGGGTCTAGGGGCAGCAGGACCCGGGCTGTGCTGACCATGTGCCCCCCACCCAGGCAGCAGGCCCGGGTCTAGGGGCAGCAGGACCCTGGGCTGTGCTGACCATGTGCCCCCCCCCCAGGCAGCAGGCTCGGGTCTAGGGGCAGCGGGACCCAGGCTGTGCTGACCATGTGCCCCCCCCCCCCCCAGGCAGCAGGCCCGGGTCTAGGGGCAGCAGGACCCTGGGCTGTGCTGACCATGTGCCCCCCCCCCCCACCAGGCAGCAGGCTCGGGTCTAGGGGCAGCGGGACCCAGGCTGTGCTGACCATGTGCCCCCCCCCCCCCACCAGGCAGCAGGCTCGGGTCTAGGGGCAGCAGGACCCGGGCTGTGCTGACCATGTGCCCCCCCCCCCCCAGGCAGCAGGCTCGGGTCTAGGGGCAGCGGGACCCAGGCTGTGCTGACCATGTGCCCCCCCCCCCCCCAGGCAGCAGGCTCGGGTCTAGGGGCAGCGGGACCCAGGGCTGTGCTGACCATGTGCCCCCCCCCCCCCACCAGGCAGCAGGCTCGGGTCTAGGGGCAGCAGGACCCTGGGCTGTGCTGACCATGTGCCCCCCCCCCCCCAGGCAGCAGGCTCGGGTCTAGGGGCAGCGGGACCCTGGGCTGTGCTGACCATGTGCCCCCCCCCCCCCAGGCAGCAGGCTCGGGTCTAGGGGCAGCGGGACCCAGGCTGTGCTGACCATGTGCCCCCCCCCCCCCCAGGCAGCAGGCTCGGGTCTAGGGGCAGCGGGACCCAGGGCTGTGCTGACCATGTGCCCCCCCCCCCCACCAGGCAGCAGGCTCGGGTCTAGGGGCAGCAGGACCCTGGGCTGTGCTGACCATGTGCCCCCCCCCCCCCAGGCAGCAGGCTCGGGTCTAGGGGCAGCAGGACCCTGGGCTGTGCTGACCATGTGCCCCCCCCCCCCCAGGCAGCAGGCTCGGGTCTAGGGGCAGCGGGACCCAGGCTGTGCTGACCATGTGCCCCCCCCCCCCCCAGGCAGCAGGCTCGGGTCTAGGGGCAGCGGGACCCAGGGCTGTGCTGACCATGTGCCCCCCCCCCCCACCAGGCAGCAGGCTCGGGTCTAGGGGCAGCAGGACCCTGGGCTGTGCTGACCATGTGCCCCCCCCCCCCCCAGGCAGCAGGCTCGGGTCTAGGGGCAGCGGGACCCTGGGCTGTGCTGACCATGTGCCCCCCCCCCCCCCCAGGCAGCAGGCTCGGGTCTAGGGGCAGCGGGACCCAGGCTGTGCTGACCATGTGCCCCCCCCCCCCCCCAGGCAGCAGGCTCGGGTCTAGGGGCAGCGGGACCCAGGCTGTGCTGACCATGTGCCCCCCCCCCCCAGGCAGCAGGCCCGGGTCTAGGGGCAGCGGGACCCAGGGCTGTGCTGACCATGTGCCCCCCCCCCCCACCAGGCAGCAGGCTCGGGTCTAGGGGCAGCAGGACCCTGGGCTGTGCTGACCATGTGCCCCCCCCCCAGGCAGCAGGCTCGGGTCTAGGGGCAGCGGGACCCAGGCTGTGCTGACCATGTGCCCCCCCCCCCCCCAGGCAGCAGGCTCGGGTCTAGGGGCAGCGGGACCCTGGGCTGTGCTGACCATGTGCCCCCCCCCCCCCCAGGCAGCAGGCTCGGGTCTAGGGGCAGCGGGACCCAGGGCTGTGCTGACCATGTGCCCCCCCCCCCCCCCACCAGGCAGCAGGCTCGGGTCTAGGGGCAGCAGGACCCTGGGCTGTGCTGACCATGTGCCCCCCCCCCAGGCAGCAGGCTCGGGTCTAGGGGCAGCGGGACCCAGGCTGTGCTGACCATGTGCCCCCCCCCCCTCCAGGCAGCAGGCTCGGGTCTAGGGGCAGCGGGACCCAGGGCTGTGCTGACCATGTGACCCCCCCACCCCCCCAGGCAGCAGGCCCGGGTCTAGGGGCAGCGGGACCCAGGAGCGCGGCCCCCCGGCCGTCCCGGACCTGCTCCCTCCCCGCAGCTCTGACAAGCCCGCACCCACAGTGTCCGGAGACTAAAGGTGCCCGCATGCGGGCCCCAAGCAGGGTTTTGGGGCAGGAACGGGGGACTGGACGGAGGCTGTCCCACGGGACCCGAGCGCGCAGAACCGACACAGGCACTGCGGGCCGCCGGCGGTAGAGACCGACGTCCTCGGTGCCCGGGTCCGCTCTCCTCCGGGTCGGGTGGCTTTCCCCAAACACTGTCCGCCTCGGGCCCGGTAGGAGTGCGGGGGGACGGGCGAGCGCCGCCCGGAGGGACAGCGGGGGCCTCAGAAAGCGGTGCGCGCGGATGGGGAGGCGGGGGGGACCCCGGGCGGGAGACCGGGCGGGGACGCGGAGGGCGACGGGGCGGGGGACGCGGCGGGGGACGCGGCGGGGGACGCGGCGGGGGACGCGGCGGGGCGGGGCGGGGGACTCAGCGGCCGGGCCGCCGTCCGGAGGCCGCGGTCTCGGGCTGCCCCTGCCCTCCCCGCCGCCGCCCTCTCCGCGCCCCCGACTGCCGCTCGCCCCGCCCCGGCCCCCGCCTCGCTCCCGGCCCCCGCCTCGCTCCCGGCCCCCGCCTCCTGCGCCGTCGGCGGCTCCGCGGTGCCGGGTCCCGCCTGGCGCGCCACTTACCCGCCGCGATGGGATTTACGTAGCGGCCGTCGTCACTGCTTACGGGCGGGAGGAGGTGGGGACGGCGAGCCCGGCAGCCCGGCGCCCCCGGGGCCCCGCGTCGCCCCCACGTCAGCTCTGATGCGGCAGCCACAGCCTCCCCGCCGACCCGGGGCCAAAAGTAGCGCAGCAGCCGACCGAACCGCGTCCTCGCGTCCCGCCCTCCCCTCCCCCCTCCCCCTCTCGGCGACCGCCTCCCCGGGGACGCCCGGCGGAAGAAAATCCAGGCTCGAACCCTGCCCCCTGCCGGCCGCCAGCGGGAGTGCAGCGCCGACAATCCAACAATTAGATGGAACGGGGGGAGGGGAGGAGGGAAAGGAGGGGCCAGGGGGCGGGGCCTGAGTGGTCGGGAGGCGGGGCCTCGGGGTGGCGAGGGGGACCGGGCAGGGGGCGGGGCCTCGGGGTGGCGAGGGGGACCGGGCAGGGGGCGGGGCCTCGGGGTGGCGAGGGGGTCCGGGACCGGGGCCGGGAGGAGGGGCGGGCTGCGGCGGGAGGAGGACGGGGTCCTGGAAGCCGGAAGCCGCCAGCCGCCCCGCCTCGCGCCGGAAGTCCCGCTGGCGGCAAAGTTAACGGCAGTGGTTGGCGCGTCCGCGTCGGAGCTGCTGGTTCTCGAGGCTGCCGGCTGCGCGCCCCCTGCCCCCGCCGAAGCTGACGTGCCCGAGCGGACCCGGGGAGCGTCCGCCGTCCCGGGGCCCTGTGGACGTGACTTCGGGGAGCTGGCTGTCCTGGTCCCAGCCTGCTCCGCCTCCCCGGTGACTGCGTCGGGGTGTGCAGAATCAGCGGTGGGCCCGCTGGGAGATGCGACGCCGGGAAGGAAGGCTCTGGGTGGCAGGCCAAACCCCGTGCCTCTGAAGTCGGAGTTTGCTTCCCATCCAGTGGAAGGCGAGGGCCCTCCGGTAAGGGGAGCGTTCCGACCCTCTCTCGGGAACCCTTTCTGCATACTCAGAACTTCCTCAACTGCAAGGCTGAGCAAGCCCTCCCAAAGGGAGCCTCCGTAGCCTAAAGACAAGCCGCTTTACATTCAGAAAACACGAATTCAGACAGTGATTACCGCCCAACTTTATAGTACTCAGGGGTGTGAGATGCAGGAAACCAATGTCAAGGACACCACTGATAAGTTGCTGAGAAAAAATAAAAACATGCCAACGTAGTGCAGGTAGAGACGGGAAGCTTTGTGAAATATTAGAATCTGCAGAGTGGGAGAGAATCCTCAACTCTGCAGTCCCAGATTTTGGCCAGCCTGAACCGCTTCCAGCTGTAATGCATAGGGCGCAGATAGAACCCAAATCTGTAAGTTCACTTCCCCCTTTTGACGTAAGAATTCTGAAGCCCCTCCTTGCGTTATCATAGACAATGCCCATCTCGACCACTTGTGAGTACCGATTTCTTAATAAGGAACATTAGCAAGTTAACAAAATTGAATTTAAAAAACAACCAAGTCCTTTTTTGTGTGTGTAGTTAAGGCTGGCACAGAATATTTTTAGGTAAGTAATACAGCTCATTTTAGCCCAGGGGAAAAGGGGTCACTAGAAGGGAAGGGAATAAAAAGGGGTTATCAAACACTCAAATCTTACTATTCATTATGGTCAAGGTTGACCAGTGCAGGATGAATAGATTTTTAGCCACAAGTGATTGAAATTGTGATCATTCACCTTCCCCAAAACATTGCTTTCCCCCTGGTTGTTTGCTGCTAAATTTAACAAAGTATACATTCTTCATATACATAGAGTCCATTAGATATAGGACTTAAGATGTAAGTGGTAAATCAACATACACTAAAATGTAAATGTCAACCCTTTCTTGAGAGTACCTGGGGTCTGAAGAGAAAGGGCATGACAGAGCAGCAGGATCTCATAGTCCCCTCGGCCACAAGTCCAATACACATCTCACTGGGCCAAAATCAAGGGATTGTTGGCTCCAGCGAAAAGTCCATTTCCTTGCATTTTTCGTCTTCTAGAGGCCATCCACATTCCTTGATTGATTCCTTTTCCTCCATCTTCAAAGCCAGCAACAGCTGGTGGAGTCTTTTGCTGCCATCGTTATGATTTTGTCTCTCACCTCCCTCTTTTACTTACCAAAACCTTGTTTTAATATTGGGCCTACCCTAATAATCCAGGATAATCTTCCCATATCAAAATTAGCTGATGAGCAAACTTGATTCTATCTGTAACAATTTCCTTTTGCCACATAACCTGTTCACAAGTTATGGGATTAGGATGGAGACATCTCTGGGGAGTGAGCTATTCTGCCTATCCATAGTGAAGGATTCTAAAATAAGCTTGAGCTCTTAGAAAAATCACCTGCCTCTAGGAAGTATCC
Organism: Canis aureus; assembly: GCF_053574225.1. NCBI lineage: Eukaryota > Metazoa > Chordata > Mammalia > Carnivora > Canidae > Canis > Canis aureus. Next base: position 3,224,422 of record NC_135615.1, on the reverse strand, counting down.
CTTGCAAATATTTCAAATGTTTGACTAGAAATGCCAATAACTGATTTATCACTTTCTCATTACCTATGATATAGAAAATCTTTAAATTTTTAATTTTTAAATCAGGGGTAAAGGAGCAGATTAGGAAGGTACAAGTTTTTAAATGGGAAGAATAATATACCTACTTCTTAGCATTGTTGTAAGGATTAAATAAAGTAACTACCATAAAGTATGTGCTCAATAAAAAAAAACTAGCCAAAATGGGTGATGGGTATTAAGGAGGACACTTGTGATGAGCACTGTTATACATAAGTGATAAATCACTAAATTTTACACCTGAAACCAATTTTACCATATATGTTAACTAACTACAATTTTAAATAACTTGAAATGGAGCAGGGTGGTGGGGAGGAATATTTTTATATTGGTCCAGTGTCCAGGTTTTTGGGCTCCTCACTTAGGCAATATTGCTCTGTAGAAGAGGGACAGCTAGAACATCTACTTTCCTGAGAAAATACAGGCTGTGGGTCACACCCATATATTCTCCCTTCACCTCAAAATATCTTAAATCATCCCTTCCATTATGGGTCAGGAGGAACACCTCCCTCCTTTGCTTTCTAAATCCAGGTATAAAATAGGTGTCATTTCTTTCCCATACCAGATCTAAGTCAATTATCTGCTGTCTTGTACCTTTATTCTCTTCCTCTAGGCTCCATCTCCTATCCCTGCAAATGTATCCTATCTGCCTCTACTTGAAAAGTGTTGACTGCTTCTCCTACCAGAAAAGCTACAGAGTTGCCAGCTCTAGGGTGCCCATTCACATTACATTTTTCCCCATATGCCTGTTCCATCTCTTGCCATCATCTCACTATCAGACTACTCAGGAATAGAGAAGACACTTAACTATATTCACTTACTCACCACCTACTACTCATTTCTAACTTCCTGGCTGTCTGATATTTACCCTCTTTCCCCTTCCCCCCCCCCCCCAAGACCTCTTTCTGATTACAGAATCTGAAACTTTTTTTTTTCACTCTTCAAGCTGCTTGACCTCTTTTCCTACCTTAGTGTCTCCTCTCTGAGTTTCCATGACATTTGACTCTCCTGGTTTCACTCATCTTTGCTTCCCTAATGTGGATAGTTCTGAGTTTTCTGCCCTTGATCGTCTTCTACATTGTCCTCCTTAGTTACCATTCTCACTTCTGTTGAAAAGAAAGAAACTTGCCTCCATTATAGGTCATCCTAAGTATTTCTATTTGGTTCGTTTTCCCAATACATGGCTCTTGTGATGTGATTTCTCTTATTAAAAGTCCTGAATGGGGATCCCTGGGTGGCGCAGCGGTTTGGTGCCTGCCTTTGGCCCAGGGCGCGATCCTGGAGGCCCGGGATCGAATCCCACATCGGGCTCCCGGTGCATGGAGCCTGCTTCTCCCTCTGCCTGTGTCTCTGCCTCTCTCTTTCTCTCTCTGTGACTATCATAAATAAATAAAAAAATTAAAAAAAAAAAAAATAAAAGTCCTGAATGAAAAAAAAAATCTTGAATGATTGAGGGAGTGGGACTTATGGGGTCAAAGGTGGAAAGGAGATTGAATTCCCTTTGGTGGCCTCTTGAAGAATCTACTACACGTACATACTACATATTCTAAAAACAAAATTTTAGTTAACGCAAAAACTTAGATCTAATTGGCTAAGTCCAAATATCCTAGTTTTGCATAAAACCTTTCATGATGTGGGCCCAACTTAAGTTTACAGCCCTATTCCATGTTAGTCTCTTGTGTTTTGTATCACACTGGTTCTCAAAGCATCCTGCACATCAGAGTCACATGAAGAGCTTGAAAAGATGTACCCAGGCCATCGGCCCTACCTGTTGACTTACTGAGTCAGAATCCTCAAAGAAAGGGCCTATAAATCTACCTCTTTTAAGATCTCCAGTGAGTTGCAAGATTATTACTTGGCAGCACTTCAGCCAAAACTTACTACTTACTATTATATATAATTACCTTACATTTTCCGATCTTTTTTGCCTTAATTGCCCGTTTTCTCACCAGTTCTCTGTATCTGCCAATTAAAATCTTCTCCATCCTATCAGATCCAGCTTACATACTATCTTCTTTACTCCCACTTAGCCCAAAGTAAGCACTGAATAGATATTAGCTGTAATTAATATTTTGAATGACTTGGGCAAGTTCCTTCATTGACTTGTGCAGAATCAAAGCTCTAGAAAGAGTCTTAAAAACCTAAATTGACCCACTTTGTTTTATAAATTAGAAAGTGGAGGGATGCCTGGGTGGCCCAGTTGGTTAAGCATCTGACTCTTGATTTTGGCTCAGGTCATGATCTCAGGGTGGTGAGATCGAGCCCCACATCAGGCTCCATTTGCATTGAGGAGTCAGCTTGAGGATTCTCTCTCCCTCTCCCTCTATCCCTCTCTCCCCTGCACTTGGTGGACACCCATCTCTGTGCATTTTCTCTGCGTCTCTCTCAAAAAGATAAATGAGATTTTTTTTTTTTTAGTGGAGACTAAGTAGGTAGAAAACTTGCTTTGGCTAATAAGTAGTAATATCAGGACTAGGATCGAGGCTTTGTGACTTTTAATCCTGTACTACATCTATTACACCACAAGTTCTCAGAATTTTGCATTGTTTAAATGACTACTACTTTACCAGTTTACCGTAGATGAGAGAAAATGGATTCACTTGAAAGTAGTTTACACAGGTCCTTTCTATTCAAGATTTAGGATTTGGGATTTTAACAACTGTAGTTTTCCCGATTTAAATATTTCAGAAAAGTAAAACAAGTCATTGTAACATATGCTTGATTTATGATGTCTCCAATTTGCTGTTTGGGAAGAAATATTTCATTCTACTAGAAAGTTAATAGTCCTAGCTTCCAACATGAGAAATACCTTTTGCATGTGGGTATATGTCCTTTTTTTTTTTTTTTTAATTTTATAAACTTAAACCTCCAAATCTAATGGCTATGAACTCAGAAGAATATTTAAAATATTTATTTATACAAACAGGCCACTGAATTCTTTAAAATGAGGAGATTGTTTGGAGTCTTTAAACTTTCATGTGTAATTTTTTAAATCATAAAAATATAATGAAAACCTACTTTCAAATGTTTCCTACATGTTTTTATTCACAAGAAATTCAGCTGCCTGCCAAGATTTATTCTTTTCACATAGGATCACATTGTAGCTATTGTCAGAACCAATAAGGCCTGAAAAGCTAAGAAGCTTGGCTAAATTAACTGACCACTGTTCAACCTTGGAAATTGCAGGATTTGATAGAATTAATGTAGCAATTTGGTTCTGTTATTCGAATATATTTTTTTAAGATTATATTTATTGAATAAATGAGAGACAGAGAGAGGCTGAGACAGGCGGAGGGAGAAGCAGGCTCCAAGGAGGGAGCCCGATGTGGGACTCGATCCCAGAACTACAGGATCACAACCTGAGCTGAAGGCAGACGCTCAACCACTGAGCCACCCAGGTGTCCCCAAATATTTTTTGATAAAATTATGATAGTAGTTAGTGTTTCTTTTATTTTTATATTTTTTTAATTTTTTTTTTATTTATTTATGATAGTCACAGAGAGAGAGAGAGAGAGGCAGAGACACAGGCAGAGGGAGAAGCAGGCTCCATGCACCGGGAGCCCGATGTGGGATTCGATCCCGGGTCTCCAGGATCGCGCCCTGGGCCAAAGGCAGGCGCCAAACCGTTGCGCCACCCAGGGATCCCTATTTTTATATTTTTAAGTATATAAATAAGATGTCAGAGGAACACCAGCATGTCAAAGACATGAATGATAATTCAGAGCATATGAACTGCTAAGTACCTTATTAATTAAATTATTAAAAAGAAATTTATAACTAGTCCTGGAAATAAATCCAATGACTATTATTTAAGACTCTTTAAAAGAATTGAGCAGGGGATCCCTGGGTGGCTCAGCAGTTTGGCACCTGCCTTTGGCCCAGGGCGCCATCCTGGAGTCCCGGATCGAGTGCTCCCGGCATGGAGCCTACTTCTCCCTCCTCCTGTGTCTCTGCCTCTTTCTCTCTATGTCTATCATAAATAAATAAATAAATCTTTAAAAAAAATAAAAGAATTGAGCAAAATAAATAATAAATAAATAAATAATAAATAGAATTGAGCCCCAATGTATGAGAGGATTAGAAGGTTACTGGATTGAAATACAACAGCTTATCCCATGACCAAGAGGCTGAGTTTAACAAATGTTTGGTCAGGACAAAATTCTGAAGATGAATTTCCACTACATTGAAATGGCAGCTATCAAAACTCAGCTCTGCACGTGGTTGTCTGAAGAAGGAGAAATCAGGGTAAGTCTAACTAAAAACAGATATTAAGAGATAGCAAGAGCTGGATAAAAAGCACCAGATTAGATTGATTCAGATGGTAAAATGGGCAAATGACCTAGCCAAGGGCAGCCCCCGTGGCCCAGTGGTTTAGCGTCCCCTTCAGCCCAGGGTGTGATCCTGGGGACCCAGGATCAAGTCCCATGTCAGGATCACTGCATGGAGCCTGTTTCTCCCTCTGCCTGTGTCTCTGCCTCTCTCTCTGTGTCTCATGAATAAATAAAAATCTTAAAAAAACAAAAAACCTTTAAGAAGATATGACATTATGGGGAATGTGTTAAGTAGCTTCCAAAACAGTTGAATGCTCACCTCAGGCTTCTAAATACCTGTTTGCTTGCTTTTGTTTGACTTATCTAGTTCAGTGCCATGTGTTAGGAATGTTTGATAACTGTTCCCTAGTAAGATGAGAACTAAGATGCTGTTGTTAAATGAGTCGTATGAAAAAATGCCCTTGAAATGAAGGATTTAGCCAGTGTGTCTCTGTAAAACACGACAGGAATGATATCAATATTGTCTGTGTATTAAATGCCTCATTTTTTTTTTAATTTTTATTTATTTATGATAGTCACACACAGAGAGAGAGAGAGGCAGAGACACAGGCAGAGGGAGAAGCAGGCTCCATGCACCGGGAGCCCGACGTGGGATTCGATCCCGGGTCTCCAGGATCATGCCCCGGGCCAAATGCAGGCGCCAAACCGCTGCGCCACCCAGGGATCCCTAAATGCCTCATTTTTAAGGATGCTTCATCAATAACAAATACTCCAACTAGAATTTACCAAATTCTTAGTCTTCATAAATTGAAAACCACTTATTTTGTAGGTTATAGTGCCATCATGTGGATGTCTTTTCATAAAATGAAATGTAGCATTTTAGTAATAGAGACTATTTTTATGATTGGGAAACCCAGTCACCCACACACAGGCATGACAACTTATAATTTAGTGCTGATTTCTAAGACTGGCTGTATATAGATTCACTTGGGATTTCTGAATCTATGTTGTTAGCATGTAGAATTTGGAAACATTTTTTAGATGATAAAAAGACTTTCTGAATATAATAGCTTGAATATTCATGCTGTCTCTACAGATGGTCAGAGTTTTCTTTTTAACATGTCTATTATAAAGGATACAGATGAACAGCCAGATGAAAAGATACTAGGTCTAGAAGAATCCCAAGCACAGGAGCTTCTGTCCTTTGGAGTTGGGGTGTGCCACCATCCTGGCACATGGATGTGTTCCCAACCTGGAAGCTCTCAGAATCCCATAGTTTATAGAGATTTTATAGAGGCTGCATCATGTAGGCAATCTCCAGCCTCCAGAGGATTGGGGGGGGGGGGGGGGTTAAAGTTCCAAGCTTCTTTTTTTAAAAAAATTTTAAAATGTGTTTATTTGAAAGAAAGAGAGCACAAGCTGGGGACCCACAGAAATATACAGTTGGAAGGAACCTTAGAATTCTTCTGCATTTAAGTTTTATTTAGCAGTTTAACTCCTTTTTAAGATAAAAACTGAACTAACAGTGGTGCCTGGGTGGCTCAGTCATTTGGGCATCTGCCTTTGGCTCAGGTCATGATCTCGGGGTCCTGAGATTGAGCCCCACATCAGGCTCCCTGCTCAGCACAGAGTCTGCTTCTCCCTCTTCCTCTCCTCCCTGCTCATGTGTGCTCCCCTCTTTCAACTCACCCTGTCTCTCAAATAAAATCTTAAAAAAAAAAAAAAAAAAAAAAAAACTAATAAAAACAAGTACTCTGAAGCTGAGACTGAACCCTAAAGTCCTCCAAGAAGAAGGATGTGGTTGGGAATGCCCTTTGGATTTCTCAGTTAGAATATTGTTTAACAAACATTGGATGTTACTTTGTGTAGGCACTGTATATAGGCAATAAAAATGTGAGGGAGAGTCTGTCCAGTGTTACAGAAAACAAGAATGTACAGGAACTTTAGAAAATAGCAACTTTTAAGAGGTGAACAGAAAGGAAAAGAACCAGCAAAGACATTTGGAAGTGTGTCCTGTGAGACAGGAGCAGACCACAATGAGTATAGTATGGATTGGCTGACCTGCACCTGAGCTCCTTTTCTCCTCTACTCTCCCACCAGTAACAGTGATTGAAGAAGAAGGGCTTTCAGGTACCCTGAAGGTAGATGATGTCTGAAGTGGAGAAAATGGTGAATGCTTGAGGCTTGAGTCAGATTACTACCCTAGAAGCACCATATCCCTCGTCCTAACCTCATCTGGAGGAGCACAAACCAGTATCTAGGTTTATCTTCCTTTCCCTTTCTAGCCAAGTAAACACTTAGTAAACACTTAGTAAACACTTGGAAGTCTGACAAATCTGGAATCAGATCCTGATGATCCCAAGGAGTAAATATGAGCACAGGGGGAAGCTTCTGAAACATCTGAGGAGCAATATAACTACTAAAGAAAAACAATCATAGAAACTGCTTGTAACAGAGAAAATCAAACTAATGGATCCAGAGGAAAAGAATTTAAAATAAGTTTCAGGGCAGCACCGGTGGCCCAGCAGTTTAGCGCCACCTTCAGCCTGGGGTGCGATCCTGGGGGCCTGGGATGGAGTCCCACGTCGGGCTCCCTGCATGGAGCCTGCTTCTCCCTCTGCCTGTGTCTCTGCCCCCCTCCCCCCGTGTGTGTGTGTGAGTGTGTGTGTGTCTCATGAATATATAAATAAAATCTTTAAGAAAAAGAAACATATGAGACTTTGTACTGTTTTGCTTTAACAGTTATCCTTTAGAGAAATTAAAATAAAATAAATTTTATCTGCATTTATCCAACATTCTTCATTTCTTTGTGTAAATCCAAGTTTCAATCCAATATTATTTATCCTCTTGAAGAACTTCCTTTAACATTTCTTGTGGAATAGGTCTGATGGCAATGAGTTCTCTGTTTTTGTTTGTCTAAAGAAGACTTTATTTCTCCTTCACTTTTGAAAGATATTGTTGCTGGGTATAGATTTCTAGGTTGACTGATTTTTCCTCAGCATTTAAGGTATTACACCATTGTCTTCTGGCTTGCCTGGTTTCTAACAAGAGGTCCTCTGTAATCCATACCTTTTGTCTTCCTGTCATTCCCTCCTCTCTCCTGTGGTTGCCTTCAGGATGCTATGTTTGTCTTTTGTTTTCATCATTTTGAATAGGATATGTCTGTGTGTGTTTACCTTGATTAGTGTTCTCTCGGTTTCATGGATCTTTAGTTTGGTGTCTACCATTGAATTTGGAAAATTCTTAAGTATCCTTTGCTTGAATATTTCTTCTGCTGTCATACTCTCTTCTCTTTCAGGTGTTCCAATTATGCAGATGTTTGATATCACACAGCTCTTTCATTTTCTGTTCTATTTCACTTTTATTTCTCTTAGTGTTTCACTTTGGGTAAGCTCTATTGATTATCTTCAGGGTCACTAATTCTTTCTTCAGCTATGTCAAGTCTACTTATGAGCATATTGAAGCATTCTTCATGTCTGTTACTATGTTCTTTTTGGTACCATTTTCCTATTTATTCTTTTTTGCTAAAATTACATATTTTCCACCTTTTCTAACAGAAACTTTATTTTTCTTTTCTTTTATTTTCTTTTTAAATAGGGTTCACACTTAGCATGGAGCCCAACACAGGGCTTGAACTCATGACCCCGAGACCAAGACCTGAGCTGAAATCAAGTGTCAGATGCTTAACCAACTGAGCTACCCAGACATCCTTCCATCAGAAACTTTATTTATCATAGTTATTTAAATTCACTGTCAGGTAGCTCCAACATCTGTGTCATACTTAAATCTACCTCTGATGATTGCTTTGTCTCTTGGGAGTATGTTTTGTTGTTGTTGTTGTTTTTCAGTTTTACTACATTTTTATAGTAGGTACTTTAAGGGATTATTTTTTAGGTCTCATCAGCAACATCAAAGTACTGAGTACTCAACAGGATACAGAGCACTGCCAAGTACCTTAGAACATTTACAGGACTTGGAGAGAATGTGGTTCTTGCTGACAAGAAGCTGACATTCGGGGGCTGACAACTCAGACTAAGGGTTGAGAGAACAACAAGGAAATTTATTAAGGCAAATTCTTCACCCCTTTAGCTATTGCGGACTGAATTAATTTTTGAAATTCATCTAATTAAGACACAAATCTAAATTTGGTTGAGAATTCTTTCAGGCTCCAAGTTTTTAACATCCACTTTAACAGAACAGACAGACAACCAGAAGTAAAGACCAGGTTTCTTGAAGTGCAAGGGCCAGAACATCTCATTGTGGCTACTTATTTTAAAAATCACACATTGCACGGTAGGACTAGGGTTATTACACTAGTTTAAAAACAGGCCAAGTGCTGGTGCCGCTTTGCCCTCCTACTAGCATTGGTCATTTAACACAGTGAATGTTGAACATTTGGGTCTACATGTAACCCACAGAGAGCCCACCCTGATCCTAATGTGTGTATCAAATATCCATCAACCTCATATGTCCTCTGAAAGTTTTATTTATGCCCTATTATGTCAAAAGTAATGTAAATAGGCAAATTATAATAAGCTAATGACCTGCATATTTCCATATGGGTGAAAGTCAGTATATCTTTATAGTAAATAAATGGCAGTCATACCTACCTATATAGAAACAACTCGAGGAGCTCCAGATTTTGTATACTCCCCACCATAAGAGGTATGCAGTCTTTAAGGTTTTCCAAAGGTTGTCAGAAAAACAGCAGTTACTCCTGCAGTATCTCATTAGCATCTGATTCAGGTTATGTAATTTAGAAGATATTACAAAGCCAATCTAGAAGTCTGTAATTATTCCAACATGATTCTGTTCTTACCCCTAGAATCACTATCAGAGAGAATAATGCAACATCCTAATCAACAGGACTACAAATGTGCTCTTACAGAAAAACAATCTGATCATCTGGAAAAATCACAGCTACAACCTGGGAACATTCCTATCTGGGATACTGATCTGGACAAGGCACTCGATTTCTAAACAGGAAAACTGTGAGATCAGGGTGAGTTTAGGCTGTCTCTGAGGAACAGCCTATAAATTTCCAGACTGACCTCCAGTCAAATTCCTCCTCCCAGAACAGTTTCATACTTCCCCATCCCCATCAGCTCAAAGTCTGGCGTTAACTCAAAAAACCAAAACAAATTGGAGCAGAAGTGAACAGATGTGTAAACTCTAGCACATTTTTATTGCTGTATTAATTGAAGACGACGAGCACATCCTATCCAAGCAGTGTTGTTGCAGAAAGCAGGGAAGCAATAGGGATAAGTTAGAAAAGAGACTATGAATTGCGTAGATACTATAAAAGTAAAAACATGTCTCAAAACTACAAGAAGCCAGCATCCAAAGGAGTCGTTTGTGTCGGTGGCTTGCTAGACTGTGAATTCGCCGGGCTCGCTCTGGCCTGCCGGCACCCCAGCGGCCTACCTCTTTCCTGCGGGTGTTTGCTCCACAGAGCTAGAATGATTGCTACTGAATTGGAGAATTCACAGGCATTCCAGGTTACTCATGTCAGGATTATTCCTTATACAAAGTCTGATGTCAATGAAGATAAACTGGTTTCTGGGTTAATTACTGCAATTTCTTTCTTTTAAAGTCAGTGGGGGGCAGCCCGGGTGGCTCGACGGTTTAGTGCCGCCTTCAGCCCAGGGTGTGATCCTGGAGACCCGAGATCCAGTCCCACGTCGGGCTCCCTGCATGGAGCCTGCTTCTCCCTCTGCCTTTGTCTGTCTCTGCCTCTCTCTCTCTCTCTATCTCTCTCTCATGAATAAACAAAATCTTAAAAAACAAAAAAAGTCAGTGGGTTACTTATACAGTAGTATTACAATCCGCCCAGCTTTAATTTCATCCATCTCCATGAAAGCAAAGCACTTGGAGCTGGTGAACCTTTTAGGCTTATAGTGTTGTTTTTTAAGATTTTATTTATTTATTCATGAGAGAGAGAGAGGCAGAGACACAGGCAGAGGGAGAAGCAGGCTCCCTGTGGAGAGTCCAATGTGGGACTCTATCCCAGAACCCCAGAATCAGGACCCCAGCTGAAGGCAGATGCTCAACCACTGAGCCACCCAGGTGCCCTGGCTTGCAGTGTTTGAATTCAAGGAAGATAGCTACATCTTTGGTTTATTTTTCAACATGCTTCTGGAACTCAGTGTCCACATTAAAATGAATTTATATATCTTCTTTTCTTGAAGCCACAGGAGTTAAATCTATGCAATTCAGATCATTTACACTAACTGTAATATAGGGATCGATGCACGCTCTGCATCCTTCAGACCAGTTTTCTCAATTCTGATAGTGAATGACCTCATCCCTGGTTCTGTCTGCAGCTTGTAGTAAAGTGCTGGGAACTCTAGCGGGAAAGGAATCAGGAGACTCTGCTCTAACACCATCCTCTTCTTCAAGTTCCAAATGCTCTTCTTCACCAGGTGCTAAAATTCTTCTTAAAAGAACAGGCTGAACGTCAAATGGGAATTCTTTATTATATGTAAGAATATTCTTTAGGATTGGTTCTAGCTTCAGGTCCTCCAGTTTAAATTCTTCTGTGTGGACTGTAAAGCTGCACTTCATTACTCCAAGCATGTTGCAATTCTGCCTATGGTTTTTTTGTTTTGTTCTATTGTGAGTTCAGAATTATTGTGTTGAGCGTGGGCCTCTTTTTGTAGATGTCTTGCTAATATCTGATATTTGTCTATCGCCTCCACCAGCTGGCCCCAAGAGTCAAAGTCAGCGCCTCTCCTAAAACTGGCACCCCAGCGCTGTAGCAGACTCCCAGTCACCTCTGACGTTGCCTGTGCCCACCCTGTCCCCTCCCACCCCTACCCCAGTGAGGCCAGGCTGAAAGCCACATTTTTTTCTTTTAAGATTTTATTTTATTTTTATATTTTTTATTTTTTATTATTTTTTAAGATTTTGTTTTTAAGTAATCTCTACACCCAGTGTGGGACTCAAATTTACAACCTCAAATTTTTACAAGGTCAAAAGTCATGTGTCCTACCAACTGAGGTGCCCCCTGAAAACCAATTTTTTTGTATAGGACGGTAGAATAGTTTCTATGCCTGGAAACAGGTGCCTCTCTTCCTGCTAGGTCTTTAGCTGGAGGAAAGGTGGGGGGTTAATCTAGATAGGAGTTGAGCTGTCTAATTTTTAAATTCCTGTAGCTATATTTTGTGTTAAGGCAGGTTTGGATTACCAGAATAATATTTGTTCAACCCTCAACTTTAGGTCTTCACTTTGTTATGTGTCTCAGAGATCACTTTGTATCTTATTGTACATTTCCAGTTACTCACCCAGCAGTATTTTGCTGTTACTTTTTATTCCAAGTTTGTTAACTTGAAGGGGAAAGGTGCTGAGAGGGGCAGAGAGAAGGGAGTTAGTCACACTTTTTTTCTGACTAAACCTTAGTTTTTAAACAAGATCCATGGATCCCTAAACTTCTGGGAGTGTGTTCTCCTCAGTTCTCCTGCCTCTCTGCCAAGAGTAGGGCTCTTTACCCCTGTTCTTCCCGGCTGCAATGACTTTTCATCAGCACCCTAAGTACAATAGTATTTGTGACCTTTGTAATGAAAGATTAAGACTTTCATTCCATAGTGGAGAATCTCAGAGTGAGATGTCCTTTTCTAGACTGCAAACCAGACACTTTATGAGGGCTCTTTCGAATTTTTTTGGTAAGTGCTGGTAAGGTTTGTGGAGAAAGAGCCCATATGAGGGTATAGACACTGTCCATTTCTACAGGCCCTATGATTTTCATATTGTGCTGACAGCTCCCATTCAGCCTTCAGGAATTCTTCAATTATTTTAGCTATATTTATCTTACCAGTCTCTGGTTGTGCCTGTCTCAAGTAAATTAGTGCTTATATCTCTTCTCTTCCTGTAAACATTGGTCTTTCCTTAGATTTTGGGTCAGTTCGTTGCTCTGTGACCTCAGCTGTCTGACAGCTTCAAAAATTTGAGGTTAGTTGGCCTCTTTTTTATTGTAACAATGAAAGAAATGCTCCTTCCTGCTCTCTCTATCCCCAAATGAACTGAAAGTCAACCCTAGGTAACTTTTAAGTATACAGATGCTTGGGCTTGTCCAAGACTAACTGAGGTACAATATTTATGTGTGAGAACCAGGGATTAGTATTTCCTAACTCCTCAGATGATTCTTCTTGTGTTCATCTAACTTTGAGTACCACTGTGCTGTGTGTGAGAATGAATTGGAGGGGACATATTGGAGGTGGGAAACACTTGGAAGTCTCACAAATCTGGAATCAGATCATGATGACTTGTCTTTGAATGGTGTCATTGGAAGGCAGATAAGTGAATTGACCAAAATTAATTTTATGATTGATAGATTGGAGAAATAAAGTGAGATGGAAATCTGAGGACAATGTATAGGTTTTTGATGGGTTTGAGGTCACATCAAGTAGGGGAAATTTATAGGAGCATTGTGTTTGGGAGTAAGTATAGTTCATTTTTGGACATGTTCATTTGAAATGCCTATTAATAGGCAAATGTTGATGTAGACAATTTGACTTATAAATCAATAGAGAGGTGAGAGAGAGAATGAGAGAGAGAAACTGGTTGAAGATATATATTTGGAGTTGTTAGCATAGAGATGGCAATAGAAGATACACAGTGTATATGCTTGCCAGCCCTTGAGAATGTGGGGAGAAGAAACCTAACACTGAAACCTAGTGAATTCAACTTCTAATGGTGAGGTAGAAAATTCCAGTAAAAATTATTTATAAGTTATTCAATATTCAATGTTATAAATAATAAAATCTACTCTGTAATTGTATATGTAGTTGACATCTTCAGTTAAACAAAACTTAGAAATTACTTGACATACATAATAAAATCTGATATGTATATAATCACCTGTAATCAATCTGAATCTGTATGTACACAATTTTTATATTTTCTCCATATAGTAATTCTTTTATCCATATATTTATCCAAGAAATATATATTGAATACCTATTATGTACTGATATTTTCCTAGGAACTGGGGACACAATAGTAAAGAAGACAATGCCATTACTCTACTGGAACTAGCAATATTGAAAGAAATACCAAATACTTATTTATTTGGCCGGTCATGGCACTTAGACAAATAATAGCATTTATTTATTTATTTATTTATTTTTTTAATAGCATTTAATATTTACTGAGTACTACACATATGAAACACTTTATATATTGTTTTTAAAATTCTCGCAAATCATATTCCTATATTATAAAAAGTAATAGTTTCAGATTGAAAGGATTGAAAGAGTGCTAAACAAGGGATAAGGAAAAAAGCCACACCCAGATACATTATTGTGTAATTAAAGATCATCAGAATGGAAACAGTAGATTGGTGGTTGCCAGAGGCTGGGGGTATAGGAGAAATGGGTGGTGTGATGGTCAAAGGGTACAAACTTCCAGGTATAAGATGAGTAAGTTCTGGGGATTTAATGTACAATATGGTAACTATGGTTAGCAATGCTGTATTGCATATGTGAACGTTTCTAAAAGAGTAGACCTTAAATATTCTTTTTTTTTTTAATTTATTTTTTATTGGTGTTCAATTTACTAACATACAGAATAACCCCCAGTGCCCGTCACCCATTCACTCCCACCCCCCGCCCTCCTCCCCTTCTACCACCCCTAGTTCGTTTCCCAGAGTTAGCAGTCTTTACGTTCTGTCTCCCTTTCTGATATTCGCCACACATTTCTTCTCCCTTCCCTTATATTCCCTTTCACTATTATTTATATTCCCCAAATGAATGAGAACATATAATGTTTGTCCTTCTCCGACTGACTTACTTCACTCAGCCTTAAATATTCTTATTACACACACACAAAGGTAACTATGTGAAGTGATAGATGTGTTAAACCTTACCATAATATACCATTGTTCAATACATACATATATCAAGTCATCACATTGTACACTTCAAATATATACAAGTTATATGTCAATTATATCTCAATAAACCTGGAATAAATAAAGACTATAAGAGAAAAAAACTAGATATAGATCTTTCCAGGTAATCTATTTCTTCTTAAGATAATTTTCTTAAAAAGAAGTAGTTTTCTTAAGAAGAAACTTCTTGGGATGCCTGGGTGGCTCAGTGGTTGAGCGTCTGCCTTTGGCTCAGGGCATGATTCTGGAGTACCAGGATCAAGTACATCAGGCTCCCTGCATGGAGTCTGCTTCTCCTTCTGCCTCTGTCTCTGCCTTTTTCTCTGTGTCTCTCATGAATAAATAAATAAAAATCTTTTAAAAAAAAAAAAAAAGAAGGAAGAAACTTCTTAAGTTTTTGTGGTTTCTTTTTTTTTTTTTTTTTTTTTTTTGCGGTTTCTACCTTACAAAGAATTTCTCTATTTCATTTAATTTGTCAAATGTATTAGCATAAAATTGTTCAAGATATTCCAAATTATCCTTTAATATCTGTAAGATCTATAGTGATAGCTTCTCTTCCAAGCTTACTATTGGTAATTTTTATATTTATTTTTCTCTCTTTGGGATCCCTGGGTGGCGCAGCGGTTTGGTGCCTGCCTTTGGCCCAGGGCGCGATCCTGGAGACCCAGGATCTAATCCCACGTCGGGCTCCCGGTGCATGGAGCCTGCTTCTCCCTCTGCCTGTGTCTCTGCCTCTCTCTCTGTGTGTGACTGTTGTAAATTTTAAAAATATATATATTTTTCTCCCTTTTTTCTTTATCAATTTTTTGCTCTTTACAAAGAAATGACATTTGGATTCATTGATTTCTCTTTATGTTTTCATTAATTTTTGTTATTTTTGTTATTGTTTTCTTTTCCTTATTTTGGATGTAATTTTCCCTCTTTATCTGAGACTTTGTTTTGTAGTAAAAGGATTAATGTCATAAATTTTCCTCTAAGTACTGCTTCAGCAGTATCTTACAAAGTTTTACACGTTACATTTTCATTTAAAATTTTTTGTATTTAAATTCAATTTAGTTAACATACAGTGTGTTATTAGTTTCAGGGGTAGAATGTAGTAACTCATCAGTTGCATATAACACCCAGTACTCATTATATCAGGTGACCTCCTTAATGCCCATCACCCCATTACTCACCTCAATTTGTTTCCTATAGTTAAGAGTCTCTTATGGTTTGCTTCCCTCTGTGTTTTTATCTTATTTTTCTTTCCCTTCCCCTATGTTCATCTCTTTTGTTTCTTAAATTCCACATATGAGTGAAATCATGTATTTGTCTTTCTCTAACTGACTTATTTCATTTAACATAAAACCCTCTAAAAAAAAAAAAAAAAAAAAAAAAAAAACCCTCTAGTTCCATCCACGTCATTACATATATTTTCATTTTCATTCAGTTCAAGATATTTTCTAATTTCCCTTTTGTTTTCTCCTTTACCTAATGGATTATATAAAAATGTCCTGTTTGTGACAGTGACAAACTCCCTTAGTTTTTGTTTATCTGAAAAAGTCTTTATTATGACTTCAACTTTGAAAGATATTTTTGATGGATGAGGTATTCTCATAATTTTTTTGGATTGATAATTTTTTTCCAATGCTTTAGAGATACTTCTTCATATTTTTCTCACTTTCATAGTTTTTTTTTTTTAAGATTTTATTTATTTATTCATGAGAGGCAGAGACACAGGCAGAGGGAGAAGCAGGCTTCCTGCAGGGAGCCTGATGCAGGACTCAATTTCAGGACTCTGAGATCATGACCTTAGCCAAAGGCAGATGCTTAACGACTGAACCACCAAAGTGCCCCCTGAGTTTCATAGTTTCTGATGAGAAATATGTTTTGATTCTTTCTTTCTATATAATGTGTTCTCTTTCTCTGGCTGCCTTTTTTTTTTTTTTTTTTTTTTTTTTTTAGAGAGAGAGGTGGTGGGGAGAGGGAGAGAGAAACTTAAGCAGACTCCTCACTGAGCATGGAGCCCCACTCTGGGCTCCATCTCACTCCGAGCTCAATCCCACAACCCCAAGATCATGTCCCGAGCTGAAGCCAAGGGTCTGGCACTTAAAAATTGTGCCACCCAGGCACTCCTCTGTCTGCTTTTAAGATGTTCTCTCGGGCAGCCTGGGTGGCTCAGCGGTTTAGTGCTGCCTTCAGCCCAGGGTGTGATTCTGGAGACCTGGGATTGAGTCCCGCGTCAGGCTCCCTGCATGGAGCCTGCTTCTCCCCCTGCCTGTGTCTCTGCCTCTCTCTATGTCTCTCATGAATAAATAAATAAAATCTTTTTAAAAAATGTTCTATCATTGATGTTCAACAATTTGATGATGATGTGCCTTGTAATGTTTTTCTTTATATATGTTCTGCTTGTAATTCTTTGAGCTTCTTGGATCTGTTTAGTTTTTCATCAAATTTGGAAAATATTTTGGCCATTTTTTCTTTAAAACTTCTTTGGTGCCTGCCTGTTTCTAGATTCCACTTATACATATGTAGACCATTTCATATTATCCCATAGGTAACTGATGCTCTATTCATTTTGTTTTCTCTTTGTGCTTCTGTTATAGTTTCTATTGCTATTTCTTCAAATTCACTGATGTTATCTTCTGTAGTATCTGGTCTGCTTTAAATCCTATACAGTGTGTTTTTAAATTTCAGGTATATTTTCATTTTGAGAAGTTCTATTTGGACCTTTTATATATTTTTTCCTTTCTCTCTTTATCGTGTCCATGTTTTCCTTTACTTTTGTGAATATATATTTTATATCTATAAGGTCTGTTTTAAATAGTTTGTCTGCTAGCTTCATCATATCTATTATTTCTAGATTTGTTTCTGTTGATTGAGTTTTCTATTTTTCTCCTTACTGTGGATCATGTCCTCTTGTTTCTTTGCATGTTTCATGATTTTTAATCATATGACAGATACTGTGAATTTTACATTCTTGGTTGCTGGATTCTGTCGAATTTCTTTAAACAGTGGATAGGTAAGTACTTGAAACTGGATCCATTTAATATTTTAAGATTACCAAGGTAGATGAAGAACAGCCTTTAGTCTTGGATGATTTTAATCCCATAATTAAGGCAATAATTTTCTGAGAATTCTATTTGATTGCCCTGTGTAATATAAGATCTTTCCACTTTGGCTTATGGAATCATAAATACTTTATTCCCAGTCCTGTGTAAGGTCTAGGAATTACTTTGTTTTTCCTAGAATCTGCTCCATAGGTCATTTCCTTGGACCCAGTTATATTCTTTTACTGCATGCACAGCCAAAAACAAAGCCAAAGACTCTTCCAGGTCCCAACCTATCTCTCAGAGTTCTGTCTTCTGTACTACTTTGTCCTGCAAATTCTAGGGACTTTGGCCTCTCTGAACTCTGTATCTAGCTCTTCAACTCAGCCAAAGATCCAGACTCTGTCTAGGTTGCTCTTCCCTGTGCTATAGCCTTGAAACTGGCAAATTAGTTCAACTGTAAGGTTCAGTTTGTTTTTTCCGTTTCTTCAGGGATCATAGTCCTGCACTGCCTGTTATCCATTGTCTGAAAACTTTTGTTTTATATATTTGTATGGTTTTCTTGTTTTAGAATTGTATTTATTTATTATTTATCCTCTAAATACAATTCTAGCCTCTCCATCCTGGGTAAAGCAGATAACTGGCAGATGAGATTTCTGCAAAATTTTGTAAGATTCAAAATATGGGTTGGAGCTAAGACGACAACTATGCATAGAAATCATGTGCATCTATAAGTATGGATCTATGGCAATGTCTTTTGAAGCTCATAATCTCACAGTTCCAGCTATCAGATGGCTTGGTCTCCTCCCTTCTGATATTAAACGGTTAAATATACCTAGAGATACTTTAATTCCACTGACAAAATGGGACCAAATGAAACTTGACAGTGTCCTAAAAAGACCTTATGTTACTTGACAACCATTTTGGAGAAAAGAAATGGAAATAATGGCAGACTCTAAAATGAAGGCAGAAATTCAAGCTTTGACCTTCCTATCATCAGATTATCTCTCCAGAGTGTACCTACCTAACAAATTAAAATTTGGAGGATGGATATAAAAATATATCAGAATATATCTTTTGATTTGCAAGAGATTTTTCATTAGTTTTCAGTAGTAGATACTGTTGTGGGAAGAACATATATTCCTGATTCTGTAGAGATAAAATAATTTTCCATTAGTGATCTTTTTTGTCAAAACAGCTTTCTTTAGAAGACTTTGTTTTATCCTCCTCTGTAGAGACTGAGTTGTATCCTATGTTCTAAAGTAAATTATAAAAGAGCATATGTTACTTTGGCTTTACCACTTTATTTGAAAAAATATTTATACATGCCATCAAAGTCTGCAGGAATATTTTAATTTCTATAATGCAACTAATGTTAAGCCATAAAGCATCTTTTTAGTATCAAAACTAATAATCTAAATTTGAGAGGCTGCAAATGAATTAAAATGTCTAGCATTTCCTTTTTAGTTGCGCTTTTGTGTTTTGCCTTCGTGGTGTAGGGGTCGTACCCCCTTCTTTCACTTGTGAAAGTAGTAAAATTTATTATGAATAAATATTTGGGTTGATAGAGAAAAAAAAAGAAAAAAATGAGATTGGATAGATTAAATGAGGAAATTGAGATGGAACTGGGACGAATATCGTCTAGAAATCTTGGTCGTGATGACAGAGTTATTGGCAATCACGGAAAAGAAGCAAGATTTCCTTTCCTGGATGAAAATGTCGTCTCCTTTCTAAATTCCCTACCAGTTTGGAAAAAGGCAGACTTGACTTTACCCCGTGGAATTGGTGAAAAACTGATTTTGCGTCTTGCAGCAGTGGAACTTGGCTTAACAGCCTGTGCTCTTCTGCCAAAACGGGCCATGCAGTTTGGATCCAGAATTGCAAAAATGGAAAAGAATAATGAAAAGGCATCTGATAAATGTGGAAGGCTCCAGGTCATTTCCTTAGAAGACCTCTCTATTGAAAAGGAGATTGAAGTGTAATATTTCACGACGTAACAGCATTTACTGAACGATGATGGTGTAAAAATAAAACACTGTGCTGCTTTATTATCATAAAAAAAAAAATCTCAAAAAAGCTCAAAAGCTCAAATCAAATCTCCTCCTCCTGGAGGAGAACTCGCAGCTCCGGGACGCGGTGCAGTGGCTGCCGGCCGAGGTGGAACTTTTTTTTTTTTTTTTAACTCTTTTATTGAAGTGGGAGACGGACACACACGAACAGTCTTTTCTGATGCGGCCTCCGGGCTCAGCGAGGCGCGGGCTGGGGGCGCCGGGCGCGGGGCCTCGGAGCGCGGCGCGGGCGGTGCACGGCTGGAGCGGGCGCAGCTCTGCGGGGCTGTAAAGCGGGGGCTCGAGGCCGGAGCCCGCCCCGTCCAGCAAGCGGTGCGCCAGGCTCAGCTCGCGTCCTGCGGCCTCGGCCTCCGGCAGCGGCAGCTCCAGAAAGTAGGCGGCGGGCAGCGTCACCTGGGGGCGGCTCCGGGCGGCGGCGAGGAGCGCGAGGCGGAGCAGCGGGCCCGGGTGCTGCAGCGGCTCCAGGCGGCTCGGGATGCGGCGCTCGGCGCGCCCGAGCTCGGCCCGCGAGGAGGAGCCGGCGCCCAGGAAGCAGAGGGACAAAAGGTGGGTGAATTTTCCGGCGCTAATAAGGAAAAACTTGAAGCCACCATAAATGAATTAATCTAATTACATTTTCTGAAAACATAACCAGCCCATGGCTGTTGAAAACTTGTAATTTTTTTTATTTACAAAAAGGAAAGATCAAGTATGAAGACTGTATACCCAACCACCGTCTGATTATAAGTGACAATAAAATATTAATTCTACCCTTTTAAAAAAAATGCATAGATTTAAATGATGGATTTTTTTTTACAGTGATAGCAAATTAATTTATTTAGTACTTTTTCCAGTCCATATCATCAGGAGGGTTGATTTCAACTTTCCTTTTACCTACATCAGACCAGTTGGTACTCAAAACTGTACCACCAGACTCCATAAATGATTTGTTCATGGCACGTTTCACTTCATCAGAACCATCTGAATAGATCTGCTGAAATAATTTGTTTAAAGCTGCATCTACCTCCAACTTCTCATTTTTTTCTTCTTCTTTGATCTCACCAACCAATTTATCCCAATTTCTTGTATAATGAGATGACGATGGATATAAGTTCTTTACATCTGCTATGAACTGTTTTGGTTTAGGCACATCTCCTTGCCCCTCTAGCTTTTCCCATCTCACAGCCTCTGTCTTTTTCATTTTAATTTCAATCTTTGTCGAAAGTACTTTAAATGTGCTCTGTTCTGGTATTATAGGATGAAGAAGTCTCAGTTTCAAATTGTAATCCTCTCCAGAAGGAAGTTTCACCAAAGCAGACAACTCTTTTTCTGAAAATTCCACATTTACATTATTCTTCTGAACATTCTTGATCATAAGTGTAATGATTACTTGAGATTCTGTTTGATACCAGTCATACTTGATTTTTGACTGATGAGTCCTTTAAGAATCAGACACCTCAGGCTGTGATCCATTCTGAGCCTCTTGACACTTTTTGATCCAGACAGTGAAATCAGGATCTGCACTATGGATTTCTATGCCGTGAAGATACACAGTGAAGCCAGGAAACAGCTCCTCGAAGTCTGAATGATTCGTACAAAAATTTCCAAAGGCTCCAGCAACAAGCACTCCGTGGGGGTGAAACCCAAATATATAGTTGTGACTTGGATCCAAATCCCAAGTTTTTGATGACTAATTGGAAAATAGTCCTTAAAATACCTCCAAACGGTCCAGCTTCTGACCCAGTTGGATCTCCTGCCTCCCTGCTCTGGGTCCGCCAGTTCAGAATCAAAATGGTGAGTTAAACATTGAAGACTACAAAATAATGCCATCTTTGTGAATAAAAATATGCATAAATTATTTCTACTTATTATAGATACACATATGTGAGAAAATATCACAAATGAACAACTTATGATGATTTATACCAATTCATGACAAAAGGTTACTTTTGGGAAGGGATGGTTAACTTTATAATATTTTATTTCTTGAAATAAAAAGACTGGAAATAAATCAAATGACATGTAAAATTTGTTGTATTTGGGAGCTGTATTTTAGTTATTTTTTGTGCTTTTCTGTTTTTTAAATTTTCTTAAAATTAAAAAATTGTCTTCTAGACCATAAGATCTTTAAGAGCATACAATGTTATTACTATATTATCGACTTTTCCCTATGCTGTACTTTTTATCTTTGTGTACCATCTATTGATTTTTGACAAAGATGACAAAATAACGTAGAGAGGAAAATTAAACCTTAATAGTCAACATAATAATATTATTGGCTCAAAGGAATATACTGACGTCAAGTCAAAAGGAAGACAGGAAATGCTGACATGCTGAGTCAAAGATTAAGGTCAACATTTCTGGAGAGCATGACAGGAGCACATTAGAAAGCACCAGTTAAGATCTAGTCAATCTTGCTTGTTATTGTTGCCATGTTTTAAGTGTGTGTTCCTGGTCTTGCTAGTGAGTACTTCTTGCAAATAAAATAAACATTAATATGTTTAGATACATTAAAAAAAAAAGCCACCCTGCCCTCCAGCTCACCCTCTCCTCTCCTGGTGACCCCTAAGCTTCAAAGCCTCTTGCTCCAGCCCTGTGGCTTCCCTAGAAGCCATGGCTTAGAGTGGAGATGCTGCAGAACCCTGGCCCACCGGCAGCCTCCAGGCAAGTCAGCTAGACTCCAAGCACCTAGGTCCTGTGCAGAACCCAGGCCTTCAGGCTCTCTTTGGATGGGATCAAGAGGCCAGGCTGTGTCCTGGCCACCAGGTCCTGCCCATTTCCATGCATCCCCACCATGCTGTCTAAAGAATGTAATTTATTTGGGCACCCCCAAGCTGCTTTCTCTCCTAACTCTCTGCCCTCCCTTATCACACTCCCAGCTTCTCTTCTCTACAGATACATATGTGTATATAATTATATATATATATTTTTTGCCGGGGTCTGGCTTTTGTTCCTGCTCAGGCCCTGGTACCCCTTTCCACTGTGTGTGTGTGTGTGTGTGTGTGTGTGTGTGTGTGATAATGCTGTGGGAGGGGGACTCTGCTTGGAATTAAAAGGTTGCATTGGGGGAAAAAAAAGAGTGCATAGTAGGAGGACCCTAAACTTGCCTTATCCCCCAAACACAGCTAGATGAATATCAAATTATTCTGAACACCTGAGAAATCAGTCTGAAGACTGAGAGAACAAATTGTATAACTCAGAGAAGAGAGGCCACATTGTGAAAGGTAGGAGATGCAAATATGTGGTTTTGGGGAGAAGAAAATCACCAGTGCTATGGAAAGGAGGGAGAGAGGAGAGAAAGAGAGAGAGAGAGAGAAAAAAAAAAAAACAGTATAGAAACAGTATAAGAACAGTATAAAAACAGTATAAGAAAAATACTTCCCCAAAACCATTGATGGGGAAAATGAGACGGGCTAATTATTGCAGGTTTACAAGCACCAGAGTTCAAGGACTAATGTTTTTGAAGTCTGCACTGTTGCTGGGTGGAGTCTGGCAGGTGTAGATGTGCTCCTGTGGAGAAAGGGCAGAAGTATGGGAGCAGACAGCTTGGTCCGAGGCTCCCTGGGTCACACTGGAAGAGACACTTCCCCTTTTGGGAGTGCATTTAGGAGAGGTGGCACTGCCTTTCTGGGGTCAAAAGAGCAGCTGCCATTGAGCTGCCCCATTCATTAGCATATGAGTAGAGACACCTGCTGAAGGCAGCTAACTGGGAGCCAGCTTTTTGCTGTGCTTTAACATAAATTCCCAAGACCCTGCATGTTTGTGTGACTGCCCTTCTGGAAGAAAACGGCACCAGCGTGGCAAGACCGTCGTCCAGAGGATCAGCATGGGTCTGTGCCATGCCAGGTCACTAAAATTTGGAGTTTTGAAACTGAGCCATTGCACTTGAGATACAGCGTAGTAGCACTGTACTGCCAGGTGGGCAGACAGCTGGGATACAGACACGGTGAGGGCAGAGATCTGAGGGATACCTGGAAAAAATGAGGGGAGATTATTTGCTTTTCTGGGAGGGCTTCCCAAATAGCAGCAGCACAGCAGTCTCTTCTCCAGGGACAAGATATCAAACTGACACCATTTCCCAGCACCCCACCCCCCAAGCCCATCAGCACAGATAGACTTCAGTGAGCAGCACAGAGCCCACAGTGGAAGCTTGAGCAGTATACACCAATTCCCACCCTCTTGTGCCCTGCAGGTGCTTCTGAACTAGGGCAAGTGTGCCTGAGAGAGCAGCAGTGGGCCCCTCCCCTAGAAGACCAGCACAACCCCTTCACCCCACATATGCACCAAGTCTACTGACCAAAGAGTGCTACAAAGCTTAAGCTCTACGGAAAATAGGACAAGCAAACTAAAACACCTAGTTAAAACTCACCACACAGGAAATGCCTAGGTCACTCAGTTGGTTAAGGGTCAGACTTCACCTCAGGTCATGATCTCAGGGACCTGAGATCAAACCCCTTGTGAGGTGCCCTGCTCAGCAGGGAGTCCTTGTCCCTCTGCACCTCCCCTTGTTCATGCACTTAGTCTTTCTCTCTCAAATAAAATCTTAATGAAAAAAAAATCACACCACACACTGGGCAAGATCCAAATACCCACTACCTCACCACTACAGGCAAGGAGAAACTGCAAAGTACTGACCTGAGGGAAAGAGCTCACAGAAGAGTGCACACTGCATACACCAGAAACATTTCTTGAAGTGCCAGGCCCTAGACAGTATATGATCTCTTCTTAATATAGCCATTACTCTCATGCATAGGAAACATAACAGGCTTCCCTAACACATAGAAGACAGAGACCTAGACAAAATGCCAAGATGGAGGAATTCACACCAAAACTAAAAACAAGAGGAGGCCACAGCCAGGGATCTAATCAAAACAGATATAAGCAATGCCTGAACCAGAATTTAAGACAACAATCATAAGGATAATAGCTGGGCTTAAGAAAATCATAGAAGACACCAGGGAGTCCCTTACTACAGAGATAAAAGACTTAAAAACTAGTCAGGCCAAAATTTGTAAAACTATAACAGAGATGAGAAACTGATTGGATGTAATGACCACAAGGTTGGAAGAATCAGAAGAATGAATAAGTGATATAGAAGATAAAATTATGAAAAATAATGAAGCTGTAAAGAGAGAGAAAGACAATATTGGATCACAAATGTAGACTTAGGGAACTCAGTGACTCCATAAAGTATAATAACCTTGAATCATAGGAGTCCCAGGACAAGAAGAGAGGGAAAAAGGGCAAAAGGTTTATTTGAGCAAATTATAGCTGAAAATGTCAGTAATCTGGAGAAGGAAACAGCATCCAAGTCCAGGAGGCACAGAGAATGCCTATTGAAATCAACAAAAGCAGGCCAACATCAAGACATATAGTAAAATTTGCAAAATACAGGGATAAGGAAAGAATGCTGAAAGCAGCAAGGGAAAGGAAAACCGTAACCTACAAGGGAAGACAAATAAGATTCCCAGCAGATCCTCTACAGAGAAGTGACAAGCCAGAAAGGAGTGACAAGATATACTCGACATGCTGAATGGGAAGAATATGCAGCCAAGAATATTTTATCCAGGAAGGCTGTCATTCAGAATAGAAGAATAGAGTTTCCCAGACAAATAAAAACTAAAGGAGTTTGTGAATGCATTTATAAACCAGCCCTGCAAGAAAATTAAAGGGAGTGGCCTTGAAAGAAAGATCAAAAGCAACCAAGACTAGGAAGGAACAGAGAAAATCTCTAAAAACGCTAACTTTACAGGTAATACAATGGCTCTAAATTCATATCTACCAATAATTACCATGAATGTAAATAGACTAAATGCTCCAATCAAAAGACATAGCGTATCTGAATGGTTTAAAAAAAAAAAAAAAAAGACCCATCTGTATGCTGCATACAAAAAAAGACCCATCTGTATGCTCATTTTATTTTTTAAAGATTTGTTTATTTATTTATGATAGAGAGAGAGAAAGAGAGAGAGAGAAACAGGAGGAGGAAGAAGCAGGCACCATGCTGGGAGCATGACGCAGGACTCGATCCTGGGACTCCAGGATCGCGCCCTGGACCAAAGGCAGGCGCCAAACCTCTGAGCCACCCAGGGATCCCCGAGAGGCTCATTTTAGACCTAAAGATACCTGCAGAATGAAAGTGAGGGGATGGAGAAGCATTAGCATGCTAATGGACATCAAAAGAAAGCTGAGTAACCATATTTCTATCAGACAACCTAGATTTTAAACCAAACACTATAACAAGAGATGAAGAAGAGCAGTATATCATAATGAAGGGGTCTATCCAACAAGATGATGTAACGATGTAAATATTTATGCCCCAAGCTTGGGAGGACCTAAATACATAAATCAATTAATAACAAACATAAACAAACTCATTGATAATAATACAAAAATAGTGGGGGACTTATCACTCCACTTACATCAATGGACAGATCATCTAAGCAGAAAATCAAAAAGGAAATAATGGCTTTGAATGGCACAGTGGACCAGATGGATTTAGCAGATATATTCAGAACATTTCATCCTTGAGCAGCAGAATACACATTCCTTTCAAGAGCACATAGAATATTCTCCAGAATAGATCACATACTGGGTCACAAATCAGCCCTCAACAAGTACAAGAAGACTGAGATCATACCATGAATATTTTTAGATACCACTGCTATGAAACTTGAAGTCAACCACAAGAAAAAAAATTTGGAAAGACCAACACATGAGGGTTAAAGAACACATGGGGGTTAAAGAACATCCTACTAAAGAATGAATGGGTTAACAGAAACTTAAAGAAAAAATTTAAAATACATGGAAGCAAATGAAAATGAAAACACAACAGTCCAAAACCTTTGGGATGCAGCAAAAGCTATCATAAGAGGGAATTACATAGAATACAGGCTACCTCAAGAAGCAAGAAAAGTCTCAAATACATGACCTAACCTTACCCTTAAAGGTGCGAGAAAAGGAACAGCAAATAAAGCTTAAACCCATCAGAAGAAGGGAAATAATAAAAATCAGAGCTGAAATTAATGATATAGAAACAGCAATAACACCACCACCAACAACAACAACAACAAAAACCAGTAGAATAGATCAGTGAAACTAGATGGTAGTTCTTTGAAAGAATTAATAAAATTGATAAAACCCTAGCCAGGGATCCCTGGGTGGCGCAGCGGTTTGGCGCCTGCCTTTGGCCCAGGGCGAGATCCTGGGGACCCGGGACTGAGTCCCGCGTCGGGCTCCCGGTGCATGGAGCCTGCTTCTCCCTCTGCCTATGTCTCTGCCTCTCTCTCTCTCTCTGTGTGACTATCGTAAATAAATAAAGATTAAAAAAAAAAAAAAAAACCCTAACCAGATTTATCAGAAAGAAAAGAGAAAGGGCTCAAATTAATAAAATCATGAATAAAAGAGAAGAGGTCACAACCAATACCACAAAAATACAAACAATTGTAAGAGAACATTATGAAAATCTATATGCTAACAAATTGAACAATCTGGAAGAAATGGATAAATTCCTAGAAACATATAAACTACCAAAAGTGAAAGACAAAAAAATGGAAAATTTGAACAGACCCATAACCAGCAAAGAAATTGAATCAGTTATCAAAAATCTCTCAACAAACAAAAGTCCAGGGCCAGATGGCTTCCCAGCAGAATTCTACCAGACATTTAAAGAAGACTTAATACCGATTTTTCTCAAAGTGTTCCAGAAATAGAAATGGAAGGAAAACTTCCAAACTCAATTTATGAGGCCAGCATTATTACTTTGTTTTCCAAACCAGACAACGACTCCACTAAACAGGAGAATTACAGGCCAATATCCCTGATGAACATGGATGCAAAAAATCCTCACAAGATACTAGCAAATTGAATCCAACAATACATTAAAAGAATTATCCACCACAATCAAATGGGATTTATTCTTGGGCTGCAGGTTCAGTATTCACAAATCAATATGATACATCACATTAATAAAAGAAAGGATAAGAACCATTTGATCCTCTTAGATGCATAAAAAGCATTTGACTGAGTAGAACATCCATTCTTGATAAAAACTCTAGCAAATTAAGGATAGAGGGAATGTACCTCAACATCATAAAGGCCATATATAGAAGACCCACAGCTAATATCATTCTCAATGGGGAAAAACTTCCTCTAAGGTCAGGAACAGAGATGTCCACCCTCACCATTGTCATTTAACATAGTACTGGAAATCCTAAACACAGCAATCAGAAAACAAAAACAAAAAGCATCCAAATTGGCAAGGAGGAAGTCAAACTTTCACTATTTGCAGATGACATGATACTCTATGTAGAAAACCCAAAAGACTCCACCAAAAAATTGCTAGAACTGATACACGAATTCAGCAAACTTTCAGGATACAAAATCAATATACAGAAAAACCATAAGATACTTAGGAATAAACCTAACCAAAGTGGTAAAAGACCTGTACTCTGAAAACTATAGAACCCTTATGAAAGAAATTGAAGAGGACACAAAGAAATGGAAAAACATTCCACGCTCATGGATTGGAAGATCAAACGTTGTTAAAATGTCTATACTGCCCAAAGCAATCTACACATTCAGTGCAATCTCTATCAAAATAACACCAGCATTTTTCACAGAGCTAGAACAACCATTCTAAAATTTGTATGGAACCACAAAAGACCCTGAATAGCCAAAGTAATGTTGACAAAGAAAAGCAAACTGGAGGCATCACAATTCTGGACTTTAAGCTCTATTACAAAACTGATCATCAAGGCAATGTGGTACTGGCACAGAAATAGACAAGGGAATAGAATAGAAAACCCAGAAATGGGCCCTCAACTCTATGGTCAACTAACCTTTGACAAAGCAAGAAAGAATATCCAATGAAAAATAGACAGTCTTGGGACACCTGGGTGGCTCAGTGGTTGACCGTCTGCCTTCGGCTCAGATCATGATTCAGGGGTCCTGAGATCCAGTCTGCATCAGGCTCCCAGGAGGGAGTCTACTTCTCCCTCTGCTTATATCTCTTTCTCTCTGTGTGTGTCTCATGAATAAATGCATAAAATCTTTTTAAAAAAAATAGTCTCTTTGGGATCCCTGGGTGGCGCAGCAGTTTAGCGCCTGCCTTTGGCCCAGGGCGCGATCCTGGAGACCCGGGATCGAGTCCCACGTTGGGCTCCTGGTGCATGGAGCCTGCTTCTCCCTCTGCCTATGTCTCTGCCTCTCTCTCTCTCTCTCTCTCTCTGTGACTATCATAAAAAAAAAATCTCTTCAACAAATGGTGTTGGAAAAACTGGACAGCGGCATGCATAAGATAGACATTTTTCTAAAGAAGACATCCCGGGCAGCCCGGGTAGCTCGGCAGTTTAGCGCCCCCCTTCAGTCCATGGTGTGATCCTGGAGATCCCCTGCAGGGAGCCTGCCTCTCTCTCTGCCTATGTCTCTGCCTCTCTCTCTCTCTCTCTCTCTCTGTGTGTGTGTCTCTCATGAATAAATAAATAAATAAAATCTTAAAAAAAAAAGGAAGAAGAAGACATCCAGATGGCTAACAGACACATAAAAAGATGCTCAACATCACTCATCCTCAGGGAAATATAAATCAAAACCATGATGAGGTACCACCTCACACCTGTCAGAATAGCTAAAGTTAACAACTCAAGAAACAGATGTTGGCAAGGATGTGGAGAAAGGGGAATGCAAACTGGTGCACCCACACTGGAAAGCAGTGTGGAGGTTAAAAATAGAACTACCCTAGGACCCAGCAATTACACTACTAGGTATTTATCCAAAAGATACAAAAACACAGATTTGAAGGGAACATGCACACTGATGTTTATAGCAGCGTTATCAGCAATACCCAAACTATGGAGAGAGCCCAAATGTCCACAGACTAATGAATGAATAAAGAAGATGTGGGGACACCTGGGTGGCTCAGCGGTTGAGTGCCTGCCTTTGGCTCAGGGCATGATCCCAGGTCCTGGGATCGAGTCCTGCATTGGGGTCCCTGTGAAGAGCCTGCTTCTCCCTCTGTGTATGTCTCTGCTTCTCTTTCTCTGTGTCTCTCATGAATAAATAAATAAAATGTTAAAAAAAAAAAAAGAAGATGTGGGATGGCGTGCCTGGGTGGCTTAGTTAATCCAACTCTTGATTTCAGTTTAGGTCATGATCTCAGGATTATGAGATTGAGTCTCATGTTGGGCTCTTTGCTGAGTGTAGAGTCTGTTTAAGATTTTCTCTATCCTGGGATCCCTGGGTGGCTCAGTGGTTTGGCGCCTGCCTTTGGCCCAGGTGGTGATCCTGGAGTCCCGGGATCGAGTCCCGCGTCGGGCTCCCAGCATGGAGCCTGCTTCTCCCTCCTCCTGTGTCTCTGACTCTCTCTCTCTCTGTCTATGTCTATCATGAATAAATAAATAAAATAAAATTAAAAAAGATTTTCTCTATCCTTACTTCTGGCCCTCCCCTCTAATTCATGCTCTCTCTCTCTCTCTCTCTCTCTCTCAAAGAAAAAAAGAAGTGATATATATCTACAATGGAATATACTCAGCCATCAAAAAGAATGAAATCTTGCCATTTGCAGCAACATGGATGGAGCTAGAGAGTATTATGCAAAGCAAAATAAATCAGAGAAAGACAAATACCATAGGATGCCACTCATATGTGGAATTTAAGAAACAAAACAGATGAACATAGGGGAAGGGGGAAAAAAGAGAGGGAGGAAAATCATAAGACACCCTTAATGATAGAAAACAAATGGAGGGCTGAGAGAGGGAAGAGGGCAGGGGATGAGCTAGATGGGTGATGAGTGTTAAGGAGGGGACTTGTGATCAGCACTGGATGTTATATGTAAGTGATGAATCACTAAATTCTACTCCTGAAAGCAACGCTTCACTCTATAGTAACTAGCTACAATTTAAATAAAAATTTAAAAAGAAAGTACTGAAGAGAGACTGCAGAGGTAAATACCAATGAGAAGAATTTGATTCACTGTGAAGAACTTTAAAGAGTCTCAGGACAAGTAGGTACCAGGCATTTCATAGAGTGGGGGCTGAAAATAGGATTCAGTTGAGAATCTGTAGAAGGATCAGGTACACCTTTGGATTCCTTTTCATACAGAGATTGTTGTCCATTTGAGTGAATGGATCCTCTTCTACTATACTCTCAACTTCTAGACCTGTTTGTACTCCACTTAAAGTGAATTGGAAAATAAAGTTTTGGAGAACAGTATGATATCTGAAACACTGATGATTCCCAGATGAATCAAAACATACCGTTAGTTCCTGTGGTTCGGACACACATGTATAGCTTTCTATTTAACATCTCTATTCAAATGCCTGATAGATATTTCAGATGTAACATGTTCAAAATAGAATTCTTAATTCTTGTTTTCCCTGCAGACTTGTTCTTTCCCCAGTCTTCTTTATCTCAGCAAATGGCAACTCAGTTGCTCAGGCAACTGGTAATAACTCCTGAATCATCTTTTTCTCTCAGTTAGAGGTAGCAAACTCACTTAGGTTACTTTTAAAATAATTCCCTAATTATTTAATTAATTCCTTAGTATAGTATTTCCTATGCTAAAAACCCTAATCTGAGCATCTTTAGCTAAAACACTGTAATAGTATACTAACCAGTGTCTTTGTTTTCATTCTTGCTCCCTATTATGGACTGAATTGTGTCCCCCTCAAGTTCAGATGTTGAAGTCCCAACCAAAAATATGTAATCGTATTTGGAGATAAGTTCTGTAAATTAAAATCAGGCTATTAAGATGAGGTCCTAAACCAATACAACTGGTGTTCTTATAACAAGAGGGAGAGATACCAGATGTGTGTGCACAGAGGAATGATCATTTGAAGAGACAGCAAGCTATCTGCAAGCCAAGGAGAGAAGCCTGGAACTGATCCTTCTTTTATGGCCCTTAGAGGAAACAACCCTGCTGGCATCTTGATCATGAATTCCAGTCTCCAGAACTGGGGGGAAATAAATTTCTATTGTTTAAGCCAACTCAACCTATTGTATTTTTGTTGTGGTGGCCCTAGAAAACATCCCTCTCAACCCCAGTGAATTTGAATTTGTGAAATATGGGAAACTGGATCACCAGATTAGATTGCCCATGCTTAAAAACTTCCAGTGACTTCCCAAGTGGTTAAAATGAAATTTAACCTTTTACCATGGTTTATAAGGTTCTAGAAGATCCGGTATTTGTCTTACTTTTCAATTTCATGCTGTAAAACTCTCCTCTTTGCTCACTATGCTCTGGTCATACTGGCTATCTTTCTATTCCACAAACATACCAAACTCATCCAATCTTCAAGTTTTTTTTTCACTTGCTGCTGCCTCTGCCTGGAAATCATGTTCTGCACATCATTGTATGACTGGCCACTTCTTGCCAGGTAAGCTAAAATGTCACCAGCAAAGAGGCCTTTACTAATTGCCTTAGCTAAGCTATCACCTCTTTCTCACCTTATTCTATTATTATGTTTAATTGTCTTTAGAGTATTGATTACTAGATTTAATTATACTTTTCATGTGTTTACCTAGTTTTTCTTCTCACTAGAATGTAAGGTAATTGAGTCCAAGACTCTGTGAATGCTGTGCCCAATACCTAGAACACTACATGGCACATCATAGATGTGATATAATGATACAGTGAATCAATGAATGAAAGGATGGGTACATAAATTTATAATTCTGCCCGGTTGAAATGTTTTTTTTTTTTAACATTAGCTCAGTAAACATTGAACACCTAAGTGACAACTAACATGTTATGAGGAGACTCCGGCAGTCCTTTGGAGAGGCCCTCACAGACCACACGGAAGTGAGGCCTCTTCCCAATGTCACTGAGAAATTGACACCTTCTGCCAGCAGCAATGCAAGTGAGCTTGGAAGCAGATCCTCCAGCTACAGTCAGTCCTCAGATGACTGCAGTCCTGGCCAATATCATGACTGCAACCTCATGAGAAACCCTGAATAAGAACAATTTAGCTAAACCATCCTGAAATTCCCAACCCACAGAATCTGTGGAAAATAAATATTTATTCTTTTAAGTACTGGATTTGGGGATAATTTATTGCCCAAGAATAGACTAGATAACGAGTACGTTCACAAATCTGGAAACTAGGATTCATCCTTGATAGCTTTCTTCTTCCTCGATTCCAATATTGAAGCCATCTAAATAGCTCCCAAACCTTCCATTTCTCCCTGTTTTTCCCACCACTATCCTGTTGCAAACTGCTGTCAGTTCTCAGTTGGGCAAATGCAATAATCTTTTACCTGGTCAGCCTGCAGCCATTTTGGCCTCCCTTTAATCTGTTCTCCACTCTGAGGCTATCATGTTCTTTTCCAAACACATAAATCTCACAAATTCCTCATTTCCCCTAAGTAAATTACAATGGACTATGACAAATTCTAAAGAAGAGGTAATCTTAGAGACTATATGTCAACAGAAAAGGAACAACAAACTTATTAAGAGTAGGAACAAATTCTTCTACCTGTTTTATTAAAAATGTTCAGTATAGGGATCCCTGGGTGGTGCAGCGGTTTGGCGCCTGCCTTTGGCCCAGGGCGCGATCCTGGAGACCCGGGATCGAATCCCACATCAGGCTCCCAGTGCATGGAGCCTGCTTCTCCCTCTGCCTGTGTCTCTGCCTCTCTCTCTCTCTGTGACTATCATAAATAAATGAAAATTAAAAAAAATAAATTAAAAAAAAAGTTCAGTATATAGTATATAACCTTGGGACAAAATTCAGATCACACTAAAGGGTGAAGTAATGACTCTCTCCTGTTTCTGTGTCCCTAGTTCTCTCTAGACAACACTTATGCAGTTTTTCTTTTTAATTTTTATTTATTTATGATAGTCACACAGAGAGAGAGAGAGAGGCAGAGACACAGGCAGAGGGAGAAGCAGGCTCCATGCACCGGGAGCCCAACGTGGTACTCGATCCCAGGTCTCCAGGATCGCGCCCTGGGCCAAAGGCAGGTGCTAAACCGCTGCACCACCCAGGGATCCCACTTAGTTTCTAAATGTGTCTTTCTAGATAGACAATGCATATCTGTTTATTGGCAATTATGAGAAGTGCTTGAGTAAGCCACCCTTGTCTCTAAATCTTGGCCTTCACCCTGCTTTCAAACACATTGTCTATACCCCCTTTTTAGATTAAAACCACTCTGTTTTCAAAACCAGGTAAGGGCAATGCAGACATAATTTATCTTCCGTTTTTTTTTTTTTTTTTTCCAAAAGGAGTTTTAATGATAACAGTAGATCTACGTATTTTGATTTAGCCTCCAACTCCCTAACCCATTAATCCTTTGTTTCAATAAATGTCATCTTTCATAGCTATCTACATATACATTGTCCTGTGCCATAGCTATCTACATATACATTGTCCTGTGCCAACATCTCATTTTTTGTGGGTGAAGTTTTTTATGGTACTTGCTGATGTTTGACCTTTTCATAGATTTTTTTTTTTAGAGGAGACTGCTTCAGGAGCCAGGTTTTTATTAAAGCTTGTGACTAACGTTAATTATACTCCCTTTGTTGTGTGTAATTATTTAATTTTTTTGAACCTAAATCCAGGGCATCACTTTTAATCTTTCCTAAATGTCATGCTGTTTGTTTCAATCAATTTCTGGAGCCTGAATATAAAGAATCTTGATTCTATGTTGACCTATAAATTGAATTAATTTGACATTGATTTATTAACTGCCTAGTGTTTGCACATTACTATGCTTTTCTAAAATTTCACCTATCTTTAACATGAGAACCAGAAAAGAGGGCCAGCAGTCTATTCTCCCTCATCACAAGGTTTTAGACAAGCCAAATAAAACGGAGAAGAAAAGCCTGAGTTGGTGAAGATGAAGGAGAGAATTGGGAAGAAGACCAGATAATGAAAGGGTGAAACTTAGTGGAAAAAGTAAATAAGTAGGAGTGGTAGCCTGGCTTATTTGGTAGAGTATGTGACTCTTGATCTTGGGATTGTGAGTTTAAGCCCTAAATTGGGTGTAGTTTACTTAAAAAAAAAAAAAAAGTAAAGGAATATCTGGCACTATCTTCTGGATTTGTGCATCCATGGAAGTGTATGTGTGTAAATGTATGTGTCTCAGTACTGTTTTCTTAACAGCTAGTGGGCTGTACTTAAGCTCATCTAAATGTTAGAGATAGAACTGGTTTGCCATAAAGTTGATGAAGCTTAAATTCCTTTCAGAGCCCTCCTTCTGGGCCCTAATATTATTATTTGTAATTTTTTTTTTAAGATTTTATTTATTTATTCATGAGAGACACACACAGAGAGGCAGAGACACAGGAAGAGAGAGAAGCAGGCTCCATGCAGGGAGCCCAACGTGGAACTCAATCCCAGGACTCCAGGATCACGCCCTGGGATGAAGGCAGATGCTCAACTTCTGAGCCACCCAGTCATCCCTATTATTTGTAATTTTGTATTCTTCTTATCTTAAAGAGGAGCTCTCAAGTCCTGGATTTGGTGAAGTTTCATTTCATTGTGACACTTTAAATACAGTTAGGAAGGATGAATAAGGGACAGAATATGAGAACAATATTAGTCTAAACAGGCTAGAGAGGGGATCGCTGGGTGGCTCAGCAGTTTAGTGCCTGCCTTTGGCCCAGGGCATGATCCTGGAGTCCCGGGATTGAGTCCCACATCAGGCTCCCTGCATGGAGCCTGCTTCTCCCTCTGCCTGTGTCTCTGCCTCTCTCTCTCTCTCTCTCTTTCTCTCTCCCTCTCTCTCTGTGTCTCATGAATAAACAATAAAATAAAATCTTTAAAAAAATAAAAATAAACAGGCTGGAGAAAACCATGCATTGATACATGTATCAATTTTGAGGCAAGTAGAATTGGGGTGGTACACCTGGAAGTCTCCTTGATGTCTAGTTTACACCATTTATAGAGATCAAGCAGATTATGGGATCCCTGGGTGGCGCAGCGGTTTGGCGCCTGCCTTTGGCCCAGGGCGCGATCCTGGAGACCCGGGATCGAATCCCACATCGGGCTCCCTGCATGGAGCCTGCTTCTCCCTCTGCCTGTGTCTCTGCCTCTCTCTCTCTCTCTCTGTGACTATCATAAATAAATAAATTAAAAAAAATATATAGAGATCAAGCAGATTAGACACTGAATGAAAAAAATATTAGCGAGCTTAGCATACTGATTTTACAACTAGTTCTTTCCCTTAATAGATAGCATTATTTAACTTAGATTTTATGGGATTTCAACAGTTTGGGCTGGAACTAACACTGAAAATCACCTAGTTTGAGTTTCTTATTACCAAGACAAATTTAAATGACTTGTGTGATGTTAAAGCTACAACACAGATCTTCTGTTTCTTGTAGTCTGTTATTACTAAACTCTCTTTAATTAGACACTGTTTCCCTCTGCGGTGCCAGAATTAGAGCAATGAGTGGAGCACAAGCTGTGTTATTACCAATGGCAAAAGCGGCTGCTCTAGTTCTGGACTTACACATCTTCCAATTACACTTTTGTCATTGGAGTAGAACTGAGTTATACAAAGATTGGTTTGGAGTCGAGGTATTATAGGAGAAGTAGGAGTTGATCCAGAGGAAACAAGAGTGTTAGCCTGAGTAGTGATGACCAGGCTGTACAAAGATCCTGCATGCTTTTAGCTGAGGGGGTCTAGATCTTGGTCTCAAAGGTTCTACACTGGGAATTAGTAGGCATGAATCTAATGTGTTGACACTTCCATCACTTAACTCTTCATTCTGACTTGCAGAATGGCTGGATAACTATTGACCCTAAAAATCAAATCAGGGACTTTGATTAAGTTAATATATTTAAATATTAAATAATATTTAAAACACTTTCTCACATATGGCTAGACATGGTACTAATGAGATCAAAATTTGACCTTTGTATAAACGAGTTAGCTGCATGGTGAAAGCATGGTCCTATAGCTGTAGGCTATCTTTCCTACAATTTTAAGCCCAAGAGAGATGAGGTGAATGTCTGTTGATGGCTTAATACCTTTCATCTTTACTAGAAAAAAAGGTCAAATTACATGCTCAATTAATTAGTCATCCTCAAATGCTCTTCTTCTTTTTTTTTAAATGAACTTTATTTTTTTTTAATTTTTATTTATTTATGATAGTCACACACAGAGAGAGAGAGAGATGCAGAGACATAGGCAGAGGGAGAAGCAGGCTCCATGCACTGGGAGCCCGACATGGGATTCCATCCCGGGTCTCCAGAATCGAGCCCTGAGCCAAAGGCAAGCGCTAAACCGCTGCGCCACCCAGGGATCCCCTCAAATGCTCTTCTTGATGCTGAAGTAGTGACCCAGCAACAGATTTTTGAAAGATAGTGAGGTAGAGAATTTAAAATTCTGGGTTAATATTCTCAAAGCCAAAAATTCTCATCTTTGATGAAGTTGAGTCTTTTAGTCCATTTTCTCTTTTGTGAAATGGTATAATAATACTTGTCCTGCCTACCTCCTAGGGTTGAATGACAAAACTAGAAAACATGAAACCATACTTTTTCTTTATATATTAACACATACTTCTTTGTTCTTTGTAGCAGGGTGTGGAAGATTAACATTGAAAACAATTAGCATGGCCCCTTATTTTCCTTCCCTACTTTAGGAGTTGTTCAGCCCATTATGGGGGAAATTGGAATAAAGTTGGAAGGGGACATTTTTCTGAATGGAATGAAAATACCTTTTTGTGTGTGTGCTGGTGATTTGAGTTTGATTTCCCAGAGTGTGACTGGGAATTTTATCAGGGAAATAGAAGAAAGAAGAAATTTAGAATGAGAGTGTATAAAAGGGTGGGGATTGGAGTTAATAGAAACAGGAAGCTATAGAAGAATTTTAAAAATTTGTGACACTCCCTATTAGGAAATTGTGAACTAGGAAAGTTTCCCAAGCCCAGAAGGAGTCTAAGCCTGGAAGTGACAGATTGCTGTTGAGATACTGCTCAAGTACCTACTAACTGTGGAGTCAGAGTATTGGCTAGTTGACGGCTAAGCATGAAAGAAGTCTTTTCTCTGTCAACTTCAGGTTGTTCTGTGTACATTTAGCTCAGCAATACCCTAAAGAAATCTGTAAATCCAAAGAATTTCTCTTTATTAGCACTTGTTAGAGACTATCTTCCAAGAAATAGACTCTTACCTGTAGAGAGGTGGGTGGGGATGGGTAAAATAGGAGATAGGGATTAAGGAGTGCACTTGTGATAACGCTGGGTGCTGTATGGAAGTGTTGAATCACTACAGTTTACACCTGAAATTAATACTACACTATATGTTAACTAACTGGAATTTAAAGATTTTTCAAAAATATATTTGAGAGAGAGAGAAAGAACAAGCAAAGGGAGAAGAGCAGAGGGAGAAGGAGAAGCAGACTCCTTGCTGAGCAGGGAGCCCGACATGGAACTCAATCCAGGACCCTGAGATTATGACCTGAGTTGAAGGCAGCTGCTTAGCCAATTGAGCCATCTAGGTGCCCCCTAACTGAAATTTTAATAAAAACTTAAAAAATAAAGGAAAGAGACTATAGAGGCGCCTGGGTGGCTCAGTTGGTTGAGTGTCTGAGTCTTGATCTCAGCTCAGGTCTTGATCTCAGGGTTTTGGGTTTGAGCCCTGTGTTGGGCTCCATGCTAGGCATGGAGCCTACTTTAAGAAAAAGATGGAGGGGCACCTTGGTGGCTCAGTTGGTTGAGCCTCCACTTCTTAATTTTGGCTCAGGTCATGATCTCAGGATTGAGGGCAGGACCCACACTTGGTGGGGAGGCTGCTTGAGGATTCTCTCCCTCTGCCCCTCCCCCCTTTCTAAAATAAATAAATCTTAAAACAACAATAATAACAAGAAGACACTATATTTTCCCTATTGTATATTACCTACACTGAGCATGTTTGGGTACTCAGAGCCAAGATAGTAAAGTATGAATGTTCCTCATATCCTCTAGCTCTATAGATGGCACTAGGACCACCATCAACAACTTAGAAGCCTAATCATAATTTTTTCATTAATAAAATGATGGCAAGGATAAACTGAATGGGTAGGTATAATTATAGTTTGGGGGAAGAATTACAATTCCAGGAGTTATGGTGAAAATAGGTTTAAACAATTTTTAGAATGAAAATCATTTTGAGGAAATTATGATCAGAAATATGACCTACAATTTTTTTAAATTCTACTTCAAAAAAACATTCTAGGGGTGTCTGAGTGGCTCAGATGGTTGGGCATCTGCCTTCAGTTCAGATCATGATCCGGGGTCCTGGGGTCCTGGGGTCCTGGGATCAAGCTCTGCATTGGGCTCCCTGCTTTTTCCTCTCCTGCTCCACCTGCTTGTGCTCTCTCTCTCTCTCTCTCTATGTCAAATAAATAAAATCTTTTAAAAATTAAAAAAAAATTTAAATTAAAAAATAA
Organism: Canis aureus; assembly: GCF_053574225.1. Lineage (NCBI taxonomy): Eukaryota > Metazoa > Chordata > Mammalia > Carnivora > Canidae > Canis > Canis aureus. The sequence goes on along the minus strand of NC_135615.1, from coordinate 3,185,745 downwards.
AAACATTCTAAATGTTTCTTTGTCAAGTAACATCAATTTTTATAGTCTATGGACATCCAGTGTATATAAACGTTCTATGTTTAACTAAATGTTAAATTGAGTTTAGTTCAATTATTTTATTTTTTATATGTTAAAATATGATTAAGAAAAAAAAAGTGTACTTCTCATGTAGGATCACCACATGTCAAAGACTTTTTAAAATTGTTGCTATTTATCTTCATTTTCTTTTAAATCACTTTATTGAGGTCGACATGTAAAAACCTGCACATCTTTTAACTTAATGTATACAAGTCTGACTTTAAGTATACACTCATGAAACCATCACCACCATCAGGGTCATTGATGTATCCATTGCCTCAGCAAACTTCCTCCTTCTCCCTTTGTGATATGAAGATGTAGATGATGATGATGATGATTCAAAGAACACTTAACATAAGAGAACTACTCTTTTAGCAGATTTTTTTTTTAATTTTTTTATTTATTTATGATAGTTACAGAGAGAGAGAGAGGCAGAGACACAGGCAGAGGGAGAAGCAGGCTCCATGCACCAGGAGCCCGATGTGGGATTCGATCCCGGGTCTCCAGGATCGCGCCCTGGGCCAAAGGCAGGCGCCAAACCGCTGCGCCACCCAGGGATCCCTTTTTATTTTTATTTATTTTTAATTTTTTTATTTATTCTTTTAGCAGATTTTAAGTACACAATAGAGTATTGTTAGCTAAAGAACTATGCTAAATAGCAGCTCTCCATAACTTATTTGCCCAACATAATGAAACTGTGTACCCTTTGACCTTTATGTCCCCAGTTTTCCCTACTCACAGACCCTGGAAACCACCATTCTAGTCTCTGTTTCTATGAGTTTGACTATTTTAGATTCCACATACTAGAAGTGAGATCTTGTCATTCTCTGACTTCTTTCACTTAACATACTGTCCTCCAAATCTATCACATTGTCACATATGGCAAGATTTCTTTCTTTTTAGAGTCTGAATAATATTCCATTGTATGTATATAAAACATTTTCTTTACCCATTCATCCATTAATGAACATTTAAATTGTTTCCATATCTTGCCTATTATGAGTAATGTGGTAGTAAATGTGGGAGTGCAAGTTTCTCTTCAAAATCCTGATTTCAATTCATTTGGATAAATATCCAGAAGTGGAATTTCTATATCATGCGGTAGCTCAATTGTTTATTTTTGGTGGTGTGTCCATACTGTTTTCCTTAGTGGCTACTCCAATTTGCATTCCCACCAAAGGTGTACAGGTAGTTCCTTTCCTCCACATCCTCACCAATGCTTGTTATTTTCTGATTTTTGGTCATGCACATCCTAACAGGTGTGAGGTGATATCTCAATGTAGTTTCAATTTTCTATTCCCTGATGATTAGTGATGAGACCTTTTCATGTACTTGTTGGCCATTTGTATATCTTCTTTGGAAAAATGGCTATTCAAGTCCTCTGACCTTTTTTTCTTTTTTAAGATTTTATTTATTTATTCATGAGAGACACACACACACACAGAGAGAGAGAGAGAGAGGCAGACACAGGCAGAGGGAGAAGCAGGCTCCATGCAGGGAGCCTGATGTGGGACTCCATCCCCGGACTCCAGGATCATGCCCTGGGCCTAAGGCAGGAGCTAAACTGCTGAGCCACCCAGGCGTCCCTCCTCTGATCATTTAATTGGATTTTTTTTTTTTTTTGACTACTGAGTTGTACATGTTCTGTATATATTTTGGTTATTAACCCTTTATCTGATATATGGTTTGCAAATATTTTCTCACATTTTATAGCTGCTTTTTCATTTAGTTGATTGCTTTATTTGCAGAAGATTTTTAGTTTAATGTATTCTCACTTGTTTATTTTTGCTTTTCCTGCATGTGCTTTTGGTGTCATATCCAAAAAAATCATTGTCAAGACCATTGCAATGATTTTCCCCCCAACTATTCTAAAACTTTTATAGTTTAAGTCTTTAATCCATTTTGAGTAGATTTTTGTGATCCAGTTTCATACTTTTGCATGTGAATACCCAGTTTTCTCAGCACTATTTATTTAAAAGACAATCCTTTCCTCATTTTGTATTCTTGGTATCCTTGTCAAAGATCAATTGGCCATATATGCATGGGCTATCTATACTGTTCCACCGATCTTTGTGTGTTTTTACATCAGTACCATACTATTTTGATTACCACACCTTTTTTTTTTATTTTATTTTTTATTTATTTATGATAGTCACACAGAGAGAGAGAGAGAGAGAGAGGCAGAGACATAGGCAGAGGGAGAAGCAGGCTCCATGCACCGGGAGCCCGACGTGGGATTCGATCCTGGGTCTCCAGGATCGCGCCCTGGGCCAAAGGCAGGCGCTAAACCGCTGCGCCACCCAGGGATCCCCGATTACCACACCTTTATAAAATACTTCGAAATCAGGAAGTATGATGTCTTCTACTTTGTTCTTTCTCAAGATTTCTTTGGCATTTGGCTTTAATGCCATTAGAATTTGATAGGAACTTGTGTTGAATCTATAGATTGCTTTGGGTAGAATGGACATTTACCAATAATTATTAATTCTTTCAATCCATGAACACAGAATATCTTTCCATTTACTTGTATGTTCTTCAGTTTCTTTATTTTTTATTTTGTTTATTTTTTAAAATTGAAGTATGGTTGGCATATACTACATTAGTTTCAGGTATATAACATAGTGATTTGATATTTATTTACATGATGAAATGATCATCATGATGACTATACTTACTATTTGCCATTATACAAAGTTATTGTAATATTACTGATCAAATTCCTCATGCTGTACTTTACAACCCTGTGACTTATTTCTTTTATGACCGTCAGGTTGTACCTGTTAATCCCCCTCACCCATTTCACCCATCCCTCCACCCAGCTCCTCTCTGACAACCAGTTTGTTCATTGTCCATGGGACTGTTTCTGTTTTGTTTGTTAGATTCCACAAATGAAGTAATATGATATTTGCCTTCCTTTGTCTATGTTATTTCACTTAGCATAATGCACTCTGGATACATCCATGTTGTTGCAAATGGCAAGATTTCATTCTTTTTTATGGCAGAGTAATATTGCATTCCGTGTGTGTGTGTGTGTGTGTGTGTGTGTGTGTGTGTGTATGTATGTATGTATATCACATCTTCTTTATTGATTCATCTATTGATGAACATTTATGTTGCTTCCATGTCTTAGTTACTGTAAATACTGTTGCAATGAACATAGGGTGCATATATTTTTAGAATAAGTGTTTTTGTTTTCATTGCATAAATCCCATTGCTGGATCATATGATAAATCTATTTTTTGAGATTTTGAGGAATCTCCACACTGTGTTCCATAGTGGTGGCACCAATTTACATTCCCACCAACTGTACATGAGGATTTCCCTTCTCTAAATCCTTACCAACATTTACTATTTTATGGCTTTTTGATACTAGCCATTCTGACTTGTGTGAGATGATATTTCATTGTGGTTGTGATTTGTACTTCCCTGATGATTAATGTTGTTTAGCACCTATTCCTGTGTCTGTTGGCCATCTATAAGTTTTCTTTGGCAGAATACCTATTTAGGTCATCTGCTCGTTTTTTAAAACTGAATTGTTTGGGATTTTTTGGTGTTGAGTTATATGAATTATTTATATATTTTGGATAGTAACCTCTTATCAGATATATTATTTGCAAATATCTTCTTGCATTTGGTAGGTTGCCATTTCATCTTTTAATGATTCACTTTGCTGTGCAAAAGCTGCTTAGTTTGCTATAACCCCAAGTGTTTATTTTTGCTTTTGTTGCCCTTGCCTAAGGAGACAGAACCAAAAACATATTGCTAATACTGATGTTCAGGGAAGCCTATATTTTCTTTTAGGGGTTTAGTGGTTTCAGATGTTACATTTAATTTCTTAATCCATTTTGAGTTTGTTTTTATGTTTGCTATAAGAATGTGGTCCAGTGGGATCCCTGGGTGGCGCAGCGGTTTGGCGCCTGCCTTTGGCCCAGGGCCTGATCCTGGACACCCGGGATCGAATCCCATGTCGGGCTCCCGGCATGGAGCCTGCTTCTCCCTCTGCCTGTGTCTCTGCCTCTCTCTCTCTCTCTCTCTGTGACTATCATAAAAAAAAAAAAAAAAAAGAATGTGGTCCAGTTTCATTTTTTGCAGGTAGCTGTATGATTTTCCCAAAACCATTCATTAAAGAGATTCTCTTTTCCCTATTGTATATTCTTGCCTCCTTTGTTGTAGATTAATTGATCATGTGAGTGTGGGTTCACTTCTGGGCTCTTTGCTCTGTTCTATTGATCTGTGTGTCTGTTTTTGTGCCAGTACCATACTGTTTTGATTACTATAACTTTGTAGTATATCTTGAAATCTGGGATTGTGATGCCTCCAGCTTTGTTCTTTCTCAAGTTTGGCTATTCAAGGTTTGTTTTGTTTTGTTTTGTTTTGTTTTGTTTTGTGACTCCATACAAATTTTGGGATCTTTTGTCTAGCTCTGTGAAAAATGCTATTGGTGTTTTTATAAGGGTTGCATTAAATCTGTTTTTGGGTAGTATGGGCATTTTAGATTACTAATTCTAATTCATTGCTATTACTTGGTCTGTTCAGATTTTCTCTTCCTATTTCTTCCCAGTTTTGGAAAGTTATATATTTCTAGGAATTTATCATTTTTTTCTAGGTTGTCCAATTTGTTGCCATGTAATTTTTCATGATATTCTCTATAATCCTTTGTATTTCTGTGGTGTTGGTGATTATTTCTCTTCTTTCACTTTTTATTTGAATCCTTTCTTTTCTTTCCTCCTTTTGTTTATTGTGTTTGTTTCTTTTGTTTTTGTTTGGATGAGTCTTTCTAAAGTTTTAGCAATTTTGTCAATCTTTTCATAGAACCAGCTCCTGATTTCATTGATTTGTTCTATTGCTTTTTCTAGTTCCTTTATTTCTGCTCTAATCTTTATTTTCTTCCTTCTACTGGTTTTGGGTTTTGTCTGTTCTTCTTTCTATAGTTCCTTTCATTATGGGTCAGGTTGTTTATTGGAGATTTTTCTTGCTACTTGAGGTTTGCCTGTATAACTATAATCTTCCCTACTAGAATGGCTTTTGCTGCATCCCAAAGATTTTTGACCATTATGTTTTTGTTTTTATTTCTATGTATTTTTTTAAATTTCCTCATTGATTTCTTGGTTGACCCATTTATTACCTAGTAACATGCTATTTAACCTCCATGTGTTCGTGGTCTTTCTAGATTTTTTTCTTGTGGTTGGAAAAGATGCATGATATGGTTTCAACCTTTTTGCATTTATTGAGACTTGTGAAATTTTTTTTTCTACTGATCTAAGGAAGAGAGATGAAAAAGTGAAATCAATTGCAGGTCTATGGTGTATTTCAGTTATTTACAAATTGGAGAGTATAAAATATTCAAAGACAATGAAAAGCAGAAGCCCCCCCAAAGGGGGATAAACAGGAAAGATGTGCTATAAGTAATACCTGGTTTTCCTTTGAAACAAAATTTTTCCCTGTAATCTCTCATCTTGTGATCAAAATAATCTTGAAAGAAAAATTATTGTTTAACACAAAGTAAGGCCAATTTTATTAGTTTTGTCCTATTTGTATAGATACATCTGAAGTGTTATTTTATCACATAAGCCTTTTTAAATTGTTTAATTTTGCAGCTACTTATCTTTATTCAATAGATATGTCCAAATCTAGAAGTTGTGTATGCATTGTTATTTATATTTATCTCTCCTTGTCTATTATTTGTACTCTATGTATAATATAAATATTATATATATAAAGTTGTACCTTTTATCATTGTATAATTTGGTCTTTATTTTATCCATTATTTTAGCCAATTATATGCACTATTTCACCCATCAAGGACACTCTTTTACCCCCAAAAAATGAGGTCCATAGAGTATATTCATTCCCCCATATCCATTTCTTCCCTCTGCCCTCTGCTCCTCATATTTTTCTTTTCATTCTGTTTTTCAAGTCATGTAATCCAGTCACCCACTGAAGGACATCTGGGTATTTACAGGTTTTGGCTATTACAGATAAAGCTTATTTTTCTTTTTATTTTGTTAAAAGATTTTTTAAAGATAAAATCTTTAAAAAAATAAATAAAATAATTTATTTGAGATAGAGTGAGAGAGAGAGAGAGAGAGAGAGCAAGCGAGCATGAGTTGGGGGGAGAGGCAGAGAAAGAAGGACAAGCAGGCTCTTTACTGAATAGGGAGTCTGACCGAGGGCCTGATCCCAGGACCCTGAGATCATGACCTGAGCCAAAGGTGAAGGCTTAACTGACTGAGCCACCCAGGAGCCCCATAGGTAAAGCTTCTTTGAACATTTATATATGGTTTCTTGTGTGAATTCAACTCTTTATTTCTCTAAGATAAATGCCCAAAAGTGAAACTGCTAGGTTGTAGAGTCATTGTATGTTCAGTTTTCAAAGAAACCTCCAAAATATTTATTGGATATAAAAGTGATTCCACTTTTTATTCCAACCAATGATGTTTGAAAATTGATCATTTTTCTGCATTCTCACTAGCAGTTGGTATTATCATTATTTTTTATTTTAGTAATTCTAAAAGATGTATAGTGATAGCACATTGTGGTTTTAATTTGCACTTTGCTAAGAGCTAATGAGGTTTAACAACTCTTCATGTTTTATTTTTCATTTGTATATCCTCTTCAATGAAATGCTTCTTCATATTTTTGCCTACTTTCTATTGAGAATTTTTGGTTTTCTACTATTCAGTTTTGAGAATTCTTTATGTATTCCAGACATGAGTGCTGTCTTAGTTCATTCAGGCTGCAATAAGGAAGTACCACAGACTGGGTATCTTATAAATAAGAGAAATTTATCTCTCACAGTTCTGGAGGCTGGAAGTCTGAGATCAGGATGCCAGCATATCTAGATGAAGGCCCTCTTTTGTGTTGCAGATTTCTCATTGTATCCTCCCGTGGTGAAAGGGGCTTGGTGCCTCCATAGAGCCTTTTGACAAGGAACTAATCCCAGTCATGAAGGTGGAAACTTCATGTCTTTATCACCTCCCAATGACCCCACCTACTACTAATACCATCTTCTTGGGGTTAGAATTTCAACATATGAATTTTGGGAGGACACAAACATTCAGACCATACCAAAACCCTTGTCAGATATATAGTATGCAAGATCCTACTTGTCTTTTCATCCTCTTCACAGAATCTTTTTATTTCATCCTCTTCACACAATCTTTTTTTTTTTTTAATTTTTTTTTTAAAATTTTATTTATTCATGATAGGCACACAGTGAGAGAGAGACAGAGGCAGAGACACAGGCAGAGGGAGAAGCAGGCTCCATGCACCGGGAGCCCGACGTGGGACTTGATCCTGGGTCTCCAGGATCGCGCCCTGGGCCAAAGGGAGGCGCTAAACTGCTGTGCCACCCAGGGATCCCCCTCTTCACAGAATCTTATGCAGAATAAGTTTTTAATTTTGATGAAACCCATTTATCAATTTTTTCTTTTCATAGGTCATGTTTTCATGGTCAAAGTCTTCTTTGATTAGAACTAGATCTTGAAGACTATATCCTTTATGTCTTTCTAAAAGTTCCATAGTTTTAAGTCCGTTATTAATTTTTGTGTTTTTTATATAAGATATGAGACTTATATTGAGATTCTTTTTTGGGGGGGGGGGCGCTGTAGATGTCCAGTTGCTCCAGCACCATTATTAAAATGGTCTGCTGAACTTTTAAAAAGAATTTATTTAGGGCTGCCTGGGTAGCTCAGCGGTTTAGTGCCACTTTTAGCCCAGGGCTGATCCTGGAGACCCGGGATGGAGTTCCACGTCAGGCTCCCTGCATGGAGCCTGCTTCTCCCTCTGCCTGTGTCTCTGCCTCTCTCTCCCTCTCTGTGTCTCTCATGAATAAATAAATAAAATCTTAAAAAAAATAAAAAGTTTATTTATTTATGTATTTGAGAGAAAGAAAGGGAGAGCATGTGAGCAGGGGGAGGAACAGAGGGAGAAAAACAAGCAGATTCCACACCTAGCATGGAGCCTGGCATGGAGCTCAATCCCACAACCCTGAGACCAAGACCTGAGCCAAAATCAAGAGTCTGACTTTAACCAACTGAGCCACCCAGGCACCCCTGGTCTTCTGAACTTTTTAATTGGAAAATTATTTTTAAGTGTTGTACTTGAATCCTTTTAAGTATTTTTATTGTTTGTCCATTTTTTTTTATCTTCAGATTTTTATCTGTCTTTTCTAGCATTTTGGTTTAATCATTATTAAAAATTCCTTATGCTGCCTGGCCTTTCCCCCTCTGGGAGCTATAGTATGACCATTCTTTTTCCATATTTTATCATTGAGCTTTAGGTCTGCTTATCTAGGTATATTAATGAGCAGAAGCTATAGGAGGTAAAAGATGAAAAAATGTTTAGCCTGTGGCAGTGCACAGGCAAGCTAGTAGTTCCTTGCTAGGATAGAAGCTTCTCTCTTCCCCATTCCCTCTGTGTTCTTCTAGCCTCTGAGACAGGATAAAAAGTCTACTGAAATAGTAGTTCTTTTTAGCATACTAATATTGGTATTCGCCAGGGAGTTCTGAGTGCCTCACATGAGTCATCACTCCCAATAAAGACTAACACCTCACCCAGCTGCTTTTGATTCCAGGAACTATTTGGCATGGGGGCAGAAAATAGGCTGGGGTTGGAAGTGCAGGGGAAGGAGGGTCTATTAGTTCCCAAGAATATGGCTTCATTAAGAGTCTTTCACCTTATTGTTTTTAACAGCTGCATAGTATTTCTCATGTGGGAAATACTGTTTCTAGTTTTGTCACTGAACTGCCTTTGCAGTGCTGTTATCCTGTATTCCACAGTGTTTGACTAAAATAATCTATCCCTAATACTCAAATTTTAGTCCCTAATACTATTCACTACTATAGGGAACCAGTATTCCTTATAAAGTTTTCTGATTTCTTATCTCCATGCAGGGAACTTTTAAATGGGCAAAGAACATCTTATTGCCAGAATCAAAATTCTGCAGTATCAATGAACAGACATAGGAACAGCTAAGATCTCTCTGGCCAAACTTTGATAACTTGAGCATTCAAAGAATGATAATTATACTTTATTGGAATAATTTCAATATATAAAAAGCTATGAATGCATAAAGATACTCTAAAGGAGAAGTATTGGGACACCTTGCTGGCTCAGCGGTTGAGCGTCTGCCTTCGGCTCAGGGCATGATCCCGGGTCCTGAAATCAAGTCCTGCATTGGGCTCCCTGCAGGGAGCCTGCTTCTCTCTCTGTCTATGTCTCTGCCTCTCTCTTTCTGTGTCTCTCATGAATAAATAAAATACATGCACTATTGCTTACCATGAATAAATAAAATCTTTTTAAAAAATAAGGGAAAGGCATTAAGAACAAAGTATAAGACCAAAATGGCAGTGTAGGAGACTTTTGAGTCTGTCACCCTCTAAAGATCAACAATAAAACAGCTATCCATGACCAAGAATGGCTCTGGGAGAGATATGGAGTCCATTTAAAAACACTGTGGAATAGAGAACTGGAGAATTACTGCACAAAAAAGGAAGAAAAACAGCTTAATTTTTCCTGCATCATTCCACTTTCCAAGTGGGCATGACTCAGTGCCGAGTGGGAACTCCCAAGCTAGAAATAGTCCCCTTCACTAGGAAAAGGAGAGTAGATGAGCAACCAGTTTCCCCAACCTTCCAAAACTGCCCCCCCCCCGCCCCGCCATCCCACCACCCATGAAAGACCTGCTTTGGTTTCACCCCAGCAGAGACAGGTGAAGCTGAGATGTATAGAGATGACTGGGAACAAGGACTCAAAACAGGCTCTCGGTGGGATTGACCTTAGTCCCTAGTGACCAGTACTACAGGGTATTCTAGTGGGTTCACCACTGAAGATACCAGTGACCAGCACGGTTGCCACAGACCTCCTACAGATTTTTCCATCCCCACTCCCCCACCCTCACCCCCACACAGGTATTTTCCCATTCCCAGATGCCAGATACCTGAGTTTCCCCTGGCTCCCTAAGCATTCTCCCCACCCCCACACCACCCCCTACCCTGTGCCTGCTGTAGTGCAGGCCTCTATAGCTGACAAATGCAGGAATCCAGCCAAGACCCCCACAGCTGCCCCCCACCAATGTGTGTGCACATGAGGATAGCCCCTCCAGGTATAAACTGCACACCAGTGGCCCGATGCCTGTCACTGGTCTCCACTGATGTGTGCAAGCACATGGTAAGATCCTACAGCCAAGGAAGTGCATGCTGGCAGCCAAGATCCTCACAGCTGTTTGTGAGTCTGGATTCAATTCTATCTCCTATTACTGGCTGGCACTAATGGACTCACCTACAGCTGTCCCACCTCTGCTGCATACCTGCATGCTCCTACTTGGACTCACTTTGCTGGCCTCCACTGCCACTGTCACACCTGCGGAGAGACTGTGGAGACACAGGAGTGCATGCCCACAGCCAGGGCCCCCACAGCTTTTTGTGGGTACTGTCTCCTGCCACTGGCCTGTACAATGAGGCTCACCTGCTGCTAGCCAGCCCTTCCAGTTGTATACCCGCATGAATCCAGCCTGACTCCCAACACTGGCCTCCTTTGCCGTGCATCTGTGGTAAGATCTGGCAGCCATGGGAGCACATGTTGACAGCCAGCACCCCTACAGCTACAAGAGCACCCACAGTTGGCCCCAGCCCTTGTGGCTTGCCTCAGCTCCTACCAACTACATTTGTATCTGCAACTGGCTCTTGCCACTCCATGGACACCTACAGCTACCAAGGCTGAATCATAAAAAAAGAGAAAATCAGAACAGACCAATAACAAATAAGATTAATTCAGTGATCAATATCCTCCCAAAAAAGAAAATCCCAGGACCAGATGACTTGTGGGTGAATTATACCAAACATTCAATGAGGAATTAGTATCAGTTCTTCTCAAACTCTTTCCAAAAAAATTGAAGAGAAGGGAACACTTTCAATCTCATTTTATGAGGCCAGCCCGACAAGGACACTGCAAGAAAAAGAAATTACAGGCTAACTTCCCAGATAAATATAGAGGCAAAAATCCTTAACAAAATACTAGCAAGCTGAATTCAATAGTACATTAAAAGGATCATACACCATAATCAAACGGGATTTATTCTGAGGAGCAAAAATGGTTCCACATATACAAATCAATAATTGTGAGACACCACATTAATAGACAAAATCACAAGACCATCTCAGTAGATGCAGAAAAAGCAATTGACAACATTCAACATGCATTATGATAAACTCTCAACAAATTGGGAATAGAAGGAATGTACTTCAACTTAGTGCCATATATCACAAAGCCACAGCTGTATCATACTCAATGGTGAAAGATTGGAAGCTTTCTCTTGAAGGATCAGAGACAAGACACTCTCACTCTCACCTTTACAACATAGTACTAGAAGTCCTGACCAGAGCAATTAGACAAGAAGGAAAAAAGGCATTCAAATTAGGAAGGAAGCAGTAAAATTGTCTCTATTAACTGACAATGTGATATATATGTGTATATATGTTTATGTATATAAAATCCTGAAGCAACTACACCAAAAACTGCTAGAACTAATAAATGAACTCAGTAAGGTTTCAGGATACAAAATCAACATGCAGGGCAGTCCAGGTGGCTCAGCGGTTTAGCGCTGACTTCGGCCCAGGGCCTGATCCTGGAGCCCCAGGATTGAGTCCCACGTCGGGTTATCTGCATGGAGCCTGCTTCTCCCTCTGCCTGTGTCTCTGCCTCTCTCTCTCTCTATGTCTCTCATAAATAAATAAATAAATAAATAAATAAATAAATAAATAAAATCTTTAAAAACAAACCAAAATCAACATGCAAAAATCAGTTGCATTTTTTTTAAAGATTTATTTATATGAGAGAGAGCATGACTAGGAAGAGAGGCAGAGGGAAAGAATCTATGGCAGACTCCCTGCTGAATGTGGACCTGGACCAGGCCAATCCTACAACCCCGAGATCAGGACCTGAGCAGGAACCAAGGGTCAGACGCTCAACTTCCTGAGCCACCCAGGTGCCCCAGTCGCATTTTATATTAATAATGAATTATCTGAAAAAGAAAAAAACACATCTCTTTTACAATAGCATCAAAAAGTACCAAATACTTGGGAATGATAAATCAAGGAAGGAAAGATCTATACACTTTATAAGACATTCCTGAAACACATTGAAGACACATTAACAGAAAAGTGTTCCCTGTTCGTCAATCAGAAGAGCTAATGTTATTAATTTAAAATGTCCATACTTTTCTTTCTTTTTTTTTTAAATTTTTTTATTGGAGTTCAATTTGCCAACATATAGCATAACACCTAGTGCTCGTCCCGCCAAGTACCCCCCTCAGTGCCCATCACCCAGTCACCCCAACCCCCAGCCCTCCTCTCCTTCCACCACCCCTAGTTCGTTTCCCAGAGTTAGGAGTCTTTCTGTTCTGTCTCCCTTTCTGACATTTCCCACACATTTCTTCTCCCTTCCCTTATATTCCCTTTCACTATTATTTATATTTCCCAAATGAATGAGACCATATAATGCTTGTCCTTTTCCGATTGACTTATTTCACTCAGCATAATACCCTCCAGTTCCATCCACATAGAAGCAAATGGTGGGTATTTGTCGTTTCTAATGGCTGAGTAATATTCCATTGTATACATAGACCACATCTTCTTTATCCATTCATCTTTCGATGGACACCGAGGCTCCTTCCTTCCTAGTTTGGCTATTGTGGACATAAAATGTCCATACTTTTCAAAGCCATCTACAAATTCAAAGTACCTGTCAAAATTCCAATGAGCTTTTTTTTTTTACAATAATAGAAAAAATAATCCTAAAATCTATGAAGAATCACAGAAGACCATGTATAACTAAAGCAGTCTTGAGAAAGTACAAAGTTGGAGGCATCACATTTCCTGATTCCAAACTACATTACAAAACTGTAATAATCAAAATAGCATAGGCCTTGCATAGAAACAGGTAGAGAGACAATGGAACAGAATCAAGAGCCAAGAAATAAACCCATGCATACATAATCAATTAATATTTGATAAGAGAACCAAGAATACAGTGGGGAAAGGATAGTTTCTTTAATAAATGATGCTGGGAAAATTGGATAGCCACATGCAAAAGAATTTAAGTGGACCTCTGTCTTATAGCACTCACAAACAATTCAAAAAGGATTAAGGACTTAATTTGAAGGAAAAAAAAAGGACTTAATTTGAAACTGGAAACCATAAACTTCTAGAAGAAAACATAAATGAATAAGCTCCTAACATCAATTTTGGCAATGATTTTTTTTTTTGTAGATGATACCAAAAGCACAAGCAACAAAAGCAAAACAGAACAAATAGGACTCCACCAAACTAAAAAGCTTCTGCATCACAAAAAAGACAATAAACAAAGTGAAAGGCATCCTATGGAACAGGATAAAATATTTGCAGATCACTTATATAATAAGGGGTTAAAAAATATAATAAGGGGTTAATATTCAAAATGTATAAAGAACCTCTATAACTTAGGACTCCTGGGTGGCTCAGTGGTTAAAGTCTGCTTTTGGCTCTTGGAGCCCCGGAATCGGGTCCACATCGGGCTTCCTGCAGGGAGCCTGCTTCTCCTTCTGCCTGTGTCTCTGCCTCTCTCTCTGTGTGTCTCTCATGAATAAATAAATAAAATCTTTAAAAAAAAAAAAACCTCCAACTCAATAGCAAAAAAAAAAAAAAAAAGAAAAAATCCAATTACAAAATGGGCAGAGTACTTGAATAAGCATTTTTTTCCCCAAAGAAGACGATCGGAATAGCTAATAAATACATGAAAATGTGCTTGATATCACTAATCATTAGAGAAGTGAAAATCAAAACCACCATGAAATATCACGTCACACCTGTTAAAATGGCTATTCTCAGAGAAGAGAAAAAATCCTGGCACCAATGGATGAAAAGATGAATATTTTTTGGTACATATATACAACATAATATTATTCAGCCACGAGAAGGAAGGAAATCCTCCCATTATGGCAATATGGTTGGACCTTGAGGGTATTATGCTAGGTGAAATAACCTTAAAGACAAATATTGTGTGATCTTAGTTATATGTAAAATCTAGGAACACTGAACTACTAGAAACAGAGTAGAATGGTGCCAGTGGTTGAGTATTGGGGAAATGGGGAGATGTTGGTCAAAAGGGACAAACTTCCAGGTGTAAGATGAGTGAGTTCTGGGGATGTATTGTAGGGCCTGGTAACTATAGTTAAAAATACTGTGTTGTGTACTTGGAAATTGCAATGAGAGTAGAGTTTTAATGTTCTCGTTATAATAACAACAAAAACAAAATGATAACTAATGTAGTTTTTGGAAATGGTGATGTTGGTGGGATCCAGAGCTGATGGCTGAGAAAGAATTCTTGAGACGTCTTTGGTGCAAAATGGTGGATTTTATTAAAGCATAGGGACAGGACCTGTGAGCACAAAGAGCGGCTGCCACTGCTGCCTCCTGCCACCTGCTGCCCCAGGGTTGTGAGGAGCAATTGATTATTTACCTTGGGGTTGGGAGAAGTCAAGGTAAAGGAAGTTCCAAAAGGACTTTCATATGTTAAAGAAGACTCAGTATCCTGGTAGTGTTATAATCTGCCTATCTCAAGTATTTGTCAAAGGGCTGCAGATTATAAAGACATTTAATATTTATATTTCCTTTTGCCTTTGTTTCCCACATCAATTATTATGTTAAGTAAATATGTGTTAATAACCTTATTGTAGGAAACACTTTACAATATTTCCATGTAGCAAGTCATTACATTGTATACCTTAAACTCACAGTGTCAATAAAGCTAGAAAAATTAATTAAATTAATTTAAGTAGATAAATCCTCTTCAAACCCTTGCCCTCCCCCCCAAAAAAAACCAATGTACCAAAAGGATAGTTGTAAATTCCCACACAAAGAAAATGGCTGTGTTAGCATATATTAACATTAAATCTTGTCATTCACCTTGTTTTATTGTTTAGTATTATATTAGTGTTCGTTTTGCTGCTTAGTGCTTATCATAGATGAATAATACAAATTATAATGTTAATTTTTACCTTAAAAGTCCAAACTTAAAATTGAAGAACAAAAGAGTAGCTTATTAATAAGAGAGTATCAATAAAATAGCTTAAAATGATGGTTGATGAGCTCTTTAAGGAACATATAAAGAAGCCACAATGTCTCTTCAAACATAAATCCAACAGGGCAGCCCCGGTGGTGCAGCGGTTTAGTGCCGCCTGCAGCCTGGGGTGTGATCCTGGAGACCCGGGATCGAGTCCCACATCAGGCTTCCTGCATGGAGCCTGCTTCTCCCTCTGCCTGTGTCTCTGCCTCTCTCTTCCCTCTCTCTGAATGAATAAATAAATAAATCTTAAAAAAAAAAAACATAAATCCAACAATGCAAATACTGATTGTAATTCAGATAAGAATGTTAATCTAATCTATCTTAATCACGTCATGTGAAATTGTATATCAAACTGAAATAAGAAAATGGGTAAGTTTGAAACTTAAGATACACTCAGAAGACACATAAAAGTTATACAAAATTTAAACTTACTCTAAATCCTACCTAAAAGTCAGGGACTTGGGTGGGATCCCTTGTTACCAAAGCAGGTAGATGATGACAGCAAGAAGGGCTATAGTGTTACTGCAAATAAAGCAGAATCATCCTGGAAGTAGCATTCTGAACCCATGTCCCAGTCCAGGGTCTCTGGCTGTAAGCCCCCTCTGCACCTGTAACGCAGTTCTTAATCGCAGACAGGGTGACCTTAGCAAGTCTGACAATACTGCTGTTCTCAGCTGAGAAAGTCACTTTGCAAGCCCAGGAAGAGGTAGAAATAAACATAGAAATGTAGAAAAAGTAAAAGTAAATTAAGTCCATATTGCCTGGTTTAGGAATGAGTTTTATGGTAATTGTATAATTTGTCTGTGTTATTTTTGTACTTTAAAATGTATAAAACTGAGGGAATATAGTTTTAATTTGACATATTTAAGAGAATGCAATCGTAAGGATCTGACTTAGTAAACTGGTATGTTTAGAAGAGGCTTGTAAAAGTACTTATGTCCTAACGAAGATTTGCCGTTAACTGCTGTAAAGTTGGCATTGCTTTGGTTCCTGTGTGAAACACTTGAACAATTTTGATATATTGAATTTGTGATGGTAGTTTAAAAAGTTTAAGAGAAATTATTTACTAAAGCTTTTATATGTTTGGGAAAGATTAGAGAAGTTTAATCTGTCAAAATTATAAACTGAGCACTAATAACAAGAAAAAGTGAAGGCAGGTATTTTAAAATTTTTAATGCAAAGTATACTTGATTTATAAATGAACTAAGATTTGTAAGTTGAGCTTAAAGGCTTCTTGATAAACTCTGCTGTTGATTTCAATTTCAATAAATTGAATATGAATTTAAACACAAATAGCATATTGTTCTTCTCCCTTTGCCTGGTTAATAGTTTTTGGCTTTCAGGTTATATATTTTTCCATAAGAAAATGATTTTTATTGATTAGAAATACATTTGGCTGGGAGTAAAAGAAAATCAACAGTGATTTAAAGATGTAATGGGTTTATCTGTGTCACAAAATAATAAATACAGGGATGGGATGTATAGTTGCTTAAAGGTAATGACAAGGATGGGGATTCTTCTATCTTTTTGCTTTGCCATCCTTAGGGTGTGCCTTTTGTCCTTAAAGTCACTAGTCAGCTGCTGCATCCAAAGGCATTGTGCCCAAGTTCAGGCAGGAAGAAAATGATAAGAAACAAAGGACAAAGAACAAAAGCTTCTTGTGAGACTTTGTCTTTTTTTTTTTTATTCAGGAAAGATAATGTTTCCCTTGGGACTTTTGCCTACCTCCTCATTGGCCAGAAATGTGTCACATGGCCATCCCTGGCTGCCAAGAGGAAGGTGAAGGGAGGAGAATTGGAGTGATTGCTGAATAACTCTGTATCTGTGATCTCTGAGACTGGGTTAGATACCCCTTTTTAAATTTTCCTTATAGCACCCAATAAATGAAGAGATCTTTGAATGTTATAATCAGTGTAGATTTGAAAAGTGGTGGATACAAAAATGTAAAATGTATATTCTGTCTATTATATTTTACCAACTTAGATGGCATCCATATACATCAATAACAGCGACTGGGTTGAAAACTCCTTGAGGGCAATACATGGCATATATGAAATGGTTGCCCAGCACCTTTTCTTTTCTTTCTTTTTTTTTTTTTTTGCTGCATTTTTTGAGGTATAATTGACATATAATGCACAACATAATGATTTTTATATTCGTATGTTACAATAATGATCACTTCAATAAGTCTATTATCCCTCACCATACATAGTTACAAAAATGTTTTTTCTTTTTTGTTGTGATGAGAACTTCTAAGATTTATTCTTAGTGACTTTCCAGCCCCTTTTCTCTTTCTTTTTCTTTTCTTTCTTTTTTTTTTTTTTTTTTTTTTTTTGAGAGACAATGTGTGAGTGCATGAGCCAGGGGTGGGGAGGGGAGAATCAGAGATAGAGGGAGAATTTCAAGCAGGCTCCATATTCAGCAACACAGGGCTGGAGCCCAACACAGGGCTCCTCGATCTCATGACCTTCCAATCACGATCTGAGCCAAAATCAAAAGGAAGACCCATAACCGACGAAGCCACTCAGGTGCTCCTCCAGACCTTTTTCTTGGGGAGCTTGTTACTCAAAGGGTGATCATGGTCCAATAGTATCAACATCAGTGAGGAGCTTATTAGAAACAGCTCTATGAAACACATTTATGAAACAGAACCTGTATTTTAATGAGATCTCTGGGCCATTTGTTTGGACATTTAAGTTTGAAAAGTACTACTGTAGAGAATCTAGCTATGCCAGCTAGCTCTCTGGCCTTCCCAGTTACATGAGCCAATACATTTCTTTTTGTGCTTATATTTGTTTCTGCCATTTGCAATTGAAAAACTGTCTGATTGATCCAGACAGTAACCATGTATTGTTAGGTGCTTTATTCTTTATGGTGTTCATACTTTATTGTTGATTTGAATTTATAATGGAATCAATCAAGTACATGCACTTGAATCCTAAAATGGATACAAATAAGAATGGCAAATACATTTCAACTCTCATGCTAACCTTGGTCAATTATTAGTGGCTCCCTGGTTATACTCTTTGTGTTTGCATGTGGTAATATTGATGTCACTCTTTTATCTCAGGGGCATATTCATATTTTGTAGTGTAGCAAGGGGTAGTAGTGATAATCAGGCCAGCTTCAATGTTGCTCCTCATTCATTCATGAATTCAACAATTCATATATTCTTTTCCTACATCGATAGGTAAAGCCTGTGCATAGAATTGTAAAATGTGGAATCTGAAAATTAACTTGGGACTCTTCTAAGTCTAGTATTCTTCTGCTACCTGGACTTGAGTGTTCTATCACTAACGGCAAAAAAAAATTGTCTTAATAAAAAGCATTAGGCTAGTAGTCATAATCTTTGACTTTTCTGTTTTTCTTCCTCCAAATTTTTACACAATTTGTGCTTTCTATTTAAAAAAATAGAATCTAGATAAGGCAACATTTAAATTAGAATAAAAATACATATTAACTGTTAAAGTTATGAAAGAATTCTTTTATGGTATTCCTGTAGGAACATTTTGACTTCTAGGTGTTGTGTCTCTTACATAAGTTTAAGCTCTCCAACTCCTTACTTTCATAGGTGAGGAAGCTGAGACTTACTTGGTTATGAGAACTGTCCAGATGGAAGCCTGTAAACCATGTTCTGAATAGGTTTCCTGCTTTCCCACTATGCAGAGGGCTTCCTCTCCTATTCCT
Organism: Canis aureus; assembly: GCF_053574225.1. Classification (NCBI taxonomy): domain Eukaryota; kingdom Metazoa; phylum Chordata; class Mammalia; order Carnivora; family Canidae; genus Canis; species Canis aureus. Next base: position 3,166,878 of record NC_135615.1, on the reverse strand, counting down.
TCTTCCTCTTTCTTCTTACGACCAGGTATGCATCCACAGATATAGGTGTCGTCCTTAACCATATTCTTTACTAAAGTCAAATGGTGAGAAATCAGAGATGAGAGAAAAACTTAAATAAGAAAGGATTTGGATGAGAACCCAGGATGATATGGAAAGAAAACAAAGTGATATCAAGAAATAGCATAAAAGAGCTTGTTGGGGGTAATGGAACTCTTCTGAGTTTCACTTGTGTGGTAGCTACACAGATCTCTACAGGTGTTAAAATTATTAAAAACTGTATACCCCTCCCCAAGTCAATTTTACTATATGATAATTTAAGATAAAAATAAATAAAATCAGAAATTAAAGTGTTGGGGCACCTGGGTGGCTCAGCCAGTTAAGCATCAGACTCTGATTTTGGCTCCGGTCATGATCTTAGGGTCATGAGATGGACCAACATCTGGCTCTGTGCTGCACATGGAGCTTGCTTAAGATTCTCTCTCTCCCTCTCCCTCTGCCCCTCCCGTGCTCTTTCTCTCTAAAAAACGAGAAATAAAGAAAGAAAATGAAAAGAAGAAAGAAAAGAAAGCAAAGTGTTGAACAGTGCAAAGAGGCCATGCCTCTAGTCTTTCCTGTCTTCCTAGACAGTCATAAAGGAAATGTGATGAGGATCCAGGCTATACAGTGAGTAACTTGTTATAAATAGTATAGGTTAAAATATCTACCAAATTTACACATTTGCCGGTTTCCAAGTCTATATGTTATGAATGTTTCACTGTTCTCTCTCTCTCTCTCTCTCTTTTACTAGCCAAAGCACATCTTTTTGGAAGCAAGAAGTTGGTAACTTCTTTTTAGGTTGGCATGATACATGAATAATTTTTATACCATGCTTTAGTAAATAGTAAACTATTGTGCATTTCTTAGTATATTGTTAGTCTTATTTGCTTCCCACAGAGATCTAGCCAAGGAAACTATAGGTTAATAAGGGTATTTTTGTTTTTTTGATTACTCGATTGATGAATGCTATTTATTGGAAAAGAGATGGATACCCAGCCAAGGCTCTTAACCTTGCCATACCTAAATACTGTATTTTAGAAATCTGGTTGCATAATCTTGTATAGTTCCTATTTCCAACATTGATGCTGAGTATGCTTAAAAGCATTTAGGACCCACTTGGCACAAGTTAACACTACTGATCAACCACCTTCCGTTGCCTGAAGACTGTATCTTTTAGTCCATCTACATTTTTAAAAATTTTTATTTACTTATGATAGTCACACAGGGAGAGAGAGAGGCAGAGACACAGGCAAAGGGAGAAGCAGGCTCCATGCACCGGGAGCCCGACGTGGGATTCGATTGCGGGTCTCCAGGATCGCGCCCTGGGCCAAAGGCAGGCGCCAGACCGCTGCGCCACCCAGGGATCCCAGTCCACCTACATTTTCTTTAAATTAGCTTGCTTCCAGACCTGCTACATTTAATTTGATTTGTTTTCTTTATCCCTTTCTCCTCAAATGAGATGGCTTACACACTTATATGGATGGATCAGGATTCATGTTTTAGTGACACATGTATTTTTTTTAAGATTTTATTTATTTATTGAGACACACAGAGAGAGCAGAGACACAGGCAGAGGGAGAAGCAGGCTCCATGCAGGGAGCCCGACGTGGGACTCGATTCCAGATCCCCAGGATCAGGCTCTGGGCTGCAGGCGGCGCTAAACCGCTGCGCCACCGCGGCTGCCCACTTTTAGTGACACATGTATTTTTAATATGATCTAACAGATGAGGGAAATGTCACCTCTCCTTTCACATATCACATATTATTTATTGCAATTCATTACTCGAGAAACCAACCCCCCCCCCCCTTTTTTTTTTTTTAAGATTCATGAGAGACATAGAGAAAGGCACAGACACAGGCAGAAGGAGAAGCAGGCTCCCTGCAAGGAGCCCGATGTGGTACTCAATTCCAGGACCCCGGGATCATGACCTGAGCCGAAGGCGGACGCTCAATCACTGAACCACCCAGGTGCCCCGAGAAATCACCTTCTTAAATGTACTACTGCAAGTCACGAAATTATGAGTATTTCTTTAAAATGAGCTCTCTTTGAACACAACTTTGGTCTTGTTCAATTACTTGTCTGAATGTGACTGCAAAGAAAATATAAAGGATTTACAGGCATTTTTTTTTAATTAAAAGAGAACACTTATTCTTTTCTCTTTAAATAGCTTTCAACCAAAATTGTCTAAGAGAGGCAAAAAAATAACTTGTTCATCTGGTTGACCTTCCCATATGGAAAAATCTTATAGGGCACCTGGGGGGCTCAGCGGTTGAGCATCAGCCTTAGGCTCAGGTCATAATCCTAGGGTCCTGGGATAGAGTCCCGCATCAGGCTCCCTGCATGGAGCCTGCTTCTCCCTCTGCCTGAGTCTCTGCCTCTCTCTCTGTGTCTCTCATGAATGAATATGTAAAATCTTTAAAACAAAACAAAACAAAAATCTTACAGGATCCTAGCTTTTCTGATTAGAGACATCATACTTTTTTTTTAATTGTACAGTTGTAGGAGCTTTTTTAAAATTGATAGACTTTTTTTTTAGAATAGTTTTAGGTTTACAGAGAAATTGAGCACGTAATAGGGAATTCCTATATACCCTCTTCCCCACACCTCCCAGTGTTCCCTGTTAATATCTTATTTTAATATGGCGTATGGTATGTTTATTACAATGAATAGATCCGTTCTGATACACTGTAATTAACTAAAATTCATATGATTCTGATTTCTTAGATTTTCCCTACGTATTTTTCTGTTAGAGGATCCTATGCAGGATACTACATGACATTCATGGGTCATGTCTACTCCTGGCTGACAGTTTTCTCAGACTTAACTTGCTTTTGATAACCTTAATCATTTTGGTGAGTACTGGTCAGGTATCTTGCAGAATGCCCCTTTAATGAAATTTGTTGGATGATTTTCTCATGATTAGATGAAAACTGTACATTTTGTGGAGGAAGATCACAGAGATATGGTGCCATTCTCATCACATCAATTGATCATAGTATTAACAATAAGTTATCATGTTACTTATTGTATGAGTATTGTACAATGTATTGTATGGATGAGAGAGGTCTCTGGACTTTAATCATCTGACCATGTGACATTTGTCAGGTTTCTCTACTGTAAAGTTACTCTTTTAATTTTTTTGGAAGGAAGTCACTTTAATGGTGCACAGCCAAAAAAGTGGGAGTCATGCTCCTCTTCCTGGAGGTGGAATTTATTTGGAATTCTCCTGCATGAAATAAAATTGCTTCTTCTCCCTTATTTATTACTTTATCATTTTTTATTAGTATGAATCCATGGATATTTATTTTGTACTTTGTGTTATAATCCACTAATACTTTATTTTCTTGCTCAAATTGTTCTAACTTTGGCCATTGAAAATTCTTTCACTTGACTCTTATGCCCTTTGACACAGTCCAATCAATGTGGATGTTTTTATTTTTGAGTACTTCCTTACTTTCTTGTCTACGAGATGCTCTAGGCTCATTTTATGTATTTTCAGCCCCAATCCTACAGTCAGATATTTCTCCAAGATGGAGCCCTGCACTTCCCGTAAGTGCAAAGAAGCTCCTTAATCAGCTACTCCAAACATGAAAACTGTTCTCCAATATCTCAGTTTTTTCTTGTTTACCAAAAACAAAAGGTGGAAAAATGTTTAATAAATGATATAACCAGGAAATGCAAGTTCCCAGTAAAGATTTAATGAGAGATGATTCAGATTTAATATATAGAATGTAAAAATGAGACAAATTGTTTGAAATAATAAATGTCCAGGAATAAGAAAGGCTCTTTGGTTTTCATGTGTATAAAGGAAGCTTGTAAAGACAGAAGATAATTCTGGTTAGGCTCCTCAAAGGGTAGTTACAGGGGGATTAGGAGATGAACTTGGAAAATTTTGAAAGAGAAAATTATGTACACTCACTTGTGGTAAATGAAATAGACATAATTTTTCACTGATTTATGTAATGACATTTTAAGATATTCTACCTAAAATATTTTTCATTAATTTTTCTCTTTAAATGCTAATTTATAATTTACTTTGCCTAATAAGAACTATTTAATGTTCTCAGACCAAAATCAGCAAGATTTTGAAGTGAAATAGCTGGCTACAAAATAGCATATCTATAATATGATCTGATTTGCATAAACATTTAATTCTATTCATGAAAAGATTTTGAGGAATATTTATCAACTTAAATATGGTCATCTATTTCTGCAATATTGGTAGGGTTTTTTGCTTTCTCTCTCTTTCTCTTTTAAAAACATATTTATTACTTTAGAAATTGTGGAAAAAATAAAAGAATTGAACAAATATCTTACAAAGCCAAACACACTATTTTAGTCATATATGTAATTTCTGCTAAAAATTAAAACAGAAAGGATTCAGAGATGAACTAGGGTTTGAGATTAGGTTTGAGGGTAAAGATAGTGAGTTGAAGGGTTGGCCAGAAACAATATCTTTTTTTTTTCTGAAAGGAAGAACTAATTTCAATTTAATATTTAAAGGCTTGGATACTATAAGCTTTTTCAAAATGTATTTCCCTACTATATAGGTTGGATAAGCATTAAAGGGATGAGAGAGGTCTCTGGAATTTAGAGATAGGTGGTGTTATAGTGATTCATTTTTGGCACCCTTCATGCTAATTCATATCTCTAGCTAAAGTTTAAAGGGAAAGTGGCAAGACCAGGGCAAGTTCATGACTTAGGGCATTGGTTCTCAACTTTTTGATCTCTGGTCCTCTTCATACTCTTTAAAATTATTCAGGAGGTCAAATACCTCAAAGAGCTTATGTTTATGTGGTTTATATCTAGCAATAATTACCATGTTAGACTTATTAATTAATTTATTTATTTTATACCCTTCGTTGTTTATTCTTTTTCATGTCTCAGTGTATAACTACTAACTTCATTCTTTCAGTAACACAAAGGAATCTGAATGTATAAAATTAAGGAAATCATATGTAAAGCCCAAATACTTTATAAAATAGACTTAATAAACCCAATATTATATTGTATTGTTAATTTAACTTAAGGTAATATCTATTTATTAATTCCTCCAATTTACTTATCTCAGTGATAGGTCTGAGAAATATTTTTTCTGTCAGAAGTAATGTCTTCTACTCTCTTCTCTCTAGTTGAATTATCTTGGCAAATCACTCAAATTCTGAATTTTTTAGTTCTCTAAAATAAAAAGGAAATTGCTATTACTTTTTAATTTCCTCACCAATATACTTAAAAGAAAGCAAGTCCATTCAAAAGTATTATGAACATTTCCCACTATATTAATTTTTATGTTAATTGTATTACTGTTGAGGATTATCATGCAATCCAAAGGTTGAGGCCTATTGAAAAGAGAGTTTAGAAGAGAGTTTGACTGAAGTTTGATCAAGGAAAATGTCGTTGGTGTCAGAGGGTGTTCTACTCTGGGGAAAGAAAGACATTTTTACAGAGGCTTGGTAGTAGAAGTCCAGCTGGTGTCATAAATTGTTGGACAAAAACAGTCTCAGAAAAAGGGACTCTTTCTTGTTGTTTAGCAGCCATTGGTTGGTCTATCTGTGTTTAGCAAGAGGGCTGGAAAGGAACTGTCGGAGGTGCTACAAATTCATAGAAGGGTCATAGTGGAAAATGTAGCTCAGAGCGCATCACGTAGAACTTCCATTAATACAATAAATAATCAGATTTCTTTTTTTTTTTTTTTTTTGGTAAACTCCATGTTAGACTTAAAAAGAAATTTCAAAAACCTAGTTATTAACTTAAAAAAGTAATAAATGCAAACACGTTCACATACATCATGTTTGTATGAAAAATACTTGTAATTTCCAAAATAGAAAAAGATTTAGTGAGAAGAACGACGTGGCTTTACATTTTTTGCATCTCTCTTTACTATCTGACTTAATAAAAGCATTCTCTATGATTCAAGTATATGAAGCAAATAGGAGGCCTTAGGAGAAGAATGTAATAGTCTTTGCCATTAAGTGTAGATATTCTTCTGTGATGTTACAGAACATTTGATAAGCGGTAATTTCTTAAGGGTCATTTGCAATGAATAATCTGAAATGATATCAAGGAATCTCTTGTACTTTGTTTTTGTGTGTGTGCAACACAGAGACACACACTGATGTATTCATCTACGCCTTGGTTCAATGGGCGCTTTGAGTGGGTCTTTAATCCGTGCCGGATTCTGTAACGGCTGCGTCGGTCATTAGAAAATCTTGGTTCGCGGTGTTATGTAGATCTCTCCTGTGTCGACGTATCTCATCATGCAACATCAAAAAGTCCCATTTATTAATAGCACAAGTCTCTAAGCTGTGTTAACCCTACGAGTCAAACGGCCCGTTATTCTACCAGCAAAAGATGGGTTTATTCGAGAATATCAGGGAATCGCAATTGTGGACCAGGAGGCAGACAGGATTTCCAACGGGCCTTGAAGAATTGGCACAAAGTTTTAAGAAAGGGAGCGCAAGGGAAAAGGTCTGAAGAACAAGCCTCCACGATCTTGTGGCTACGGGCGGCGGCGAAGGAAGGCGCGGAGCCAGGCTTTGTCCGCGGAGGTGCTGCGGCCGCGAGGAGTGACGGCGGCCCCGCGGCCGTGGGCGGCGGCACCTGTTCGCCCCTGCGCTGGGGTCTGGGGAGTGGGCGCTCAGCGGCCGGGACCTCGAGAGAAGTTCCTTGGAGGTACATCCCTATCTCAGAATTTGTCTACAGACGGAAACGCACGAGATCAGGACTACGGGGGGGGGGGGGGCGGGGGGGTTCTGCTAATACGTTTTTGACGATTTTAAACGCCCACGGAAGCGTGTGGCAAGGAGACTGCTGGGGCGCAGAACATCCACATTGGTCTGAAACAGCTCGCAGGGAAAGGACTTGTGTTGACAACCCTTCTCGACATATCATCACTGGTGGTGCGCAAACCTGGCGGGCACCGAGTCTCTTGCGCCCCGCAAACCGCGGTCGGCTCAGCAGTCGGGGGCCCAGGGACGAGTCCCTTCGAATCCGGCTTTCCGGGGCCTTTCGCGATCGCACTAAGGCGGGCCCTCGGCGCTTGCCGTAGCGCGGACGGTACCACCGTCTTCTGGGGGGAGAGTCGGTGGTAGCGGAAGCAGGAGCCCGAAGGGTGTGTGTTGGGGGGGAAGCCGGGCGCCCGGGACAGCGCTTGTTTGTCGGGTCCCGTCCCCAGCCCTCCTTCTGCTCCCGGGCCCTCTAGCCGCCGCCCCTGTGCCGTCCGGGAGCGGCAGCGGCCTGGAGCTTCGCCGTGTGTCGGCGGCGGCAGGTGAGCGTCCGGCGCGCGGGCTCCCGGGCTGCGCTGCCCACCCCCGCTTCTCCGGGCGGGTGGCGGCGGCCGGCAGGGGAGGCGGCCTCGGCGCACAGTAATGGCAGCGCTGTGAGCGGGGGAACGCGAGCTGACAGCCGCCGCCGCCGCCGCCGCCGCCGCCGCCGCCGCCGCCGCCGCCGCCCACCTTCCTCGCTGGGTGCCTCGTCCTTGCGTCCTCCGGGCTGCCTCCCCTCCCCTGGCCCCCTGCCCCCGGCCCGCTTCTGCAGAAGGTAACCCCGCCGAGGGCTGGGGAGCCGGGCTGCAGGCGCCGGGAAACTTCCCTTCCCGGTTAATGGGTGGTGGGGACGGGGCGGAGAAGAGTTGGGGGCGAGGGGGGACGGGGAAGGGATGCAAGGGGGCGGCGAGGGAAGACCGAGCCCCGTGAGCGACCCCGGCTCCCCGGAGCGCGACCCCGTGCGCGGCCACCCCGGGGCTGGATCCCGGCCTCCCTCGCCGGCCTGGGCCGCCCCTCCTTTGGCCCCATTTTCTCCCGAAGGAGGGAAGGTGAGGATGCGCGGACTCCTGGCCTGTTGACGAGCTCTCACGGGCACATAGCTCTGTGCTGGGGGTGTGTGTGTGTGTGTGGGGGGGGGCATCCGTTCCTTAACAGCGTGGCAACGAGTGTTTTCACTTTTGTTTCCGCAGACAGTGAGGATTGATAGCGGTGGGGAGGAGTAGCCTCCGGGCGCGCCGGACTTGTCTGAGCACCGGGGTCTGGGGAGAAGCGATCCGTAGCCCCCGCAGAGCCGCGGTGCCCGGGGTCCGCGCCGTTCCCCAGCCCCACGGATGCGTGCGTGGACGCTGTTACTGTTAAGTCACCTCCTTCCCCCCCCGGATTACTATTACCCTTCATGGGCGGCACCGCAGAAGTTTAAATATTGGAGATAACTAGAATAGATAGGGTCTGAAAATATTAGCTTTCACTGTAGGCGGTTTGACCTGACAGCATGAAAATCTTTGAACTCTGATCTTCCCTATATGTGTATTCAAAGTAAAATATGGGAAATAATCACTTTGTTCTTGACTACTACCTAATAGATATTTAAAAGCACTCAGAAAGCTACATCCTACCCTTCAGGGTCTCACATTCCTTTCTGAGACAGATTAGTTCTACTTTGCCTCTTACCCAAATACGGTGTTTGGAAGACCCTTCTGAAAGAGTCACAGGTGAAATTACAGAGGTACACAGTATTTGTGGAGTTGCCTTTTTTTCTTTTCAGATGCCGTTTATAAGTTTGGGGAACATTTCCACAGTGTGCATGAATATAGGGTGTGAAAAATGTCTTTTCCTTGTATTTGAATGTTCATATGCATCTGAAATAATCTCACTGGTGATGCTCAGTGTTTTCTGAAAGTTACGATGGTTTATCCACGTCTTTTATTCTCACCGGTTTGTCGTTAAATGTTGTAGACATTCGTTAGAGTTCGTTTTGCCTTATTTGTCAGTTAAATATTAAGTACCTGATTTGTATGTCCAGTATTACTGTGTGCATTAGGGATCCAGGACAAATGGTTTCTGCCTCCTGGAGTTTCAGTTCTGGTGGGAGCAGGGGGAGGGACCCATAATACATCAGGAATAAAAGTAATTTCAGAGAACCATTTAGTGCTATGGAGATGGTAAAAGAGAAGTTGTGGTGATTGAGAAGACTCCTTCAGATGCTGTGGTCAGGAAGACCTGTCTGAAGTGACCTTTGACCTGATAGCGAAAAGTCAGAAGGATTTAGCCTTTGAAAGTCTGAGGGAAGAGTGTTCCTGTTTGAGGGGACAGCGCATGGAAATTCCCAGAGGTGGTACCAAGGTTGGATCAGCAGACTGAAAGAAGTTCAGTGCATGTGGACCCCAGAGGGTGGGGGGACAAGAGGTTAGGTCTTAGCCAGGCACCAGATCTTGTGAGCTCTTACTGTCCAAGGAGCTTGGCTTTTATTCTTTTTATTTTATTTTTTTACTTATTTGTGATAGTCACAGAGAGAGAGAGAATGAGGCAGAGACACAGGCAGAGGGAGAAGCAGGCTCCATGCACCGGGAGCCCGACGTGGGATTTGATCCCGGGTCTCCAGGATCGTGCCTTGGGCCAAAGGCAGGCGCCAAACCGCTGCGCCACCCAGGGATCCCGGCTTTTATTCTTAAAGTACACTGAGAAGCTATTGGAATTTTTGTGAAGCTGGAAGTGATCTGGGCTGATTTACAATCTGACAGCAGGGAAGATGGGATAAGAGGAGAAAAGCAGCAAAGAGACCAGTTAGAAGGCTGTGGTAAATTAGAGTAGTGACCTGCGTGTTAGAGACAAGTTAAAGATTTTTGAAGTATATTTTGGAGCTAACAGTATAACTTGTGTCTTGCTTGAGGGTGCGGTTGGTTGGGGGCAGGGGTGACTCCTGGGTTTTGGGCTTCAGTTGGAGGATGATAATGCTATGTGTTGACATGAGCTAGTGGTGAGGGAAGCATGTTATATGGGGATAAGGTTGGATCGGACGTGTTAACAGTAGGACCTGTTAGATGTTCAAGTGGAGATGAGAAGTAGGCAACTGAATATACAAATCTGGAGTTTAGTGAAGATGTTAAGAAGTCATTCATTCAACAAATGTTTTTTTCAAGCACGAGCAATGGAGCTGGCAGTGGAGATATAGTAGTGAAAAAATGGGAAAAAAAATCTCTGTCTTCATGGGACTTCAGTTCTAGTGAGGAGAGAGAGAGATGGGGAGTCATCAGCGCTTATATGTTAGTTTATTTATGTTTTAAATAAACACTACATTCACACAATGCAAGAATTAAAATGTTTGATGGGGTACAGAGTGAAAATCTCCCCTATTTCTTGTCTCCTGTTATGCCTAGTTTTTGTGGAGCTGAACAGCGTTCCTGTTTTCCTACATACCTTTCCAAAGATAATATTTTATGCACATATAATCAAATATGTACATATTCTTCTCCCGACTTTACCAAAAATGGTACCATACTTCACCTGCCTTGACACCTTGTATTTTTTAGAGGATTAAATACTATTTAAGTTACGAAGTGGGAAGATACCACCCAAGGAAAGAATGTAGAGAGAAGTGGATAAAGCCCTGCAGTAAGGGCTTTCTTACTAAGTAAGTAAGCCCAACATTTTCTTTTTCTTTTTCTTTTTCTTTTTCTTTTTCTTTTTTTTTCTTTTTTTTTTTTTTAGCCCAACATTTTCTAAGTTGATACCTGTTCTCTGAGTTTTGGACTTACAGATGTGGAGTTGTTTAAAGAGCTGTTACTTTTTGTGAGACTTCTTAGAAAAGTTTGCACTGTTTCTTTTGTGCTCTACCTTTCTTATCTGCCTGTTCTCTTTATACACTGGAAAAATGTCTGATTATAATTGAAAGCAGTGTTTTCATGTATATACTGTCAATTAAATTCAAGAAAATTGATGACAGGATCAGCCCTGGAATCTTAATATTATAAAGACTTTTGACTGGTTATTGTTAAATCTAGAAAAAACAGGCAGAAATTTGGAATGTTGGGAGATTTTATGACTAGCTATTGATACTTGAGATTTATGATTCAATCTTTGCTCAGGAATCAGTTAATCAAAATATCTATTCAGAGTGATCTGGCTTTTGGCCTGGGTTTGAATCTTAGCAGTAATGTTTCTATTGTATTGCAGATGTTAGCATAATCCTTGTATTATTATCTTTAAGAATACTTACAGTCATCCTATGTTACTAGTTTGTGTTTGGGAAGGCTTATTGGAGATACTAGGACACTGTAAGTCTTTTGATCCTTAAAAGTTTTGAGACAATGAGTAGTATTAAGATTGTTAGCATCTGCTACAACTTTTTAGGGTGCAATTAAACTCGGTTGATTGATCTACTTGAAGGAGGGGAGATGGAATATTTTTTACTGAATTTATAATGCTTTCTATATTGGTTGACATTTTGATTTTCAGTTTGCTGTCTTCAGCCAGTGACTTGCTACGTAAATTTATCTACCGGTTTCTTTCTGAGATTGTTCCTGATTTAAGAATTGTTTAGTTCAGTTTGATTTTTGTGGTCATTTTTGTTATCTTTAATTCTCTGATATTCTGTTTTGCTGGAGATAGTAAGCAACTAGTTTTTAGGTTGGAGAAATACCTTTGATGAAAAATTATTAATAGTAATTTCTGAAGCATTAGACACTACTGTGTATAAGACTATCATGAATTATGTGTAGTGAGTGTGTTAAGCTAACTTAAATTCTGTAAATATATAGGTGTTAATGTTCTATTTGAAGATTTTAGTTATCTAAATGATTTTCATTTATGTCCTTTAATATCATTAATGATGTTACTCTTATTATTTAATCATTGGATTATAGCCCGATTGTATGTGTCAGAATTTTTTATCAAGGAGTTTGACAATTCATCGTTTTTGTTTCTCTTATCAGCTGTAAGTTTCTTGAAGGCAACATCTCTAGCACCTGTAAATACATAATAAGTATCTCTTAATGACTTAAGCCTTGTTTCAATGAAGTTTGTTTTCAAATGATGAAATATTGACTTTACCCTATGTAAATACCTCTTGAATTTCTCAACTTTTAACTCAGTTAAGGGAGAGAATGTATAGGATACTTAAAAAAAAATTTTTTTTTTAAAGTTTTGAAACCTTTACCCAGGTACCCAGGTACCTTTCACTCAGCTTTCCCTAGTGTTAATAACTTATGCAACCAGGAAATTAACATTGGTACAATACTATTAACTATAGACCTTATTTGAATTTCTCCAGTTTTTCCAGTAACATCCTTTTTGTCTTTCAGGATTCATCTTCCTAGTCTTATCTGATCTGTGGTAGTTTTTTCTCATCTTTCATGGCCTTCACACTTGTGACAGGTGTGTGGTCATTTATTTTGTAGAATGTCTCTCCTTTTGGGTTTGTCTGATATTTTCTTGATTTATTGAAGTTCTGCGTTTTTGTCAGAAATACTGCAGAAGTAATATTGGGTGTAATGTGTAGGACTCAACATTACTAATGTTGAGTACAGGGTGTCAGTATATCCTATTCAAGATGATGTTAATTCTCATGTGGTGGATGTCATGTCTGTTAAATTTCTCTACTTGTCACTATTTTTCTCTTTGTAATTATAAGATATCTTGGGGGAGATTCTTTGAAACTGTATAGATACCACCCCTGTGCTCAAACCTTTGCCCACTTGTTTTCAGTATTCTTTGGTAGATCTTGCCTGTAACAATTACAGTGTTGTTCACTTGACAGTGATTTTATTTTTCTCATTTATTCTTCTACATTTATTAATTGGAATTTTTCTGGAAGGAATAACTGTCCTTTCTTATTTATTTATTTAGTAATTTGTTTATATCAATATTGAGTTACAGATATTTGTTTTATTCTATGGTTTATAATCTAATGCTGTCATTATTTTGCTGCTCAGATTGTTCCAGGTACGGTCTTCAGGTTGGCTCTTTGTCTTTTCAACATGCTCCCATTCTCTTTTCTTTAGGAAAGCTCTTCTTTTCTGGCATGATAACATTTTCCAGTTTCATCTCGTGTTTCTCTGGTGAGACGCTGGAATCAATCACTTGTCCAAGGAGTTTTGGTTCCTTCTATTGGAGAATGATATTTAGAAACCAAGATCTGGATGTGATGTGTGTTTATTGCTACTGAGGTGTCATTGTTCCTAGGCCTTCTCAGCAGACAGAGCTAGAAATACATGTGTATACACGTTAATCCACACATATGCAAGCATCCATGTTTATTTCTGCGTCTTTTTATTTATATGTGTATGTATTAAAAACCATGAGTTCATACTGATAGCTCTGATTCCAAACGCTGTAGAGTTTATGCTAGCTGTCCCCCTTTATTTCCAAATATTTTCCGACAGTGAAAAATAGAGCATACTTTTCTTAGAGTCCTAATAGTCACATAAGTAGGACGAAGTTACCAGAATAATGAATATAGCAAGAAGATCCCCAAATAGTCCTGAACCTTAAACATGTTAAGCTATCTTTTAAAATATTTCTTATATTTGGTAAAAGTCTGTATAAACCAAAAGTAATCACATTTTGTCTCATAGTTTTAAGTTTTAATTACATTAAAAAACTTTTAAAAAAGATTTTATTTATTCATGAGAGAGAGAGAGAGAGAGAGAGAGAGAGAGAACAGAGAGAGAGAACAGAGACATAGGCAGAAGGAGAAGCAGGTTGCCTGTGGAGCCTGATGCGGAACTCAGTCTGGGTCCCTGGGATCACACCCTGAAGACAGTTGCCCAACAGCTGAGCCACCCAGGCGTCTCACATTTAAAATTCTCTAGAGATTATTCTGCACTGAGATTCAGATACTTTACTTTGCATCAGAACTTGTTGTCCATACGATCTGGATTTTAAACACTTAGAAGAATAGTACCTTTTTTGTATTTTTTTTTTAAATTGTGGTAAACCACACATAAGAGAATTTCCCATTTTAACCATTTTTAAGTGTACAGTTCACTAGCAGTAATTGTACTTAAAATGTCTTCACAACTATCATCTCTATTTCAGAACTTTTCATTATTCCAGATAGAAACTGCAACCATTGAGCAATAACTCCCCATTGCCTCTCCTGCCAGCACCTGTTAACCTGTAGTCTACTTTTTGCTTTTATGAATTTATCTCCTTTGTTACCTTATAAAAGGAGGATCATACAGTATTTGTTCTTTTGTGTCTGGCTTATCTTATTTGACATATGTTTTGGGGGTTCATCCATGTTGTACCATGTATCAGGATTTACTCCATTGTTATGAATTATTAATATTCCTTTTATGTGTACTACATTGAGTTCTGTCCACCTTTTGGCTACTGGGAATAATGCTGTAGTGAATGTTGGAGCTAGTATCTTTCCCATTCCCTGCTTTTCATTTCCTTTGGGTATACACCAGGAAGAGCAATTGGTGCTCTCTTCTATTAATTTTGTATTTAGTTTTTTGAGGACCTGCTGAAATGTTTTCCATGATGGCTGCACCATTTACATTCCCACCAGCATTACACAAGGATTCCAGTTTCTCCACATCCTCAGCAACATTAGCTATTTTCCATTTTATGTTTGTTTGCTTGTTGTGATAATAGACATCTTACTGGGTGTGAATTGTTATCTCATTGTAGTTTGGAAATACATTTTCCCTAATGACTTGTGATGTTGAGCACCTTTTCATGTGCTTGTTGGCCATTTATCTTTGGAGAAATGTCTATTTAGGATCTTTGCCCACTTAAAAATGTGTTGTTGTTAAGGTATTTTTTATATACTCTGGATATTTTTTTCTTAAAGATTTTATTTATTTATTCATGAGACACACACAGAGAGAGGCAGAGACACAGGCAGAGGGAGAAACAGGCACCATGCAGGGAGCCCGACATGGGACTTGATCCTGGGTCTCCAGGATCACGCCCTGGGCCAAAGTTGGTGCTAAACCGCTAAGCCACTGGGCCTGCCCATATACTCTGGATATTAATCACTCTTTAGACATGTGAAATGTAAATGTTTTTCTCTCATTCAGTGGATTGCCTTCTCACTCTTGATAGTGTCCTCTGATGCATGAAAGTTAAGTTTTGATGAAGACCAATCATCTATGTTTTCTTTTGTTTGTGTTTTTGGTATCATATCCAAGAAATCAGTGCTAAATCTGATGTCACAAAGCTTTTACCCCTGTGTTTTCTTCTATCAGTTTCCCATTTTTATTTGTTTGGATCGTAAGTATAGATCTTTCTTCCATTTTGAGTTAATTTTTACATATAATGTAAGGGCAATGTATTTTGTGTGGATTATCGGTAGATAGCTTTATGTTGGCACTTTTATGTTTGACTAGCTTGGAAGTTAAATTTTAGAGGGCTAAAAAAGCAGTTATAAAGAAGGTAATTGAGGATTAAGGAAATTGTGTGGCATTATGATGAAAGGAATTGTATTTTTTTCCTATCTGGAACAGGTGAACATTAAAATGAACTGCTTATGAGAAAAATAGAATGAAAGAGAGCCTTTTTGATAGACAATATGGGAATAAAGTATGAGAAACAGTAAAGGCATAAAGATTGCAGCAGTGGTACAGCAGTCAGTCTTCATTAGATTCAAAAGCCTGGATGGAAAATTTAAATTATAGAGAAGTGTAGAAAATAAAACCACGTAAATTTAGGATTGCCCAGCAAACTTGAAATGTATTTGTGTATATTGTTTTTTTATACTGTTTTTATGTTATGCTGATGGGGAAAATGAAATAGCAACTAGCCTAAGATCATACTGTCCTTGACAGAGCCAATTTAGAATATTAGTCTCTTGATTGATACCTTTTCATTTTTGAGACCAGTATTTTCCTGCCTTCCTTCTTTCCTTCCCCTCTTTCTTTCTCATTTTTTTTCTTTTTTAAAGTAAACTCTAGCTCCCTGGTGTGGGGCTTGAACTCTTGACCTGAGATCAAGAGTTGACCTTGACATCAAGAGTCACATGCTCAGGGCGCTCAGATGGTTAAACCTCTGCTTTCTGCTCAGGTCATGATCTCCAGGTCCTGGGATCCAGCCCCATATCGGGCTCCTGGCTCAGTTGGGAGTCTGCTTCTCCTTCCTCTGCCTCCCTCCTTGCTCCTGTTCTTTGTATCTCTCTGTCTCGAATGAATAAATAAGATCTTTAAAAAAAAGTCATATGCTCTACTGAACTGAGCCACCCACGTGCCACTGGATTGTCTTTATTCTTTACCTTAGGGGACACTTGTCTGAAAAAATGGGATTCTGTTGTCCATGCTGTTTTTGGAATTTTAAACAGGAAATGGTCAGCAAAGTTGATGTGTAATCTGCCATAGCTGTATCACCTTTTCTTATTCTCCCATGCCTGTGTCGTCTTTTTTTTTTTTTTTAAGATTTTATTTATTTATTCATGAGAGACAGAGAGAGAGAGAGGCAGAGACACAGGCAGAGGGAGAAGCAGGCTCCATGTGGGGAGCCCGATGGTGGAACTCGATCCCAGGACTCCAGGATCATGACCTGAGCCAAAGGCAGATGCTCAACCGCTAAACCACCCAGGTGTCTCATGTCTGTGTCTTCTATAGCTGTGCCAGGACTTGAGTGGGAATTAATATCTAGGAGCTCACAAGTATATTAATTTATCTGGAAAAAAGGACTAGTTGAGAAGTAGTGATAAATAAAGTTGATAAGAATTGAAAGATGAAGCAAGGACTCTGAATTTTAGTATAGCCAATAAACCAGTAGAAACTGATTAGTATGTGATTCCCTCCATAAAGGCAATGTAACTTGTAACAAACAATTTAGATAAAGCAGATTACTGTTAATCTTAGCATCTTAGCCTATACTTGTGAGAAAAGAAAAGATTAAAATCCAAGATTTAAAAAAAAAAGATTTTATTCATATGAAACAGGGGGTGGGGGGCATGAACAGGGGGAGAGGCAGAAGGAAAGGGAGAAGCAAACTCCCCACTGAGGAGGAAGACTGGGGCTTGATCCCAGGACTATAGGATATTGACCTCAGCTGCAGGCAGACGCTTAACCATCTGAGCCACCAAGGCACCCCTTAAATCCAAGATTTTTAAAATATATGTGATTTAACTTAGCTCTCAAAGGAATAGGATAGCAAATATTGCAATTCTTTGGGTAGTGCAAGGACAAGATGATTCAGGTAACTTTTTAATGTTTGGGTAGAAAATCAGACCTAGGAAGAATGTGCTCAATATGTTGTAATTATTTGTGAAAAGGCTGGTTGGTCACAGCTTTGTCTAGTATGCATGCCAGTGTGAGCTTGCCTACCTATCAGGGAGTTAGACAAATTGAGGTTCTCTAACGCATTCAAGATAGGTATATGAGAATGGTTTTTCTTTTCTTTTCTTTTCTTTTTTTCCTTTTCTTTCTTTTAAAGGCTGGTTGGTGTCTTAAATTCCTTGCCTAAATTATTAAGAAAAAAAGTGAGGAAGTAAAAAGGACATTAAACTTCATGCTGTTAAGAGCGATGTGAAAACTTGAAAAAAAGTACAGTCTGTACTTGGGACTGTACAGACTTGGGAGAATCTGAGAAAAGTCTTTAATTCTGGTCAGGTGGGTTTATTTTAGAAGCACTTCCCTTCTATAACTTACTGTAGCATAAATACATTCTTTTTTTTTTTCAGTTTTTTTTTTTTAAGATTTTATTTATTTATTTATTCATGAAAGACACAGAGAGAGAGAGGCAGAGACACAGGCAGAGGGAGAAGCAGGCTCCATGCAGGAAGCCCGACGTGGGACCTGATCCCGGGACTCCAGGATCACGCCCCGGGCCAAAGGCAGGTGCCAAACCGCTGAGCCACCCAGGGATTCCAGCATAAATACATTCTTTACTCCCCACCATCCTCCTCCCTTTTTTTTTGAGACTTAAGGTTTTTCTTCCTGCAGTACACATTTTGCCAGCTGAGATCAATGAGAGAATACTGTATTTCTTTTTACTGTTTTTCCTCTACTTAGTCCTTTTTTTTTTTTTTTAAACATGATGGAAGTGACATTTATGGAGTACTTAGAGCTCTGTGCATCAAATCTTACTGCAACAAAAACCATTGTATCCCATGCCTCATCCAAACAGTAAAGATATCTTTTCGCTTATCTAATGGCTTACTTATTTGAATACCAGTAAGATGAAATTTTTTAGATGTAGTCTTGGAGCTTATTTTCATATGAAATGACAGTAGCATTTTTAGTGTGTAGTAGAGTAACATTTCCTATGGAAATGGAAAATACTACAAAGTTAATAATGTTTTGTATTGGGCCTTAAGTATTTTATTTCAAGTTATATTAATTAGATAACCTGTTTTAAGCCACTAAATTCATTTAAAAAACTAATTATGGTATATTGACTTACCTGAAATTAATTTAGGTGCCACTGTTATATTATTGGTAATTTTTAGAATGGCCAAAGTTTTGCCAGTAGTGAAATATAAAGTCATAATTTGGTAGTTTTGTGTTTTTTTTTTTTTTTTAAAGATTTTATTTATTTATTCATGATAGTCACAGAGAGGGAGAGAGAGAGGCAGAGACACAGGCAGAGCAAGAAGCAGGCTCCATGCAGGGAGCCCGACGTGGGATTCGATCCCGGGTCTCCAGGATCGCGCCCTGGGCCAAAGGCAGGCGCCAAACCGCTGCGCCACCCAGGGATCCCTCACTCTGTGTTTTGATTGGAGAGTTGTGTCCATTTACGTCTAAAGGAATTGATAGGGATGCATTTACTGCCATTTTGTTCATTGTTCTCTCGCTGTTTTGTACTCCTCTTTGTTCCTTTCTTTCTTTGCTCTCTCCCTTTGTGGTTTGATGACTTTCTTTACTGGTATGCTTAAATTCCTTTTTCTATATCTTTGTATATCTTTTGTTTTGCTTTTGGTTAGCAGGAGCCTTACATATAACAATTTATATTTATAACTGTTTTAAGTTGATAACAACTTAAGATTGAGTGTGTTCTAAAGTTCTACATTTTTACTCCCCACAAACTAAGTTTTTGAAGTCATGTTTTATATTATTTTATTCTGTATATTGCTTAACTAATTATCATAGTTAGTTTTGCTACTTCTTTTTAACCTTTATAATTAGCTGTATAAGCAGTAATCCACTACCTTTACTGTATGTTTATTATTTTCTTGTCAGCATTGTTCTAGGACCAGAAGTTGTTAACTATGATGAAGACCAATTTTTAATCACTTTTTTCTTATAGGATTCAGGCTTTCTGTTTCATAACTAGGAAATATTTGCTTAATCTTTTGCTTGGTTCTTAAAGATTTTATTCATTTATTTATTCATGAGAGACACAGAGAGAGAGAGAGAGAGAGAGAGAGAGGCAGAGACACAGGCAGAGGGAGAAGCAGGCTCCATGTAGGGAGTCTGACATGGGACTGGGACTCGATCCTGGGTCTCCAGGATCACACCCTGGGCTGAAGGTAGTGCTAAACCGCTGAGCCACCGGGGCTGCCCTTTTGCTTGGTTTTTAATGTAATCTACCTAAATTATCCCCCAGTTCTCCACCAGAGCTGCTAACTCCTTGCATTGTCCAAACATATCATGTACTGGGGGAGTCCAGGCAAGAATATGGCCCACAGGCCAAATCCTTCCCTCTCCTTGTTTTTTTGTTTTTGTTTTTTTTTTTTTTTCTCCTTGTTTTTTTGTAAATAAAGTTTTATTGGAACACAACCATGCTCATCCATTTACTTCTTGTCTGTGGCTACTTTTGTGCTGCAGTGACAGAATTGAATTAGTTGTAACAGACAGAATGGCTCTCAAAGCCTAAAGTATTTATTCCTTTACAAGAAAAGTTTGTTGACACCTGAAAACAGTCTATTAGTTCTTCCTTTCCCATTTTCTTGGGGATAACTCCCCTGGATAGCTCTGTCTTCTGTGTCTTATCTCGACAGATTGTTTTTAAACCCCGCATACCTATTCTGAAAATTCCTGTTACTGTTTTGTTAGATCCCTCTGTTTCTGGGATCCCAAGTCTTTGTTTCATTCTCTCCTGATGGAATATACCTTCTATTTTCCTGTGAAAAAAGGCTGCTTGGGCAGTTAGTTGATATCACTCTTGATAGAGAATTCTAGGTGGTTAGTCATTTTCCCTGAAAATTTTGAAGGCATAGCTTTTATATTACCTTTCAGCTTCCAGTGTAAATATACATAAAAAGAAAGACTTTCCAACTTAGAGTTTGCTGTAACCTGGTCTTCTTTTCTGAAAACTTTGGAATCTTTTCTTTATCCTCAGTGTTTTAATATGCCAAAAAGAGGTGCCTGCTATTTATTTTTAAAATAAAATATTCTGGGTATTGTGTAGACTTTTTAATTGGAAAACTCATGTTCTTCAGTTGTAGGGCAATTTTTTTTTTTTTTTTGATAATTACCTCTTCTGATTTTCTTAGGATGCATATTGTTTGCATATTGGATCTCTTAGATTAATATCTTTTTCTTTTTTAAGTTTTCTTATTTCTTTTATGTACTTCCGCCATCCCATGTTTATGAAACTATTAATGATGATGAAGAGAAGGATTTTTACCCTTTTCCTTTGGAAAATTGTAAATGTATACAAAAAAATGAATAGTGTAATAAACCCACATGTACTTGTCACTCATCCTACACAATTACTATTTCATAAACAAGCTATTAATTTTGAAGCATATCTCAGCATTTTATTACATTCATAAATATTTTGGAATATGACCCTAATAGATAAGGATTCTCATTTAAAAAAAAAAAACTCATTTTGTAATTATCATTTTAAAAAGTATAAAAATTACTTATTTAAGGTCATCAAAAATCCCAACATTGTTCAAGGTTCCAGGGTTATCATAACTTAATATAGAAGACCTTAAATCTTGCATCCGAACAAGGTCATATTGTAACTGATTAATGTGCTTTTAGTCTATCTTAAATTCCCCCTGTATGTCTCTCTCTCCGTCTCTCTTTTTCTCTTCTCTCTTACATGCGTGCATAGTTTATTGAGGAAATCTGATTATCCAGTAGTTTTCTACAGTCTGGATTTTGCTGACTTGCAGGTTGAAGGTTAGTAATACTTGAATATATAACATGTATAGTATAGAAGGCACTCAGATGACCTTTTTTTGAGCAACTTCATTCACTTAGTGTGTTTTTGAGATTTATCCATTTTGTAACGTCTATCAGTACTTCATTCTCTTATA
Organism: Canis aureus; assembly: GCF_053574225.1. Lineage (NCBI taxonomy): Eukaryota > Metazoa > Chordata > Mammalia > Carnivora > Canidae > Canis > Canis aureus. The sequence continues at coordinate 3,145,916 of NC_135615.1, read as the reverse complement.
TTGCAGAATAATAATTCATTGTGTGGATATATACTGCATTTTATTTATCCATTTATCTGTTGATAGATGTTTGAGTTAATTTCTGCTTTTTGGCCTTTATGAATAATGTTGCTATGAACATTTGTGTTCAAGTTTTTGTGTGGCCGTGTTTTCTCTTGGGTGTATATGTAGGAGTGGAATTTCTTGTATGAAAACTCTATGTAAATCACTTTTGTAATTATTTAATGTACTATTGATAATTGTACATATTTAGAAATGGTCCTCTGAGAAAAATCTAGTCTATAAATTGTTTTCAAATGTAATGAAAATTTTATAGATATTATAATTAATATTGATGTAATGTTATTTGGAAATGTAGTGACTCATGAATTTTTTTGGTAACTTTATTTGTTTATTTTAAAGATTTTATTTATTTGTTCATGAGAGACACAAAGAAAAAGAAAGGCAGAGACATAGGCAGAGGGAGAAGCAGGCTCCATGCAGGGAGCCCAATATGGGACTCGATCCCAGGACTCCAGGATCACGCCCTGAGGGCAGATGCTTAACTGCTGAGCCAACCTGGCATCCCTCTATTTTTGTATTTAGAGCCTGTGATTTGTTTTTAGGGTTCATAACACTCAGTACCTGTATACTGCCTAAGTGTTAAAAACTCTAACATTACCTGAGTGGGAACTCAGAAAAAGCTAAGGTAGTAATGTGGTAACTTTGAGGATACTAAGTGAGACATAATCCAAGTGAGGATAGATAAGGTCTTGGCAGGATGTCAGACATAGGACCATAATGTGGTCCCTAATAAAACCACAGGGATGAAGAAGACTCATTTATTTTTATGAGTTATTGGACAGCTTGGGAAATGTAGTTCTGTTTATTTGTTCTGTATCATTCTTACATAAATTCCTCATGAATAAATTACCATGTAAACAATTTAAATAAGATGAAAGAACTTAAATTTTTTAGTTATATGAGCTTTATATTATGCAAACAGAGAATTTAGGAGACAATATCAGCATACTTTCAGATATTGGTTCATTAATTTCTCTTATGTTTCATTAGGCTGCTATTTTTCTCACCTTCCATATTTTCTATCAATCTGAAAATGGGTTATCACTGCACATATACCTACTCTACCTTAAACCTGTTGGTCTCAGCAAAGAAGTCGGTGTCACTGTGATTCTGTCAAAACTTGAATAAAGCTAAAAGGCAACCTATGTAGCCATTAAAATAATTTACAAGCAGTAGACATAATACCATTTTTATAAGGGCAGAATACTATTGTGAAGGAAGCATTGACAACTTTTTGGTATATAGTTATAAAATAAGCCTTATCCTCAAGAAACACTCAGATAATTACAGTTCAGGTTGGCTAATGCTCTAATAGTGGTAAGTATAGAATTTTCATGTGCTGTATAAAATAGGGCAACTCACCTGGTTTAAGTAGGCCCTGGAAAGTTTTTTAAAGACAGATATACTAGACTAAGGCTATAATATCAGTAGGAGTTGATAAATGGGTAGAAAGAGGGAGGAAGAGAAAGAAGAATTTTAGATAGAGAAAACAAAAAAGAGTAAAGACTGGGTATATGAATCACCCTGTTGAATTCAATGACCTCTGAGCAGAGAAAAAGTTACTGGATTAAGATGTGAAGGATGGGAGTCCCATGATAAGAGGAAGCTGGAGAGGTGCATTAGTATAAGGTCAAATCATAGAAGCTTAGTATGCCGTGTTGTCAGTGAGCTTAAACTTCCTGCTATCTGTAGTGGGAAGTATCAAACGCTTGAGGTACAAGAGTAACATGGTCAATTTTTTGGTTTAAGTAGGTTATTTTTGCCTTTGAGTGCCAGTTGTGAGATTTTAACCTCGAAGGTCACGGATTTTATTTATTGACTAATGTATCCTCGGAGGCTAGAATGGTGCCTGGCAAGTGTTTAATATTCACCAAAGATACTAAGTAAGGCAGTATAGTTGCATATAGCAATTAAGAACATGGAATCCAGCACAGGTTGGAATTCTTCTGATGCCACCATTAAACAGTGCTGTGACCTTAAACAGGTTCCTTAATCATCCTAGGACTCAGTTTTCTTATATGGAAAATGGAGAGAGTAGTTGGATCCACCTAATCAGATAGTTCTGAGAATTAAGTAAGTTTATATAAAGCACTTAGAATAATCCAAGAATGCTTGGATTATAGTGAGTACTATATGAATATTATAGAAATGGATGAACTTAAGAAATACTCAGGAACACAGTTGGATAGGATGTGGTAAATAAGGAAAAGGAGTTAAGGTTAATTCCGTGATGTAGAGCTAGAGCTTTAGGTTCTCCCTCCTTCCTGTTTGTCCCCTGCCCACATTCCCAACACAAATACAGAGACACATTCACAGACACTTATACTTACTCACTGTCACAGATTACTGCTCATCCATTCTAGTTAATACTGGAAGTTTAAATAAGGCCCAGTGGTTAGTCTCTAGTATATTGAGGAAAGACTGTTGATTGAGTGTGCCACGTGCCCTTGGATTTTGTTTGGCTTCTCTCTGATTCCTTTTCTTTTCTTTCTTGAAGTTTTCCTTGGACTCCCTGAGTTCTTTTTTGCTCAGGACAGAAATGTTAGAAGGGCATAGGGCCACCTCCAGTTCGTGGCTGAGAGTGTATACCCACTTTCCTCCTCTTGTCTCCTTTTTCACTTTATGCATCTTCGCCTTCTCCCCATTGTTTTCGTACAGTCCAGTTTTCTACATAGTAGGAGACAAGAGATGGAATTTCCTCCTTATTTGGCCTTGCCTACAGGCTAGCTTGGGGCTCACAGTTCCAGTAATTATAGAAAACTTTGGGGAGGATATTAAAACACCTGTCAGAAAAGTATTCCCTTCTGCAATTAAATTTAACCTTAAAAGAGTTCTCTTTTAATTCTGTTTTTCTGATATGATATAGAGAAGCATTTGGAATCTAGCACTTAAGCCAAGTTTCTCTACCCTAAGGACCCTTTTGTTTCAGAAACCAGCGAACTTCTAGAATATAGCTTGTGTGCTAGGCAAACTTTTAGCTCTCTTCTAGGCTGGTCAAGGTCACCAGAACCAGAGGTTTCATCCTAGAGCTGTACTTTCATTAAGGGAAGTGGGACTGGATACTCAGAATCTAAGAGAGCCTAAGCTCTCTGCTGCAACCCTGATTATCTTTGGAATCTATAAATTTATTATCTTTAAGTTCATGTGGATTTTGCATTCTACAACTCCTTTGTTTTGATAGAAATGTAAATTTTTTCTAAATTGTTTACCTAAACTAATGTGGGAAGATAAACCTTTTCATTTTCTTGTGTCTTCTCATATTCCCCCATATACTACCTCATTCCCCAGTTTAAGGAGTATTTACAGATTTGGAGGCCAAACCTTTTTATTAAATGTCTCTCGCATGTTTCTTATGATGGGAGTTGGCTTTTTGGCTAATGGGTTCCCAGCATTTTTCCTTCAGCATATTAAGTGAGGCTTCTAAATCATTGGAACAATGCTCTTGATCTATAAGTAATTTGTAGTAAAAGCTTTCCACTTCCTAGAGTTTGTAATGAATGTAAATATGTAATTCCTTGTCTGGATAGTTATGAAAAAATAGTGGCCAGTATTTATTGTGTTTTTACTATGCGCCAGGTTCCGTTCACCCCTTTTGTCTGTCATGCTGTTGCATTATATGTTGCTTTAAAAACAAGTAACTTGTTTGTAGAATTCATGCTAACATTATTATTGTTTTTAATCAACAGATTTCAACACTAAACTTGCACAATGTCTTTGAAACCAAGAGTAGTAGATTTTGATGAGACATGGAACAAACTTTTAACGACAATCAAAGCTGTTGTCATGTTGGAATACGTCGAAAGAGCAACATGGAATGATCGCTTCTCGTATCCTTTCTGTGGCATTGATAAATGTTCTTGTATTGAAAGTGATACTGTATCAATGACTGTATTACCAAACATTGGCAAATGTTCTAACATTGATAAACTTGTTGGAAAGTGAGAACAGGTTTATATCTATATAAATAGAAGAGAATTCCAGTGTGACTACTTTCACATACAGTGTTTACATTTCCAAGTTTATCACCTATATGTGTCAGTCAACAGTCTGAGAACCTTTCATGTAAAAAATTCTTATGTATATGTCAGGTACTACTGGAGGCTTTGGGAATACAGTTGTAAATAAAACTAACTTTGCCTTCATTCTGCTAAAGGGAAACAGACAAACAGGTTTTTTAAAAAAATCTAATGCCAGTGCTTCTACTAACAAGTAGTGATAAACTCTGTGGGGAAAAATAAAGCAGGGTAAGGACATGGAGAATGGTTGGAGTATGTTATGTATGCAGCTCTTTTAGATGGGATGGTCATGTAAGGCCTTTCTGAGGAAGATAGTGATATTTGAACAGAGACTGGGCCAAAGCAAGGGAGCAAGTCATACAGATATCTGGGGGAAGAATGTTCTAGGTAGAGAGTGAATGGCAAGTTTAATGACTTGGCGGCTAGAAATATGTTTTTTTTGTTTTGTTTTTGTTTTTAAGATTTTATTTATTTATTCATAAGAGACCCAGAGAGAGAGGCAGAGACACAGGCAGAGAGAGAAGCAGGCTGCATGCAGGGAGTCTGGTGTGGGACTCGATCCCCAGGATTACGCCCTGGGCCAAAGGCAGATGCTCAACTGCTGAGCCACCCAGGTGTCCCTAGAAATACGTTTTTTCACTGAGTTGTCTATATTTTGAATTAGCAATTTTATATGAAAATACAAATTTGTGGTTTTTCTAGAACCATCTGAACCCTATATATATACATATATATATATATATATACATATATATATATATATATATATATATTACTTGTATGTAAAAAATACTGTGCAACCCCAGCATTCAGGGTATAAACTCTGGCACCAAGAAAAAACCCACCAAAATACTAAAATAAAATACTTCAGTTCTTAGTATTTGGGAAATTACAGAGGTCTCTAGGAACCACTGGCCACAGGTACCTGGGGCAAAGCCGTAGATGGCAGTTTCACCAACTCTATCCATTGTCTGCCAGGGACTAAGGCTGGGTGGGCATGGACAATGTAGGTACGTTGGAACATATTTACTGGCCGACTTCTGAACTGCCTCAGTCTTTTACCACAGGAAACACCACACATGTCCTATCTCAGGGTAAAGGAAGGGGGCGGGTAGGGTTGAGGCCTGGGTGTCTCTGGGTGCAGATGGCACGGCAATGCCCCAGGGCCTTGCCAGAAGCCTTGAGGACTGGGTGGATACTGTAGGAACCAGAGATTCTTTCTCCAGAAAGGGAAATTGAGATGAGAAGGTATTAACCAAAATGTGTATGGAGATACAGTTTTCCCGAACACTGTGCTGCCCTCTAGCAGTCTTCTGGGTCTAAAGAATCGCTGCCCTCATTGTGTGGGCATATGCTCTGTAGAAAAGCTTGGATTTTATAACACTGACTCAACTTGTTCCCAGCGCCTAATTCAATTCTTATATTAAGGTGAATGTTGATGCAAGGACAGTGAAGTTCTTTATAAATACCTGACTTCCCTGGAAAGTGTTGCTTCAGTCACTGTTACTTCTTTTTTTTTTTTTTTTTTTTTTAAATATTTTATTTATTTATTCATGAGAAACAGAGAGACAGAGAGGCAGAGACACAGGCAGAGGGAGAAGCAGACTCCACGCAGGGAGCCTGACATGGGACTCGATCCCGGGTCTCCAGGATCAGGCCTTGGGCCGAAGGAGGCGCTAAACCGCTGAGCCACTGGGGCTGCCCCAGTCACTGTTACTTCTAAGATGTTTATTGTTTACTTCATCTAAGATGGTCCAGTTATTCTTGACCTGTTCATGAATTTTCTTCTCCTCCCTTTAAAATAGAGAATATCTGTAAAAACAAAATTAAGAATGGAATTTCTTACTTTAAATTTTATTTTGGAAAATGAAGGACTGTGTTACTAATTGTTCTGAAGTAAAATCCTTTTCCCTATATTATTCTGCCCAAGAATATGAAGTTGACTTCTGACCCTCAGATATCTTAGGTGGAGATTTCAGAGGCTATAAAACTTTAATCTTTTGGAAATGAGAAACCTCCCCCAAATTGTGTATCACCATATATGATATTAATTGATCTTTTATACAGCATTTTTTTGGAGTGTGTGAAATGTAATGTGGTTGACCCTTAAACAGCACAGGTTTGAACTTCTTGTATTCACTTAATACGTGTTTTTTTGGGGAGGAGGATGATTTATTTTAGAGATTTAGTGAGAGAGCTGGGAAGGGGAGGAACAGAGACAGAGGAGAGTAGAGAGAATCTCCAGCAGACTCCCCACTAAGTGTGGAGCCTGACATAGGCTCAGTCTCAGGACCCATGAGATCATGACCTGAGCTGAAATGAAGAGCCAGATAGCCACCCAGATGCTTCCCCCCCTTTTTAAATAAATAAATACCATACTATAAATGTATTTTCTCATCTTGAAAATTTTAATAAGATTGTCTTTTCTCTCTCTTTGTTGTAAATGCAGTATCTAATACATATGTGTTAATCAACTATGTTTCAGATAAGGTAAAGTCAGCAGTAGGCTATTAGTAGTTCAGATGTGGAAGAGTCAAAAGTTGTAGTGGATTTTCTTCTGTTGGGGGTTTGACACCCCTCACTCCTGTGTTGTTCAAGGGTTAACGGATACTTATGTGGAAAAGTTCATAAGATGTACATGTGAGATTGGACAAATAATTATGAAGCAGACACCTGCATAATCACTGCACAGGTGGAGAACTAGAACACAGCCTGGATCCACCAGCCCTCCCCATGTGACATGTCTGTCTCAGTTTACAAGCCCCTCCTTTACATTGGAGGAACTACTATTGTGACCTTTGCACCTAGTGTTTCCATATAACTGCTTATGTATACAGCCCTAACAATCACTGGTTCTCTGTTTGGGGCTTTATATAAGTAGAATCATGCTGTGTATATATTTCTGTGTCATAATTTTTTTCAACATCATGTATGTGATTAATTTGTTACCAGTGACATTGTAAAATATGTATTACTAGCCCCATTTTACAGTTGAGAATGACATGGCTTACTGATGGGATAAGATGACTTACTGATATCGTAGGATAGAATGCTGAAATAAATTGTCAAGTCTCCCTATACTCTGGTAGTGGGCATTCGGGAAGCTTGGTCTCTCAGTTGAAATGTTTAACATCTAGAAGTACAGAATTTTTGGAACCCTTGTCCACAACATTTTTTATTAAATACAAACTCCATAAGGGCAGGGATTTTCTTACCCATTTTGTTCATTGCTATATTCCCAGTATCTGTTGTGTCGATATTTAGCAAATATTTAGTGACTGAATAGCTACTGTCAACTAAATGTCGTTGAACATACTGTACATATGAAATAAATAACATTAATATTTAGCTAGTTCTCTTATTGTGTTGATAAGCAGGGTTCTTAACACTCATCCTTCATAAATGTTCGGCATCCAAATACAATGGCAAGGCATTCTGGTTGATAGGTACTGTAAGTAAAAGACATCAGTTTTTTTATGCATAACAAATTACCACGGATTTAGTGACTTAAATATCCTTTCATTATCTCACAGTTCTGTGGATGAGAGGTCTGTGGTGTGACTGGGTTCTCTGCTCAGGTTCTTCAAAGCTCATTGCTTTTACTTGGGAGGATTCAGTTCATTGCAGTCACAGGTCTGAAATCTCCATTTACTTGCTGTCTGTTGGCTGTGAACTGCTCTCCGAGAGTTTTTGTCACACTTCAGTTTTTGCCTAGGACTCTGTTCCATTTTCAGTGCCAGCAGTGGCATGGCCAGTCTCTTCTGCGCTGTGTCAGACTTCCTCTTCTGCAATTAGCCACAGAGGGCCAGGAGCAGATGGGGATCTGCTTTTAAGAGGCCCATTTGATTGGATTAGGCCCACCTGGAAAGTCCAGGCTACTCTATTGGGGTCAGCTGATTAGTAATCATAATTCTGACTCTTGCTCTGAATCCCTTTTGCCATGTAAAGGACAGTCCTAGGCATTAGGGTGGAAAATCTTAAGAGGCCATTTTTAGAATTCTGCCTGACACAAGTAATAATACTTCCTAACAAAAGTTTAGGGTGGCTTGGGATTTACCCTTTACTGAGGATGTCTTATCAAGTGCTTTCCTACAGTAAGGCTATATGTCGGTCTAGATTTACTGTTGTTTTTTCTGGGTTGGAGTTTGTTGGCTGGTTTGGTTTACTTTTATTCATGGTTTTTCTGCCTTTTGGTAGCTATTAGGACATTTGCCAAGTCCTGCAGTCTAATATTGAAGCTCTCCTACTTAAGGGCAAGTTAGATTCTAAATGTTTTTTTGTAAGACCAGAGTGATTGAGGGGAAATCTAGTTTACCTTTCATGAATGTATTTCTCCCAGATAGGAAAACCAGATTTTAAAACCAGGCATAACCATCGTCCTCACTTCTACTATATTTTTTGTCAGGCATCTTTTCAAACATAGATCAGTTTTTACTACATTGAAAAATACTGAAGTAGGTAATTGGCATCCCTGACTTCTTACTAACCTTGGTACCTGTACTTAGTAGCCCATCATTCTTTCTTAGATTGTACGGGATTGGAAAAGGTTTTAACTCTAGTTTTCTTTGCTTGATGCATCAGTAACATTTTCACTCTATTCCAAATTAAATCAGACAAATACTCAATTATTGTCATTCTGTAGCTATCGGCTTTAAAGTTTTTCCATTTAACAAATAATTTTATATCCTTGCTAGTTGATGATTTCATAGATATTGCATCTTTTACATGTTGTGTGTTTATTCTTTCTCTTCAGAAATGTCAATAAAGATCTTTATTTTTTATCGTTGATACTTTGTTGGGTCATTGTACCATTTTCAAGTTTAATATAACCTTTCCTGTTTTTTTGTTTGTTTGTTTTTTTTTTTTTTTTTTTTTTACTTATCAGCACTGTTTAAAATTTGTTTCCTGCTTATGTTATATATGTAACTTAAAAGCACATCCATACAAATCTCCTATAAGCTGTACCTTCCTCATGAGAACCCATAAACATACAATGTGTACTTCTTTTCCCATGGCTTGGTTTTCTGTGTTTGCTTCTTTTTTTTCCTTTTTCTCAGTTTGTCTTAAGGATTTTACTTTTAGGTAATCTCTACACCCAGCATGGGGCTTGATCGCACAACCTTGAGATCAAGAGTCTTGTACTCCACCAACCGAGCCAGCCAGGTGCCCCTCTTTTTCTCTTCTAATGAGAGTCATATGCAGTGGCCCTCAGCTGGGTCAGAACACACCGGATAGGGGCCTGGGATAAGGGCCTAGGATGGCGGAGGGGAAGGTGAGAGCCCAACAGAAGACTAGAGAGCAAAAGTGGAGGAAGAGGGGGACAAGAAAGGAAGATGGATTCTGCAGCCCAGTGTCAGGATCCCCCAAATAATAATAATAATAATAATAATAATAATAATAATAATAATAATAATAATAATAATACTGTGTTACTCTTCCTTTCCAAGTGGGGAATTTTCTTTCTTAGAAAATGGTTGCTGGTGTGTGTCTTGTTGCTGTGGATCATCTTTATTTTCATCCCCATTGTAGAACTCATTGTTCTGGACCCACTACATGATAAAATTAATAGTGTTATAATTCAGAATTAAACATAAGCATAGGTAGCGTCTTTAGTAGAGAAAATGAACCAAAATAAGTGATTTTGCTGCTGGTCAGCACTGTCTTTTGGTTGTGACAGTTCAGAACTTTTGCTCTGGAATAGCTTTGTTTTTTGACTGTGAGAATTTGTAAGTGGAAAAGTCATAATAGAGGAATTTTCATATCCTGGCTCCCTGAAGAGTAAGTTAAGAGGAAAAGTTGACTTTGGAGAAGAGAGTGTTTAAATCTAAAACTGGCCTCCTCCAGTTATTTCCCCCCCCCTTTTTTTTTGAAATGCCTTGTCTATAACTAAATCATAATTGAGTGGTAGAGGGTTGGGTGCTCTTCCTAAGGCCTAAATATTTCCAGGATGGCTAGATATTTGAATAGGTTAGAGAAAAATAACATATTTAGGAGTATCTTTTAGACAGTTAAGTGACATTATACAGTGATTAACTGAGACCCCAAACTATGACAAGTTAAAAAATTAAAAGATTTATTAAGGTAGACTCCATTAAAAAGAAACACACGAGTACGTTCTCACTGAGGATGTCAAACAGTATATAAATCCTGTATAAGGATTGCAATGGGAAAATCTTCCTATATTCTCTGCCCTGCACAGATCCTTTTTCCCTAAGGGGAAAGATGGTAAATCCTGTGGTGTGAGAGTCCTTTTAGCCAGTTTTATTTACATGTACATGCAGTGGATATATATATATATATATTTTAAGGTTATTTATTTATTCATAGAGACACACACAGAGAGAGGCAGAGACACAGGCAGAGGGAGAAGCAGGCACCATGCAGGGAGCCTGACATGGGACTCGATCCAGGGTTTCCAGGATCACACCCTAGGCTGCAGGCGGCGCTAAACCGCTGCACCACTGGGGCTGCCCCGCAGTGGATATATTATGATCACAAAACATTAATTTTGGTGATAAAGAACATTTGGGAACCTAATTAGCATATCATGCTGAACTTATGGTATTGAATCATGTTAATTTTTCAGTATCAAGTTGTGTATTGTAGAAATAAGTATTTAAAAAGGTAGAGCAAATACAATGGATGAAAATTCTTGATGTAGGTATGCAGAACTCAAAGATCTTTAATGCATTACACCTTTGCCAAAAATTTTTATGTAGATCCTGGCTAAATTTAGTCTTTATTAAAAAACAAAATTTAAATTTAAATATAGTGTGCACACTGACACATTAACATATAGGTAAATTGGGATGCCTGGGTGGCTCAGTGGTTGAGCATCTGCCTTCAGTTCAGGATGTGGTCCGGGAGTTCCGGGATCGAGTCCCGCATCTGGCTCCTGCATGGAGCCTCCTTCTCCCTACGTCTATGTCTCTGCCTCTCTCTGTGTCTCTCATGAATAAATAACTGAAATCTTTAAAAAACCATATAGGTAAATTTTCATAACATGTCCCAATAAATAGTGCTCCTAGCATCCCAGAAGCACCCCACAAACTCAACCACTAGGGTAACTACTCTCCTCACTTGTAATACATTTAATTCTAACAACATTTTTATATCTGTTTTTACTAGGATAAGATTGTGATGAATAATTAAGATTGAATATAAATCTCTATGATAAAACAGAACTCTTAGAGATTTAAAATAATGTGAACTAGAACTTTTGTTTTTCCATTAAGGAATATATAGCTGACACCTCCAAGCTGGATTCCAGAACTCTAATATTTTAGAGCGCCTTTCTTCTGCATTCATACCTTGCTCCTTCTCTTCCCAAACTATTATTAATTCTCTATAGAATTTGTGTCCAGATAAATTTCTAATTCTTTCTTAGATGATGTATGTTAAAATGTCTATTTTCTTTGTAATATAGGTTAATATTTTTTATTACCGTTGAATAGTTCTTATGTGCTGTTTTACATAATCTTCTATTTTATAAAGTTTCATTATTAAATCTCAAGTGATTCAAAGTTATCCTAATAGTTTGTTTCTTACTGTATATTTTTTTTTCTATGAAAAATGTGGCACAGAGGTGCCTGGGCAGCTGAGTTGATTAAGCATCTGCCTTTGGCTCAGGTCATGATCTCATGGCCCTGGGATGGAACCTGTGTTGGGTTCCCTGCTCAACAGGAAGTCTGCTTCTCCCTCTCCCTCTGCATGCCATCCCCCAATGCTGTGTCAAATAATAAATAAAATCTTTAAAAAACAAAAACCCGGCACAGTAATATTACATTATATGGATATTTTGCTTCTCTGTTTTATTACACAGTAAAGAAATTTTTTTGTTTATACTTAGCACAATAGTGTATTGAATGTTCACATATATGCATGAATATATTTTATTATTTACTAAGTATAATTAAAAAACAAATACAAGGATTTAGATGAAACCTGGGAAAGTTTGACTGAAATATGTCCATCAGTGACCTCGTTTGGAGAGGGCTACTTGTCTTTCTGGTGTATGGAGTAAGGACACTAGGTAAATAGAGCATGTGATACTGATTCCCTACCATCCTTCCATCACCAAGTGTTTAATAAGTGCCTATTATGTGCCAGGAATTATACCTTGGAGCTGGGAATACGGAAATGATTAAGAACAAGCTAGTTTGGATGGCAAAGGTATAAATCATTTCTATTGTATAAAAATAAGTCCTATGGAAGAAGAATAATATAAAATGTTACAGAGATACAGAAGAGGAAAAACCCGCCTGCATCGTACCTCTCTATATTTTTTTTCTTAAAGATTCTATTTATTTGAGAGTGAGAGAGAGAGGCAGAAACAAGCTCCCCACTGAGCCTGATGTGGGCGGGATTTTTTGTGTGTGTGTGGGGTTTGACCCCAGGACCCTGGGATCATGACCTGAGCCGAAGGCAAACAATTGACTGACTGAGCCACCAGGTGTCCCATATTTGTTTTGTAATAAAAGTTTGGTTTTAAAATTTTTTTAAGTGTATTATTGTTTTACTTGTACTGTCTACACCCAACATGGGGCTTGAAGTCACAACTCTGAGATCAAGAGTCACATGCTCTCCAACTCAGCCAGCCAGGTAACCCCCCACCTCTGTATTTTAAGCACAAATTTTAATTTTGGAATATTTTCTGATAAGTATATTTACTATATTTGTAATATAAATAAAAGTATAATACGTATATTACATACTTGATTCCATCCCAAATAATCAGCCTTATTTTAGTTTTTTTCTGCATCTTTAATTAGGTTGTTCTCAGATTGCTTCATGAATGCTTCATCTTCAACATCTGGTCAGTGATGCAGTTTATGGAGCACTTATTTCCACTGTCTCCTGATAAAGAACTGTCTGCTACAGCATTTCTACCACTTGTGATACCTAGCAGCGTACTTAGTTAGTATTCAAGAACTTAATTGATTAATTGGTATTACTATTGATGCTATAATTCTTCTAATGGAATAAATATTGAAGGATAGTGTATAGGTTGTAGGATGTTCTGACGAGTACTATGATGTGAAAAAATGTGTCAAAAGAGTAATGTTTTGTTTCTCAGAATTGCTTAAACATATCTGGTTGGGATATTCCATGGCCCTTTGTTGATGTTTTACTTATGTCCATTCTTACATAAACCTTATTTTGTAGGTTTCTGGGTAACTTGATTTACCAGAATGTCGCTCTGAATTTTAAGCTCTTTGAGAAGAACCATTTTCCTTTTTAATAATTCTCAAGAAATATTTGTTGAATGATTAAATGAGTAACAGTAATTTTTAAAGTAAGCTGGCTGTTTTATTTTTTCTATAGCTGTATAATCTTAAATTGTCTGAAATGATTTTTCATTTTTTTAATAGCAAACCTGAGTTAAATCTTATTTTAAATAGTATCTTCAAAGAATATGAAAACCTTAACAATTTAACTAGAGATATCTATGCTTTATGTGTGGCCTATCCTGAACCCCTTGGAGAAAGACTTTATACAGAAACTAAAATTTTTTTGGAAAATCACGTACGGCATTTGCACAAGGTAAGAAGTGATACATACATGGTAAAAATGTTTGTAGCTGGGTAGTTATTTAACTTATATAAGCAGTAAACTAGTTTAATGTTTTCCAGTGCAGGTTAACGTTATTTGCTTTGTTTCCTAAATAGCATTTTTCTGATTATGTATATATTTAAGGTTTATGAGTTAAACATTATGTTGTTAGATTCTCTGAGGGAAATCAGTTATTCAGGATCATGTAACTAGTAACTGAAAGAGTGGGATTTCAAATCAGGGTTTGTTCAACTTTATTTATTTATTTATTTTAAATATTTATTTTTATTTATTTATGATAGACATAGAGAGAGAGAGAGAGGCAGAGACACAGGCAGAGGGAGAAGCAGGCTCCATGCCGGGAGCCCGACGCGGGACTCGATCCCGGGACTCCAGGATCGTGCCCTGGGCCAAAGGCAGGCGTGAAACCGCTGAGCCACCCAGGGATCCCCTGTTCAACTTTAAAATCTATGTCCTCTGGATGGTGTTTACTAGAACCATGTTTTTTCTTACTCTTGCTTCCCATCTCTTGGTAAATCTCTCAATTATTTTCAACCTTCTAGCTGCCTCTTCATACCCTACGTAAAGTCTTAACAAAAACCTCAAATGAAATAGGGAAATGGTAAATTAAAAAGCATGATAGAAACTGTCCCTGTGACTACTTACTTTATTAGTTAGTATGCCATATGTAGAAGGGCAACATCACGCAGTTGATCTGTGTGTGAACAAAGAATTTGCAATAGGTTGCTATAGACAGTATTTCTGAACTTGTTTTGGACTTCTGATCAGGAACTGGAAGAGATCACTTATTATCTGGGCTAGAAACTTGACTTAACCTTTCATTAGCTGTGTGACCATGGGCAACTGAGTTATGGATTGAAATTTAAGTTTCTTTCTCTTTAAAATGAAGGTACTATGCTAAGCAAAATAAGTCAGAAGGACAGTTATGATTTCACTCATATATGGAATGAAGGGAGGGAAAAGACTTTTAACTATAGGAAAGAAACAGGGATGCTGGAGGGGAGGGGATGGGGCATAGGGTAACTGGGTGATGGGCATTAAGGAGGGCACTTGATGTAATGAGCACTAAGTGTTATATGCAACTGATGAATCACTAAATTCTACCCCTGAAACTAATAATACACAGTAGTTAATTAATTAAATTGAAATAAATAAAGTGGAGATACAATGACACTATATAACACTGTGCCTAACTCTGGATGTGGCTAGGTGCAGATACGTTCAAAAGTGGTGATAACTGGGCATCCCAGGTGGCTCAGTGGTTTAGTGCCGACTTTGGCCCGGGGCCTGATCCTGGAGACCTGGGATTGAGTCCCACATCAGGCTCCCTGCATGGAGCCTGCTTCTCCCTCTGCCTGTGTCTCTGCCTCTCTCTCTCTCTGTGTCTCTCATGAATGAATGAATGAATGAATGAATGAATGAATAAATAAATAAATAAATAAATACAATCTTTAAAAAGAAAAAAAGGAAATAAAGTGGTGAAACCCCAGAGCACGATTGGTCTTGTGATGTTTCCCTTTTAAAACTTTTGAAGGAAATGCTCTTTTTATTATACATGGCAGATAACATTTTAGTGTTCTAATACGTGTATTTGTCAGCTCACGAAAGCAGTTTTGATAACAGGTACTTTAAATTGTTCTTATAATGTTTAATAAGTTACTTTTAAAGTTCTGCTATGTTAATGTAGTGAACTTTGGTTATACTATAGTTGTTAACCTGTGTAAGTCACTTATAAATTTTGCAGTTGTATATGTTAGCATGGGTCGTATTTTTTAAAATGTTTTATTTTGAAATACTTTCAGACTTTCAGAAAAGTTGCAAAAATAATAAATAATTCCTGCATCCTTTTTATTAGCTTATTTAAGTTAACATCATGCATAACAGTGGTACAATTATCAAAACTAGGAAATTAAAAAACAAAAAAAAACAAAAAAAAAACCTAGGAAATTAACATTGGTATAATTGCATTTAAAAATGATGTGTTGATGACAAAGTAAATTATTAACATAGCCAACAGATTTGAAGCAGTTTCCCTGTGAGAAGAAAATTTTATTTGATTGGTGGAGGGAACTTTTTTAATTACTAAAGTATTGCATCGCTATTTTAGATAATTTAGAACATATAGAAAAGCAAAAAGAAGAAAATCATCATCCAAACATCACTCATAACATACTTCTAGAATTAACTGCTGTGAATATTTTTTATTATCTATACTTAAACACATCTATTTTGGCACATATTAACATATATATAATTTGATACTTGTCTTTTGCATATTTTTGCTTTGTGTAGACTTCCATTTTTATTAGACAATGAAGTCGTAAACACTTTATAATCTTTTGATTTTAACAAGTGTCTTTCTTTGTCATTAAATTGACTGTATAATCCTGGCAATGATTGTAAAATTTTTCATTGTGTGGAGATACTACAGTTTGTTTAAATATTTTTATATTGCTGGGCATATGGATTATTGCAATATATATAATTTGTTTTTATAAACAATGCTGCTATGAATATCCTGGTAGCTAAATTATTTTTGTGTAGCTGAGTTTTTTATAGGATAAATTCCTAGACATAGAATTATTAAGTCATAGATTAAGAACATTTTTTATTGTTTTGACATACAGTAACAAATTGTTCTTGTATTTATTCACTCAGCAGCAACAGTTCCTAAGGGTGGGCTTTTCCCCAGCATTATTAATAGTAGTTGCTATTTTAAATTAATTTATTAATAAGATGGGCAAAAAAAATATTTATAGATTATTTTTGTCTTTTGAGCCTTAATTATTAAAATTCCAAGTTTGAAAGCATAGCATTTCATCATAGAATTAATTAGATGGAAATTGAGGTCATGACGTGCTTAAAATCATATGGACAGTTAATGAAAGAACTGAGATAAAAGAGCCTAAGATCTTTTGAGTATCAGTCCAATGTATTTTTATTGTTAGACTAGATTTTCTTCAAAAATAACTTTAAAAAAATTAGACCTCAAATTTGTTTGATTTTCATTTTTCAAAAAATAATATATTTCTATTAAGTAATATGAAACAACTTATTTGAGGCATATAGAAAAGGTGTACGTTTTCATAAGTAGTCTTATTCACATAAGTGAATAATTCAGAGTTATGGTTTATAACTAGCAGGATGATCAAAAGATCGGGATTTGAGGAAGCACACAGTTATGTGACAGTGGAATTACATTCTCTTTTAAACTGATCTTGATAGAATATTTTAGCTCAAAGACAACCTCACACCATTACATTTTATCCTTTTAGAGAATAAAACCATTAACTCTCTAGCATGGATGCTTTATTTTCATATCTAAGACACATTTTTTTTTCCTGGTCATTTCAGTGTTGCTAAAAATAGTTAAATTAGAATGTAATTTTTAAATGTAGTCTAGAATACTTGAATTATGTCATTTTAGAACATTAATTTTTGATAAATTTCATAGCTTACAAATGAAAATGATTAGTACTTTCCAAGTAAAAATATGTTTCTTCTTTATATAGAGAGTTCTGGAGTCTGAAGAGCAAGTACTTGTTATGTATCATAGGTATTGGGAGGAATATAGCAAAGGTGCAGACTATATGGACTGCTTGTATAGGTAAGTATGCTTTTAAACTCTTGACAACCTAAACAGTATTGCATGTATTCGGTAATTGGAGGAGTTTTGGGTTTTGGTATTTTTGTTTTTAAGTTTTTAAATAAATGAACAGAACTAAAGCATTCTCTGCTATATGGACTTTGTCTGCTATGGGGAAAGGTCTGTAGTCTGGGTCATGAGGGAATTTGGGAGCCAGGCAGTGTATGGAAAATTGCTCTCTGAAAACTAAAACTGTATTTAATTTCATAGTTCTATTTTTTTCATATTGTCTGGGACTCTCTCTCTATATAACACATGTTAAATCTTGACAGAATTCCAAAGTGCAACTTCAGCTTGGATGAAACTTAGTGGAGTGAATCCAAGCCCAGGTTCCCCTCCAGTATGCTCTTCTTTGACTCTAGGAGTCAGTATTATGTCTTGTGGAAGCACCGTTAGTTAAAGCACTCAGCGGTTGTTCTCTTGAAGTCCTACCCTGTCCTTTAGGCATATTGAATTATCTGCAATGTCATAACCCCCTGTGATCTTTCACAGTTTCCTGTCTCTCCTTAAGCTGTCATATCTGGATTGCTTGTCTTCCTTTCTCTGAATGACTAATTCTTTTTTTTTTTTTTTTAAAGATTTTATTTATTTATTCATAGAGTCAGAGAGAGAGAGAGGCAGAGACACAGGCAGAGGGAGAAGCAGCCATCATACAGAGCCTGATGTGGGACTCAATCCAGGGTCTCCAGGATCATGCCCTGGGCTGCAGGCGGCGCTAAACCTCTGCGCCACCGGGGCTGCCCTGAATGACTAATTCTGATGTGTTTTTTCACCATTCCCATCTCTGAACTTCCCTCTTCCTTTTTCTACCCAGTCTCCTACTTAGATCTTTTGTTTTAACTGTCACTCTGGTATGTTCCTTTAGTACTGTGCACTGATCCTCTCTAACCCATTCACATAGACAATGGAAATAAATTCCTGGGTACATAAGGCAGAAACCTGTTTATTAAAGAACAGTGGATAAATATGGAATAGTGGCATTAAACCACCTGAGCCTTTCACTCTTGGAATGAGGATGTTTATTCTTGAAATGGTTGTGGCCTGTGATGGAGGCAGTGATAATTTTGGCCTATGCATCATGGCATGGGCAGAGATGGACCTTGCCTCAGTTTCTTGTTGCGAAGAAACTGAGGAGTGAAGCTGGGTCTCAGCATTATCTGTACAGTTGCTCCATGCATTGCTGGAATACCATACTGAGGCCAGGGCTTGGTTCTCTTGGCATGTTTGTCCTTTGTCACTGTTCATGTTCCTTTAGGTTTTTAATAACAACACTGGAGTTTACTTGCTGTAAGTTGTCTCTGTTAGGAACTGGAGCTTACTTCAATAGCCATTAGCTTTTATTTCTTCTTAGAAGAGGCAAATGTGATAAAATCAGAAGCCAGCAATTGCTGACAAGCACAAGTTTTGCTGTGGCTTTGACTTTTATAAAACAGTGTTTGCCATACATTAAACATCCTGACATTTCATGTTTTTTTTCCTCATCCACCAAAGTGAGATAGTCATAAATGGAACTTTAAGAATTCTCTAGCCAAATTATGAAGGTGAATTAGAGGAATTTTAAGGATAAGAATGAGAGTACATGTGTGCCTTTGGCATTGCTGAAAAGCTTGGGCCACTGGTATATAGATGACTTAAGAGTATTGAGACTATATACCAGTGCAGTATGCTATGTGCAGTGGGATCCTTCTTGAACGGAGACATTTTAGGAAAGATTTAAAGATTTAAGTTTTGTTTTTTGTTTTAGTTTTCTAGAGTCTCATACATCTGCATCTCTGTTTACCAAAATCAGTAATTTGGTACTATTTAAATTAATACTAATATTAATAATAAATTGGTACTGTTATAAGCCTTTATTAAATACATATGATAAAAAATAAAAAAATAAATAAATACATATGATATATACACAAATGTGTGTGTGTATATAAACCATATGAGGTAGTCAGTGTCTCCAAATTTGCAGCTAAGGTTAAATGACTTTGCTTAGGGTCACTCAGCTACAAAAAAATCACCATTTAAGCCCAGATCAGTCCAATTAAACCCATTTAACATTTTTATTCTACCTTAGTCTTAGTCTCATTCTGGATACATCCTTTTGGTCATTTAGGTAGATTCTGTTCTCATCCCTTATTTTACACTATGCATTCTTTCTAGGATGATCTCAATTACTCCTGGTTTTAGCTATAACCTGTATATTGCTAACCATCAAATTATGTGTTTATCTCAGGTAGCCTAAGTTTTAGAGGAGTGTTTTTTACCCAGCCTGCCTATACTTCCAGGGTATTCTGTAGGTACATTGTAGTACTGCAGGTTTCAGAACTGAACTTGTTATCTTTTACATACACATTGTCCCCAGTATTATTAATTTTATTTTTTATTTTTTAATCCACTCCACACCCAGTGTGGAGCCCAGTGCGAGGCTTGAACTCATGACCCTGAGATCAAGACCTGAGCTGAGATCAAGAGTCAGACACATAACCAACTGAGCCATCCAGGCACCCCAGTATTACTAATTTTAATTGGTAGTAACACTGTATGTCCAGACATATATGCTGGAAGTCTCAGTTATCCTTCCTTCAGTTAGGGTTATCCTGTCTACCTGATCCCTATTGGTGAAGTCCTCCAAATATCTCTTAAATTCATTATTTCCTTTGCATTGCTATTATAGTTCAAGCTTTTTATCTTTTCTCACCTGGAGTATTAATGGTAAAGTCCCTGTAACCAGTCTTTCAGCCTTTGATTTCAAATTTATTCTGTTTACTGAACTCATTTTTTTCTAACATGCAAATTGGAATACTCTGAAATCATGTAGTAACTTCCCACTGTCTGTAGCAAAGAGTTAGAACTCATGGCTCATGGAATTCACTTACAGAGAATTTTATTTGACCACTGTGATGTTGGCATCATGTGGCTGATCATCATTATTTAATTATATTGATATAATAGATGGCAAGATCCTTAGTAATTAGATGAAAAATACTTAATAGTTTTTAATTGTGGTGTACTGAGGTTATCCAGGCTAGGTATCATTTTTAGTTATAGTCTATAAAGAAATTTGCATAAAGAAATATAAAGGAAAAATTCAATTTTGTTTCAAAAGTATTTTTTAATATTTTTTTTTGAAATAATTTCTCGCCTTTTCTTTATTTGGTTGACTTATAAGATGGATGTGCATTAGCATAGGGAATTTAAGGATTCTGACTTTGAAGGAAATAGTAATACTCCTGCCTCACATTTCTCAGTACTTACTACATATCTCTTTAGATTCTGCTGGCTCTTGAAGTGGACTATATAAGATATTAGCTGGAGAACTAACAACTCTTGAAGTCAGTAGGTACTAGCATGAGAGAACAATTTTTGTAATGGAATTTCCTAAGACAGATTGAAGTGCTTGATTTCTCTGAGGCTTCAAAGTTACTTTAGGCTATTCAGTATTGTCAAGTACTATTTTTAATTGTGTCAGTGTTACTATTCCAAGAAAGCAAAGGATACTTATTAAGCATTCTGTTGATGAAATAAATTATAAAAACTCATAAAAATTATAAAAACGATTGTATTATATGTGAGCAGAAGAACCAGGTATTATCTGTGTAGCAGAGTATAAAATATTTTTTTAAATTATTGGAACCTGATTTCTGTTATGATTTTCTAGAACATATATCTTTATTTAGAAACAAACGTGTGATGAAATAAAATTGACTAAAATACTCCAGTGACTTAGAAATTAAGAATTGTATCCACATCAAAATGAAGAATTGCACTGTTTACATTTTAAGTTTTATCTCTAAATTATTTTAAAGGCTTGTCTATCAAGCTTAAACTTAACATCAAGAGTAGAAATCTGGAATGAAAAGGATACAGTTAGGGATCCCTGGGTGGCGCAGCAGTTTAGCGCCTGCCTTTGGCCCAGGGCGCGATCCTGGAGACCCGGGATCGAATCCCACGTCGGGCTCCCGGTGCATGGAGCCTGCTTCTCCCTCTGCCTATGTCTCTGCCTCTCTCTCTCTCTCTCTCTCTCTCTGTGACTATCATAAATAAATAAAAATTAAAAAAAAAAAGTTTAAAAAAAGAAAAGGATACAGTTAATTTAAATTCAAGTCTTATTGCATGAGGTAAAGAGAACAATGACTTGTCTTATCACATATAAAACATAAAACTCCACTAAAACAGTATACTGGCTCAAGATTATACATACAGATCTTTGAAATGGATTAGTGATTCTAGACCTCTGTAGACCTAGCAGCTAATTCTTCAGCATTAACAAACCACCATCTTAAGAGGTTTATACTTACTATATAGGTATAAAGGAGCTACTTAGGATTCTGAATAGGTCAGTGACATCCTAAAAGCGGAATTTTTAGATAAATTAGAGATGGCAGAAACAGGAAACAGACACCAATCCTGAGAGTGTTGCACATGATCCAAGCAGAGAGTAAAACAAAAGGCATTGGAAGAGAGAAGGAAAGTAATGGGAGAGGATGATGAATAGCTTAGGAGAAAATGTTGACCAGCTGATTAAGGGAGTAAAATGGAAGGATAATACATAAATGTTTCTAGTCCTTTAGTGGGATTATGAGGTAATGGTACTACAGACCAAAAAAGAAACTGATTTGGTGCAAAGCATCCGTACAGGAAGGCACATACATATAAATGGTAAAGATATGACAATTAAGTTCCCTCTACTGATCTTACTGTTGAAGTATTTATGTTTGTATATTCTACCAGATATGTAAACTCTGCAGGAAGCCCACATTTTTGTTTTCCATCTTCTATTTCCAGTACCTGGCATAGTACCTGATTTATAGTTCATGCTTGGTCAATACTTGTTGAAGGAAAGAGGGAGAACTCGTGAATTTCTGTGCCAGCTCGGCGACTTACTAGCAGATTGACTGTTGGCAAGTTCTTTAAGCTCTCTAAGGTGCAGTTTCCTTACGTGTAAAAGGAGGATCACAGTAATACCACACATATCAACCTCATAGTGTTCAGCCATATAAAATGCTTAAGGGTATGCCTGACACGTGACACAAGCTCAGTAAATGTTAGTGATTACATTCATTTCCTGGCATTTGTGTCTTTTATGATCTGGCTCTAGGCTGCGTTTCTAAGTCTGTATTCTAATATTAGCTTTTGTTATCCCTGTTGTCTGGAATGCTATCCATTTATATATGCAGTAATTCTTCAAGGAAGTATTTTTTGAGGACTTCATATTTACCTGCCGTTGGTTCTGGATGCTGTGTAAGCAAGGTCCTTGGTTTATAGTCCTTATATCCTAGAGAGGCAATGGATGTACAAAGCAAATAAACAAATAAAAAGAATTGGATTATTTCACAAAGTAGTAAGTACCATGAAGTATATTAAACAGTTGTGTATAGTTACTTTAATGGGAGTGGGAAGTTAAAATTCATTTGGATTGGTATCAGGTCAGGCTTGAGTGAAGCCTGTTTGGGGCTGAGGTCTGAATGACAGAGGGCAGAGGTAAAAATAACTCTTCAATTTATAAATCTCCATTTCAGGCCAGATACCGCAAACGTTCTCTCTCTCGCTTTTACTCCTGTCTCTCTCAATCCTAGTCCTGTTTCTTCACCTGGAAGGCATGGTTGAAAACTCAGCATGAAATCAGGAGGTTGTACTACTAGAGAGAATGGTAGGAAGAGTGAAATGGCACTTTGATGGAAAAACATAATAGGACATTGTAATGTGGGTAGAGGAGACTAAAATGTAGACAGAGTACCAAGGGTTTTTTAAGCCTTGAAGCCTAGAGGCTTGTAGTTAGTGTGAGGGTGCAACTGTGTGAATGGTTGTATCTCTGCAGCTTTGGAGTTAACTCCAGGAAGTGTGTTTTCATCATTACCTAGAGTTGGTGGAGTTATGCAGTTGAAATTTTTGTTGTCTTTGTTTTCAGTTTTATTTGTCTGCAGATGTGGACTTTTCATTTTGATGCAGTGAACCCTAGAAAACAAGTGTTTTAATTTAGAGATTTCGTAGTTATTGCGTAAATACTTGTGTTGTCTGTACCTATTTACACATGGCAAAATATTTCACATCAGTGCTTTCCGGTGGTGAGCATTAAAGGCATTATAGTGAAATCCAAGATTGTGAAAAGTGAATACTAGACTATTTAAAGAACTCTGTATTCATCTCAGTACTTTGTAGACTTCATTACAGTTAATAAAGCTGTTTCTCTCTGGTAGACAAAGTGATCTTACATGTGTCTGCTTCGTCCATTCATCTTCTTACTATCTTCTTACTACTGAAGCTGATCTCTTTTTGTTGTTTAAAAGTGAAAAGTTACATCTTTTTCTGGTGATAAATATAAATTGAAGGACAAAACCTGATTTTTATCTTTTAACTATTTTTTTGTTTAATTCGTTGCAAAGTGAACTTATCCTGACTTATACCAAGAAGAATCTGTGAGTGAGCAAATTAGATTGTAGAAGGTTTGTAGAAGTCTTGGGTAAGAGCTATTGGGTTATATGAATACTGGAAATTTTTAGAGCCAAATCCTTGAGTTTTTTTAAAGTGAGACTGAGGTAATAGGGTTTTTCCCCTACTCTAGAGGTTATTCTCTGGCTCTTAAGGCCTTCGGCTGATACTTTTGCTCCTTTGAAATTATATTCCTAACTTCTATATAATTACTTTGGATATAGTACTACACTCTTCTGTAGTTGATATATAATCCCAAAATTGTTATTTTCAAGTTACAAGTTGTTTTCCTACCAATTTTAACATAATGTCCAACGGTACTATATTTGTTTTTCAGGTATCTCAACACTCAGTTTATTAAAAAGAATAAATTGACAGAAGCTGACCTTCAGTATGGCTATGGTGGTGTAGATATGAATGAACCACTTATGGAAATAGGAGAGGTAGGAAATTCTTTAAATGACTGGCAAACATGAGAGTATTTTTATGTATATTGAAATAATTTGATTCACTGTCTTTTTTTTTAAGGGCACCATGTTGACTATCTTAAAATTCTCAAGATTTAAGACATCCTAAATGTTAATAAAACACTAATGATTTCCTAAGAATCTTCACATAGATGAGAACAGATATGATTATAGAAGTATTTTAATAATTAAATTAATGATGGATAAATAAATGACAGGTTTAATAGTTCCGCTATTTGAAAAAGCTCATTAAAAGTCTCTAGGAAAATACTTTTTAAGAGTATTTAGAAAATACTCTTCAGATTTTTTATAGTTAAAAAGTGCAAAGGTCAGGGCGCCTGAATGGCTCAATTGGTTGAGCATCTGACTCTTGATTTCAGCTCAGGTCCTGACCTTGGGGTTGTTGGAACAAGCCCCGTATTAGGCTCTGTGCTGGATGGGAGCCTACTACATGGGATTCTCTCTCTCCCTTTCCTTCTGCCCCTCCACCCACCACACATGAATGCATGCTTCCTCCTTCTTGGAAAAAAAAAAGTGCAAAAGTCATGGCCTTAAAAGAGATCCTACAAGAGGGAAAATACAGATTTTGGGATAAAACATATTTATTTTAATTAGACAAAATAATTAAATTCAGAATAAAATAATGAAATATGCAGGTCAAATACTTCATTCAGATTCTTGATGTGTAGTGCTAATTTAAATGTGGAAAATTACATAGCATATATTCATTGTGAAAGAAATACTCCAGTACAATTTTTTTGTTAATATAATGCATATTTATTGAGTAGACAGACACTGAGGATACATTGGTGAACAGACAGAAGGTCTCTATCCTTATGGGAAGCAATAGTAGATGCAACATTAGTAGAAATTATATTTAGAATAATCCTTTTGGAAAGAAACTTGTCATTGTCTTTCAGTAGACTTTAAAATGTGCAATACCAAAAAATAAAATAAAATAAAATAAATAAAATGTGCAATACCTGTTAACCAGATAATCCCATGTCTGGTAATCTATAGTGTGAAAATAATAAATATTTAAAAATATTCCTTGCAATCATTGTTAATAAGGGTGACTAATGGGTAGACAGTCTAAATGTCCAATATCCAACAGTGAAAATCATACATAGAAAAATATGTACAGTATAATTTTGTTATGAAGGCAAAGAGTAATAAATTAGTAAAAATAGTTTATAGAAACTTTAATAAAGGGGAAAATATTTTATGGAAAAAATTGAAAACATGTTTAGTAGGAATAAAACTGTAGGGAAAAAGAATATAGAGTAACAGACAAGTGGGAAATAATAGTTGCTTTAGTTAGTAGAATTATAAGTGAATATTTTAATACTTGTCCTTTATCACCAACACCATCAAGGTCACTCTTCCTCCTAGAGGTAATTATCATAAACACTATGTCTCAAAAAAAAAAAAAAAAAAAACAAACCCAATATGTCTCTCCTGAATTTTACCTGTAAATTTGCATATAAATATTGATACTATGCACATAATGGTTTAATTTTGTATTTTATTTTAATATTTATTTTATTATTTTTTAAAGATTTTACTTATTTATTCATGAGAGACACACACAGAAAGAGAGGCAGAGACACAGGCAGAGGGAGAAATAGGCTCCATGCAAGGAGTCCGACATGGGACTCGATCCTGGGACTCCAGGATCACGCCCTGGGCCAAAGGCAGGCACTAAACCGCTGAGCCACCCAGGGATGCCCTAGTTTTGTATTTTGAACATTAATGGTATCATATATATATATATATATATATATATATATATATATATATATAATATATACCCTAAGGTTGGCATACCATATATCTTGCAACTTGTATTTCTTGCCTATTTTGATTTTTAGTTAATGTACCTGGGAGTTCTTTTCACATAAGCTTATTTTTGTGAGAGCTCAGTATTCTATAATAGGGATATGAATAATTTATTAATCATTTATTAAACTATTCTCCTTAGTTTTCATTCTTTTTTGTTACAAACAATACTGCTGTGAATATCATTGTTCATTTACTCATTTCTTCATTAATATATTTTGAACCCCTCTGTGTGCTATGCACTTTTCTATATGTTAAGAACACAGTAGTGAACAAAGTAGACACAAATCTTACACTTTAGGAGTTAGCATTTATGTATATATTTCTTTGTACATGAGCAGAAATTTTCTTAGAGTGTGTACTGAAAAGTGGATTTTCTGGGTCCAAGCACACCCTGAATTAGGATAGCCCCTTCAGCTTGCTTTCAAAAGGCTTCTTAGTTTGTTCTCCCACCATAGCTATAATATCTCATTTTCTTTTGTATCACCTTCTTTTTTTCCCTGTTTGTGCTAATAATGGAATACTTGAATGTTCTTTATGGGAAGGGAGATGCTTTTACTTATTTGAAATGGAATTAATTACCAGTTGATCAGAAAAAAGTTACCTCAGGGAAATAGAATAGAGAAGCTAAAACCAGATTAATGGCTGTATATATGTAAGTAAGTTG
This sequence comes from Canis aureus, assembly GCF_053574225.1. Classification (NCBI taxonomy): domain Eukaryota; kingdom Metazoa; phylum Chordata; class Mammalia; order Carnivora; family Canidae; genus Canis; species Canis aureus. The sequence goes on along the minus strand of NC_135615.1, from coordinate 3,119,222 downwards.
GAAACAGGAGCAATCAATTGTTGATACTGGAGTAATTTGTACTCTTTATGAGAAAAATATATTGGAGTTTCAGTATGAAAGGCAAGACTTGAAAACCTGTGATAGGCAATATAAGAGGACACACTTATCCCTGACATTAGGGTAGGGAAATTCTTAAAAGACAAGAAAAATACAAACAATAAAGGAAAAGATTGATAAACTTGAGACATTAAAATATATTTTTACTAAAAAACACTATAAAGGAACTCAAAAGTTAAGTCACAAACTATGACTGCAATATATAAAACTGTCAAGAGATTAATTTTTACAATATATTCAGTTAATTTCTACAATAGACTTTTGTTTATTAAAAACAAGATAAAATATTAATGGAATAATGGGCCAAAGAGAGGAATGGGCATTTTACAGAAAAAAAACAAGATGTACAATAAACATAATAAAAAGATGCCCAGCCTCAGTCAAGAAGATGCCAGTTAAAACCACAAATATGGGATGCCTGGATGGCTCAGTGGTTGAGCATCTGCCTTTGGCTCAGGGTGTGATCCCAGGATAAGGGATCGAGTTCCACATTGGGCTCCCTTTGAGGAGCCTGCTTCTCCCTCTGCCTATGTCTCTGCCTCTCTCTCTGTCTCTGTGTCTCTTATGAATAAATAAATAAATCTTAAAAAAAACCCACAAATATAATCCCTATCAAACTATAAATAGCATTCTTCACAGAACTAGAACAAATAATCCTAAAATTCGTATAGAACCACAGAACAACTCAAATAGCCAAAGCAACCTTGAGAAAGAAAAACAAAACTGAAGGTATCACAATCCCAGATATCAAACTACCTTACAAAGCTGTAGTAATCAAAACAGTATGGTACTCACAGAGATTAATGGAATAGGATAAAGGACCCATGCATACAAACCCACACTTCAATGGTCAGTTAATTTATGACAGAGGAGGCGAGAATACACAATGGAAAAAAGAGTCTCTTCCCTAAATGATTTTGGGAAAACTGCACAGCTACATGCAAACGAATGGAACAACTGCTTTCTTACACCATACGCAAAAATAAACTTGTAAAGTGGGTTAAAGATCTAAATGAAAGACCTGAAACCATAAAATGCCTAAAGAAAACACAGGTAGTAATCTCTTGGACATCATCCTTAGCAACATATTTCTGGATATGTTTTCTCAGGTAAGGGAAACAAAAGCAATAATAGATTATTGGGACTACACCAAAATAAAAAAGCTTTGTACAGCAAAGGAGACCATCAACAAAAAAAAAGCAACCCAGTGAACGTGAGAAAATATTTGCAAATAGCAAATCTAATAAGGCGTTAATATCCAGAATACATAAAGAATTTCTACAATCAACATAAAAAAAAACAAAAAAAACCCCAAACAGTTCAATTAAGAAATGGGTCAAAGACCTGAATAAACATTTTTCCAAAGAGATACAAATGGCTAACAGACACATGAAGAGATGCTCAAATCAGCAATCATTGAGAAAATGCAAATAAAAATCACAATGAAATATCACCTCACACTAGTCAGAATGGCTAGTATCAAAAAGACAAGAAATAGCAAATGTTGGTGAGGATGTGGAGAAAAGGGAACCCCCATGCACTATTGGTAGGAAGGTAAATTGGTGCAACCACTGTGGAAAACAGAATGGATGTTCCTCAAAAAATGAAAAATATAAATATCATATAATCCAGTAAATCCACTAATGGGTATTTATGCAAAGAAAATGAAAACACAATTTTGAAAAGATATACTCCCCTGTGTATATTGCAGCATTATTTACAATAAGCAAATGATGGAAGTAGCCCAGGTGTCCATTGATAGATGAATAGATAAAGAAGATGTGGTCTGTATATACAATGGAATATTACTTAGCCATAAAAAATAATGAAATCTTGTCACTTGCAACATGGATGGCTATGGAGGATATAATACTAAGTGAAATAAGTCAGGGAAAAAACAAAAACAAAAAACAGACTTAACTGTGGAAAACAAACTGATGGTTACCAGAGAGGAGGTGGGTGAGGGAATGGGTGAAATAGGTGAAGGGGGGGGATTAAGGGTACATTTATCTCAACGAGCACTGAATAATATATAGAGTTGTTGAGTCATTGTATTGTACACCTGAAACTAATACTGTATGTTAACTGTACTGGAGTTAAAAAAATTATTTTGGGGATATGTACACATTTGGCAGAACTATAGGCAAGAGAATGATATAACACAAAATTCAGGATTGTGGTAACCTCTGAGGGGAAAGTAGGATGACATTTGGGACAATGATAATAGGGAAGCTGTGTTTCTTCTTGAGGTGGGTGGTGAATACAGGGATATTCTATTTTATTATTTTAATTGACTTACCCTTCATGTTTGCATGAGAGGTTTTATAATTTTAAAACTCAGCCAATAGCCAATCACTTTAACATAATTTGTTTGTTTCTATTAGTGTTGGCATTTATATAGCCTTTCAGTAATACTGGACATTTAACAATCAATAAAGTATAGTTTATAAAAATCAAATCAATTATTTCTTTAAGATTTCAGTTAATTCAGTTGAATTCAATTCAATTTTATTTAATTCAAACCTTAATTCTATCTTTGTACAAGTCTGATAGTCATTTTCAGTTTAAATTAGAAATTCATTTTTTAATGTATTTTCAATTTTTATTTGACTTTTGAAATATTAGTTGTAAATACTTGATGTGTATTTTTATTTTAAAATTATTTTAATGTTTTAACAAATACTGGATAATTCATCCTTGATAATTTTTATTTTTCTTGGCAGCTAGCATTGGATATGTGGAGGAAATTGATGGTTGAACCACTACAGACCATCCTTATCCGAATGCTACTCCGAGAAATAAAAAAGTGAGTACTGACGTTTATTTTGAGTCAATTCTAATTTGCTGTTTGAAATGGTTTCAAATAGTGTATGTACAGTTGCATGGCTGTTAAC